>NC_060208.1:8987000-9650500 GCF_021130785.1 Homalodisca vitripennis
TATTAGACTTATGAATGTGATACATATGCGTAGTATGTTGAAATAAACAGTTTTACATACTTCAACTATGTAAATAATGTATTTGTATTAGTTGACTGAAAATTAGTTATTCAGAAATAACATCTTGTAGGAAAAATGTATGGAGAATACATTATGTGTATATATATATTATATATATATATATATATATATATATATATAAAGTGGGTATTAGAGAGCGTTAGGAGACATATGTACGTAACAAATCAAGCGAGTAATTAGCTTTATGATTATAATTTGTTAGTCATATAAAAATAAGAATAGCACTTAGTGTTAACATTGTATGAACACTTAGGGTATATTAATTCTCGTATATATTTACATTAAATGAACTTAGTGTTAAGAATAACACCTTAATGGCTGTACATGTACAAGAACATCTATCTGCTTCGTCTAAGGTTTTCCCCTTGAATTTCAACGAATAATTTGAAATTTTTATTCTATACAAACACCACACCTATTAAGAAGGTCATAAAAAGTGATATGATAGACCGGATGGCATCTAACAAATTTTGATGTTTCTTCACTTAAAATTAATAACTCAGTCAGTACAAATCACATAACAGTCAGTTAGTCTTAATAAACTTTTTTAATATATTGACTAAAAATAAAGAAAAGCACAAGAAAAACTAACAAAATTAAAGAGAGATGGTTGAGTATGATGTAGAACAACATTGGAAAAGTGCAATATCTTATAGAGAATAATTAAAATACAATAGTTCATGAGTTTAATTAATATTTTATAATTTCATAAAATTCTATTACGTGATATCAACTTGGACAATACACAGCAATAAAAATATAAATAAAGTAATAAAATATCAGTTAAACGTGAAAAAATAAGCAATAAAATAATTTAACGCATATTTTCAAGCCAGTGTTTGTAACTGCTAATACAATTTGTAGGTTACTAAACACTTTTCAAAAGTAACACAGTAAATTATGCGTGAATTCGTAAAAAAACTGTTAATTTGTAGCACATTAAGCAGTGCTTATTGATGCATTTGGTGCTAATAAACTACTAGAAACCAAAATTCAACATAAAACAATAAGGTATTTTAATATCATGAGTAGATACACAGTACTTAAAAGATAAACCCGGCAATAGTATAGTATCTATAATATAGCTTATAGATACTATAAGCTAAATTAACCTTAAATGCCGTTTAAAATTTAAGGTAATTCTGGGAAGAATCCAAATTTACTCGTAAGCTTCTAGATAGATGTACAAAAAATTTCGAATATGAATATTAAGATATAACGCTATTCTAAAAGACGTTGTTCTATTCTTACCTTAAAAATCTCAATGTTTGAGATCCGTTGACAAAGTACGATCGTGGACCGTTTCTCTCTGCGCACTGATCGAGTATTGCGAACGTCACTTATAATCACACTATTGTATTATTGCACTGGGCGTAAAGTGTTATCTTATGATATTTTATGACCGTAGAGAAAAGTCACAAGACCTATTGTTTTTGCAGTCGTTGATCTGATAATAATAATTAACAATAAATCACATTTGAAGTCCAATAATTAATAACGTGTGTATAAAATTATTAATTTTTACTTTAAAGTTTTGTAAGTTTTAAGTGAATTTCAATATAACTGTTGCACTATGAGGCTAATGAGGTGTAACAGTAATCTTGTAATCAATTTTGGTAATAGTAACGGCCATGGATATTAAATTGATTGATCGAAGGAGCAGAACCCCAGCGTCAGTGAATATTCTATGGTCGTTATAAGGTTCCAAGAATGTTTATAAATATATGTATGATAAGTTTATGGAACAAGTAAAAAGTCTGATTTTGTAGTCCGGGCTCAAACCATTTCTTCACAACACCGGGTGGTCTAGGAAAATAGGTTTAACCATGTTCGGAATTCATATTGGATGAAAAGTTTTATTCCCTTGGATAGCTTTTCAGTGCCAGGTTCTACATCTGAAGTCCCGTAATTAATTTTTGTAGTACCAAATACAAGGTGTTGAAGTGGAATTTTCATAGGCGTTATGTATGTAATATGTTTTATTCAAAGTTAGTTATAGGGGTTTTGGAGACTAAACGTCACCTTCCCACGACCACACCGGTTTTCATGCAAATATACTGAACGTCTATGGAACGTCCCATAGAATTTGAATTCAAATAGTGCACATTTTTTATGAATAAAAGTTCACCCAAAACTTTTGATCGGGTCGTAATGGAGCAGTAGAATGAAGATCCAGAACTAAAAGATTTTAGCGTAATACACAACAATACACCTTCAGTGGAATATACTTTTATCCAGGAAAGGTAATGCATACCTTTGGGTGAAAGAGGAAGAGGTATCTATGTATATAAGATTTGTATTACCGTTTGAATGTATGTGTTACGAAACCTTGAATTAAACGTAATGAATCAGGAACAAATGGTACCAGTGGAAGAAAGATTCCATTCCAGCAACTTCTAGTAGCTATAAGCTTGTAGAGGCAACAGTTTGTAGAGGATTCACTAAATGCTTGTAGAGGATTCACTAAATGCTTGTAGAGGATTCAATAAATGCTTGTAGAGGATTCACTAAATGCTTGTAGAGGATTCAAGCATCTAGATCCCATGAGCCTCCGTAGACGCTTTCAAAAGCTAGATAACGAGAGCTAGAGATGAATAGACTTACTGGAGTCGAACATATTTTCGTTACAAGAAATTTGAAAACTCAAAGCACCTCATGAGGGGTTGTTCTCTCTCCGAGAGCTTCCGTACGGTAAAACGTCTGAATATTTGAAAACGCTGGAGACGGGTAACTGCTAAAATATAAAAGATTTCAGAAAAGGAAGTTCCAAGAGTTCTTAGATACTGGAAGCTGAGAGCTAAAAGACCTCTAGAGGGGCAACTAACCTTATAGAGTTTTGATTCTATATTCTTGAAACCCATAAAAAGGTCTGTATCATCCTAGGCTGTATACCTGTCGAAGACCGAGTGCTTCTTAGGTTTAGTTTCATGATCATCTCAGAATACATGTGCAGGCTAGATTGTATCCGGAGCAGAATTTAATTGAAAACGAATGACATTCTGAACTTCAAAACGTCATGTCTAAGTAACTGCGACGAAAATCAACATTAATCATAAGGCCTTTTAGCCTAAATATAAACATCTTATTTAAAAAAAAAGTGTAACTGTTGAGTAGTGATTGCTTTACATTCTAAAAGTGTAAAATATTCATAAATAGGCTAAAACCATTGGCAATTGATCTTACACCCTTAAAACGAGTCATAAGCACAATAACGTACAATCCAATGACGCCATTAGTAGTACCGATCGTAAGCTATGAAGTGTTAAAGTAAATCAAGAGAACGATTTACATACACCTAAAAATATTGTAATCTTCCTTTTAAAGTAGGAAGGCTACAAGACTGGGTAAAGCCTGTTACACGTCTGTAATACAATCACGTTGATAAACACCATTTTACTGACGTAATATATTTTTTCCCTACATGTTTTTAAGATTTATTATCACGCAAAACTGAATTAAGATATTTGAGATAATCACTAATTATGAGTCACTGATGTTTTATTTTTGCGCTTTCTTAAGTATTACTTTGATGTTGTCCGTTAAACTTACAATTTATACTTCTGTAGAACTAGTTTATCTCCTGTATAAGTGACCACTGCGATGTATGACGATTGTTTATAGTACATACATATCGTTGTATAACATCATAGATATTAGTAACTGCCGCGTAGTGTGCGTATTAGGTCAGAGTACGCCACACCACGTATCGCGTAACAAGCTTTGGTAAGGTTGTACGCAAAATTCTAAATCTATACAGCCCAGTTCATTCTTTAGATTCTCAGAACATATAAACAGACATACAACCATCAAGAGAGAAGGTAAATACAACTTGCTCCTGGAAGGTAAATGAGACATACCTTTACTCTACAGAGTGATCGGCATTAATGAGACTCAGCCTAATTTCACGGTTAGACATGCACCATCATAAAACTCATTGTTGTCTATGTAGAAATTAAATTGCATAAATTTCATAAACAGATATATCTTTCTCGATATATCTTGCCACGTGATGCAATCACAGGTTTTACTTAAGTAAGTTAGAATCTATACCTGTGTTCAATAAAAAATTCCTGTAAGCTATCGAGGGTACTACAACGTAAGAGGACACCGAAGTCAAATATTGCCACCGACTTTTAACATTGACTCCAGTCTATTTTATTTTCTTTTTACTCTACGAATGAAAGAGTCACTTTTTAAAATCTCATATGATTGTGCACAGTATACAAATCTATTTATTCAGCTATTTTCTTGTTTCTATCATGGGAACCCATAAGACTAATAATGAAAAAACTATTGCAAACGCTCAGCCAAATCCTATTGATTGACATGCATTATCACGAAACTAAGAGTTCCTCGTATAAAAATTAAGTTTCATGCACAGTTTCAAGTCTATAGGTCAGTTCTTTTTCGAGATATTACGCGGACTGTCAGACAGACAGACAGACAGACAGACAGACAGAAATCACATTTTTCCAGCCCCACGAGTGATAGGCTTCTCTAAAACTCAGCCAATTTTAATGAGGAAAGCTCATAGCCTATTGTAACATCGTATTGGAAAGAAGATTTAACCAGTTAATACTCGCTGATGCGATTATAACAATCCCTGTGAATAGCTCTCAAAGGCTTTGACTCATAATTTCTGTTGAAATACTAAACATTTATAAACGCAGTTTATAATTGTGTCCTTAAATATGACGACAGCAAAACGCTAGCCTGTAATGTCAATAGCGCAGAGTATAGTCAAGGTAAGAAAATTTTACATGAGGATAAATTAAATTACAAATAATTAACATTTGTCTTCGTGAAAAATGCCTTATATTTAATCAAAATTTTCAAGTTATTATATTTATACAAAATATGCATATAGGTGCAAAGGATCTCTATTATATTACTCATATAACATATACAGAAAACTGTGTTCGATTGAACAAAAGCAACACCGGAACAGGCTTTGATTAACTTAGACAATAGAGTATTGTTTACCGGCGTTAATATGCCTAAACGGAGGCTGTATTTGCTTAACGAGCTCTGAAGGGAACGAATGTTTCTATGCAAGTTGATAATGACAGCTGTCTAGTCAGAGAATTGAAAACATATGCTTCGTTCTCTATAATGATTAAATATGAACAATGATTTCAATGACTCTTATAGTATTGAATGTAGAAAGGCTTGTTGCTACAAACAACAGTAACGTAGCTATTGTGGGGAGGATTTTTTCAGTGTGAATGTTAAGTTCAGCTCCATTTCACCTTCCTCTTAGTGCAGAGTGTGGAATCTTAGGCTGTCACAGACTTGACTCTTGGAATCTAGAGCCCTGTTTGTCTGAAGAGTTCCAAATAAAGGCGATGACGAAAAAATTCACAATTAACTCTTTACTCCGTTCGATATCAGAGACTAAGGGAAAGGTGAACTGGAGCTAAATTCAACATTCACAAACTGGCAATGTATACGAGTTGGGTAACGAGTGTTGTCGGAATGTACAAGAACATCTGATCTTGCAAAGTTTTCATAAATGTAATGTATAAGGGGTTAGACTAAAATGTTTCTTGTGTAATGCATTAAATAGAATTTGCAGTCTCGTTACATAAATAACCAATCAAAATGATTTATTTTGTAATTTAATTACATACAGAACAGAACTTAGTACATTATATAGCACTGACTTAATATTATTTTATTAAATTGTGTGTAGCATGTAGTGGCACTGGTGTGGCATGGAGTGTTCAAACTATACTTAGTGAATACATTGAGACATTAGCCTGGTGTTGGACAGTGGACAGATGGGACCTTATTCAGACATTCACACTCATTGTGACATTACACTTCATACGTGTAGACATCCACAGTGTGACTTTCGGATATCCCAGAGGCTCTTTGTGAAGGGATCAGTACAGTCCAATACATAAGACAACTCATAGTTTTTTTTATAAATTAGCGTGTTTTCTCATAAGGCAATCAATAAGTTATTAATATCCATAAGTGATATTCAATTATAATCCATTTTTAAAACAGTTCTATCATGCAGTCTTTCATGTAAACAATTTAAGAAACAAACTCAGTAAACCCATATGAAAATTGAAACATGTGACATATTAACTCATGTAGCCTAATTATCCCAAAACATACATCATTTTATAAGATGGTACGATGGTGACTTGGTATGTGCACGTTTATTACTTAAACACTGATATGATGCTCAATTAATTGCATGCAAAATATGTCAAGGATATTATATGTAAATTTAAATTTGGCATGAAACTTGATTTCTATAAAAACGAGTTGTATATTGCGTCTTTTTTGTTTCAACTTCTTTTTTGCGATTGTCTGCCTATATGTTCTCATATAATCTCGAGAATGAAATAAGCTATAGATATGAAATTTGACATGCAACGTCATAGAAGCCTGTTAAATTGATTGTGACACGTGCTGCAGTGTTATTCTACCTTCTCCATATGCGTACTGAAATATTTGAATTGGATAATTAATTATATAATTTATTTATTATATAAATTTATCCACGTGGCAATTTATTGACACAAAGATCAATCTTGCAATAGATTCTATCATACAGTCTGTGGTATACACAGTATTTCACATGCATTTACGAATATTATGTAATGCAATTATTTCTGATCTAACACCTCTTTTTTGTTATATTATTAGAGTAACACATAATCGTAGCAGCCACAAATCACACATCACATCTGTTGTTTAGTTCTGGAATGACTATGTACCAGAGAGTTGGTTTAGTGAGTCAAACATATTCAAATAAAACTCATATTTGATCACTGAAAGAGCTAATTAGTTTTACTCTATTGTAAATAATAATGGAATCTGCTATTGGTCTGCATTCCACAGGGAATATTCACTAATTTAATATTGGAAAATTTTGATTGTTTCATGAAAACGCCCATATTGTAAAATTATTACTAATAATGAGAATTGAAATATACTATTATGAATACAATACATTCTAATATGCAACGGTACGATAAAAACTATGATAAATGGTTATAGTTTTATTTGGTTAAGTAAAGCACCCACTTCCTGTATGCATATTGTGATTGCCATTAGACTTAATTGGCACTTTTCGTCTAAGAAGCCAAACCTCATAAGCTCTGTCCTAAGTATTTAAATGTACCCATCAGGGATCACTTCTGGCTGGTTTATACCTTCCAGTTGGACCTACCACTGGGCACAGCAAAAACCGATGTGTCACTTAAATATGGGCAACCTTATGGATGTTACTTTCCTCTCTTCAGCAACGAGGATTTGGAAATGGCCGTTCGCTCCCTGAAGAGCAACCAAGCTCCCGGCCTCGATGGAATTCCTAGTGAGGCCCTCAAAAAGGTATTCCACATCAATCCCCGACTCCTGCTGAATATTTATAACGCCTGTCTGACCAATGGGATTTTTCCTTCTCCTTGGAAAATTGCCAGGCTAGTACTGATTAGCAAGGGAAAGGTGATCCCGATACGCCGTCGTCCTACCGGCCTCTTTGTTTGTTGGACACGGCAGGTAAACTCTTTGAGAAGTTGATTCGAGCCCGACTGACTCTCGCCGTTGTAGCTGCCGGTGACTTGTCCCCGCGTCAGTACGGCTTCAAGAAGGGACGATCAACAATTGACGCAATCGGAGAGGTGCAGCAAGCGGTGAACAGAGCCGAGAGCTATAACCGTTTCTCTCGCAGAGTAGTGCTTCTTGTTATGTATTATTATTGCTTTGTCTATGTAGACGTATTGCTTGTCTTGTATTATTATTATAATTATATCTGCGCAGGCTAATAGAAGGCTACCTCCGATGCAGAACTCTCATTTAATAGACGAAAGACGGACCGCGCACGGTGGATGTCACTTCCGGTGCGGATCAAAATATAGAACTTTCAGCAACTGACTGTCACTATAAATGAAAAGAAAGATAAAAGAGACATAAAAAGGGATTAAACATACCCAAAAACTGCTTGGAGTTCAGACAGGAGAAGATGAACCCAGGTGTTGTCGCTGCACAGGATACAAGTCAGAAGCACGAGAAGTCAAGAGCACT
Organism: Homalodisca vitripennis; assembly: GCF_021130785.1. Taxonomy (NCBI): domain Eukaryota; kingdom Metazoa; phylum Arthropoda; class Insecta; order Hemiptera; family Cicadellidae; genus Homalodisca; species Homalodisca vitripennis. The sequence continues at coordinate 8,995,125 of NC_060208.1, forward strand.
ATCTTAGACGTTACAACAGGTTGCCAATTTAAGCGCCTGAAAATGGGTAGCAGATGGTTTTAAATGTGTCGGGATATGAAAAATATGATCTAATAAAAAACTACTGTTTCATATTTTTAACCCCTTTCATACCGTTCCATTTCAACCTCCAAAACTAGAGAGGCAAATTGGCTCAAATCCTAGACGGTTTTTTTAAATTTATACATTATTTTACTGTAAGTCAATTATTTATTTATATGAGTGAAGCATTTACAATTATTTTTATTTTGTTATAACATATTTGGCTGACAGGGAAAATTATTTTATTAGTTTTCAGTTAATCAGTGTTATTGTATATTAAAAATGCGGAACCCTACTTACTTAATATTTGCGGATAGAATAAATTAATTTCATAATTTCATACAGTAATATATAGTACTACTACCTATAGTAATTCGGTTGTTGTTTGGTCGGGCACAAGCGATACAATCTTTTTACACACATTCTAAATCATATTTACAAAATCCAACTTTTAGAAAAACAGTAAAGATGTACATATTCAAAATACTAAAACTATGTAGTTGGCTGAATCAAATAATTCACTAAACAAAATAAACTATCTTTGGACAATCTATGAACTCATACCATAGACTTTTTCGTTCGAGGGCTAAAATGAAAGATCTATGTAGACAGGTGGGCCAAGAACCTTCAAATGTCTTTTCAAAGTAATTTACTTTACTGAAAGTTCTACAGTAATTGAGGCAATATAGCAGGTAATAAAAATAATGTTCTACAGTTGTTGACGAGTCGTTAGTTACAATTCTCTATTGAGCCATCCTGTCTCTTTCTTTTGTATGTAAGAGATTTATACGGTTGTTTTTGGTCAATAGTGCCAGCCTAGTCTGGCTCTAACTTTGAGTCCCTTATTATCAAAGCAGATTTTGGGTGTTTATTATAATTATTCACTTTATAATTAGATTTCATAAAATTCACTTTTGAGAAATTGCTTCATAGACATAATGTATTGATCCAAAAAGTGAAAACCTTCTTTGTAAAATGATTTGTTCTCTTTAAGTCATCACTGTAATACATGTGACGAAAAATATGAAAAAAAACATAGATGTTTACAGTATAATGATTGAATTATTAGTAAATTATCAATGAATCCACTTAATCAATTAACCTAGACATGAACATATATTTACACATCTGCATCATTGAAGCACTCCTTCCATTTTTTTCAAGTTCTCACTTGCGGCTTGTTCAATCAGTCCAAGTTAAAGATTAGCAGGTATAGTTTCAGTTCCCTCTGAAGCCCTAGTATTTTCTAGAAGAAACATTTATGTGCATTTTTTTGCTTTGAAATATTACATTTGTAAATTTACTTGTAAGACAATATATTTTTAATTTACTATTTAATTTTGTACAAATATTATTGTTTATAGTACAGTTAAAATGTTTCTTTGTGAAAATAAATTTATTTTTATTCTAGTTTCAACTTGTAAGTTTTAGGATTTTACTTATTTCTTGCTAGTTCCAAAGTGATTCGAAATTTTATTTCCCAAAACATGTTCAAAGAAAACAAGTTTTGTCCTAAAAACTTTCACACGTACAATCTATTGTTACCTTTGAAGTTTAAAGTTGAAAAAGTGAGATGAGTGGTATAAGATGTACTACAAACGTAAGGTTCTAAAGCTAATTAAATCTGAAACTCTTCTAAGGGCTAGTTTTGCTTGCTAGAGGTCATGAGCATGTGAATAGTTTGCCATAATTGGAAAAGCCTTGTTCTGATTTTTACTCTTATTAATGTTGAAGTTACATGAATTTGTTAAAGATTATAATTTTTTGTCGGGACTGACCTATATTATTGGTAACAAATTTGCTTTTAAAATGTTTTGTTTCGTAATTTCTAAGAATATTATAATATTTTTCTTTATTATACATGCACAAAATCATATTGGATTTTACTACAAAGTGGAATAAACTCCACTTTTACTCCAATTATCATTAAATACACGGCACTGACTATACACTTCTATCTTTTTTGAAAAGCACAATTAGGCTCACTAGCTGAAAACTTCAAACTAGGTATACTTTAATATATTATTAATATAATAATGTATGTAAGAAATACTATTAAAAATATCTAGGTTAAATTTATGACAGTACCTCATATTTAAAGAAAGATTTATTTGGCTAAATACTTCTAACAATTTTAGCTATCATGCTGCTGCAGCTCATACTGCTGAACGAAGGCAATCATGATCAAATCCTTAACATTTTTAGATACTACATGACTACTATTTCGAGATATATTCTTTAAAAGTCACGTCGCCAGCAGTGCGGGACAGCGACGTAAGTTTCATTCATGATCAGCTACGCTCCCGATGGCTGAAGGCATTCATGATCAGGCTCTCTAGAATTTTAATTTTATACATTATAAAGACTATCTGGATGGATATTACTACAGGTAACTTTTTAGGTCAATTTCTATATTTTTCTGTAATCAGGTCATTATACTATATTGCTTGTCCAATCTTTCATGTAAAATGTTCGATTTCAATCTGCAAAAACTCACACAATTAATGTAATTTTTCCACAAACGAACAAGAAAAATTTGCGTGATTCTCTTCAAATCAACTGTGCAATAAAATGTAATCGGTAAGAAATCGTGAAACTAAAACCAATTACAAGATCCACTTGAGTCAAGAAGAAAAGTGTATTTTTTTAAATGCAATGAGGAGAAAATGTTTTCCAAAACGACAAAAAAACGGACAGAGAAATGAAAAACTACATTTTCAACAGCTATATTAGACCTCCCTTATGCCATCACCATATACTTTCAGGCATTAAATCATTTTAAGCGTAATGTGAGTTACTTTGTAGAAAATGAACATATTTGTGGATCTACATTAAATATTTAAATTACAAGAATCAATAAATCGTTCATACTTGACTTAGCATTCCATACTTTTTATGTATCTCGAACATGATGGAAGTTCATCAATGATAATTGTAGTGAACCTTTATAACATTTGAATATGTATTATTCATAGACAAGTAGTTCTAAAATTTATTTACACGTCTGAATAGCTTTCTATGCCCTTATCGCAGAACGCCACAATCTAATTTATATTTCAGGTGGCTAATTCTCTACTGTACTGAAGTGTTGACTGTATTGTATTACAGCTCGTTGTACCCTAATTAAACTTTGTAATAGCAACATGATATGGTCTGGGTACGTAGCAGTAATAGTGTTGCTTCTATAAAGGAGACCAAATGTAAATATGTGGTCATACAGATCTAGCTAGCTATGCTAGTTACTACTTTATAATAAAGAGCACGCTGCAGTTGGTAATTAGGAAACCGACTGTAGTGTTGGGTAGGTTGTAATAGTGTTAGGAGGTCAGAGCTATCCTTGTATTTTATTGTACACCAAATAAAACTTAACTACCTGAGCGACCAAATAAAATGCAGAAACTACGCTTTAATACCACTCTAATGACATATTTTTCTCATTTATAAATCCTTCTTCGTAAAAGTGAAGTTTGAAGTAAACTCCTCTAGATACAACAGCAGATTATGAGTTTTATCAACAATATTTCTTTTAGTACTATTATGGATTCATTACTAGATGAGTTCCTAAAGTGACCTACTCAGAATAGATATAGTAGTTTTTGAGAGTCTTTTGACAGGAACTGTAGTTGTCACAGCCGGTAAAAGACAAAGCTGTAACCGTTTCTCCGGACTATTCTGGTCGCCTTCTATAATCCGGCTTGACGTTGACAGCTCTCAACCAATTTAATCTCCTTTGCAAGCTCCCTCAATAAAGGTTTTCTAATATTTAAGTCGAAAATAGCTTTAGCGAGCAGAGGTTTGATTTGAAGTGTTCCTTTAATAATGTCGCAGATAGTTAATTAATGAATTTTATTTAGTTTCTTAGCACTTTTACTACCACTAACTCTTTGGAACCAAATTTACTCACATATATAAAATATATAAGAAAACATATTACTGTAGACTAATGAGTAGAATGAGACCAAATAGATCAAGAGCATTTAAATATTTCACTAAAAGTAATAGTAAGTAATAATATTCGTTATTTGTTTTTCGAGCTTGCTGTATAAATTTGACGACATAGATAGGGTGTCCTTAAACTAAACCTAAAGTTGTAATGCAATCAGCTCAATTATTTAACATCACAGTTCAAGACAAGTTAAAGGAGAAATTTTCTTAATTATAAGTATAATGTAAATCGAATATTTTTTAAGTTGGCGATTAGTGTTAGACTCGTTGTTTAATTTTAAAATAATCTTTAACACATTGCGGATGGCCGTTTGTTGACAAATTACTTTATGTCATATTGTAGAATTTAATTCAAAGAAGAGAAAATTCATATTCACTGAACTTCATATTCATATTACACTACATCGAAATCTTTTATTGGTATTAATTAAAGGGTTGACTTATCATAAAATCTGATTCAAGAGATGCAAATATTACATTTTAAATTAACGTTTAAAATAAAACGTCTTATTTAATAATATTTTAAACATTCAGAAATAACTGTTTTGTGCACATTGTTTGGTGTGATATTAAATTGTTGCAATAAAGTATGTGGTATTTACAATGCAGATTAAAACATAAATTTTACTTTACTTCTTGAATGTAAAAAGCAATAACGAATTTCCAGAAAAATATTTTTTGTAATGGTGATATAACACCTAAATTGCTAACCGTACTCTCTCAAAAAATTTGTGAATATATAATATATTATATATAATATATAAGTTATCAAAATTTGGATTTTCTGACATTGAGACACGACACGTTTACAGTGGCTGAAGGAGAAATACAAAACATGGAGTTGTACCAGACATGAAGAGCCATTTTTCTGTTTTTCTTCTCTGTGAGACAGAAAACAGAAAATCAGAATACTAAATGTTTCAATGACACAGTCAAATTCCATGGACATACACTATGATATAACTCATTACTAGTGTACATTTATAAAAGCAATTTTCATGCAAAACTTAAGTGTTACAGATGATCTTTATCGACATATCTTGCCACATGATACATTAAAGCTTGGGTTCAGTGGATTGTCCGTTTTTAATATAAGGAAGTCCCGAGAGAGAGAGACAGAGAACATGCCACAACGTTGAAATAAGATTTTCTCAAAAAAATGTTAGCATTGATATTTACTATATAGTTTTATTTTTCTTTTTTTGAAGTGAAAACTTCTTTAGGCGCGTTGAGCGTTTTGGTAGAGGGTAAAATCCTCGGTTCGCGTCACCGACATGCTAATGATAATAGTAGACTTGGCCGCGGACTACTAACCTGCATGAAAAAGTCAGTCTCGCTGTGTTAAAACTGTCCCGGCGGAGTATGAAAACAGACTGCGAAAATCAGTGACCTTTACGGCTTCCTCTCGCGATTTAAAAGTGAAGCCAATGTCGTACAATTCTGTAAGATGCGTCAAATTAAAGCTCTTAATATTGGCAATCTATTGGTTATATTTTTAAATATTAAAAAAAATTTCGAAGTAATTTTGATTATTGTTTACATTTTACATAGCGTTTACAATGACAAGAAAAAAGTAGTAAGCGAGGATTTTTTTTATTTTTTGGTCAGACAAGATTTGTCAGCGAGAAATTTGTGTGAAAATAGATGAATATTTTTTTTGTAATTTATCATTTTTTTATTGGAAGTTTAGTTTAGCCTGTAGTAGCGTATGAAGTGATGAGTGAACGTTTCTGCCGGAACTGTAGTTGGCGCATTGGCTCACTGATACCGTATTAACTCAATAAATTAGTTTATTGTGCAATAAAAATACCTTTACGAAAGAACCAAGTTAATTTAACAAATTTATTAGTCTTAAAAATATTGTGGGTTTAATTATTATTGCAAATATATACTTTATCCGTAGTTATACAGATAAATGAATAATGAAAACAACGAATATATTTTTAAACATTTTTAATATTTGTACGAATATTTGTATTTAAAATTTAGCATTATTCATTTTAATTATGTTTTTAATATTTAACCTCTTCATCATGAAATGAGTATTATTACGGTATAAGATTTATCTTACTAGCGTGGTAAAATAGATTTCTAGTTATTTGATAATATTTTTTGTGGATTTTAAAATTGGAAAATTAAAAAAATGTTATAATAATTTTAGATTTTATGAAATATGTTCATTTATTGTTTTTTATTAAGATATTGTTAAGATAATTGTATATTAATTATTTTTTTCAACCACTTTGTATTTATATTTTGTTCATGATTTGTTTAACCCATCATATGTAACTAATAAATAAAACATAAAAAATTTCATATAATTTTTGCATATAGTTTTAATTACTCTCAACTTAATAGTTCCGTTTTCACTTCTATCGGCAGTCCCACGACTGCTACTGTTTTTTTACTGTATGTTTAATATACTTTTAAATATCTGTATTTGTGGTATGATTGAACTTAACTTGTTTATAAACTTATTTATTCTGATACAGTTCTCGTGGCCATCATGATTACCCATAAAACCAATGTAAAAATATTTATTAACGCACCACCAAATTCCATCGAGGTAAATGCGTCATCAATCCAGTATTGAGAATATATAAATGATTCTTTGCAAAATTTCAAGTTTGTATATCAGTTTCTGTTCATACAATTTTATAGATATCTGCGAACAGGCAGGGAGAAATAAAAAATTCCAGCCTCACCAACAGTAGAGTTTGCTAAAGTTTACCAAATTATTTTTGGGAAGTGTATTTTAAATTTAAACGATTTCCTCTGAATATTATATTTGTCGGATAGTACCTTAATGAAGTGAAAAGTGTCTGTGACAGTTAAAAGTTACTGCAGTGCTTCATTAGTGTAAACATCTGACAGTGGCAGCCACCCCATATACATTAGACTCAGGTATGACAACTTAATAATATCATAACTTTAGACTTAGTAGCCGTGGAGTGTTGCCAACCTCTCGCACTTGAGAGTTCACTTTCGAGTTTCTTCAATTTATTACTTACGGGTTTGACCGTTGATAACATAATGTCAATTTTTTAATGAAAATGTCAACAATACAGAGTCTGGTAATAATTATAACTAAGTTTAATTCAAAGCAATTATATTTTATTTCCTTATTTATATTTATATGCAAAATATGACGTTATTACAGTGATTTTTGTTTTAGTTAGTGATTATACGACTAGAAATTATTTAATTAGATTTTAACAATCGACCATTTTCTAAGATGGTTTGATAATTATATTGATTACGTAGGCTTATAGTTCCCGATAAAACTCGAAAGTCATGAATAATACTATGTACAGAATAGACTAGCACATTTTTCGCGTTTTTTGACCACATGAATTACGTTTTATTGTAAAGTTATAAAGCTTTTGGAAACTACATGTATAAGTTTCTCTCTAAGTTGCTCTTTAAGTTTCTTTCGTTACAAGTTAAACAATTTCACCAGAAAGGAAAAATCCATTTTATTATCTTATAAAACACCGCAAAATATTATGAATCCATAAGTAACCGGGGGAGTAATGCGTCATTCTCATCAAATCAACTACAAAACACATGTAATTAATCAGAAAAATCCAAGATCTTGCTTTGTGTCAAGTGACAAAAAATCAAAGAGAGAGCAATAAAAAACGAAATCTGTAACAACTACATTGGATCTTCCATTGGCCACTACCGTACATATTCAAGTATTAAATATTTTTACTCATAATTGTAATTAATTTTTTTTTAAGATTTCAGTTTTAGCTTTTCTGTAATTATTTATATAAAAATCCCAATCTTTCGTTGTTAATGTCTTTAATTCTATGTTAATAGGTTTTCAAATGCATTTCGACATATTTATATACGGTGATTTTTGTAAAGCTTTTTGAAGTGTAAAATGCATTGATCACATATAATTAGGAGAATTAATACATTTTTTAATTACATTTTTAAACTGAATAGCTTTAAATGCCCTTCTCACAGAACACCAAAATGTAGTTTATATTTCAGGTGGCTAATTCTCTACTGTGCTGAAGTGTTGACCGTATTGTATTACAGCTCTTTGTACCCTAATTAAACTTTGTAATAGCAACATGATAAGGTCTGGTTACAAAGCAGTAATATTGTCGCTTTTATGAAGGAGGCCTAAATTGTACCCATACAAGCCCAACCATCACGTGATTAATAGTAATTAACCTCAAGGTAATTACTACTTTGTAATTAAGAGCACGCTACAGGTGGTAATTAAGAAACCAACTGTAGCGTTGAGTAGGTTGTAATAGTGTAAGGAGGTTGTTATTTTACCTTCGTTCTTATTTTATTGTACTCCAAATTTTTTTACGAAAGCAAATAAAGAAATAGCGCAAAATAAGGTTTGATTCTACTTTTATATATGAAATATTTGTTATTTAAAAATATTTCTCTAGTCAAAGTGAACTTAGAAGTAAACTCCTTCAGAGATATCAGCCGATTGGCAGTATTAAAATTTTACGTTTCACTTTTTAATCATCAAAATTTCATAATTCATGTTAAAGTTATTGTTGGTTCCAACTAAAGTACGTGGAGCTAAAGTGGATAAAAACGAATGGAGACATCCCTGTGCGTAAGGTCACTTGTGAATAACAGTTTTGTTATTGGAATCGCTCAGGCGTTATATTGTTATCATGCAGACTGACATACGCTAACATTTTCTGAAAATATACATGAGAGTTATTTACCATCCTTGTATTGAATCAAAAATATTTACGGATGAACATTTTGATCTGATTTTGTGGTAAGGTCGTTGACACGTATAATCAGAGCTATTACCAAGGTACTACAAGTTATTTACCACCTGTGACCTATTTGTTATTCTCAAAGGTCGTGGAGGGTTAGGCCACTCTGAAATATTCAAGCCTTCCACAGGGAATCTGCTTCTACATATAACATGAGTTTGCCTCACAAAGATATTGTTCTAGCTTGAGAACATGTGTTTTCGTGTATATTTGCTGAATCTACTTAGAATACGTTGAACTTTAGTGAATACTTGAATGGCTTTGTATGGATTTACTTTATAAAAGCCTTTAATTTTTTTTCAATTTACTTAGAACCAATACAATTTGTAATGCACTACGCAGTTTATTTAATTTAATAAAGCACGTACAGTTTTGGTTGCACAAATAGACATATTTTTAGAAGTTTATTTATTACTAATTTTTATCACAGCAATTTATCATTTGAGTTTGTTGCCTAAACCTATCTGTCTATTTCTTACTTTTTTTAACGAAGTTCATATACCAAATGTATTCTTTTAAAAAGAGCTGTTATTTCATATAAAATTTATTGAATTGCTACATAAGAATTTTATTAGCAAAAAAAGTAAAACTCCTGCAGTATTTTCTTTGTCATGCAACTTCCCATCACTGAACATGTTTAAAACTTGCACTGTTTGTATCTCGTCAAATTCTGAGCAAACTTAAAAATGTACCCGACCTCTACTGCATGATAGAATGTGTTTTCTTGTAACATTGATTATGCAGTTTAGTGTTGTTTCATACCTGCTACAATATTATTGTTATTATATTTGAAATTCATGGACAAGAATTGCAGAAGAGATCAATTTTCAGATAAGATGATTTAGAACAATTGACGTTACTGATATGACACAAAAAAGTAAAATATTATTAAAATCTCGCAGTAGTTTCTCTGTAACACAGCGCGTGGTTATCCTTGAGAGGCGGTAGTAAGTTCCATGTTACATGTGCAACATAGTTTCAAAATTGTTTTCGTTACTAAAAATATATCAGAGATTTCACTTTTGTCTCTTCTGAAAGATGTCAAGTATCATTTTGGAGTTGAAAAGTTAGTATGTTTGTAATACGTTTACAGAGAATTTACAATATAAGGATAGGAAATGGAATATAGAGAAACATTCAGATAGCAGTATGTAGAATGTAGAATGTTATATTGTTGAAGAAGGATAAAGGAGATCGGTTTTGACAAGGAGCTTATATTCGACGTGACTTCCTCGGAGTGGATAAATCGCAATCGCGCAAGTATTTTCAGTAAAGTAAAACACTTGCAATACAGCTGTATTTAAAACTATCATAGAATATTTGTACTCAATATAACTATGCTTTGTAAATAAACATTTATTAGAATGCAATAGTTTTAAATATTGATTGGCTTGTTGAACTATTGACGTTTAACTATTGTAGTAAATTAAAGATGCGACTACTTTGACAGTTTATACTGGACTAGATCACTAGATCTTAATGCTCGTCAAAAGCAAGCCAACGAAAATCGGGAAAAGTTTATTTTTAATTAATACGATTTTCTCTGAATATTCTATCTGGCGGAGGCTCTTTGGATGAAGTGAAAAGTGTCTGTGACAGTTAAAAGTTACTGCAGTGCTTCATTAGTGCAAACGTCTGACAGTCAGTGGCAGGTACTGCGCATCCATTAGACTCAGGTATGACAACTTAATAACATCATAACTTCAGACTTAGTAGCCGGAGTCGTGGAGTGTTGCCAACCTCGCACACGTAGAGTTCACTTTCGAGTTTGCAATAATCACTTCACCTGCGTGTGCTCTGATAACTTCTCTACTTTTAGTACAAATATCAAAATTTGAGATAATAATTAGTTTTCACTCTTACGGTCATTGTCATTACAGTAATTTATTTATTTATGTGCAAGGTATAACGTTATTACATCACGATGTATTTGTTACTTTAAACAATGACTGGCAGTTGCTCGCGGCTTTGCAAATTATTTTGTTGAAAAACATTAGTACCATAGGAATCTCTTTTTAAATTGCATTCAAAATGCTCCTGAATTAAGTCAGAGTCACTGTGAAATATATTCAAATCTCCTGGTATATTTCAGAACAGCGTTTTTTAACACTAAAGTCGTATAGTGAAACATTTATTATAAGTATCCATTAAATGACTTGATTTTCTCTCAAGCATTCCATAATATTTGAGTGAAAAGCTCCGACGATTTCAGTAACAAACTGTTTTAGGCCAGTTGAGGGGATGCGTGATATCAGTCATTAGCTTTTCAGTAATAATTGATGGGGATCTATGGCATGTAGAAATGGATGTAAACATACTTTAAAATCATATTAAGTTATATATGGTCCGTGGTTAACAGCTTCAGATGTTAAACGAAATAATTGATAATGTCCCTTAATTTAAGCTTTGCGCGTCTATGATCACTTCTGCTTCTAATTAATTATGTTTATGATGCCAAGGTTGAATTTGGTATCATTCGTTTGAAAACACTCATTACTATTCAATCAATGATCAGTGTTTTACAATAATTACACGCTCGTGAAAACAGGACCAGTCACGTGACTGCCCTGTCATTAAATAGGCCTGTAACGTCCGACAAACTAACTCGGCCTTCTCATCAGTGAAGTAGACTTTTACCTCTAAATTCTCAATAATTTTGACTACTTCCGTGACAAGAGATCGTACCCACTGTGTTGGCAATTTGCTCTGTAACAAACAGATTTCGTGTCATTTCATCGTACGCGTTATGTTAATTTTAATTTTTTTCCTGTTTCAATGTCCTTTAAAATTTATAACTTAGATGTATTGTAAATATTAATAATTGCCCTGACAGTTACTAATTTCTTTAAATACAAACTAATCCTACAGTAAAACATGATATACGCTAACATACAAGTATAATCTACTAAACATATAGAATAATATTATTGGGTTTCAAGACTTGTTATTAGAATAATCTAAGTATTTTCGAGCTCGCCTGTAATAAATCAGTTCTGGGTAGATCTACTGATTAAATGTCCGGACAACAAAATGTTAAGACACACATGTTAGATTTCCATACGTATTTTATTTATAATTTTTTGTCTGTCGCCATTAAATTGTCTGTCTTAAAAGATCGTTATAGTTCACAGCAATGAAAAGCACAAAAATAGACCTAAAACAACAATCAGCAAAGTTCACTACCCTACGCAAGTATAAACTTTAGCACTCGAGGTCTATCAAGAGTCGTCTTTAATTAACCAGTTACACATATAAATAAATATAACATACAATAAACGTAGAAAATTTACAAATTCCATGTAAAACATGTTATAATATACTAAATAAAATATAAAAAAACTATGAAAAATAAATTTAAACAAGTAATAGAAATCAACGAATACAAACAAAAACATTGAAAAATCAGGGATTTTTGATTGCACGACATACTTACAAAAGGAAAGAACATTACATTTATTCTATGTCTTAAATATACTAAATAGACTGCGGAAATGGCAGTTTTTATACATACTAGACGGCGGAAACAGTTTATAGCACATTTTAAGGAACACATCTCCGTCCCAAAATACAGTCCACAAGTTTCCTAAATTCGCCTCAAAATTATTGAGGGCTACATAGAATGTCTGAAAACCAAAATTTTATAGACCTCCTTACCACCGAGTTGTGTTAATTTTTTAATATTGCGCATTTAATATAAAGTATTTTCACCGTTTATGAATATATGTATTCTGCTAATTTCTCGTTACAATCTTGGTTAACTATAAGACCGATGTAAATATCTGTATGTATTTGACTGATTCTCAGCCAAATCCCATGGAGTGTAACATAGCATAATCAAACTCAGTGTTTCCTACATTGAAATAATGCGTTTACTTCCATATGTTCCACACTGCTACATGGAAAACTATTACTTCGATATTTTAAATTATTTTAGATATATCATGCGGACACACAGACAGATATGGATTGACATGAAGTACGTCCAATAAAATACAAGCTAGGAGTACAAATAAAACATATTGCGTAACAAGCTTCGCTGTAGTTACTTGCAACTTTTAAAATTTGTAGCTTATTTCATTCTAAGGTATTTTTGGGCAGCTATTTTATATCTCCCTGTAGAGAAAAGAGAAATAGCGAAATCCTCATGTGTGTGGCGTTCCTTCCACTTTTACTTTGTTGACCGATGGTTGAGTTGGTAGCCTTCCCAAGCCTTCTCTCTGATATCCCCTACTGCTTGGTCGTGTCGTCTGGTAATTCTGGTCGCTTCATCTCTAGTTCTTTGTTTTATACAATTTCCGGTTATTAGGATCTCCCGTTTCAGCTGCCTCTCTTTAGCCTTTCAAATCCCGTAGGGTGAAGTTGCTTTTAAGGTTAAAAATATTTATATATATATATATATATATATATATATATATATATATATATATATATATATATATATATATATATATATATACTTGAGAGTTTTCATAAAGCTTAATTTGACATTTATATAATTTACACTGAGTTCAACGATAGTCCAAGTCACTGTATGGGATTTGGCTGTGCGTTAGCAAATATTTTTAACCTTAAAAGCAACTTCACCCAGCATATATATATCCCAATCTTCGGGCCAGCTCCCATGTTTATAAAGTATTCATTGATCTCATGCGCTTTAACTTCAGGTGGAATTTTCGAGCAAACCCTTGCTTCTACAATATCATTTTTCTTAAGGCATGTCCGGAACTCCTTTGGATTTTTTGAAGAGGAAATGCTATCAGAAAAAAATCTATTTTTTGCCATTCTGATCATATTATTCAGTCGGATCATATTATTTCTTTGCACCTCTCCCAGTCATCTATATTCCTGTACTTCCAATATCTATTTCGCAACTTATTTTTAACCTTCGTCATCTTTCGGATGTCATCGTTTCGCCATGGGGCTTTTTTCTTGGACACTTTCTTACATACTACAGGGGCATTTTTGTCATATACTTTCCTAATATTATTTGTTATCCATGCCTCCACAATATCAACGTCTTGTTCGTTCAATATATCATCCCAGTCACAAGCCGCTATCTCGCTTACAACTTTTTCTGGGTCAAAGCTGCTAAAATCTATATTTAATAAATTAAATTAAATATTAAATTTAATTTAATAATTAATTTAAAATACATTAAATTTATATTTAATAAATTTTTGTTCTATTTTTTTCTTTGTAACCCAAACAATGCAATAGGTTAACTTGTGATCTGTAATGCTTACACCCCTATGATCCTTAATGCTCGAGACATCCACGACGCCGTTCCTCTTGACCTCAACCGACCTGTCCACAATGATGTGGTCTAACAATGTGGCTGAGGTTGTTGTCACTCTGGTGGGCTGATTGACAATCTGTGACTTATTGGATTCTTTCAAAAGACGGCTGTAATATCGAGATACGTTGCTTGTTTTTGACATGATCAACATTCATATCTCCTAAACATATCACGCCCCTCACTTCAATCGCAAGATCCACGAACAGAGAGTGAAACAAAGAAGCGAGACAGTTATGCCTAACAATGGGCGGCCTATAAGCCACACACTGCCCGACCCTCTCTCCCCTCAATTTCAAAACGACACAGATCGCTTCTATGCCAGGGTCAAGCTGATTCACGAAGGAGTGCTTTTCAAATTGAATGCCATCTTTTATGTAGATAGCTACACCACTGCCTCCTTCCTCCCCATCGGCCTTATTTGCATTGGAGTTTCGGTCATCATCTGATAACCAGGCAGTGAATAGTTAACAGATGGAGTTGCTGGTTGCAGCCATGTTCCTGTCACTCCAAAAACATCAAAATCAAAATCGCACACAACCGAGCCCATCTCCGAAAACCCCTTATTCAGCGATCTCATGTTTAGGTTTAGTACATCTGTCTGCAGGATATCTCAAGAGTGAATTAAGCTAGGCTTGAAATGTTGTTTGAAGCAACATTTTATGTAAGCAAGATAAATATAGATGATGGTACATAACAAACACTGTATAAAGTATTTAGTGAATCATGTTACGTAACATGCAATGCGTACTCACAATAGAAGTAATTAAGTATTTCAGGTTATTATGTTATGTAACTTTTGAATTATCATACAACTACATTCGTTTTGGTGTTAAAAAAATCGCAATAATTCTTCATTAAAGCGTTTTTTTAGTTAAGGAATTCCAGAAATAATGTAATAATCGTAAAAAAGGTTGCTTGAAAATAATTTATAATTTCCTTCTCTTCTTATTCATAACGGGAGTTTACTAGTTATTTCTAGGAACACTCAGAATAACGGCGTTATTATTGTTATTGTGTTACTTTTGTCTGCAGTTATCTGTCACGTGGCATGCAGGCACGAAAAGAATTACTTTTTAATGATTATAAAAATAAATCACAGCACAAGCTCGGAATATTATCAAAGTTGTTTACTGAGCTGTGTAAAGATTCTACGAACCTGTCTATTACAGAACCCTAATTACGCGTGTGTCTGTATTCTGTGATCTAGATTGGATATTTTTAGCAACATGTACTCCTCTTTGTTGCCGTCTGTATTTTCGTGTTGTTTACTGAGTAGTTGATAGCTTGTTTGAACATAAATTTTAGAGATTTTGCTGGTCTAATTATTATTGATTGTTGTATTGCATAAAAAACTCTAGATTAAAAAATTGGAATAATTGAAATAGCTATAAAGCAATAAGTCTTTCAAAAGTGTAGTCTCCATCCTCATAAATCCAGACGTGAGCCTATTGCCTGTGTTAATATCCCATTGACCCCCCTTCCTAGGCTCCTTTGAAACAATAGGCTAGTTAAACAATCACTCAAAAATAAGACCCAGTGGACCCTGAGAGTTATTTTATGGACTAAATAAACGAAGTATAAAAGTTTACCGATGTTTCGAACTTAAATAATTAAGTTCTTTCAAGAGATTGTTCAAAACAGGATTTTTCCGGGAATTTTCTATATCACAGTGATAGAAAAAATTAGTAACACTTATTTACGAGATCTGAAATCTGCTCTTTTCTACAGGTAAACCTTGCCGCCATCTTGTTTCTGCCATGTCGATCGCCATCTACTATTCACCTCTAGACAGTTCTATGTGGTTGGTCGGTGAGTGCTATTGTGACCTGGATTCAATTCTATTAATCAAGTGCATGTTTTAGAGTTAGTTTGCATGGAGATTAAACACAACACGGTGGTTGTGATTTCTAACTTATGTGTGTCACAACGCTCTGTTTTGATTTGTTTATTTTAACCTAGATTGCAGTTATGTGCTAGGTTTGTATTCACTTAAGCAAGAGTTCAGATTGCAGATTTCAAAAAATGTGATATTATTTTTGTTTATAACTGAACGATGCTAAAAGTCCTGTTTACTTAGATTATGGTAATTTATTGTTGTCGTATATACCACTCACTGCTATCTAAATCATTTCCTCGTAATTCATTTATTTCTAAAATAAAGTAATTTCTACAAAAACCTGTTAACCGAAAACGAAGTCTCTAACCAAAATTCCATAAATTTTAAAACTTACAGTGGGAGCTGAGAAAAAATTATTTTAACATTATTTAATTTTGAGGCTTATTATTAATTTGCGATAAGACAATTCATGTTTTATATTGACGAAATTTGTTCTACGCTAATCTAGTAATCAGTAGAAGCAAAATGTCAAATAACGATTCATGTCTGGGTGTGGTCGGTATAATCCCAAAGTACCCTGACAACATTACGATGCAACATGGCCGAAAAATATTTTTTGACCAAGCTGATGATTCCAAAGACGTTTAAAATTTGATATCATAGTAAGAAACATACAGGGAATAGAAAAATAGTATATTTATTCCATATAGAAGATTAAAATATCTCTAAAAAAATGTGAAAAGTCCGCCGGCGATAAATCAGACGGCTGGTCCTTTTCGCATAGTACGCCGCCGGCGATAAACCAGGCGGTTGGTCCTTAAAGGGTTAATCTAAATAATAATGTGACAGTAATTATAAAGTTTAATTAAATTCAACTACAACTAACTTGATTATCTATATATATAAAAATGAAACTGTTCGTGTGTAACAGCATCACTCACAAACGGCTGGACGGATTCGCCTAATTTTTTTTTAATTTGTTCGTCTTGATCTGTAGAAGGTTATAGGATACTTTTTATCCCTTTCCCGATTCAGGATTCCGCCCCACTGGTTACAGAAATACCCGTAAGAAATGCATTGCAGCAAACATATGTTATTAAGTGAAAGAGTCTTTTCAAATTTTTAATCAGCTGTTCTTTGTAAACATATATAATGCGACAAAAAATTGTTGTTATTTTTGACAGTAACTAAGTAAACATAAATATTTTTGACGTTTCTATGTAAACAAACATTTTTTGACATTTACAACGTGTCACAAATGTCAAATTTTTGATAAACGTGATTTGATATCTTTTTTACAATTTCCAAGAACAGTGTTATTTTCCATCAGTAAAAGGTTTAAAAAAATAGGCAAGAATAGCATAAAAAATTCTCGCGTAGCGGAATCAAGGACCGTGCGCGACCAACGCAGGGTTAACAATGGCTAATGGAAAAACAGAGAAATGAATACTAACATGCATCAACGATTCATTCTTTCCCTGGCTATAGTCCAAAAAACAAGTGTAACACAAAACTTTAATAACGATTATTTTGGTAAGTTGCAAAACCTTAATAAGAATTTCCCTCTTATACCGAAAGTACATAGTAAGTAGGTAGGACTCTTTCCTAGGTCGTAATAGGCTTTTCAGTCCTACTCGATTTTGACCAAAGTAGATTTCCGAGAACTAGATAATCTAACATATATAAAATTTGATTGAGGCAATATGGCAAGCTAAACTGTGACATAGTAGGTAAGTGAATTTAAATGGTCTTAAGTAGGCACTAATTAACCGAAGTAGGCATCTCGGTCCTTTGTAAGTATATATATATATATATATATATATATATATATATATATATATATATATATATATATATTTCTTCTTCGTCAGAACAACAAGACAAACTCTACTATAGTACTGGAAATATCTTAGACCTGAAATATATGACAAGGACTGGAAATATACGCTTTTTGACCGAAGTAAGTTTCCGAGACCTGTGTGATCTGAGATTTGTGTTTTCTTGATCAGGATGACAAGGCAGATTCAGCTGTGACGTTATGTATATAACTAATTAGAACCAAAAATGCTCCTACACGTGCCAAACATGATATAATAATTAAGTTAAACTGTGATACTATTTACCACGAACTTAAATAACATCTACCTGATGTATGCCTACTTACGTTTTAAAATTTTTATAGGACTCCCATCATATTACATTATAATTTCTTTTACTAAGTAATATAAGGACTTTGGTTCTAAGATTGCGTGCGAAGCCGCGGGTAACAGCTAGTACTTTAATAATATTGGCACTCAAGAAAACTTGTGTCTCGGTTCAAATTAACTGTAAAAATACGGTTATCTGTTAATACTAATTGTTTACCATATTTCCCGTAAGAGAGTCTATATTGAATTTCAGTTACAAGCCATAGAATTTTTAAACTTCCAAACTTACTTTGACAGCTAATTTAATCGGTTCTGATGTTTGCTAAAGCTGATGTGCTCCTCACAGTTGGGAGCCGCCCTACTCGAAATGAAACAGTTGAAATACTATTGTTCGCGTGTATTGATAGAGCCAAGTTCGGAGCTCAATGTTAGTTGTTCACTAAACAATGACAAGAGCAAGAGGAGTGGTTTGTATCTGTATGTTTGTTTTGTAAGTATAATGGTTGTTTCGATTTTGTGTTGACATGCAGAGAGAGAACATTGTTCTGACAATTTCCTTGACCACAATCAACAGCCTTTGTGTTGTATTCCAGAGTACAATGTGTACGTTTTTCATTGTTTTTAAAAGTAAGTTTTAGGTTTCAAAGGGATTTCAGAAAGCATGTTCAATAATTGTTGAATGTACGTAACAATAAGCACAACTTATGAGCTCTCTTACTTCAACTCTTGATTGGTAAATTCAATGTATGTCTAATTACCAATTTATAATTTATGTGTTATAAATAATATTGAAATACAGATATTTTTAATTTTAAGGCATTTAATGTACACTTTAAAGTAGAAATATTCACAAAGAAATAGTAAACCAGTGAGTTATATGTTTATTTTTTTTATTGAAGGTTGAATGTTTGAAAGGATAAAATAATTTCGAACATTGCCATCTTTAAGGTTTAAAAAGGTATTTACACATCGTTTCATGGGTTGGAATCTATCTCCCCTACCTGACGAAGAGGATAGACTCCAATCCAGTCATGTCCAGAAATGTTGTGTTATATACCTTTTGTAACCTTAACGATGGTAAATAACCGAAATCCTGTTATCCTTTCAAACCAATGAATTTACTCGTAAAAAGTATGAGCACTTAAACCTAAGGACTTAGAGGCTTTCAGAGATTGGTTCGCTAGCGTCCCATTGTCCGCAAGTTACTAGAAACTGGAAGACCTATTAGGTACAAAGTTTCTCGAGAGCGGGAGCTGTGCCCTCTCAGAGCCAAAAGGAGTCTAGAGGCATTGAATCTCGAAATGACTAGTAGATTTCAGAGCACTGGACATATTACAGGTTGAAATTTCAAGAAGATCGTTTGCTCTGAGGCTCAATCTTTTACAACCATTAACTCCCAAACGGTAAAACATCAAGATTCCAGAAGTTTAAAAGTTAGAAGGAATCAAAGAGTGGGAAGTACCATAGACTGGTACACTTCACAGGCAGATAGTTTACAAAGTGTAAAAGCATTTAAAGGCTGGAATCCCCTGAATTCAAGAGCGTCAGAGGCTAAACTTCCAAAACAATTCCTCCAAGATCACAAATTCCAAGATCAATTCCTCCGTGCTTAGATATTCTTAGAAGTGCGGGTTCTGGGGGAAAGTTGTTACTACAGGTATATTTTGAAGGATTTTTTGTTCCAAGAGACCTGATGTTACTAAAAACCTCATATGGACGTTGGAAAATCATGCAAGATTGAACCTATATAGGTTTTTCAGAAGTCCAAAAAGTTCCAAGAATAATATTACGTATCGTCAAAATCAGTTTTGTGCTAGGAGGCAATAACGTTAAAAAGCTCCTTGATACTATCAGTCCTCCGGGACTGATATATCCCGAGGACTGGGAACCAGATCTGTTTTGATCTACAAAACTTGAAATCCTTAGACGTTGAAATTATCAAAGGTCTTGGGTTCTCAAAAACGCTGTGATATTGAATACGCCGAAAATTTACAACGTATCTGGAAGCCTCTATAAGTGATAAGCTCCTAGATGGTTGTATGTTTCAGAGGAGAGCCCTTAGAGTTCTCTAAATATCAGACGCCTTTAACAACAATAGTTGATAGATGATCCTAGGTCTCCGTTAGGACCAGATTAAAGATTTTTCTAAGTAGATTTTTCATTAAAAGGCTGTCAGATACCATTTAAGAATTTGTTGCTGACGACAGAAGTCTTCTATAACCTAATTGCAGCATTTAAAAATGTTTGCCTGGGACTTCTACATATGACGTTGGCTCACAGATGGTGCACTATACGAGTACATTCAGGAACCAGATTGTACGGTAACAGGTATTTCCTTTCGGGAAATTTATAAAGGCAAAAATTATATATTCGATGAAAACGCGGCGATGAGCAAAACTTTTTTTAATTGTCTGAACCTGTTGAATTAAGGTAGAATCGATTAATATTAGGTCTTTATATTCTAGTTTGTACTAAAACTTTTTCATTGTTAAGAAATTACTTACAAATTTGTTATTGTATATATGTTTTACATCCTACATATTTTAAGAAGCTTGTAAAACAAGTAATTAGTCGTAACTGTTAGTAGTCTCCAATATCTCCAATGAAAATCTCTTCTTACTAAAAAAGACGTAATACGTTCGAAGGCCAAGAGCCCTATATTTTACACAAAGGGGAATATTAACTATTGTATTATTTGTTTAGAGTATGCCAAAGAACAGCGTATGCAATTTTTTCCAGTAAAAATAACATATTTGAGTGAAGAAAAGAACTGCCATATGTTACGCATAGAACAAGACATTTCATATGCACAATGATACTAGTTCATATTATGCTAGTGAGCTGAATACGTGATTCCTTCCTATTCTACAATACATATCTTATCGACCGTAGGAATAAAAGTATTCACAATTTTTTATAGTTTCAATAAGTCGATCTCCTAAGTTTATTGGTTTAGAGCATGCCAATAAATAGGGTTTGTGATATCTTCCTTCCCATATAACTAATACAGCGCGCGAAGACGAAGAGTCTCCATATTTTGCACTTGGGACCAGACAAACTGCTAAATTGAATTTCTTGTGACCATTTGTGTAACTCATTTCCTAGCTGGATGATTTAAAGTTATGCAAACACCGTGCAACGCTAATGTACATATAAATAGATGTTTTATAAATTGGATTATATTGTTCCATTAATTTCCTTAGACTTTAAAAATTATAAAATTCATAAAATGCTTGAGTTAAATCTGAAAAAGTGTGTAGAAGATGTCTTGAAATCCCTGGGACGCATATACCCCTACGTTTCGTGGATAGATATTTACCCACTTCTTCAGGTAAAATAAACCCTAACGTATTAAAATACTATAAAACTAACAATGAACTGCCACTGAAAGTTAAAATAATTAAGTGATAGCTGACGATATGTCCAGATTGACGAGAATGGACCCAAGCGATGTCACCGCACAGGAACCAAGAGAACATAGGGCCCGAAGGTATAACTCCCCGGCCCAAAAACCGCCTTCCAGTTCTCCTTGTTTCAGATGGCGCGCCGCGATATCACAGGAGATGGCGACATTAGGTTCCTTGGCATTGCTTCACCTTCGTTAGTTCAGTTGTAACGTGTTTGTGCTCTTGGTTCCTGTGAAGTCACATCACTTTGGTTCACTGTCTCCAGTTTGGATAACTTGGAGTGGATGCTGATTATCAAATTTATCAGTATTCTCATTTTTATCAGTACCAGTTATTATGCAGTTATTTCATGCATTATGTTTTATTTCACCTGAAGAAGAGGGTAGATTTCAATGCTCGAAACCCAGCTTTATACTTTTATGTAGCATATAACGATGGCAAATGTCCGAAATCCTATTATCTTTCTCAACTTTCCGTCGTCAATAACAAACTCTTAACAAAGAATTGAAGTTTTTCTCTAACAATAATTATTATAAACTTAGGCGGCTACACAGTGTCATGTGTATTATTTCCCTCCCTAGCAGTATTGGAAGGGTTCAAGATAAGTTGTTTTTGTGCACCTTTTAGGCTCTCCATATGCTCTCGACAACATGTCAATACTTCACTGTCCCTTCAAGTTGTGCTTTGTCTCGGAAGATAAAGGAACGACTAGTAAAGAAATTCCTTCTTGCGTCAAAAACAGGTTGTGAAGATGACAACAACGGAGAGTGTACATAGTACTCCATTTAGTTGCCTGCAACGTTTAATCTGACTCATGTCATAGCTTTTTACAGTGTTTTTAATAGCTACTTTACTTTGTACAAAGAAAGTGATCGAAATCTGTTATAAAAAACAAATGGCTACTTAATTACTCGCTTAGTGTCTTCCACTTATTTTCTGGACTCCTAAAATGTTTTATGTTGTAAAAAAGTATCTACTCTTAATTTTAAATACTCCTCCCGCGCGTTTAACCTTTAAGCTTTTAATACGAGCTTTTAATGGCTCGTACATCCAACATATCGATCAAGCCATGCAGTAATATCTATTGTACCTCGCTGATCCAAACTTTATTACATGAAAATGACAACAACTCTGTACTTTCTTTAAAACTCTTTAGAATTAGGTTTATACTGACAAAGTTTGAAAACTGAACCGGGCCTTCACAGAGTACTATATTTATGCTATTGTATAAAAATCTAATGGCGTAAGTCTGTTTTTTGTGTGTGTTTTACTCAATCATGTATAATCCGGTTCTACTTTACTGAAAATTTACATGCACATTCATAGGCCTATTCTTATTTAGAAAATCCCTCCGGGTAGAATGTGTTTTATTTTCCAGATCAACTTGGATAATATGGGTGGTGCTTTAAAAAAAAATACGTTACACTAAAAATTTAAAGTTTTAATAATTATTAATTTCGAAGTTACAATCCATAGAACATTGGAATATTTAGGCCCATCACATGGTATCATATTTTAGTTCATTTATACTCTATTTGGCAGCAACGTGGCAATACTTTATTTTATTATACCAACTAGAAGTAGTGCTTTTATGTTTATTTGCCAATATTAAACATATAAATAAACTTCAAATTTCGAGTATTCATTACTACGACCTCAGCGGTATCCAACCCCATGTGTATTGTCCATTCGATACAAGCCTGTTATCTGTTATGAATAAATTTTATAAGACAATTTAAATTTTTAGCAAATATATAGTCTACTTTTAATTAAACATTTTAGAAAATATTAATTTTGGAGTACTTCAATACAAATATTAAAGGGAAAGTTACTATCAAACTTTTACTATAATTTTAAAGTTTGTTATAAAACCCATATTTGACATAATTAAAATCATTCCACACCTTGTATTATAATAATGTTGATGTAAATATCTTCGTGACTATACGAAAATATCTATTCTTTCACTTATTTCATAAAGTAACATTTCATTGTTTAACAAACGAAGAGAAAATAAAAGATCAATTTCAAGAATGAAACAAGCTTTTAATATTTACCTGTTAGGGATCAGAGCACGGTTTATGCTATTTTAATTTTATACTTTCCAACTTCTACACATTAGAGTAAAATGTTATTGTAAAAGTATGAAACTTTTATAAACTGAACTCCTTGCAATATCCTGAATAAAAAAAACGATTTAAATTAACAATAAACTACTTATCCCAACGTTTAAAGGCGTGAAATTTAGCTACTATTATCACTCAGAAAAATTGGATGGGAGAAATCTGTCCAATAAATACATGCATAATTACTAGTAATTAAATAAACGAAAATGACCTAGTTATACTTTGAGTATTCTTACTTAGAAGGAGTAAAAAACAATTAATTTTTACAATACCCACGAAACAAGAAACATTATAAGATTTAATATATTTAATTAAGTATTAATATAGGACAAACGTAAAATTTATTATAAGTAAGCAAACATACAAGACATTTGTTATATATTATTAAATGATCAATCTATAATTATTTCATATTGTATTTTATTTGATATCTTGGTTTTATATAACCTTTTTATACCCCCCCCCCCCACTTACACCCTTCCCTTTTTTCTTTCACGTATGGGAAACTTTTGATTACTTACTTCAAAAAACAGTGAATAGGACGAGAGTTGTTCAAAGACTATCCTGAGATTTTTGGATTTTCTTCACATTTAGGAAGATATATTTATATAATCTATAATCGTCCACAATTTATATTTGTCAGTGTTATTAATTTTACTATTAGAAAACTCACGAGTTTTTATTTTTAGTGAAAATCTTTATGTTTTACACCATTAACACCATTCTTATAAAAAGTTGAAAAACACCTATTCCTAATTATAATATACCATGAGTTTTATGGAGTTCGATTTCTTTTATCTGATTCCTTTTGTTTTATATTCAGTAATGTATTTTTTATTAAACACAACAGTAAACATCGAACAAGATACATTTTGGGAGTAGGTGTAACCACAATCCAAAGGACATGTAATACCGATGAATACTTTCAGCAAAAATTGTTTTTGTTGAAAAACAATTCGTAGACTGAGGACACATAGTTTACCATCCAATGTAGGTTTCCATTTTATTCACTTTATGTGGTTTCCACATGACCGCCACAGTTTCCAAAGTCCACAGTCTGTGTTTGGGAAACAGTACAAACCGTTCGTGAATACCAGCAATTAACCCGCTTGTCGACACTACAGTAGTAAACGCTTGTTTTAATTAAAACCGTAAAACCACAGAAGTTACTGAACAACAAAGGCACTAGAAACTTTTTTGAAGTTTCCAGTTGCCGCATTTAATAAGCACTGGTTACGTACGAGTTTTACTGTTCGGTCAAAACCCATAATATATGGAGTGTATAAAAATATTTTAAATTGCCAATCACTCTTCAATCGCTACGAAAACAATATTACGAGCCAATTTTGATTCTACATTTTCTAATGCCAAGTTGGACACATATGTTGAATTGTTGTTATCAGGTTGAGATCCATATAAAGATAGAAGACACTCGAAGGTGCTAATTTGGAAATGGACTGATCTGTAGTTT
The DNA here is from genome assembly GCF_021130785.1 of Homalodisca vitripennis. Classification (NCBI taxonomy): domain Eukaryota; kingdom Metazoa; phylum Arthropoda; class Insecta; order Hemiptera; family Cicadellidae; genus Homalodisca; species Homalodisca vitripennis. The sequence goes on from NC_060208.1 coordinate 9,020,180, forward strand.
TTCCATTAAATCCACTGCGCTCCACATATTTAGGAAATGATTTTAATATGGCAAATACTAATGCTCTTACTGTGCTCTATGATTCGTTTAAAAACTCAAAAAACTGACTGCATTAAAAATTACTGCACAAATTCTGTCCATTAAGTAATGCTGCATTATTGAATCTTTCTCGATAGCACATAATATACGTGTTAAACAAAGGGAACATTACTTATATCGTAAGCTAATAATTAATAGAAGTCACGTGATTGAGCGTAAGCGTAGTACACGACAAGGTACCTTGCTCCAGCTGCCGCGAGTGAGGCTTAAGTTAAGAAGGAAGGCTTTTTCCTATTTTATACTTCATGGATACTGTACCGATTGTATTAAATTGTAATTCTGGGGTAACTGGATTACCGGTGGAAGGAGTAGGCCCAGAAGAATGATAAGGACTGGACTGTACAAAAGAGGCTGCTATCAGCGAGGCGCCCATCGCAGATGGCAGTGTTTGATAACGAAATTGAGAGGTGGGGTGAGGTAGACGTGCCGTACCTCCCGTCTCAGTTGATCGGAAGTTACAGTAAAGAGTAGACTTTGAAAGTGCTTAGAGTTAATCTTTTTGCTAATCGTCATCGAACCTGCGGGTAAGTGAACCTTTTAACTGGAGTCCAGTCAATATTCATTCTTAGTTATTTTAAATAATTTTGGGGAAATAAATATTGTAAAAATTAAATTTAATGTGAATTTAGGAACTTGTCCTTTTGATCTGTGCAATATAAAACTTGTTGGTGCAGTGAGCACATGTATATAAAATTTTATCTAAAAATACTAAAAGAGTTTTGTGGTTGTTACAGATGCTTTCAGCAATATTTTTAAATCTCTAACACTGAAAAATATTTTTAATTCTCTAACACTAAAGAATTTTTAATTTTCTAACACTGAAAAGAAGTAATAGTTAAAGTAAAGTAAGAAAATTAGTAACAAAATAAAATTGTATTTTGAAGATAAATTAAAGTGAAGAATTGCCAGATCAGATTAGAGTGTGAAAGTTTTGAATTTTGAAAATTGAATAAAACACAAGCTGTAAGAACTTTGTACATTTTTGGAGTGACGAATATATTACAAGTTTGAATTTAAAAGTCATCAAAAGTTTTTATTTTAATTTTAAATCCAGTAATTATTTTTAAGAAGAAGTTTTATTTTAGTTTTAACTTTATTTATTTCAGAAGATTTTATTTTATTTTTTGAACCTTCACAAAAGTTTAAATTTCAAAGCTAACCCCTCATGTGCCAGTAAAACGGTACAATACAATCTCTTACCGTTGTAGGCTTCCGTTCATTGATAAAAAGCCTTAGGTTTTCTCGGTCATACGTAGGTACATTATATTTCCTTCATTTTAATTATCTTACACCGGAAGTAGATTACAGGGACAGAAAGTAGACGGCTTTAGACCGAAATAGATATTCGGGACAATTTGATGTACATATTTTCTTGATAGAGGAATTAGGGTAGAGCAACTCAACTGTGGGGCGTCAGAAATGTTTTTTTTCGGACCATAAATATAAGATAAGCTGTAACACGTGTCAGTTTTGAAATATAAAGCAGTAAACATTGTATTTAACTTTTAAATCTCTTAATTATGGACACTAAAATGAGTAATTATCTGTTATGTGTCTACTTCTGTTTGAAAACTATCATAGAGCGCTATCATCAAAACAGTTTTATTGGAATTATTGTGCTCTTCGATTTTGAACAGAGTTTTAAGCCGGGGGTAACTGTTAGTAAATTTTAAAATGTGCATATTTTATTATTAATATGTATGGATAAGTTAGCAGTAAATGCATCTAAGTTTTCTTTTGAACCAGAGTTTACAGTTTGATGAAAATAAGGATATCATTATTGTGAAATTCGGTTGAATTAAATTTTATGACGGTCTTATTGGAATTAATAATTCTAGGTTATCATAGAAAACTTTTGTGATATTTTCCCTAAAGAACTAAACTAATAATCTTTAATTTATTGAATAAGGAATGCTGGTAATTTTTAAAAGAAAAACATAGTAATTAGATGTTTAATTTATTACGACGTAAATTTAGGACGAACCAGTATACAAGGATTGGTCCAAGTGGAGGATGAACATGACAGGTGATATGATGAGATTGTAATTGACTGGTATTGTTTGACAGTGACGTCATCACACCCAAGTGACAACCTTGTAGATATCAGCTGCTTGAGTCCAATTGTTAGCTTACATACTCATGTCTTGGAATTCATTGCGATGAAAAGTAACCTAATTTAAGTTAATTGCATAATTAAATAGAGGCATTCACAACTTTTGTGTTTTCTCAGAACATGAGACAGTTTACTCTCTGCGGGTATTAATGTTCAAAAGTTATACTTGTTATATAAAAGTTATGTACTATGTGAAATGTTTCATGAAATGTAATTTGTTTATCTCTGTTACATCTTTCTAACGAAATAATAGCGGTAATACAGAGTATATAACTCCATTTGAGATCAACAACTAAAGTTCATACTTTTACAAAGCACGTTCAACAAATCAATGGTCTCTACTTAAATGAAGAGAAAACTAAGGTAATGTTTTTCTCACCATACTTCCGCGATTGAGCGAGTTTTAGCGTAAATGCTATCAGCCAATCAGAGTCGGTGTTATTTTGAATTATGAACTCAGTTGGCCTTATCATTGATATTCTATGCACAAAGCTGTCTTCAATTACTTTCTCTGGTCGAATGTTATTGTCTGTAGTTGTTAAAGAAACTATCATGCAATTATATTATGCTTATGTGCAGTAGGTTAAAATATGCTATTGGATTCTGGGGAACATCTACTGACATTTAGGGAGTATTTCAACTCCAAAAGAGGATTGTCCGCATTACGTCAGGATCTGGTCATCTTGCTCAATGTAAGCCTTGTTTCAGCAACTGGATCACCTCACCCTTCCAAGTACTGTCTACATACTTGAAGTTTTAACTTAAAAATAACCCCTATTTGCTTTCAGAAAATATCGAGCTATAGATTGAAACTTGTTGAAAAGCGCATGCACTATTTAGCTCTGCGGCTCTATAACGCGCCTGGGCACCTGAAAAACCTATCCTGCTCAAAACATGTTCTAACAAAATAATAATTTTTCTGGAGAGTTTTCCATATACTGTACAAGAATTCCTGTCAGATTTTACCGATATGTAAATTATATTAAGTGACCTTATTTGATATTATTATTTTGGTGTGTGACTTATTTCATGTAACATTTTGTTATTACCAAAAACATTGCTTCTGATTATGAGTCAACCCCTCCATACAATCTAAATGTTCATTTGTTTAAATGTATGCATCTAGAAGAAACTAGACTCTTTGTGTTGAAGGTAATTATTTGGGATTAGTGGCTTCCTCTTAGCTGTAAAAGCGCTTCACAGTAACCATAGATTGTTCTTTCCGACACGTGAACAACACTCGGATAGTATTAATATTAATATGTGGATATTGCTAATATCCTAGTATGTGGATATTAAAGCAGTAGTTCTCCTTAATCGCAAAAACCCCCATACTTGAGTGGTAGATAATAGGTAAACTATTTATCACCTAACTAATTTCAATATTATATTGTTGCGTCTTTGTTAGTGACATAATCTTTTAATTTATAATTCCTTAAAAGATTGTTTAATATTAATTCTAGAGTTGTAATAACAACTTGAAAACTTAATAAGAGTTAAATTTCCTTAAGAATTAACATCTTAATAGTTGTAACTATTCAAATAATGCATTTGTGTAGTTGTTACATTTTCACACTGTAAGTCTACACATACATGCGCAATCAATTTTGAACATATTGAGGCTCATCACAGAGCTCTTCACGTGTCATTAACGCTACTTGTTTATGCTACAATCAGGGCAGTGACAATTCAGATTAAAACGTGAAGCTTGGAAGCTGATAATTCTTCTGACAACAAAAGTGTTTGTTTATATAGTTTAACATCACGTAATGTCCATCGTTGGATATAAACAGTGACTAAAGTTGTCTTATTATTGCATTCACATTTTTGTACGTACTTTGAATAAAAGGAATTATTGTTATCAATATTTAGTCACCCTTTATTTACTACATTGATGAACTCGAGTTCAACTGCATGTGCTGGATAACCAAAACATATTTTGAATTTGTATGTAATCAACAATATTACAATCAGAATTAGCTCTATAGCGCGATGGTGTTCAACTTCCTAGGGTGTGTAGAGAAAAAGTAAGACTGCAATAATAATTTGAGGAACTACCCTACTAATTCCATAACAATGACAACAGAATCAAGTACCTGGTCAAGGAGACCGTCAACCGCTCAAAGGCGTTGCCCCAGCAGTAGTGAGTAAAGGACCAGAAGTAGATAAGAGTTATAGTACAATAGAGCAGGTTAATGATTTACTCAAGCCGATTCTCTGTTTATTATTTCTGGGAATACAAATGAGGTAACTAAATTCCATCGTGTAGTTTATCAATCAGATGCACGTATTGCAGCATTCATTGAGGATATAGCAAAGATTCCATCTGGTGGAAACAATAAATTCATGAAAGCTTTTAAACTTAAAAAACAAGTGATTAGTCGTACCGTTGAAACACGGAGAGTCTTGTAAGGAATCCGTCACAAAGTTGAAACTGTTAAATTTACTGTACCTACCTCTGCATCTTGGAAACAACGTTGTTTTGTGTGTCTGAAGGCGCAATGATTCGTAGCCAAGGTATAATATGTATACGAGGGTCCTTTTTAGAAGAGGACCGCAATTCAAAGTCAAACAAGGCAATGTTTTTATATGCTGTGCGGAATAGAACGACCACCACGTTGTTGTCGTGTATTAAACGTAGTATTTTGCCTGGAACAAACATAATTTCTAAATTTGTGGCCTTCCTACAACAGTATACCAAATATACCTGGAATGCAGTATCAGCATCTCACTGTGAACCACAGCCAAAACTTTGTGGACCCAGCAACAGATGCGAACACGCAAATGGTAGAGTCTATGTGGGCTTCTGCCAAAAGAAGAAATAAAAAAGAATGTGGAACGAAAAGAGATTCGTAGGACTCATGTGTGAGTTCATGTGAAGTCGCCGACACGATGACGAAAACTTGTTTGAAGCCATGTGGCGAGACATAAATTTGTATTGGCCTCCACAAGTTTAAAAAAACTTGTCTAAGCTAACCTAACCTAAACTAACCTAACCCAACCCAACCCAACCCAACCCAACTTAACCTAACGTAACCTAACATTTCTATTGGCCTCTTCAAGTTTAAAAACTTGTCTAATATGGTTAAATATATATATACTAGTATCAAATATTGTTAGTTTTTACTATACCGTATATTTTGAAATTGTACATCCGTCGTTGAAATTGTATATCGTCCTCTTCTAAACAAGATCCGTATACGACTAGAGACAGTGATTACTACCGAACTGGGAGACACTAAACGTTACTCTTTGTATATTTGCCCTCGCATATAGGTGATTATATTATCAACAAATTACCATATTCTATCAAAAATACTCAAATGCCCAAGGTGATAAAAACTTGTTCAAAAAACTTTTTAGTTTCACAGCCATTTTATAATTTTTGTACTCTTAACGACTTCCTCTTGAGATGAGATCCAAATATATGGAATAGTTTATGCGTCTTAACACCGTATGTGAGTGTATACCATGAATTTCAGTGTTCACCTCAGTGTTCACGTTGGTATTTCTTGCAATTGCAGACATTTGTAACGTTGCGTAGTATTCAAAAGTTGTAGGGAATAATTTTCATTACCAATTGATTTCCTTGTTTATTGAAGTCTTTGGTTTAGGAACGACGATAACATACTCGTAGTTTTCCCTTTCTACCAACAGAATTTTACTTTCGGCATGTCATAATGTTAACGAGTTTCTGACATGCGACTGGGAGACCACCCAATACTACTGACACCGTTGCTGGAGGTGGGAGGACTGGAAAATGGACAGTGTGTGAGAGAAAATTGTAAGTTTGAATGAAATTGTATCTACATAATATATACGAGATCACGAAAATATCATCTATAAATCTCAGCCAAACAAGAGGTTTGAGTGGCTGAGATTTCCTAACATAATAAATACTCTATAACAGTTGCCACCGTGTTCACGTTAAAAAGAGTTCTAAAAGCCTATCAATCCGAGCAAAACATTTATGTTCAATCAATTCGGATCAACATCATTATATTGAAACATTATCTAAAGCATTTACTGCTAGGAACTACCCTACCAAGATTATTAGAAATCAAACTCACAAGTCTAAAAGTAATAACATCAGCACCAGCAACCAGAAACATTGTACAATATATTAAGAACGGGCTACAACATTGTTCAATAATCCGCCTTGACAAAAAATTTGTTTTCAAAACCCCCGAGAATTATTTTTAGTAAAGCCCCTAATCTGAAGAACCTTCCGGTAAAACCTAAATTATTGCCTAACCCAATTAAGATTCTAATAAAAAAACTTTTAGATTGCCATTATTGCTAAGATAAGAGTTGTGCTACATGTAAAATTCTAAATCCTTCTAAAACTGTTACAAGTAAATAGATAAATAAGTTATAAGATAAATTATATCCAATTTTAAATAACATTGACTGTCAACCAAAGAATGTAATGTAATTTATCAGTTGCCATGCAAACTTTGTCCCCTAGGATTATATTGGTTTAACGTTAAATCCCTTGCGTATTAGGATGAATAATCGTTGTTCTTCATCCAACAGAAAAGACGACAAATTGGTTTCAAAACACGCATTGGCTCGTAAAGAAATAATATTAATATTATGTTACTCATTAAAAGGGATCTGTAAATTACCAGAAGATACTACAAAAACTCAATTCGAAAATTTAGACCAAGCGTATCAATTGTTCTCTTAAGATAAGAAGCTTATAAATTGCACTTAGTCCTGTAAGGACCTTTGCGCTGCTTCCGGAGTGACAGAATATTCAGGATGGGTAAGGTTAAGGAGTAGGGGCCGTCTCCTATCGAGATCCATGAGGAAGAATTAAGGCACTACATATCAAAGTCATGTCTCCCCGGAAGAAGGGGAGGCCAGCTATGAAACAGCCTCTCCAATCAAAGTAGGCAGGATGTGGCACATCCTTGTTGAGGTTAGCAAGAACCTCTGAGGTTCGGGAACAAACCCCACCAACTCCAACAGTCGTCTACCACAGTAGACTAGATCTATCGAATTTCCCATGAACCTCAGAATCTCGACATTTGCGGTTAGTGATGTGCCGCTCCTGGACATCCGTAAGGTTGCCCAGTTTTAAGTGACACATCGGTTTTGGCTGTGCCCAGTGGTTGGTTCAACTGGAAGGTATAAACCAGCCAGATATGATCCCTGCTGGGTCAAGCGTATCAATTAGTCATTAAGTCAAAAATTACATTTTGGTTTGAACATCATGCGTGTGTGTGTGTTTGTGTGTGTGTGTGTGTGTGTGTGTGTGTGTGTGTGTGTGTGCGCGCGCGCGCGCGCCCGCGAATGTGTGTTTCATTATATCATTAGTTAAAATGGTATATTTTATCCTGTAATTTTTTCCGATTCAAGTCTCTACTTCAGCTCATTTTTGAGATATCATGCGGACATACAGAAAAATAAAAATTTTCCATCCCTTCGAGTGACAGGCTTCGCTAAAGCTCAGCCAACTAGGAGTAGCTTTTACTTGTCCCAACTTATTATAATGCAATGACTCGAAGAGTTTTTAAAATTAAAAGTTAAACAGGATTGTACAAAAAACCAAACTCAATCGATACACGGTTTTATTCACAATGAATGCATCAAAATGCGGATTAATTCTTCACTGTGTCTGGTTTAAAATGGAGCAAGCAGCTTCCACTATAATGGAGCTTTCAATAAGGCCTTATTAACCGAGATTTTACACAATGAGATTATTTGTTAGCCGACAACAGAGGATACGAGTATCCAGCTACGCTATTGTACATTGTACTGTAGCTACAGTATGTCCGTGATCCTGTTATCCTGTTAGTTCATCCGTTACCAATAATTTAGCTTTATACAATTATATACCTTAAAGGTAATAACTCATTAGAGACTTTGACTAATAAATTACTTTTTTAAGGATGTAAATGTAGCTAAGCATACATATATGTTGTATATAGATATATTATGCCGGTATCAAAATGTATTGGCAATAATATAAATATCTAGTTACTAAAAATAATAATAGAAATAAAAATAAATAGAAAGTGTTTTAAATATATATATTTTGGCAAACCCTTTTTGAACAGGAAATAACGAATAAATGGAACTTTATCCATTTCCGGGATGAATTCAGGGTTTCAAACTTGTTTCACTTTTTTTCCTAATTGTGGACAACTTTAACATTTCTTATGAACCACGTAAAATTTTCTTGCAGTTTAAATATAGAATTATTTTAAACTTTTTGGTTCTGAGGATCTTTTAAATACTCATTTAAAATCTATAGCGTAGCAATTTTTCATATGCACATTTTTTAATATCTAAGTATTATAGTTCCATTTATTTTAAATATAACAAAACAGCGAAAGATGTTATTGTTAACTTAATTACTAATATCTTAACTCAGGTATGAAATTTCCCATATAAAGAATAAATTATGTACTAGAAATATAATTATCACTTCACTTTACAAATGAGTACGTAATATTATATTGTATATCTACTAAAATGGATTGTCTGATGGTTTTTGTGGTCTTTACAAGGAAAAATTTGATTGATTTTAGTTCCATTAAGCCTCTTAATCACTCATATTAAAAACACCCCATAGTGAAAATTGTGACTTTATGACACTCCTTAAAAAAATATATTTTTTCATCTAAAACTTGTTTTAGTTCTGAAATCATACAGGTATACTGACATAAACCAAAGAGGGACAAATATTATAGCAAGAGGAAGAGTTGGGAACAAGAATGGTTTATCAAACTCCCAGTCATTAACAACAACGCTGAGAGGAAAAAAGTCTCTTCTTTATCGCCAAAATATCCGCAGAGGCAGCTTGAACCATTGTCCTGCAGTTCCGTTTTGTTAACACACTTAATCTACTGCTGTTCAATGTTCTGAAACTTAAATTATTAGAATAAACAATTGTAGACTCTTGGAGCAATTGGAAAATTCTTTAAATATTACTAAATGTTAATAAAAACACACTACTTTTTCCAAATTTTTTGGACGAGGCCTTTCGAAACCAAAGGTTTCATCTTCAGGCAACTACACAAATAAATATTTTACACATTGTTTGTTATAATTAATATTAAAAATAACATATGGTGTAAAAATGTAAATACAAAAATTTTGGAAATATGCCTGTATAAAAAATTAGATTTGACTAAAGTTTAATTTTTGAATAAATTGAGAAGAAAGAAGATCGGAATTTTCAATAGGGGCCCTCTTCATTGTTCATGAGTTTTTCTTTATTTTTGTTTATGTATAGTGTTTCCCAAGCATTCAAGTTCATTGGTTTTGTTATTTCTTTTATTAATTTTAGATTTGTAATTGATGTTCTGTGTCCTGATTCAATGCAGTGCTTGGCTACAGCAGATTTTTCAACTCTTCCATATTTTGTGTGTGATAAATGCTCTTTAAATCGTGTTTTTATTTGTTCTTTTTGTTTGTCCAATATAAATTTTGTCACAGTCATCGCATCCAATTTCATAAATTCCCGATTTACTATCATTTGAAATTTTGTCCTTAGGTTTTCCTAAAATTTGGGATAATTTGTTGCTTGTTCTGTGAGTGACAGTTTTATTGGTATGCTTTTTAAAAGTTTTGCATATTTTGGTTTGAAAAAGTGCTATATGTTGTGCAAATAAATTCATGTTTTGTGTATTGAGGTGGTCTTAATGTTGTCTTATCTTTTGTACTTCTTCTTTTTAAAGCTTTTTTAGTATATTATCAATGAGTTGTGTAGTGTAACCATTGAACATAGCAATAGTTTTGATGTAATTTAGTTCTTTTTTTGTAGTTTTCTGTTGAAAAGTGGTGTATTTAACAGTCTATAAATCATTGAATTAAATGTTGCTCTTTTTTGTGCAGATGGATGGTTAGATTCATTGATGATGAACCTATCTGTATAAGTTGGTTTCCTGTAGATATCAAAATTCAAATTTTGTTTCATTTCTAATAACTAATACGTCTAAAAATGGGATACTATTGTTTTATTCAATTTAATATGTAAATTTTAATAGTAGGGTAAAACGAATTTAGAGTTGTGAATAAAATCTTGTATGTTTTCATTTTTATTAAATACTAGCTGACCCGGCGAACTTTGTCCCGCCTTAAAGGCAATATCACATGATCACATTTTTTACTTTTTAAATTAGGTTAATTGTAAATAAAAATATAATTATTCAATGATTCTTTATTTTCCATTTATTGTTAGCACCTTGTGATAAACTACATTTTTTGTTTTTTTTATTAGGCGCGGAAAACAAATAACGCGGATGGTCTTCCGACCCGTGGACATGCCACATTTAATTGGCCATGGGAAAAAAACATGGATGTTTGAGATTAAGACCAAAAACTTTCAACGATTGGCCTTGTGACTTATTTACAGTCATGACGGATCGGAAATTGAAACCGTTTAAAACTCAAATGGCATGTCGGGTGGGATCATCGGGATCCTCGGAATGAGAATTTCCTCACCTTTGAGTATTGTGGTGCAAATCAAATTGTTCATCAATTTACTTACCACCAAACTTGTTCCGTTGCACAGTTTTGGTTGGTATAAGTTTCGAAGCATGATTACTACAAAACCAATATTTAGTTGTAAATTGTGCCAGGTACATCCAAGGAGTTTAAATATTCAATTGGATAGTTGGTGGCATCATCTTCATTTGTTACACAGTCAACAGATTTGAAAGAATGCAGTGTACTAATGATCTCATTCTGAATTATGTAGTTTTAAGTCATCTACATCTTTATTCTTAGCTGCCAAAAATTTGCTCGCTCACTCAACCATTCATTATTTTTGAGGTTAGTAATGATGTTTGGGAATACTTTGTTGATGAGTTCGTCTTTAGATTGAGACAAAGTTACAGATATTCCGAGGAAATGAAATCAATTCGCTCGATTCGTCGACAGGTACTCGACGATTACCGATAATCAACAATTACTCAGAGAAATCTTTCCGCAGATGTATCGTTCAGGCATTGCAAACTCTCATGTTTGTTTGTTGTCAGCTGAAGTTTCCTACCATAGCGCCATAGATTCGATGATTTGAGGCAAGCGTTTATTTTGTCGGCAGCAGTCGATCTGGGAATTACTGGCAATGTTTGGCGGAAATCGCCAGACAGTAAAAATAGTTACGCCTCCAAAACATTTTGAGTCATTACGTAGATCTTGCAATGTTAGGTTATACTGCTTCCAATGCACGTTTATGCGCTATTGTGCATTCGTCCCAGATGATGATCTTCGATTCTGATAAAACTTTCGCCATAGTGGAGCGCTTTGTAATGTTGCACGTTGGTTCTTCAATATATTGAAGATTTAACGGCAATTTTAATGCAGAATGTGCCGTACGACATCCTTCTAGCAATGTGGCTGCTATTCCAGAAGAAGCAACTGAAACTGCAATGTTGGATCTTGCACGAACAGTGGCTAAAACTACTGACATGAGGAATGTCTTACCAGTTCCACCATGTAAAATATAAACCACCGTTTCCATCATCAATTGCCTTCATTAATGTATCATAAAACTTCCTTTTGTTGGGGGTTGGCAGCAGGTAAACACGGATGGCAGCAGGCAACAACATTAATTAAAGAAGAGTCCATCGTGCACGAGAGATATCCAAGTAAAAAAAAAGAGACAACGTATACAACCCATGACAGTACGATAAGTAATATAAATAACAATAATCATAATAGATAATATAAATATATGTAAATACACGCATATATGTATAATACAAAACTAAGAACCAATAACATAAATATATCTTAAGCATTAACAAAGAAATAGTGGAACATTCCACAATAATCAACAGCATTAATCGTGCATAGCAGCCGTACTTGTGGAGCCGTATATCTTAAAATTAATACCCGCACAAACCACGTCCACGTTCAACCGAATCCAGCTTATTAAAAATCTGTATCAATTCAAGAAGAATATCAATATGAGAACAATAACAATACTATAACAATAACAATGTGATACAATAACAATAACCATGCAATAACAATAACACTAAACCAAAATAATACAAGAAATATAGTAAAAACCATAACAACTAACGTAAATTATCTGTAAGCATTAACAAGAAAATAAACCATGCAACATACAACAACAAACCATTACACTACTTAGCCATAACATTGAATAACAACTCCGCAACAATCACAGCCACACCAAAATACCATAAGTGGTCCCCCGAGTACACCACCACTCGCAGTACCAGCGCTGATCACAGTGAGACATCACAGGACCACTGACAACATGTGATACTGTGGCCCTTTAAAGGCACCACCAATTAAATAATTACGCAAACAGCACCACTGCTAATGATCACCAGAGAAGTGGAAGTCCTTAATTGATCTTCGGAAAGTAGCCTCCGACATGAAGAAGAAGTCCACCTCTTCAGGCAATGAGTTTCCAAGACGTTGCATCCTGCCCATGGCGCTGTTCATTTCATAGTTAGTCACATGATGGAATCTACGAAAATAGGATGTTAACGCTTGGATGTTCGATCACTGCCTTCTTGATTCTTACAAAGGATTGATACAGTCGTCCCGCTGCGAGTGGGGAGGGAGGTGGTCCAAACGACGCGTGACGCCAAGTACCTTCTTGTAATGGTGGGCAGTGGAGGAACAGATCTTCCGAACCGCGGACAAGGCTGCTAAGATTGTTACATATCTTAGGAAGCTAGTGATCGATACCGGGGAACGAGCAGAAGATGTTTGTTGATGTTTGCATTCCAGCCTGTGCTACTATAATGATTTTCTATCCGAGTTTTTCTAAGTTTCTTAACAACATGTATTGTATCTAGACAGCCATTGTACAGCGGTTCAAATCAACTAATTACAAATTTTAAATTCTTGTAAATTATCTACAATTTAGTAACATATGTCATATCAAAACTGTATTTTTAAAGATTATCCGCAAAACTAACGACACAGTGGCGTTATGACTGTTGATGTCTGCAAAGACGACTTCATGTTCAGAAAACAAATTATCTTTACGACGAGGAAAACACGTGTTGAGCCACTCGTTTCACAGTTGGCAGTGATCGTTACTTCCTACCGACTTCTCGTTGGTTTGGTTTAATTTCTTGTTCTTCACTTGCCTGTCAGTACATTGATGAGTAGTATGAATGCAGTATAACGTAACCTATTGTCTTTTTGGATCATGTTTCACAAGTAATGAGAGATTGATCAACTCGTTTTATTCGTTAATTATTTTAGTATAGTAACAATTGTGTTGTCTGTTACAGTATATTATTGTTGAGGAATCTATAACTGTATTAAGGACCATCTGAATGTACCTCAAAAATGTATATGGAACGTAGGACACGGCTCAAATTTTCCCTCCTGTATTGCAAATATCTTTAGCGTTCAATAGGTTAGGGGTTGATAAAAAAGATACGAAAATACATCACTACCGTCTATATACATTACACAACTAAATGAATGTTATTACAAAACGATGAAGGAAACTTAAGCTTGATCTAGATAATGGTTAAAACCCAAGCAGAGACATTTTCAAATTCTCCGCTGTGTATGAGCAAAAGATAGTACGCGGTTACGAATGTACTAATTTTGTAAATATAGTTTATTTAGTCTCTTTATTGTATATATTTATATATTATAATGTTTTATGCAATGAAACCATTGCATGAATGAGATTCTTTGTTAGAGGAGGTGAAATAATTAGCAAGAAAGCCAAAAGTATATCTCACGATTTAACAATTTTAAATTAGTTGATATACACTTTTTTGTAACTTGTAGGTTTTAGTGTTATTCACAAAAACGATAAAACCATAGATATTAGCTGTGCATACTTTGTACATTGAAAATTGTGAATTAAAAATAGTGCATAATAGGGAAGGTTTAAATTTCTTTATTGGACGAGAAATACTGTTCATAATCTCCTTAAAAGCCTGGTCTGATTAAATAGAATTATAGCACAGGAGCCGCAATCTAATAAAAGCCAGCATCGTAAGCTTAATTGTTCATCACCACAATAATAAGAGTACATTGTGAGTACTGCGGCATTAAACAATCGGACTCCTGTATTGTCTAGCGTCGGGGAAATACAATCGCTTTGTTCACAACTAGCGCTACAATCAGCTAGACTACAATGGAAAATAATCTCTTATTGTTCTCTAAATACAAATCTAGACGAGATTTTATACTACGCCAAAACTATTACGTACCTGGTTAACCTGCATTAGTCCTGATTAACACGGCTAATTAGTCTTTTTGACTCTACTACATTTGTCCTTTTTGTTTTATACAAAAAACTAAACGTAGAGAATTTCCTTACTACCAATACCAGGAAAGCCGTCCATCACCTCTTTTATGACACTTTCGACCGCAGTGTAAATATTTTTGGGAAATTAGGAATAAGATAAGTGTAATTCCAAAAACAAGATTCCAAAGGAACTTAAATTCACCGATTTTGACCAAAAGTCCACATCCGTCCATCTTACGCGAATTGATCCAGTTCACAAATTTACTAGCACACAAAATTGTATTCAAAGTCTGAGCGGTTTCAATGTATTTTGAATGAATCCCACATTTACGAAACAGTTGTGGATGAAACAAAATCCACGAAATTCCTTGGAATGTACCTAGATCGGAGTCGAACTTGGGATAATCACGTAGGCCACGCATGTAAAAAAATTTGCATCAGGTATTTTTCCTCTTCGCAACTTGGCACATTATTGCTCCATTGGAGTATTGAAGGCGGCCTATTTTGGCCTAAGCTATCCTCATATAGGGCATGGAATTGAACTCTGGGGAAGCTGTGCAACCAAAAGTTGGAACGGGTTCAGAATCCAAAAAAAGAGCCGTGAGAGTTATTTTGAGTTTAGAGCCAGAGAGTCGTGCAGAGATGCTTTTAAGGAGCTGGTGTTACTGAATTTTCCCTGTCTCTATACTTTCGAGGGGATCCTTTACTCCAGATCAAAATGCGCTTTGGTTCGAGGGGGGATGTTCACAATCATGCGAGTAGAAGCAGAGACAACTTTCGAGTCCAACAACACAGAACAATTGCTTTCAGAAATTTGCCTTCTGAAGTTGGTGTCAGGCTAATGAACAGTCTAGCTACTAAGGTATTAAACAATAAAATGAACAAAAAATTAAATGCTCAGTTGGAAACCATTTTGGCGTTATATGAATTTTGACGAGTTCATGATGAATCGTTGGGACAATTAAGAGTATGTATGTTCGAGTGGGTCATTGTCAGCGAGAATGGTTAGGTTAGATTTAGGACGGTTGTGATACAATTTTTATATTGTCTTTTCACAATAAACGATATTATTATTATTATTATTATTATTATTATTTATAGATCCTCTCAACCAGCAAAGCTGAAATTCGGAATGAAGAAAACCAAGAGAGGAGACGTCTGCTCCCCTAGTTAAAACAATCTCTATATTCCCAAGCATACAAATTGTATAAAGACTGAAAGAGGAAGGAGAGCAATGTTATTAGGCGTTATGTGATTTTTTTAATCTCTTCTGTATTTTGTGATAATGGTTTCGTAATATTTTTTAATCTTAGTTATGTAGATTTCTGATAATATGATTTGCTTTATCATTCATCCATTTTGAAGTACCTGTGTGTTTTGTAACACGATAACATTCAATACAACGTGTTATTTAACTGTATGCACTTTAGACTTTGATTTGTATATACAGTATATGTAATAAACATGCTGTTATATATTTATGTAAAATGTTAATGTTAAGTTACTTTTTAAATAAAGTAGGAAAAATTTTTAAAGGTGTTTACTCTTTCGTATTTTGTGATAAATGTTGTATGTTGATTTATGATTGTATGGTTTATACATTCTTGAAGCTCTTGTCTTATTGGAAATTATATATTAATTTAAACAAACTCTCCAAGTTTTGTGAGTCCGAAGATGTACTCATTGAGTACGAAAGGCCTCACAAAAATAAAAACTATATTATTGGAGAGTTTGTTTAAATTAATGTATGGTTTATTTTATCATTTATATATTTAATAATGTTTTTGTAATATTGACATATTGTATACAACTTATTTTGATGTTTGTAATACATTTATATAAAAATTCAACGTTAAGATAGTATATAAGGAGAACTTTGTTTTTGAATAAATAAAAAAATAATTATATAAATAACATGAAAAATACAAAATATCAAGTAGGTAATATAAAAAGTAAACATATATAGCGGTTAGGCGCCGCGCTCTCCCCTCCATCATCGGCGTCAGCAATACAACATCGACCAACTCCGGATTAACATACAAATCTAATTTCAAAAAGAATAATTCCAAATTTGCATATTTTAATATGACACGACAGTTCGTATTAAAGAATGCAAATGCAGAATGTTTTAGTACGAACTTCTTCGTTTTGTTTCTCCAAATGAGCTATGATATAATCAATATTTTAAGTTTAAAATCATATTTAAAATTTGTAAATAAAAAATAAAAAATCACTGGTGATATCGTTTCATAATGAATACCAAATGATTTGATACATTTTATGAATAAAATATTGATATTTGCTTTAGTGTTCATAAGATAATAAAAAATTTTCTTTATTGTGAATTCTTAAAACAAATTTGTTTCAATAGTGAAACTTTCTAAAAATATTGTTCAGATAGGTTAATTTATTTTTTAATTTATTAGTGTTCTGTCTGTGATGCAGTAAAATTAAAGTTTTTACAAACCAAATATATTTTATCAATAACTTCCCCTGTATTTGAGAAGTTATGAGTAACAATTCGTAATTACTACTTTTTTATTTATTATTTGTAAAATTTTTTTTATATTCGCTAAATCATATTCAAAATTGGCTCTGTAACATACAAGTTTGCTCGTTTTATTTGTTACGTTTGAAACTAGACATTATGTAAAACCATCAGGAATAAGCTTACAATATTAAAGGTTGTAGATTTTTCAGGAATATGTTTACAAATTCAATGGTCTCTAAAATACTCTCATAGTTCATATCAATTACATAAGTATGGGAAACTCTCTTTAAACAGTAGTTGAACATTTTGTCTTTTGATCTTGAACGTGCATAATTGATTTACAAACATGATGTTTACAAACTTATTAACCTGATAACTCCCCAACTTTTGAAAATGCCAAACACCCTCTGCATATGAATTTCTTATGATGAGTTTTACTTAATTGTGAATTGACTACGTTATTTAAGTCTGTCATTAAAACATATTGATATATATCTTCTTATTTTGTATACAGTGAATCAATATTTAATTCAGTGTCATCAAATTCTGATATTTGTATTGGAACAAAACATAAAAACTATAAATATTTATACAAATTTTCGGATATATATAACTAGAATCAAAACTTTTTCAAATGCTTTTACATCTTGTATTTAAAAATAGGTAATTAAAATCTCTGAAATTCTCATCTCTTGAATAAATTTGATACCGGGCTCTTTCTGGATGGTCTTTTTACAGCATATATAATTACAGAAATAAATCAGTAAACCTATTTTTTTGTAACATTAACACCGTTCTTTTAATATTAATATATTTTGGTAATTCAATATTCAGTATTCAAATAATTTTGTGTATTATTATTATTATAGATTAAAACATCTTTTGTGAAGTCATGAAAATCGTATGTTTTATTTATCATTTTGCTTGCGAATAATAATTTTTGTTAACTAGCTCGAAATAAAATCATAATCATTAAAGTCATCTTCAATTAAAAAATACATCTCTCCAGTTTGAGGTTTATCATTTACTGTCTTTCATATTCTAAACATATTTGACTTTTAAAAGCTTTACTGTCTACTGATATGTTTTTAATTTCTTTTTTTAATTTTCATTTCTTTGAGATACTATATATCATGACATATAACCAATTGTTTCATCTGAATTAGATAGAATAAATTCCTTAAGATATCCTTATATAAACGATACTGTATGTAGGTCTATAATATTTTTATCTTTTGAATTTTCAAAATATTTTTAAAATTTAAAGCAATTGTATATAATTTGTCAATATATTCTGTTCGAGATATTTATTAATCATTACACCACTCTCAAGTGGAATCTTGAATATATCTAGTATTTAA
This sequence comes from Homalodisca vitripennis, assembly GCF_021130785.1. NCBI lineage: Eukaryota > Metazoa > Arthropoda > Insecta > Hemiptera > Cicadellidae > Homalodisca > Homalodisca vitripennis. The sequence continues at coordinate 9,038,464 of NC_060208.1, forward strand.
TTACCCTAGGCTCTTTAGATAATTTTGAACTTATATAATATCTTATATCAAAGTTTCTCGAGATAAGTATAAGACATAATATTTCATCTATATCTTGTAATTTTCGAATATTAAAGAAGCTTACTGCAGATGGGTGTCATTTTCTTTAAAAGATTTTTTAATTCTTTTAAATTTTTCCAAAATTTTGAATAACATTTAATCTATTGTTTGTTATTTTTTATTAAAAAAAGATTCTTAAAAAGTTATGATTTTCCTTTAAAATATTGTGATTGCAGTAAGCAAAAGAAATTTTTCATGCTCTGTTTGTTAGGCAAGACTTTTAGTATGTAGTAAATTATTGTTTGATACAATTTTAAAGAATTTAAGCATTTTAAAAACATTCTGTTGAGTTTTCCACAATTTTTCATCGATTGTTGTAATAATAAAATTTACTTTTAAATTTCGTTCAATGTTACTATACAGTTTTATTTTAAGAAAACATTAAGATGTTTATGTTAATATGTTTATTTGTGTACTTTATAAATAAATTTTGTATTTTTCCAAATGGTTCTAAAACTTATTCTTTTAAGGGGATTCACCACTGAAAATAAGGAAAAAAATATGAAATTTTCAAAAAAAGTTTTTTTTGGCATATTTTGTCATTTGGAACCTACTGAACAAAAGCATAGTATCCTAAGACCTATATTTTAACCCTAAGTATGAAAAAATAACGTTTTTTTGCAAGCGCGTCAATGTCCAAAATTTCACATTTATACTAGATACCTTATTTTTTACTAAAAAACATAATAATTTATTTTATATATTTCATTATAAATATGTAAACCAGATATTCAAATCTAGTTTAATACGCATATCAATTATATTGTACTGTTTTATTTTCATTACTCTATGCTAAAGAAGAAGAAAAAGTAGTAATAGAATAAAAACAAAACAATTTGTGTTCTGTCATCTGTCATTCTACTGTTGAGTTTCAGGCTGTTTGTTTTGAGTGAAGTTTAGTTCATTTTTATGCCATGAAATATGGGAAGAGTCAAGAATACAAAACAAAATGTTGCTAGAAGAAATAAGGACAATATTGCAAAGCGGTATGAGGTGCAACCTGCAACCTACGTCACCGACCGAACTCTGTTTTATTTTACAATTTATATATATATATATATATATATATATATATATATATATATATTTGTATTTGTATTTTATTGAACACTGACATAATAATATGACCTAATATTGATGTATAATACAACCTTTTGACCTAATATATTGTTTAAATTTATTACAGAACAATAAACTAAAAAATATACGTGATATAGGCCTATTAGTGTTGAACCTACGTTTACTTTTATTGCAGTTTTCCAAAAGTTTGAATTTCCATAAATTTTCAGACAAAAATCGATATATCTTGGGAACTAATTGAGATAGAAAGTTCATATTTTTACCACATATTAAATAGATCCTCTTCTAAATATTTCGGTAGAATTAATTTTTTAGGTATATATGATGAATAGAAACATAATTTTATATATAAATGCATGTTTTTTTTTTTAAGTCTAAAGTTTACTAAATTATTTTATTAAAACGAATAATTCTACCATGATAAATCTACCTAAATATTTAGATTAGATCCATATCTTCAAAATTAGACCATGAGTAGTGCAATATGTTGGATAGTTTCTTAGATATATCAATTTGAAATATGGTCTGAAAAACGCGAAAAACCCCCGTTTTTATTCGCTGTAGGCTGTATGTTACAACTATTTGGCCGTTTTATATTTTTGTATTTTTTGTTAGCCTACTACACACTAGAAAAAAATGGTTAAGCTATTTTTATCGTGTATTTAAAAAAAAGTATGTTTTCAGTGGTGAATCCCCTTAACCATGTAAGCTTTTTTGTAACTATGTCAACTTGTCTGTGTACTATGGTAAGGGAAATTAACCAAAGATAATTTATCTCATCTTAGTCTATATTATATAAGGATATAACTTTATTTTGTAATAAAGTTATCAGTAGTATTATATCAGAGACTTATTATTTTCTAACTGCTTTTCGGAAAAGGCTCCCGCAGGTATTCTCCAGATACGGCGATGGTTACTTAATTACAAGTAATTATACTATTATTATACTAGATAATTCACAGCAATATATGTATAAAACACTATTCCTGGTTTCTTTTTTTATCAACACATTCTTCAACAGCTTATGAATTTATACTTTAATTTTTTTACCAATATACCAAATAGGTTGATAATCAAAAACTCTAGAACTAGCTGGAAGTGGAAGCCCTCTTCGACGTTATTGACAGATGTATTCCCAGATGTTTGGAGATAGTCTTCAAAAATAAAGTAAGTGGTCTTTTTATTCCTCTTAAGATTACTGACGCGTTTTAATATGCAGGGTGTCCCTCTTATAAAAGAGCCGCCATTGTGTTGGAGAGCAATTCCTGTTATCGTTCTGGCATACAAAACATAGTAAACTTGCAAACTTTAATCCGTTCATTAACTTTTTCATAATAATATTGAGGTAGCACACAGACTTTAGACATTCCATGAGGTTCCGTCTTTATATTTACCACTGAAGGCACACTTGAATTATTCACCCACTTAACTAGCAAAACTTTTCTTCTCTGTATTAACTATCTCTTGAGAGTATCGATAGCACCCTAAAATAAACTTGGCACCCATAACTTCCACCTCTAAGGCCAACTTCAAACTGTCACACTCAGTTAACTTGCAAACTTGGCTTTCAGCATTAACCATGTATTGAGCGTAAGGAGGAAATGACATCAGCGACAACCTGTTACGTCATTGAACCAACCAATTAAGTTATTAGTTAAACTTTTCCACACAAAACCATAAATAATCTTGTACAAGTACAAATACAATTTAATAAGTTTCTAAATAAGCTGTTTTATCACCTAAAAAAGCTCGCCAAAACAGATAAAGTTTTATGACTAATATTAAGACTAAGTTTTATTTGTTTAAAATATATTATTTTAGATGATTTGGAAGGACAACAGGATAAAGGACATGTGTCATCGTTAAATGATACAAGAATAGAACACTGTCCATACAAGAATAGCTCTGCAACTCCCCACCCTATCTAATCATCGCTATCTGGTTTTATTTTACAGATGTTGCCGCATGATATGGAATGTGTCTATATTGATTTTTCCTCGGTCTCTCACCTCCCTAGTGAGTACAGCATGTGTTGGGTAGTTCACCTGTATTGTGCAGTCTTTTGCTGTGTGCTTCTCCGCATTGGTGTGGACCTAAAGTATGTGTTCAGTTTATGTTGGCGTGCAACTTGTTCTCTTGTCAAAGTTTTGACTTACTTGGATAGTTTGTTTCAATGTATGTGCGTTACATTTTTTGACACCTAAAAAGGAGGGTAGAAATATTTGTAACTTTATTTGTTTAGATTTAATTTTTGACGATGGAGGGATTTACAAGGTATTTTACACATATTTGCTTATTTCAGTTATAAAATAAATCAGTAACAATACATTTCGTGATCCTCAATCTGATCTCTTCCCCAATGTGACCTAACGCATAACTACAATCTAGTTTAACATAAACAAATCATACAAGGCGTTGTAACAGGCATAAGTAAAAAATGACTTAACCATTTCTATCTCAACTCCAGACAGACTAAACATTTAAGACAGGACTTAATAAAAAGAAAACTCAAATTATTAAAACCATACCAAGGAATACAGGTCACAATATGTTTACGCTCAATGACCAACCACTGAGAACTGAACAGAAGCCAATGATGAATCTATAATCACGGTAAAAACATGATGGCGGGAAATCAGGGAAGGCCTGTTTATCATGAGTTTATTGCAACTCCGCACTTGCTTCTTAGAAATGTGTAAATTGTTTGATACTGTAGGTTTCCTTTCTAATTCATTTTTCAGAATTGACCACTAAAGTAACCTAGTTTTGATTGCTCGGTTGGTCAGCTAATATACGTTGCTACTTATGTGATTATACATTTACTCGGAACGTAGTGTTCTATTCTTGTAACATATAACGATATTAAATGTACAATTCACTGTCAATGTCAAGTTGTGATGACCTGTTAACAGACGATAAATGTAAAAATTATTGGAACAGTCTTCCGACCATCAGCAGAAGGAAGCGTCCCTTTAGGTCTCACACAGATTTCAAATATCTAGAGTTTCAATGCTGTTACCCAACATGGTTTTCGATCTCTTTAATGTTACAGTGAATGATATATTCAAGGTGCGATAACAGTGTTAGAAAACATTCTGTTATTATTTTATGTTATTCACTCGGGAATAAAAAATAAACATTAAGCATTAATGGCTGTAAGTCATTGTAATATTGGCACAGTTCCAATAAATCCACCTGAAAAATAATCTAATTTATATGTGATTTATTTGCAATTAATTATTTCTGCTTCGCTGATATAAAGTGATTTTTGATTGGTTAAACATGAATGGCTTGTTAGCGTTAAGATTAGGTTCCTATATTTTGTTCGTGAAAACCCAGTTTATTGTTTTTCTCGGATTCCTTCTCAAAAATAAAACCATTTATTCTTCATAGACTATATGTAGAAAACTGCAGTGCATTCTAATAATTGTTGACCTAAATGTCTTTGACATACCAAATTCCAATTTTAAGTATTTTGGAAAGTAACTTAATTATAAAACCATTATCATTTGAAACACTGCACCGATTACTATTTTTTATTTTCAATATCTCCCTGATACTTGTTATTCCCTAGGCTTTGTAGACATTGTGTTTATAGTTTTATCAGTGTTTTTATACTGGTTATTAAGCTCTTAGAGTAGGATGATCTAAACAAATTTGAGTTGAACGCCATTGTAATTCGATATTTCGTTTGCTTATAAACAATTTAAATCACGTACAGCCAGGCGAATAAGATAGTCATAGTAATAAGATAGTCATGCGAAGTACCGACCCTCACACTTTGGGCCTAAGGAGTGGTTCCTAGGTTTTGTCTAGTTGTTCTATCTGACTTCTGAATTCGTATATAAGCCATGATTCTGTTATTTTCCTTCATACATGGTTTATCTAGTTCCTTTCATTCTCCCTTACTGCTTTTTTAAATTTTGCCAACGCGATTTGGCCGGAATTAAAGTTTAACTATTGAATAAAAATACTGATATCCATTTGATATCAGCGATCATTCCAAGTTATTTTCAAGTGCATTAAACACGTTTCAAGTTCAACTAATAGATTTTTATGGAACCACTAGTACTTTTTGTTATCTTCTTTAAGTATTTTAAAACAATTTTGAAGTTTTATAAATTATTTTTAGTCCCATTTCAATGTATTTAGAGTATAAAGTAACAGTAAAAATGTATTTAATTTGTTTTGAGTAAGTTTTTATATAACTTTTAAGCCAAATGTTTCTATTAATACATTTTAAATGGACTAGTTTAATGAGTTGAAATGTTTCTTTAAAGAGATATACAAACTGTGTGTACCTTTTCTAACTTACTGTAAGAAAGACAGTAACAATACACTTAAAATTCACTGTTTTAAAACTAATTAAAACTGCAGCGGTGGAAAAGTTTAAAATTCTAGTTTCCATTTACATCTAATAGATTAAGTTAATTTTGTATTTTAAAATTGTAATTACTAAATATTTATTAATTGATTTTTATTACATATAAACCATAATACGGTAAACAATCATAATCTCTTTAATTAATGGAATAATTATATTTAATTATATTATTCTAAGAAGCTGGGCATAAAGACTTACAAAATAGATTATTTTATTGGCAAATAATTAATCAATATAAATAAAATATAACAATATTACCGTGTACAGTATTATAGCCGCCTATTTATAGACTTAAACTCTCCCACAGCAAACCGACTAACGACATTGTCTCTAGTAAATTGACGACGAGTTCCAGCCAGCGCGGTCAGTACTTGTAATAATGAGGACGTCCAGAACTTCAACTGACAAGGTTGTTACAGTCTCTTACAGATAATTGGCTACCTTAACTCTGACCAGTAACCGCCAGTGGAAATCCTCCTAGTTAAATTATCATCACCTCAGTTTTATGCATATCGAATAATTCTGGTACCTGTAATTTTTTGTATTTTATACATTAAAAGTAACAAATTTATCTAAAAATGGAAATGAAATACGCTATAAGCTGAGCTTTGAAATCAATAATAGTGACCTATGTTTAATTTATGAAATATAATAGATTGACGGACCTGCTGGTTCCAGACAACTCTTCTCTCGGGGGCTTAATTTCTCTGGTTTATTCCTTCCAGGTGAAGCTACTGGGTACAGCAAACACCGATGCGTTGCTTAAATCTGGGAAACCGACAAAAGAAGCATATCACTAACTGCAAATTTTGATACAAATTGGGATTCAAGGGTAGATCGATAGGTATAGTCTACTGCGGGGGTTGACTGTTGGTGAGCCTAGGCTAGGGCGTACCAACTGCCTGTTCTGACTGAAGAGTCTGGTAGAGAGATGGCTTCCCGATCTTCTAACGAGACATGACAGACTAATGCCCATTATTCCTCGTCATGGGTCCCGAAAGGAGGCGGCCTCTATCCCCAACCTTACTCATCCCATGGACATCATATACTGTCACTCCGAAAGCAGCGCAAAGATCCTTTTAGGACTACGTGTAATTATAGGCTACACAGCTTCTTGTCTTAAGGGAACAAAAAGCTCTGATAACTAACTGGTTTCAACTATTGCTGTTAATGAGAATGTCTATTAGACACACTAGTAGTGATTTATATAGCACCCCACATCGTAAATTTTACAAAGAAATCTGAAACAAAAATTTCACGACCAAGTAATCGCGGACGACCAGAACAAATAGCCTCAAAACAGTACTTTCTGAAGGTAAGGAGATTACAGATCTGAAAACGTCGTTTATTTTACTGTAATGCGCTTGCAAATATTGGTTAACCTGTAATATTTATCTGGCAAGAAAAAAAGGGCCTAGAAATGAAAGGTAGCTTCAAGTCAGTAACATAAAATTATCTGCATTCAAAGCAACATTTTTCTTTTTGGAAATAAAGTTTTAACAAATACTAAAGTAAATTTTTCAAGTCTACTAATCTCCTTTCTCAACACAAAGTTTTATTTTACCTAGCTTCATATTATTAGCTGAGCACCAGAGAGATTTATTACTCGCGGGGCTGGAAAAATCTCTTTTCTTTCTGTTTCGATATCTCGAGACCAAACTGACGTATAATAGACTTGAAGATTGGTACGTAGCTCCATTTCTATGTGGGCATAATCGAGTTCTTGGACGGTATATTTCACTCTATGTTAGTGAACATGTTTACATTGGTCTTATGAGTAAACATGTTAGCAACGATAAAATCCGTATTTAAATAAGTTTATAAAGAAAGATTACAATCATATAACATTTTACCATGTGAAATAAATGTAAATATTATAAGAAACATTTATGTTTAATGACCTTTCTTGTCTACAGTGCAAAATACAATACCTTTCGTGTCAGCCCAATGCTCTTGGATATTTACCTGTCTCATGATTCTATTTCAATGTTCCCTCATTCAACCAGATGTTAATAAGTTAAGGAATTAACCCAGCAGGCTTCACTTCTGGCTGGTTTATACCTTCCAGTTGAACCCACCACTGGGCACGGCAAAAACCGATGTGTCACTTCAATCTGGGCAACCTTATGTATGTCCAGGAGCGGCACATCACTAACCGCAAATGTCAAAATTCTGGGGTTTATGGGCAATTCGATAGGTCTAGTCTACTGTAGGAGATAACTGTTGGAGTTGGTGGGGTTTGTTCCCTAACCTCAGAGGTTCTTCCTAGCCTCAACAAGGGCATGCCACCCCCTGCCTGCTTTGACTGGGGAGGCTGGTTCAGAGCTGGCCTCCCCTTCTTCCGGGGGAGACATGACTGAGATTAGTGCCCTAATTCTTCCTCATGGATAGGAGGCGGCCCCTACTCCCTAACCTTACCTATCCTGAATATCCTGTCACTCCGAAAGCAGCGCAAAGGTTCTTACAGGATTAAGCGCAATTTATAAGCTTCTTGTCCTAAGAGAACATTAAAACAATGTTAAGGAATTTATGAAGCATCCCTTCGTAGCATAGGTAAGTAAGCATAGGGGTGAACGCGTAAGCCGACTAAATGCAAACACACAAATATAAAAATAGAAAATAGTTAGGTTGTTTGACCATGCGTGCCATTATTTCTGTTTAAAAACACAATTTTGTTATTTTTTAAATTTTACAGGTAAAGAATTGCGACGTCTAATAAATAAGTTTTGAAAAAGCACTACAGAAAACGAACTTTTGCCAACGTCAATATAACACTAAAGAAAACGCCTTTTCGCCTGCCTCGCCCAACCATCGCCAACCTGTTTAATGTTTAAGATGCCGCATGCTATAGAATGGGCTTTATTGATTTTCTCCTCAGTGTCTTGCTTTCTCTAGTGTGTGAAGCACGTGTTGTGCAGTGTTTATGGTTCACGCTACTCCTTATTGTTTTCGATTTTATAACTTATGTCCCGGTTCTGTTTTTTTTACGTTGGCGCGTTTATCGCTGCCACATTATTAGAGTTTGTAACTTTTTGCATGCTTAATCTTATTTTCTACGCCTTTTCACCTGAGAGGACAAATTTCATTTCTCGGAACGTAATACTATGTTTTTTTCAATATATACTATCAGGTGCTTTATTTTTAGGACAATATAATAATGTATTGTATTATACAGGGTGATTACCGGGAAACGCATGTTTTTGACTTGCGTAGTATACAATGAATATCGGTTGGCGACGGCCGGAAGTTGTTGCGCTGTGGAGGGGAGAATGTGCAATTTCAGTTATAGCCGAGATTTGGAACCTTGAGCATCGTACGTTTGTCATGAGACAGTTTTACGTAAATGGTGAATCAGTCACTCAGACTCAGCGAGACTTTCGTGCACATTTTAACACTGTACGGCATGGAGCTATCCCTGATCGTAACACGATATTGCGTTGGATACATAATGTTAACACAACTGGATCTTTGCTTAAGAAGAAACCTCCTGGACCGGCAACGACAATTAGTACCCCTGAGACAGTTGAAAGAGTGCGCCTTGCAACAGTTCAGAGTCCTAGCCGCTCAGTTCGGAAGCGGGCATCTTCTCTCGGACTTCGCCCATCCACAGTGAGGAAGATTTTGGTCACACTTCTTAAATTTCATCCTTTCAAGCTGGCAGTATGTCATCAATTGAGTCAAGCAGATAAGAGACAACGTGTACATTTTTGTAACACAATGAGTGAAATTTTGGAAGAAAATGACGAAGCAGTTATCCTTATGAGTGATGAAGCGCATTTCCACCTGGACGGAGCAGTCAATAAACAGAATTTACGATTTTGGTGTGCAAAAAATCCTCACAACGTAGCTGAGAGACCTATTCATAGCTTACGTGTGACTGTGTGGTGTGCGGTTAGTGAAAAGGGGATCATTGGTCCTTATTTTTTTGAAGATAACGATGGCAGGGGAGTGACAGTGAATGCACAACGGTACCTGGAAATGTTGGAAGAATATCTCTTGCCAGAACTGCGTCGTCAACGTATAGAGATACGTAATGTTTGGTTCCAACAAGATGGGGCAACAGCCCATACGGCTCGCACTAGTATGGAATTCCTTCGGCGAACATTCCCTACAAGAGTGATCTCACGTTTTGGTGATGTCACGTGGCCATCTCGCTCACCGGATCTTACAATTCCAGATTTCTTTCTGTGGGGATTTATGAAATCTAGAGTTTACATAAACAAGCTACGAACAATAGAGGAACTTAAAGAAGCTATTCGCCAGGAAAACAACGCCATTCCTAGATATATGTTAGCAAAATCCGTAGCAAGTTTTAAAGAACGCCTTCAACACTGTATCCAAGCAGAAGGCGGCCACCTTAAAGATGTAATTTTTAAACGCTAAATTGTAAGTAATTTTATTCTAAAATTGCACATTGTGTACACTGTTTTTCCACTCATAAATACATTTTTGCTTTGAATTGCCTGAGTACTCATTATTTGAAAAACATGCGTTTCTCGGTAATCACCCTATATAATATACTTATACCCAATAAACTAAGATTATTATGTAGTTCTGTGGACTTAATGTCTCTATTGAGTTTACTCACCATTTTACTGGAAGAATTAGCATATTCTGTGAACCTTGTAACTTTTAAGGTATTTTACTTAGAATGGTATAGCTACTAATTAGTAAAGCTGTTCAGTAAAGAATTGTAATTCAAGTTCATTCTGCTAAAATAAATTAACGCTTACTAACGTAAGCGTTAACTATTGTAAACAGTTAAGCCTACATCAACTAGATTAATATAATTAGAACAAAATCAAATAGCTGTGGAGCATTTAACTCTCTATAATACATGGTAGCATTTGTTTAAGCAGATTATGAAAACAGTTCTCACAGCTTGCTCCACTCGTATCTTCTCATGGCTGTTTAAAATAATTGTATTAATGCTTAGTTGAAAACGCTCGACATACACGATTTTTATCAGATTCAAACTTATTGCTATTAATTAACTTGTCACATCTCATAATTAATATTAAAAATAAATAATTAGGTTATATCCCGGTAGTATAACATTTTGCACAAATTAAATGGTATTTAATTTTTAATATTTGTTAACGCAAGATAATTCATGAACTTTGTATAACACATTTTGCTGTCTGCAGTGAAAATATCGCATAACACAATTATGTATTACGTTATCTCATGGGGTTAATGGTAGCTTAAACTGTTTTTTTTATTTATTTTTTGTATTTATTTTTTTTATATAATTCTTCAATAGTAATTATTGTTTTAGTTTAATAATCACAAAATATTAGGTCACACAAAACTAGTTTGTTTTGACGTAATAATCGACTACACCTTAACAACTCGCGAATGGTGGGAATTCTAATCGAAGTTTCTAACCAAGAAAATATATTCATACTCAGCTACCTTAGTACAATTTGATTAGTTATGTCATAGTTAGCTTAAAACTGTTTTTACGGATGTCGGTTTTTTTGTCATTTTGAGGCAGCAGTATGTCAGAAATTATTAGAAGTGCATTGTAAGTTGTAGTATTAAATGTAATTTATAAATTTGGTTCCACTGCTGCAAAAATGAAATGGCTTAACTAAGGCTACTTACGCTAGTCTTACCAAGCTGACGTTCAAAACTTTGAGGCGTATTAGGCAATAAGAAACTTTTTTCACAAATCTAAATAGTACTATTTTAAACATGGAACATCAAGAAGCAGTAAAAATGCAGTATTTTCTTCAATGGTGGATTTTGAGCATTTTCCATAAGTTCAGTCTTTCAACGTGACTGCAATTGGTTTAAATTGCTTAATACTTGTGTTACGCTTGTTATCCACTTTATTACTCTTCACTCAAAAGCAAAACCTTACAGTAATTGCTTATAATGGCGTCTCAACGTCATCCCAGTATTCGTTGACATCTCTCCTCACGACTTTGTGACACTTTGTCATGATTTGACACAAGTAAAATAATCATCAGTTTTATTAACCATTTTAATTACTTGTGCACACCCTCACCTGTATGTCAATCCCTCTCTCACATTTCTCTGTTTCGTTCTGTCTTTGTAAACTACGCAGATATGTATGAGTCCAGTAATTTACATGCACATTTATTTAATAAGCAGTAATAAATATTTTATATTTCCCTTATATATAGTCATAAACAATGGTTTGTTAATTCTATTCTTCCCATATCCAATAGTTGGATTTAATCAGCTCTAGAAGCAAGTGAAAAGGTTTCAGAAAGAAGAGGAATATATTGTATCAGGTTTATTATTAGAATTCACTTATTTGAAGTATTATAGATCATCAAGCTGGACAGCGTGCATGTAAGGAAGGAGGTATTACCCCTGTGGATAAACATAAAAGATCATTATGACCTCAGAATAGCAATTTGATAATACATTTACTAAAATAACCATGTGGTATTTACTTAACCAATTTGCCCCTAGCGTTATAGTTGATGGAAATCAAAATGAATATAAAACATAAAAACCCCAAAATGTATTTTTGGAACTGCATTTAGCCACTAATAAATGGCTTTTAAGGTTTTCCGTCTCGGTATTGATTGAAAAACTAAAATCACTTGCCCATGTAGAGCTTCATTGTCTGGGTCAATCAGACTTTACAACGAAATAAATATAATTTAAATTTTTCGTGAGATCATCTGAGTATTGTGTTGACGCCTTCGAGTTTGCAATGAGACGACTACCTGAAACAAAATAGTTGAACACATCTCTCGGTTTCCCAGCAGATAGAAATATCTGTACTCTACCTCACAGTTGGGGAGATTATTAAAGTTGTCAGACGAGGCAAATGCACCCATACGAGTAGAGCATTGTTCACATTTTGTCTCGTAGAATGAAACACAACTCATTAAAACCAGACTCCGAGCGTTTAATCTCGATATTTTCTATAGTAAACATTCCACTTCATACTTATATTTCGTTTCCTAACGATACTATATTATATGTTCCGAGTCAAAATATCACTATAATTATATCTTCTTAGTATTCACATAAAATTTTGTTAACATTTATTCCAAAATAAAGACTTTTTCTATCTACATGGATGGTACTAAATTAATAAAATATCCGAATTTCATGTTTGAACAAACAGAGAAATTATTCCTGGTTATGTATAAATGATGTTTCAATGTAAGTTTTATAGTCTACAAATTACAATAAGCATTTTACGATATATTGCGACGTAATAAATTCAAATTTGGTTTATTTAAATAAGGTTTCATAACAGTGTTTATATAACTATAGTTTATTATTTATTATATGGGAATAATAAAAATAATTATTATTTTTGTGGGATAGGAATGGTACCGCAATGCAAGAATGGGCTGAAATACAATCTTGCCTCCGAATTTAAACACTAACATTCCATTCATTATTTTGCATGTTGTATTTTGTGTGTTGAAAGTGTATGTATTTTGGTAAAACCTCATATATGTGGAGTTTATTTATTAATGCATTTACTACACTATTTATTTTATATTTTCAATATTGTAAAAAAAATAAATAAATAAAATAAAAAACCTGATTGGAGGCCCTATATTTTTCTTAAAGAAAGTTAAAGTTTATGTTATTAGTATAAATTCTATTATTGTTTATATTTTGTTACAATATAATATTTTATATTTTAAATATTATTATGTGTGTTTTGTCTTAAGGTCAGACTGAGCACGAGAAAGCCTGTGTTATATTCTATTTTGTTTTTAACATCTTTGTTTTTGTGTTTAGTTTTAAATTTAAAAGAATATTTTCAAGAAGATTATTTTTGGTTTGACTGTCAAACAAGAAAAAAACCAGATGTATATTACTTTCTTTAAGAAATACATTTCTTTCTTTCTCGGTGTCATTATGAGAAAAATGTAAGATATTCGTTAGATGCTTAGTTAAACCCAATGGAGTGACATTCGTAATCATAAAACTCAGTGTTGCTTATATATAAGTGGAATTCAAGCCTATAATTTTTTTTAGATATCGTGCTGACAGACTGACAGACAAACATATAGACATACAGATAGACAGAAATTAAATTTCTTCAGCCCCTCCAGTCACAGGCTTCGCCAATAAAGTGAACTTTGTATTTTTGAAAACCTCCATATGTAACAGAACTGTATAAGTATTGATAAAAGAGAATAATGGTTTAAAATTGAGACATCAAAGTTGACTCCTTAATAATTTTCCCTACTTTCATATGTAACATTTTTTATAATTGATCATGCTCGTTATTATGATAGTCGAGGTCAGGTCCATTATGTAATTTCTTACTCTTAACCAGACAGAACCAGACTTTCTTATCTCGGATATAATAATGGATAAGTACCCAATGTTGTTGGTTCAAAGGAGGAATTTTGAAAGGCATATAACGATCTCTTCAGCGTAGATATAAGCCGCTCGTGATTGTGCAATCTGCGCGGCCTGCCCGTCTTATCCTGTGCGGTACTGCATCTTAAAGTTATTATCCTTAAAACTGTAAGTCATAAACTTTATTTTTTGTGACAGTGTTTTTGTGTGAATTTTCGTGAGATATTTGTAGTTTGGATTAAATAATCAGTTCGTCATTTTAAACCAGGCATCATTTTATAAAATTTGTGATGTGCATTTAAGTGAATTCAGAATTTACTTATAGTTTTACTATGAATAAAGGTAACCGAGCCTCTTATTGGTTTACAGGCATCTTTTAATGAATTTCATCAAAGAATTTCTTCTTTAATGGCGGAAAATGTACTTAAAGCGTACTTAAATGTACTCCAAACTAAAATTGAATCCCTGTCTCGACGGGTATTTGACGTGGAGTTTACAAATGGCCGATATGCAACAGTACTCGAGAGACCATAAAATTGAAATTGTACACATAGAAATAGTTTCACATGAATAATCAATCGCTGAGTAAAACCAAATTTTAAAATTCCAAACATTATTATAAAGTGGGCTTTTAAAACACCTGGTGCATCGCATTTTTCAAAACAGTTAACAAATAGGATATTATTTTTTATGAAAATTCAATCAAATTTTTGGATATCGACCGTAGCGTGGGGACCAAACATGACTGACAAAAAAATACAAGAAGATAGTTTTACTACGGTATTCAGCAACGTGGGAACTGAATATCAAGGATAAATATTAATATTTAAATGACAGAGTGTCATTCAAGCCCACCACTAGCGGAATAATGATTACAATAGCAAACAAATGCAGGTTAACTTAATAGAAGCACGAAACTTACTTAGGAAGGTTAATTTGACTGTAATAGTTGTAATTGACGTAAAATATTTCCAAACAAAGGTGCACATTCTGTTTAGCTAGTAGTTAAGTAAGGTAGTTCAGTGTTAAAGCTAAGGATTTAAACATTTTTTTATTTAGGTTTTTGTGTATATTTTTTAAGAACATATGTTTAATTTTTTACTGCTAATGCTGTTATTTCCCCCATGCGATCTCTATTTATAAATCTAAATATTATTATAATAAACGTAACTTTATTTCATAATTTTCAGGCTTTGAGAGTTTTTTTTTTATTAACAATAACGAAATGCAATAGTTCTTTCTTGTTCCCTGATTCAAATAAACAAATACAAAGCTATAAATGTATTTAAAATGCAGTTTTTGTGATATTTGTGGTAAATTAATATTTATTATAAGATTAATTTACATACATAGAGCCGATGGCTGGTCAATCTTTTTTAAACTTTGTATCAGAGCTACAGACAGTGCACCGTCTCATTTTTTATCAGTACAATCGATCTTGTATTGAATCGACTCAGCTGATAAATCCTCACATAGGCATAGTCAAGGGGAGCCTAGAATAAGGATTTAAAAGGCAGATTATACTCGTATATTTAAGTCCCAGTTTATTCCATTGACTAAATAGGTCTAAGTCTGCTATGGTAAAACTTAGATAATAAAAAATACAAACGAACGTCCATTTTGCTTTGCCCTAACATATTCAAATGGATTGACAGCCAGATAATCCTTGTTTCAAGAGATTCACAATCCACATGCAATTCTGCTGAATAATCTAGTCTGGCTTCACTGTAACTAATGTCTAAAAATAACACTAATTTATAGTTATTTAATGATTTACCTATTTGACGATCTTCATTACCGCAAAATGGAAACTTTTGTACAATTACGCACTGGGCTGAGAGAACTACCGTAACCACCCATGTGCAATGATGGAGGATTTTACACAACTTGGAGTGTTCATTTTCATTACGCATGTAAGTCTAATATGTTCAGGATGTTTCAGAATGAAATGTAACGTTTTATGGCTCTATAGCAATGTCTGAGGCTATCATAACAATAAAATATTCAACTAGTTTTATGGTTACTGTTCAGATCGATCAAGTTATCAAATATTAATTATTTATACACTGTAGAATCGTCTCCTAACGTAGGTTGTATAGCCAATGACATGATTGTGTTCTTACAGTGAGTAACTGTAAGCATTCCGTTTTTGGCTAATATCTAAATGTTTTGCGCATAATAACATTTCATACACTTAAATTAGAACAGTAAATAATAGTTTTTTACAATTATAGTGAAGCAACTACCCAATATACTTGGCTAAAAATGTTTGTTTAGATAGTTTAAAGTATGGTTTTAATTTTAGAAAAAAAAATACAAGAAAACATTTTTTGTTTCATTGTGAGTAGGTGATAATGGCCTAAGAGAATCAAAAAATAGACATTGGTTCATAACGGGTAACAAAACTATTCCATAAATAGATTCGTCATTGTGTGTTTAATGGTTTTATTAAAAGTGTGTTTCATGTTAGTGGAGGAAGCTTGGCTATTTAATTGGAAAACGATTTTAAGAAGCTACTTTTCCAGAATTGGGTTATTTTATACTTTATTTGTGATAGGTTTTCAACTAAATTAACCATTGTGTTTATGAACAATATCGTTTGACCTAACTAATGACGACCGAACTGACTGTAATAAGATTAAAAGTATTTATGTTTATTCTGCTGGTCAAGCCATGACTACCACAAACAGTAATCAATGTTTAACTAAACAGTCTGTGGTCAGCTTGTGGTAGAGACCAATGAGTCCCACCGAGAGTCCACCACCAACCCCACCGGACCACCACAGGGAGGTCCACCACAACCACACGTGCGTGGCTCACTATATGCGGTAAGTAGCGCAACTGTTGTGAGCAAAACATTACTGAATATTAATTAAGTACTGACCAAGTAACCGAAATAAACATGTTGATCCATTGATTTTCAGAATGATAGTTGCACATTTCAGAAATGTACGTGGACTAAATTTGTATAAACAGCAACTTCCACTGGCCTAATTTTATATCAATAAAAATTAGTGAAAAAAATGCTTGCTCTATTGGGAAGCAAAACGAAATAACTCACTTTCCGGACGAGTATGCTACCACTACACGACAGAGCTCTCATTAACATTATGATTACGTTATGTTGTATGCTGATAACGTTTATTTTCACACGTGCTAAATAAGCAAATTAATATGTGATTAAAAGATCTGTCGGATGGAAATATCCAATAAGCTTCTGTAATATGCAACGGAAAATTGAATATCCAATGGTTAAGCTTGATTCACAAAAGTAACTAGCTACGCATGGAGTTAAATGCAAAATGCACATCTCTTATGGGCCACTGGCCTGTGCGAGGATCTTATCAAACAGAATAAGGTGGAGAGTCGATACAGTACGAGGTTGATGGTACTGATAAAAAGTGCAACGGTCACAGACAGGATTTGAACTTGCGATATCTCTAACTCAAACCCAAAGTCCAACGACAGACCGCTTGGCCATCGGTCAAACTCCAATTGGTCAAGCAATATACAGAAATAGCCATGTTGTGAATATTATTCACAACGATCTGATAAGGAAAATAGTAATATGAACAACATGGCATTTGATACTAAGGAACTGATAGCCACATAATTAAATAATATGTTGATCAAAAGTTATCGTCTACCCATTTTCCAAGCTGTAATGTCCATCTGGCTAATCAGTAATCAGTATTTTTCACCCCGTTCGTACTATCCAGACAGCTAACATGGTCAAACTCGCAAGACGTCAGTTCGCCGATTCGCCAGGTGTTTCGTAAACCTCTTAAAAGTTAACCACCTAGTATTTAGCAGCAAACTGTGGGGGAAGCAGGAATTAGGTGCTAGTAGTTAAATGTTTTAATATGAACTCGGCTATAGTAAAAAGGTGCTTTCTTTTAACGTTCTTGAGATATTGTTTCGCTTGTTCCAATATTTAATTTGCTGTTTATCGTTTAATTGTTACAACGTGTTTCTTCCACACGTGGAGTTACAAGTATGACTGTTATAAATAAAGATCCTATGTCCAGTTTAGAAACTTATAGCAGTAAAACCTACTGCACACATCATAGTAAATTGTTTATTCTATGGTCTTCGGAGCTACTTCACTTTGCAAATATACAGGCTATCACATTTATATAAATTTATGTAATGTGGATACATTTTTAACCAGGAAATCATTAAATTCTGTATTATTAACAATAACTTAACTGTAGTATAATGATGTTAAAATCATGATGGTTCCTCATTACTGGACAATACTGTTACATTACCTGTACTGTTAGTCTTCATTTTTCTAATATAAGTAAATGGTTTTACAAGTTGTATAAATGCTACCTTTTGTGTACAAAAGCCACCACCATTCGTACACCTACCAGGAAGAAACGTGTCTTTTTAACACCATTATTTTATCGAGAACACTGGATGGCAAGTGTGTACAAAAGAGTCAGGTGGTTAGATAGAAGTTGTAAAGAGATCTTTAATTGAACGTTCCGTCTCAGCTTTTTAACCTCATTGAAATGGTAGTTTACTAAAGGTGTCTACGTGTCAAAGTATAAAACACCATTGAATTATTTGGATAAAGTGAATTATTGTATGCTTCACCGTAATGCACTATCACCAATTTATTAATCAAATCAAAACTGTATTTGTAATTTGATGTATTCACACTATAATAATCATTCTAAACATACTTCATATAAGCAATTTCTACAAGGAAGTGAGTATCAGATCTTTTATCTTTCAACGAAATAATAACACTCAGTCGTTGAAAATGTATCCTTCATCACTGAATGGTGTTGAGTCTGTACCGAGGACGAACCTAATTTAATAACTGTTTGGAGCTTGCAATCTACCAGCATCCTCTTCGATCTCAAATCCAGATTGACAAACCAGTCTCTGTATTGTAGTCACTCTTAGACACTCTTTATTGTTGGTGCGATACTTCTGGTAACATGGTTTCAAAACAGAATTCCTAAATTTCGAAGTCCTAATATAAAAACTGTTAATAAATTGTAATTAATTATTGTGAATGTTAAATGATTTAATGATATATTCTAGTGTTAAGACTTCTAAATTGGTTTTGTAACATTGCTCTCAAAAGGAATTAGAGCTCCTGGATGCATAAGATTATCGCAAATGCTTCATGTTAATATAGAACTCTGTTAAATAAATGTATTAAAGTAAACATTGGTAAGCTTCGAATTAGTCAGCTATTGTTCCAATGAACAAATAAAAGTTATTATTTCATTGTACCGATGTTATAGAGTTCCCATTGTTCTAAATGCACAGTTAGCAGTCCAGAATGCAGCTTTCAAATGAAGCACTATTCACCAAGTAGAATGCAATCTTTTATTAGACTAAGAAAGGGACTGGCTATATAACAAGGCTATTTATAGGTATATTTTACGGTACCTTAATTGCTATATGGCTACTTCAATGTGTAGTATTAAATAGATTTCAATGTATTCTTGTGAATTGTTTTTGTATTTGTACGGATACTAGGACTTTAAACTACAACCTGAAAGAAATACTTTTTTGAACGAAATTCAGAGCACAAAATATAAGTTCACAAGGAGGATTGGCAAAAAGAAGGCTTTGTCACGCTGTCAGACGTTAATAACAGCTGAGAGGAAGAAATCGCTTCTTTATCGGCTAAATATCCGCAAAGAGTAGTCTTAGTACTAAAGTTCTTGTATCATATTTAATACCTATCTTAATATAGTGTTATTAAATGATAACAAATGTTACTTTATTTAGGAAGCCGAGTAACTTAAATGCATAATAAATGCTTCTTCTATTAAAATCTGCTATTGCAATAATTTTGTGGTAGTTTATTTTTTGCATGTAATTACGTACTGCTTAAAGATTATTAAATACTTACTATGAATCTTGGATAAGCAATAAATGTTTCAGACTCACAATTATAACTAAACAACTCATTAATAATTTTTCAAATAACTACATGCTCTCAAACTGTAAACATTTAATTAAGACACTATTAAATGTTTCCTTTTTAAGTTCTAAAATATTTTTCTTTCAATATTATAACGTTGTTTGATTATAACAAACCGATACACTGAAGACTCGAGGCCCGCGGCAGAACGTAACGAAAGGCTAACCAACCAATCCAGTACAGTAACTTCATCACGTGACACTCACATGTGCTTGATAACATGTATGAATGTACTCAGTCTGCTTATAAATTAATTCAGAAATTTTCTCGTTTCTTCTACAGTTACCCATAAGATACAGATTAATAACATTTGAATATAGGCTTTGCGTTTAGTTTTTATTTTTTTTTAACATTCAAAAAGTTTTTCTTTGAGTGAGGAGGTAGCCACGTATGAAGTTTAAATAATCTTTATATAAATTCTATAATCTTCTAAAAATTCTAAAAATCTTTCAGTAAAACTTTATCGCAAGTCGGACTGAAAGACGGAAATAATGAACACAACACAACTTTAAGAAGACCCTTTCGGGTTAAAATTAACACAACTGACTTTATTTCAAATTGGTTTGCAGTACACAAAATTTGCATTGTGTTTAAAAAATTATAAAAAGATCAATATTTTACCATTAAAAAAATATACGTTTATAATAAAATACAAAATGTAAAAACTCAAATAACTTGGACGGTCATTAAATTGTTGTTTAAAGATAATATGTTCCGTGACTCGTGATTTTTTACCCATGGTGAACACAATTAATAAAAAACAGTGCATTATCGTATGAGTGGTTTATTAACGTCAAAACCGATTACAGTAGGGCGACATTTTTAAATATTAAAATCAGTTTCTTGCCAAATTAAAGACAAGAGTATTAAACTAATAAGGTCCAGAAATAATCACGTGCGACAGATATTTTGCTTGATTCCCCAAAGGATGGCGTAATCCGAATAAGGGTTTACCCATTAGACTAATGAAGGTACTAAAGGGATCGCCCTCCACCATTCTCTACTTTATCCCTCTGTGTCAAATTAATAATCTGTCCACTATATTAGAGCAACTTTGGCTTTAACGGTAACCTAAAGGCTGTTGAAATGAGTATTTTAGTCTAATGATTAAACTAATTTATTTTTCAAGATTGTTATTTCAAATGTTAACTAAAATTCATATACCGTTAATATTGTTTTATTAAAATAGCATTTGAAAGAATTATCTTAAATTAAAAATAATAAAATTTCAATTTCAAAACGCAATAGGTTTTGCGGAAGTAATCAACATAATTTGAAAAGTTTTGGAATGTATAATTTTTAATCAACATTAGTTATGACAATCCAAGGCTGGCAAGCCTTTGTGTTCTGCAGTACAAGTTGCCATTAAAACTGTACCTGTTTAATTAAATTAGATTTTGAAATCTAATATAATTAAACATTACTCGTATATTAATAATATAAATCCAATTTTAGTTACACTCTAAAAGTAATTTATATTTATATTTTTTTTAATTAATGCCATGACGCCATAGTTAAAAATTATATTTCCGAATCAGTGTAAATCAAACCATGATTATTTTGAAAACTGTTTCCATTGAACAAGATTACATATAAATTCACCATGCTGTCATCTCATGTGAATCAGATTGTTTGTAGTAATTATAGACTAACTCTTTCATTTAAAAAATAAAATTCTGAAAGCTTTTTGAGAGGGTTATGGTTTTAACCGAACCTTAATTGGTAGTTAATTTTCAACAGCCAACTTTTGGTATTGTGTAATATTTAAATTTAGAAATTTATGTTACACTTCCTTTTTGATTTCCAGTTTTCTAACATAGATTCATTAAAACTTGATAGTCTTACATATTATAATTTTTCTTATTTCCTAAATGTTCTTTGATAAATACTATACAAAATTTACAAATCAGTTTTTTAATTTCCAATCAACGCTTCAGCGTAATCAAGTATTTTTGAATGAATCCATTGTTGACTAAATGAACACAGAAGCGGTAATACCTGTCAGAATCTATCACCAGTTCATTGTGTCTGTTTACATTTCCTGTTTAAAGTAGAGGTTCGGGAATAATTAGCAAATGATGAGAACCCTAATGTATGCAGATACAGTTGACAAGGATTAGTGAAGTGTAAATGTTGACGAGACTGGAGTCACTGAGTCGTACTCTAGTCTGTTGTTGCCAGAACTACAGCAAATACCTGTCAGAATCTATCACCAGATCATTGTGTCTGTTTACACCCTGTTTAAAGTAGAGGTTCGGGAATAATGCTGATGAGAACCCAGTATGCAGATACAGTTGACAAGGTTTAGTGAAGTGTTAATTGCTGACGAGACTGGAGTCACTGAGTCGTACTCTAGTCTGTTATTGCCAGAACTACAGCAAATACCTGTCAGAATCTATCACCAGATCATTGTGTCTGTTTAACCCTAATGTATGCAGACACAGTTGACAAGGTTTAGTGATGTGTTAATTGCTGGCGAGACTGGAGTCACTGAATCGTACTCTAGTCTGTTGTTGCCAGAACTACAGCAAATACCTGTCAGAATCTATCACCAGATCATTGTGTCTGTTAACCCTAATGTATGCAGACACAGTTGACAAGGTTTAGTGATCTGTAAATTGCTGGCGAGACTGGAGTCACTGAATCGTAATCGTAATCTAGTCTGTTGTTGCCGTCATTAAATATTTACATTGTAAATTATGAAAAATTTTCAATTAAAAAAAAAAATTAAATAGCAAACTGTTTATGGATATGTACTTCTATCATTACGATCATCACTTTTTATTCCACTATTTTATTAGTTCTTATACAATATATGCTCCATCTCTGGATTCCAGCCACTGACAGAGTCATTATTTGTGCTGTACACTTGGATGTTTATATAATCGTATAAAAATTTAATTAGTGACTATACTTAATTTTTTTGCATATTATGTCTAAACTCTTAGCAAAATGTTTTGTTTAACCCTTTTAACTTATATATTTGTAATTATTTTCTTCATGTGTTATTTAATTCTCTATCACTTCTAGGCTTAATACGTTAAAACGCACCTAAGAGTTAGAATACTCTAGTTCTTGATCGTTCTTCTTTATAGAATATTCTATATTCTTTATATATATATATATATATATATATATATATATATATATAATAGCCCAAAACATTGATTTAAGACCATATACATTTATTGTGTACAGTTATTCAAATTCTAGGGATACACTAAGGCGTGTTAACTGCCAAAGAGTGAGTTCCACTATATCTCATGAGAGGAGTAAAGACTGCGATAATGACATCTGACTTCTCTCTTCACCTCTCAATTACGTGAAATGTGTCTTATCACATTCTGTTGTTTTTGAGACTCCCTTCTTCACTTGAGCCCTGTGAATACAACATTGGCGGCACTCTTGCTTGTTTTTGTAATAACTACCGAAGGAACTGATAATATGATTTCAGATGTTTAACTAAAATATGGTTTTATACCTTACTATAACAGTTCTGAATGTTTTAGTTTGTATCACTACATTTTTTGGAACGATAGTTCCATTTCAGATGGTTACAAAGATGTAAAAAACACCACATGGGGTTGTCAAAGTTTAAAAAAAATTAAAATTAACACACAACAGCAATAAAATGAATATGGACAAACGTCAAAGAAACACGCACACACACGATCACGTCAGGCTGCATGTATATATTATAAATTATATTGTTCTTATTATATGTATATTAAAAAATAATATGTTGTAGATGGAGCTTATATTGGTACTGATAACAAAGTACTGATAAAATTTTGTGATGAGTCTGAAGAAGATATCCTTGATATCGAAAAGCCTCACAAAATAATAAAAGTGTTAAATATTGGTTTTTTGTTTTAATGTAAGTAAATAATAATAATATATTTATTATTATATACATATATATATATATACATATAATTATACTATATATATTATATTTCGAGAGTTGATTTTTAATATTTTGTGTGTGTGTGTGTGTGTGTGTGTGTGTGTGTGTGTGTGTGTGTGTGTGTGTGTGTATTTTTGTAACTTTTAAACTCCTATTTGAAGCTCCTTTCCCTCTTTTTAACTACCTTGTGATAGAACTTTTGTTCTGAATCATATAGTAGAAACCTACAACATTTGGAATAGTTTATACAAGGAATAGTATAATGTTTTATATTATTATTCAGTTCCGGTACCATAGACTATGAATTTTAATTCAGGCATTGCTATCGTTATATGTTAAAAATACAGAACATTCAATTTAAATGGAAAATAATAGCAATCAAACTAATCCAGTCCATACAATTTGTACATACACCTTATTTTAAGAACAGAACCTAAACATAAGGCTGGAGGCATCACCAATTTGCATTTTCCTCTTGTGACCATCGCTGTCCTATTGGCTTTATTTCAGGTGATGCACCACGATACCACAGGAAATGCCGACGTTAGTTTTCACCCAGTATTCCACCTTCTCTGGTGCGTGTGACATGTGTGGTTTAATATTCTTAATTACTATTAATTAATATAAATAATTATTATAACATAAATGAAATAATAGCAGTGCTCTTTACAATATCATTCTTATGTTGCATCTTTGAGATCATCAATTATTTGTACGTCTACTAAATATCTTACCTTCAATCTGTGAATTGTCTCAACGGGCAAGCTCCAATATCAACAAATGTTATTGGGAACAATTTCGGTATACTGTATAAGTATAATTTCTGGATTTTCCGAAGATGCCGAAAATTATGAACAAATTTTTATTTAATCTGTTGAAGTTTTGTTTCACTTCCATTAAGTAAACTCCTCACTTTAAGAATATTTTTCCGCAAGATATAGAAAAAATTTGTATTTACCGTTTCTTTTCATTGAGGCGTAGAGGCATTCTGTATTACAATATGAGACCTGAATTATCTGTTTGCATAACCAGCAACTAACTTCTGAGTTTAGCCTGAAAACCCAAACATAGACAACAGTGGTGATTCTTAACAACCTAATTCATGTCGTTGAGGACCATTATACAAGGGGATTGTATTTAAAAGTTCAGACTCATTAGACTACTGTAAAAAAACTGCAGTTTTCAAGTTTTAAAAACGTTTGTGATTGAATAACAGATTAGAATTAGATTGGGCTGATAACGAAACAGCATTCGATGAGTCATCTAAAACCCTCTGATTGAACTTTTAAAACTAAATCACTTGTAAGCATCATGGAATAATTAAAATTGCTGAATAACGAGCAATCCTATCAAAAACGCTCGCAAATTGTAAACATTGAAATGGTTGTTCAGTGACGTCAGTTAATTTGTAAAACTTAATATAGAATGTTGATTATAATAAATCAAAGGTAAGTTTAGATGACGCTGTGTAACACATTAAACTCCTAGTTTGTGTATATTTGTTTATAATATAAAGCATCGAAATCAATGCTACATTCTTCCAACATTCGAAATCTAACGATTTACGGAACGCTTTTGTAGTATCTTCGTGCATTTAGGCGTTGAGAATCTAAAAACTGTATGAATATTTGTTTCGACACTGCAGAAGTTATCTATAATAGTTATTTTTTTACTGAAACTAATATTTTACTAATCTGATAGGCTGCTCATATTTTATGACAGTGACTATAATAACAACGACTCATAAAAACTCTCTTATTAAAAGTTATTCCAAAATATACTGGATTTGTTATTCGAAAGTTAATTTTTACGTTTTTGAGTAAAAGGAGGAGTTTTTTAATGTTAATTTTGGATCGAGTGCTATCAATGATCTATGTTTTGAAACTTGTATGTAATTGAAAATGCAAAATGTTGTAATTCTTGGATGGAGTTAGGGCTGCATTAGCCTTCTCTTCCACCTAACCTGGAGATATAATGCAACCTGATAAAAACTGTACTTAGTAGTAAAGTAAAAACATAATGAAACATTATCTGGATTGCAAGCTAGTTACAAGATAACTATAAACAATTTTTATTTTAATTAATATATTCATAACTTGAATAAACTAATTTACAATGTTAAGAATAAACCGCAAAAAGTGAAATTAATCCGAACTATACATGGAACAACCTTAATAACAAAATAGATTGCAACCTTTAAAGTACACGTGTTTCGTAACAAATTATACATATTCAATCAAAACCCAAATTGTATGATATTTTTGTTAGTGGTTTTCAAAATGAATCTTCCGTATGATAATAGAAGGCACGATAAAGAAACAGATTACCCTTACAGTAATTTTCAATCTCATTAACTAAAATTAAATGTAATTAAATCAGTTTTGCGTTGCTTGTTTTAGTATTAATGTTTCAATTATTGAAATTCTTTTTCATATCTAGTAAAAAAAAGCTCCAAGTAACTGCTGAATATAACAAAAATATTTTTATATGTACCTTCGTGTTCAAGCACCTTGTTTCAGGCTAAACATACTTCATTTATTATATTATATTTATAGATTATTTAGAATTGTATTTAACAGGTTTATTTAGTCATTATCAAACGACAACCATATGCTTAATTACAAACATTTTTGTTTTTATAAAAAGTATATAGTTAAACTAAAAACGTCTATGTTGGTATTCTTAAACATATAATACAAAACACTTTCAGTATAGACATGTTTAAATGTATTTATTTAATATATGATAATTATATCAAGGACTTAATATGAAACATTTTGTGTGACAAAGAAGAAAATTTAAGATTTAGTCCGGCGTCAGATCCCAATATTCCCAGACGGTCGAAGCCTGAGGCTGCAATATGTCTTTGATGTCGTTACCCTCAGAGATTTCGTCCTCTTTTACATTATCTTTTTTATCTCAATTATCACCTTCTTCTAAGGAGACTGATTTTATAATATTTGTTATGAATATTACTTTCCTCTTACAGACGCCCAACTCACAAAATTCATTACGAAAGAGTATTGTCGTTGCATCTGTATTAAATCTTCTTGTCATATTTTACTACAAGTAGACTTAAGCTACATTTGTATTAAGTATATAAGATTGATTTGGTGGATATTAAAGTGATGGCTTGGAAAGTACTTAGCAATATTCGATGCTATGATTATAATGAAGTAGTAGAGCTATTCACGAAGTATTAGAGTTATTCAATGAAGTATTAAACAGTTACACATCTCTGGGCAAAAACAGTGCATCGTCATTCAAAATTAATGAATTTTGCTCTTATGATTCTTTTTGTATTTCAAGGATAGCTACAAGTAAAGTAATGGATATCTGTAGTTGAAAATAAAACTTTTACAAAGAAATAACACTGGGAAAAATTAGTATGTTAATCTAGGACGAATTTCTATAACATTTATATTTCTTTAAATCATTAAAAATATTAAATATCCATTTTTATGTTTTGTAGATTGTTCCATATTATCTGATATTAACCTATTTTTGCATATCATAAGCACTAAACGATGACAACCATGTTTAAATATAATATCAACTTTTGTCAGAAATTCCAGACATATTCCAAATTAATATTACCTTTCTGTATGAATATAGTCGTAAAATGAGTATGCTACTGTCAAAAGTGTATTAGAGGGTACATCAGTGAAGTTTTAAGACTTTATTTTCACCTGGAGGTCAAATCTCAGGTTATCAGAGTGGATCCAAGCATTTCTGGAATTCGTTTGAAGATAAGAAGCGTTCCTCAGGGTTGTTGCTTGTGTCCTCTTATGTTCACTTTCTTCAGAACGGAATTTTCCTACTACTAACTTGTACGCTCCTAACAAGAAACTGCACTTCTCATGTAGTCTTAATTTAGTGGACGGTTTTATTTTTAATCTTACTACAGATCGATTAGAATGTATATGTAACTCAGCCAACAACGGCCACTAACCAATGCAAACAATTGCCTTTCGTATAAGTACACTTGCAGGGGCTTAGAATAAATTCTGCACGTCATTAAAGCTGTCCTATACAAATGGATGTAAATAAATGGTGAAAGGCTTTTTCTCCAAATATGAAAACTGCAATTATAAACCTGAGTTTCTGTACATGTTATATGGAATTTGTTGTTTTACATAGTAGAGTTGCCTCTGCTTTTAATTAGACATTAGTATGCAGTATTCTGTATAGTTCTGTATTAGCTGAGCTCGTTATTATCGATATATTCTAAATTTTTATATTTAAACCTAATGGAAACATTGCTAAGACAATGTAATCTTAATATATTTTAGCCTCACAGTATACAACAGTTTTCAATAAAACAAAACTGTAATTTATCAAATTCTTAATATATGTGCTTTTGCAATACCGCTAATACCAATATACAACGTTCTTTACCACGCAAAGTGTTAAACTATATTTTGTTATGTGGCTTGAAGATAATATGTTTCACTGTATATCATGTACATAACAAATCATGACTCCATAACATCAGTCACTGGAGGTAACAGGACAATACTGTATTCGTCATTTATACTGCAGGAACAGAGCTGTTTATTCAGGTTGTATTGCAACTGCAGCCTGAGATATTGCATATCAATCTCAGTGACTGGAGTTCGGACCGAATCAAACACTGTGGTGTGAGTTGTGCATCATCTTCTACGTAGCATAAACAAGTGTTTATACGTGAAATAAGAATTCTTAATTAGGAATGTAATAAAAAGCTAATAGTACTGTCGCAACAATGATACTTGACTGGGATGTCCCTTGTAGAATCAAGCTTCCGTTCAAAAACGATGTGAATTTTGGCCACATTCAATCCTATGAATAACGAACATATGGCAAATCTCTTCATAAAAATGTTCAGTAAAAAAATACCTATTTCATCTTTACCAAAACTTTCTGCATTTTCATCGTTCCTGAAATTCCATGGCACTCAATCACGTGATTTAAAAATCCAATTTTATTTTATGTAAGTAAGTAACTCGTGTACTTTTAAAGAGTATTTACGCAAATAATAGTTAAAAATCTACCTCAAAAGAAGGTTTTAAAAAATTTCATATTTTGTGAAGTCTTAGTATGTTTTATTATGAACAAAAATGAAAATTACTAACGATTATAAAAGACTCCTTTATTTTGACACGTCACACAACTAAGGCACATACCATAAACTGATGCTGCAAAGAATTCTAAAAAGTAAAACATTTTCGTTGTTGAATTTCTTTGGTTGGGTTTCTGTCATGTATTTTCGTTGTGGTTGATCCACACTTTCAAAGGCAGGTTGTGTTTGAAAAAGGGAAACGAAAAGCTTTGCATACATTTCCCGGATGTGCGAGTCCCCTTTATATGCAAAACAAACCCTTTCCCAGGCCATCGTTGAATTGTTCCACTGAGTTAAAAGCACCGATATTGAGTAACACATGAACAAACTACAGATAACAGACCTGGTGAGCAGACAGTGAGTTCAAAGCCCCAGTCATTGTGTCTCTGCACTTACATAGAAACATAACTGTCCTGAGTTCCCTAGTTAATACACTCTGTGAGTACTTTGGGTTTATTGAACCGCTTATTTTATTTCACACCTAGTCTCAGTAGAAAAATGTGGTGAGCACAAATTATACGTCGAGAAAAATTGTATTAACGACAGTGATATCACTGTATATCTTTATTATAATTCTTTTGTGCGCGTGTATGTCACAAAAGTTTTCCTAAACGGCTGGACTAATTTTAATGAAAACTTTTTGTGTGAGTTCAGGTGTATTCAATTATGGTTTAAGTTATAATTCGATTAAATTTAAATTGTTGATTTATTTTTTTTATTTATAAATTGTTTTTTATTTTTAATGATTACATTGAATCCTGCAGACTGCGCTACGGTACGTAGTACAAAGTGAACTGATATTTAAGAGCTGTTATAACTTTCAGCTGAAGTTCAGCAAATAGGGAGGAAGAATTAATTAAACAAAGATTTTTAAAGTATCACTAGATAAAGGAATACGACATTTTCCAATATATAATTTTTTTATTTTGTGCAAGGCCTTTCTGAATTAAAGATTCCATCATCAGGCACTTCACAAATTATCAAATGTTTACATTTTTGTAATAATAATTAATTTTATAATAACTGGCTATAAATATTTGATACTGGCTAACCATACATCCAAATTGTTTACCATATGTTATTATAAAATTAATTATTATTACAAAAATGTAAACATTTTATAATTTGTGAAGTGCCTGATGATGGAATCTTTGATTCAGAAAGGCCTTGCACAAAATAAAAAAAATTATATATTGGAAAATGTCGTTTTCCTTTATCTAGTGATACTACAATAACTAGTTTTTCCCAATGCTCCAAGATTCTACAAAAATTTTAAAGATTAAGTTATTGTTAAGTGCTTGATCAGTAATGTAAAGCTAATTTAAAACACAAAGTTACTATCTAAATTTAAATTTAGATTGGACCAATGATCAATAAACCATCTAATGCAATAGAAGTACTATTTAAACGCTGTTATAAACATTACCTTACTGTACAAAACTGTTATTATTTGCACATAAGGTAATCAAATCTTGTTGGATCGAAAGTTCATTAAAAGAGCCGGAAGATGGTTCTTTATGATCGAAGTTTATTTTTGTTGGTAATATATCTTTTTGAACGAGGCACAAGGCAAACTCTACAGTAGTACTGGAAATATCTTAGACAGAAAGTTAATGTAAACAGACGGAATTTGATTTCTTATAACCAAATTAGCTTATAGAAACTTATCTATTCAAAGAAAGTGTCCTGAATTACTAAGTTACAGCTGACAAAAAACAATTAAAGATAGAGGCACGAAATGTGCTACATCCCTTCTTATTGTGCCCTACAGGTGCACGAAGAAATTATTTTATCTACAACGTCAGGGTTGGTATAAAGTTGTGAAAACTTTCATAAGAAATACATTACAGCAAAGACATTTTATTTATTAAAAGAGCCAGTTAAAAAGTAATCAAATGTTCTATGTAAACACACATAGAAGCTCTGTGAAAGTATAGAGCAAGCATACAAATAACACCATTTTTATTCAAATATTTTCTGTAATCACTTTTGGAGCACAGAGACTATCCAGATAATAAAACTGAAAGTTTTTGTAAAATATACTTTTAACTGGAATCTTATTATGTATTAAGTATGCAGCGCTTCATCAGTATTGTAATACAGGAATTAAATATAACGTTCCTATCTAGCTTTTACTACAGATTTAAAGACTCTAATAAAACCCAACTTAAATGTTTTAATAAGAAGCACGCCCCTCGGATCTCCATATGCTATGTGTATATTTTCTTGCCAACATAAAAAGCTCAACTATAGTAATAGAAATATCTTATGCCGGATATATATTACAATTACTGAAAGTATACGATTTATTACCGAAGTAGCCTTCTCAGAATTGTTTATATATATATATATATATATATGAATATATATATATATATATATAAACCGTCTTCTCAGAATTGTTTATATATATATATATATAAACAATTATATATTATATAAACAATTATATATAAACCATCTTCTCAGAATTGTTTATATATATATACATACATACGAGGTGAATATATGTGTCTAAGATAAGCTTTCTTCCACCCTAAACTGCACAGAACTCCACCACGAATTATTTAATTGTTATATATTTTCACTTCAAATTATATATTATCTTCGGCTTAAGGCCTCCACAATAGCCTAAAATAGTTCGATTGTTACTGAATGCGTCGGAGAAATAATTCAATAGATTATCATAGATATGTTGGAGGGAAATTCAAATCTTATAAAACTCTTTCACACCACGACCTTAGGGTCTCAAAACACTGCTCTTTAAACTTAAATCTACAACGGATCAGGAGATTGGAATAGCTTTGAGTGACTATAAATTATCTCAAGAATGTTTAGAATGTCATAAAAAAACAAACTTTAATATAGTGTCCTGTTTTTCAACAGGAAATCACATACAAAGCATTGGGTAACTACTAGTATATTTATAAAACTTTGCTTCCTTTAGTAACCACATGTTTTAGTACTTCATATTGGACAAAAGTATGTGAAACAATTACGTAAGGAATGTTCTACACATAACGTAGCTATGGTAGGAGGGGTTGATTCAATGTTAATGTTGGGTTAAGCTCCAGTTCACCTTCCTCATAGTGCAGCATCTGAATCCGCTAAATAGTGTGCTTAGAAATGTTGTCTAAACCATCGTAGTGTACACAATTCTGCACCTGATGATTCAATGACATAGCACCTAGATTACACTATATTTAGTAGTCTATGTGTCTCTGATTTCAAAACGATGTAAAGAGTTCATTTTGAGCTCCTTCATCGCCGACTTTTTTGTATCTCTATAGACGAACAAGACTCAAGACTGCAGGAGTAAAATCTATGACAGCGTCATATATCAGAAGCTACACTAATAGTAAGGTGAACTGGAGCTTAACTCAACATTCACATACATAAAGAATGTTTGCCTAAAAGTTTGCAGAGATTCTTTGAGAAGTAGAAGATAAAGGAAACCAAAATATTCAGATTCTACAGCAAATTTTGAGAACCATCTGGTCTCTATAAGTTATGACCAGTTTACTATTGTGCTAAGGTAATGATTGAAACATTTTTCTTACCCAGGAATGAGAGTACACCTCTTCATACATTACATCTACGAAATTGTATGATTAGGTGAATTAATTATCCCTTTATTTTTACAGAGTAAATTAGAACAATTAGGTCCTTCCTCGCCCTTAACGTGTTACTAAAATATCTAAACTGCTAATTGATACAGTTTTTATATGATAATTATGAGTTTATTACGTTTTTGAACAGAAAGGGATCACTTGTAGTCTTGTTTATTCACTTTTCATCTCATGTTTATCACTTGTTTATTCCAAGTCCCATTCCATTACAAAGCATTTGATTAGAATTCAAAACACTCAACTCATTATGTTGCAACTGGATCTATACGTGTTCGTCATTACAATAAATTTCCATGAATCAATATTATTCAACAGTCCCAGATGCAACTAACGAGTCAGTTTAAAACCATGCCGTGATGGTACATGATGCAAATCGACAATCGCTTTTACATTGAAGTACGAATAGCGTGTTTAACATGTGAGAGGTTTTATAGCCATCCATTATAAACTATTTCATATCTAGAATATTCTCTATTTTCTACTGTGACTGAATGATAATATGGTGCAATATATTTGAAAAATGTGGAAAAAACATTGACCTCTTAGCGCAATAAACTACAAATCTTTTTATTTTACTCTTGATTTTTATATTTAACAAACTATAAGTATTTGGTATTAAATTGTACTTAGACGCAAGTAACTTGCCGCTTGATTGGAAGCAATAAATTATAAAAGTATCCTGCTTGTTACTCCCTTGATTTAATTATTGAAATTTAGTGGGAATTGTATTATTTTTGAGGCACAAACAAAAATCCAAATATTGGCTAATGAGTGTAGGAGTGTAATAGGTTGTTGACTACTATTGACGTCCTTGAGGCTGACCTGGACTCTCTCTGATTGTGAAGGAGATTCTGAAGTTAGAGGCGGGGGGCCTGTCCCTCAGATCTCCTTGAACCTCTCAGCAACTGCTTTGGCAGTGACCAGTCCACAGGTGTGTTTCCCGACAAGTTAGTGGTATTGGGACAACTAGGCTTTTCCCAGAGCATTCTAATTCAATAACGGATTTTAAGTAGATTCTAAGTATAGGGGACTATCTTGTGCGCCGCGCTCTTAAAAGTAGTGTTTGTAAGGGTAGGAATGTAATCTCCTAGGATGGTTCATTTACAGCTGGTTTATACCTTCAAGTTGAACCCACACTGGGCACAGCAAAAGCCGATGTGTCTCTTAAATCTGGGCAACCTTATGGATGTCCAGGAAAGGCACATCACTAACCGCAAATGTCGAGATTCTGAGGTGCAAGGGTAATTCGATATGTCTGATCTTCCAAGGGAGAAGTTTATTGGAGTTAGTGGGATTCGTTCCTTAAGAGTCGAAGGTTTTTGCCAGCCTAGACAAGCTTGTGCCATCCCATACCTGCTTTGACTAGAGAGGCTGGTTCAGAGCTGGCTTCCTCTTCTTCCGAGGGGACATGACGAGGTTTTTGCCCTAAATTCTATATCATGGATCTCGACAGGAGGCAGCCCTTTTCCCCAAACTTACCCATCCATAATGTCTTGTTACACCGAAAGTAGCGCAAAGGTCCTTAAAGGCCAAGGTAAAATTTTCTAGTCTTGTTGTCCTGAGAGAAGAAAACAAAGGGTGGGAATGTTTTTTACTAAGGATAAGTACAAAAATAAGTATAAGTATTAATATATTATTATATTGGCTATTATAACTGTTTCTTTAGTTGTGACGTTTAATCTCATACAACACCGCTGTTTGGCAAGAAATATGAATATATTTTACACTCGCTAAGATTAATACTGTGCATGAAAAATGTTTTGCATATGCCCTAATAAATATGAGTAATCTCTCAGAGCCTCTCTGGCAGCGTGACAGTAAATATGAGTGATTATCAAAGAGCGTGGAGAGATTGAGACTTGGGTTGATGTAGATGTTTAAACCGAACCACGACGAAGCCAAACATGATTTTAGTTTAACGCTTAACCAATCTCACAGAGCCTCTCTGGCAGCGTGCCAATATATCTCATAAATATTTAACGCCTCGGATAACATCCAATCATGATTTTCCAATATACTTTCGGATATCACAAACCTGTACAGTAACCTAATATAAATATCGCTGAAACGTTAATTTATTGTGTATATATTCAAAAGACCTACATTTTTGTACTGTGCACCATCTTTAACTAAACAATTATGATTCAAAGTTTGTAATATCAAGATTGTAATGAATGAAAGATAAAGGGAAACTGAGGTTTTATATAACAGTTGTAAAATCCCAACATTTAATAGAGTTTTATAACTTGATAAAAATAAAACAAATACTTGAACAGCCCATGGGTTTTTGTTGTAAATTTGAAAAAAAGAATAAAAAATATATATATATATATATATATATTATATATATATATATCTAGAGAGAGAGAGAGTGGGAAAGGGGGAGGGAGGGAGAGAGAGGGAGAGGGGAGAGAGAGAGAGTAAAATACATTTTAAATAGTTCCGTTTCAAGGAAACTATTTGTTATTGGTTTCTTTGCAGACAGAACTTTTTAAAATACTTCTTGTATTTGGAAACACAAAATTTGTTTTTATTTTTATTCACCAGCAGGACAACCTTTAAACAACATAAGGATAAATGTTACAATATTATTTAAATGCTATTTTCTATCTTTCAAAGTAAACATTACTTGTCCCTAAGTAAGTATTAGATCTTTCACAGTAAAGATCCCTAGTCTAAGTTTCCATTTTCGACCGAAATTACACAGGTTTTAGCGCCCTTTACACTTCATGCACTGGAAATACAATTTTGAGTTTTAATCGAGAGATAACAAGTAATTATTTGAGCGTGTGAAAATCTGAATACCATAAGTCTCTGCAAAAACACCACTTACTTTGGCTATGTGCAACATGGCTGGCGTAGTATCTCTGTAGCTTCTTACTTTCACTTAGAACACCAAAATTTGTAATAATATTTTCAACAACAAACGTTCTTGTAAAATAGGATCAAAAAACTCTTTAAAGGAGTAAGAAGGAATTTACTTTAAAAGTTGCAACGATGAGTATTCTGAAATATATTTACTGAAATATAATATACTGAAATAATTCGTTTAGTAATTATCGTTTAGATCTTATACATGTTTGGGCGAAATTATTTGGCCGGATTCGTACGTTATTTCGTTTAATTTAAAATTGTTTTAATTCACTATTATACTATTATTTATAAACTAATAGGAAAAACATAAATTGTACTGGAATGCTTATAAGATTTTTTGATGATTTTGCAGTTAACCGTTCTTTTGTATCTCAAAGGATTTCAAAAATATTGATTATAAATACATCCCATAAGAAATTTTCTAGAGCTTCTAGAACTTCAGAATTTCCATTAACGACTAACTACAGAAAGAACAACACTTAATAGCGTGAAGGTGGAGGAGAAACCTCCCTGCCAGAGCTTCCATTAACGACTGAGCAGTCATTTCTCTGACAAGCGTTTCTCTCACCAGCCAGGAACTAAACCAGATGGATTACATATAACTACAGAAAGAACAACATTTAATAGCGGAAGGTGGAGGAAAAACCTCCCTGCCAGAGCTTCCATTAACAACTGAGCAGTCATTTCTCTGACAAACATTTCTTTTACCAGCCAGGAACTAAACAAGATGGATTACATATAACTACAGAAAGAACAATACTTAATAGCGTGAAGGTGGAGGAGAAACCTCCCTGCCAGAGCTTCCATTAACAAATGAGCAGACATTTCTCTGACAAGCATTTCTCTCACCAGCCAGGAACTTAACAAGATGGATTATATATAACTACAGAAAGAACAACACTTAATAGCAGAAGGTGGAGGAGAAACCTCCCTGCCAGAGCTTCCATTAACAACTGAGCAGACATTTCTCTGACAAGCATTTCTCTCACCAAAAAGGAACTGGAAACTTTTTACACTTTCGAATTTTGTTCAACTTATGACATAAAGTACATGGATGCAGAATATTTTATTGTTACTTAACATGTTACATATTATATGATTGCTATAATTAATAGAATGGGTAATTCTTAACAGGATTGTTGAAGACAAAACACTATTTCCGCACAAAGATCTTTTACATTACCCTTTCTATACTACGCATTACAGAATTGAACCTATAGACATAAGTGACACGTAAGTCGAGGTATCCAAACATGAACTCAATCACAATGTTACACATGAAACGAACCCCCGCACTAAACAAGGCAAGTGATCACGTGTTACGTAACGCTTCACTGAGGTCGCATGCAACACAAGAGTACAGATCATTCATCAGGATACTGAGGCTGTTAATAGATTATGAAACAACTTGTACCTCGTAATATCTTCAAGGTAAATTATTCTAATGAATTTAAAATCATGAATGTAATTCACCAAATTTCTTTGGGAAGTATAGGAACAGTATTTTATCCAAAGTCTTCACAACAAAATATTAAAGTAAAAATATAACTCTATGTGAAATAAATGAGCCCTAAGAGAATCTCTTTGTCATTGAAGATCTATCTTATCCTATCAGCAAGACTCTAAGTTGACATTCAGTAGTTTACAGGGAATACAGTGTAAAGGACATCCCTTATATCTAAAAATACATTTAGAATTATTTACATTTGATACAGATATTTATCCAACCAATCCCTTGGTACTCATGTCAGGAACATTACATCTTTTACATCAAAATTTGATATATACACGCAGTACAGGTGTGTAACATGTAAATATTATATAGATCATTTAGATGATCTATATAATATTTATAAAATTAATAAAATTATATATTATATATTATATTATAATTTATAATTATAATTATATTAATTTTATTAATTTATAAAATTAATATTGTATAAAAAATCTGTAATTTTTAGTAGTTAATTTCTCATTTTGCTACTATAGTCTTTTAGAATTGATAAATAAAATTTTCATAAACTAATGACATAAATAATGAAAATACCACCAATGTAAATGAAAAATAATTGAAACCGTACGTATCTCATTATTCTAACGAAGTACAATCACCAACTACAATCACACCCACAACTATACAAACCTCGTCAGCAACAGAGATCAAGTTGCCCTGATTGCATTGGAAATGTTTTGTATACGGAGCACGTAAACTGTGAGTTTAATTGCCCTCTTGTAACTCGTTTTGTATCCTGGGCTTGAACCCGATCCTAATCTAACGCTCTGATTTGTGTATTGTATAACAAAATAACTTACATTGGAATAATTTATTTTGGAAATGAAAATATTACTATTATTTCCTCAGGAGGGTTCACTTCGAGGCTTATAGCAACTATATGGGGAGGTCGATAGGTCTTCTACTGTGGATGACTGTAAGAGTTGATGAGGCTCCCTAATTGTTTAGGGCTGTTGTTAGCCTAGACATGCCACCCCTTGCCTAATTTGACTGGAAATTTTGGAACAGAGTTGGTTTCCCTAGTTTAAGATGGTATTTTTTACCTAGTAAACTACCCATGCAATGTCTCATCCCCCTCCGAAGTATTTTTCTGAAATGTCTTTCAGTCATGGAAGAGCGTCTAAATGTCGATCACCCATAGTAGTAGGCGATCCGTCCAGGACACTTATAACTGACAGGGGCAAATATAATAGTTTTTCTTTAATT
Source organism: Homalodisca vitripennis (assembly GCF_021130785.1). Taxonomy (NCBI): domain Eukaryota; kingdom Metazoa; phylum Arthropoda; class Insecta; order Hemiptera; family Cicadellidae; genus Homalodisca; species Homalodisca vitripennis. Next base: position 9,076,529 of record NC_060208.1, read on the forward strand.
TTAATTACAGGGAGGGAATTTTGAAGAAAAAAATTATTTTATTTGAGAAGGGTCTCTAAATGCCCATAAAACTGCAAACTGCAGCTTTGAAATTTGGCCTATTAGGTGTACGTGGAATTAGTCTACTTATCTCACTCGCTCTTTCTCTCCTAGAGTGCAGCACTGAATTAACTTTTTTACAGTTCTTTACAACGTTAGGCAATTATAAAAAGAACTGGTTCATTTAAAACCCCTTAATTAAAAGAAATTAAAGAATTGAAAACATATTTTACCTAAATTGTATTTTGGTTTAGAAAAACATTTTATAAAAAACGTGCTATATTTTCACCCATTTATAACATTGAGTTTTCAATTAATTATGTTTTATTGTACCTCTATGAATAAAAATGTTACACGTTGAAACCTCATATGATCGTTTACTAACAAATTTATTTTACTCTATTATTTTTTCATTGCCGCGATAGCGACCCATAAGACCTATGTAAGAATATTCGGCAACACTTAGGGTAAAATTCATAGAGTTTACATGCACCATCGTCGAACTCAGTGTTTCTCGTACATAACTTAAGCTTTATAGAAATTTTAAGTCTGCAGGTCTGTTCGTTTTTTTAGTAATAATGGAGAAAGACAGACAGATAGACATACTGAAAGACAGAGTTACAGACAGACAGAAATGAAATATGATCGCCTCTCCAGTGATAAGAAAGAACAATACTTACATTACATCCAATTACATTACAGTTTTAATTTGGGGTTGCACAGATTCCTACCACAAAAATATTTCCTGTCAGAAATGGGTTGGCACCACTGCTTGGCATCGAGAACAATAAATCAGTTTGTCTTGTCCCAAGTGTAAAATATGGTGCCTCTTTCTCTCCAGCGCGTTTTATCAGTTATCTGGGCAAGGAAGACATCACACATTTGGTTAATTGAAATCCTTTAAAGCAATAACTCTGATTTTAGCTGTTATTTGTTACAAAAAAAAAAAAAAAAAAAAAAAACTGGTATAGCTGTCGACCCCGTACTCACCTTAGTTTTTAATCATGTATGTTTTGCACACATATTATATTTCTATCTAATTTTATGCTATCGATCGTAAGAATATTTCTCTCAAATTATTAGAGATGAATTTTTAATAACATGATATATTAGAAAACAGCTTAATAAAAATATCATTTACACCTGAAATAGTGAATTATGATTAAAAATCATCAAACGAATAACTTTAAAATGTTTGACGATATTTGCCTTTATTTCTTGAAATACAAACTCCGTACCTCTATATACAGTAGTGTTTGAATGAAAAACTAATTAAGACTTTGTAATTATATATTTTGTTGTATTAGCGCTGGGTATTTTTCTTTTCTCTTCAATGGTCCTTTCTTTGGATTTTATGTCTAATATGTTACGCACACACAATCAAATATTTTCTTTAGTTGAAAATTTTAAAATTACTATGGATATTTATTCTCAAAAGAAATTAGTTGGAATATTTACTCTATACACAATTTTAATCAAATAACGTTTTAATTAACGTCATTTTAATTAATTAAAAGGATCAAAACACATTTCTACACATGTGGTTGTAGAAACTAAAACCTCCAAAAGGCTGAAAACTTCTAAATGTAGGAACTTTTCAGTAGCTACCTTAGAAGGAGACCTCCTAAAAGCCAAATACTTTGCGATACTGTAGGTCTTAGTCATGAAACATCTAGCAGTATTCGAGATTGTAATTCAGCATATATCGCAGGTTTTCAAATTCTGCAAGATTTCGGAGGCTAATTTAGAGAGGCAAAATACTTCTGGAGATGAAGAAAGCCCTCCTGTAAATATTTTGTAGATGTCATGCTTTCAGTTTCTGGGAGCTGCCAGTGGACAAAACCACCCGGAAACCGGAAACTTCCAGAGTCCAGAAACTATTGGGGGTTTGAAGTTTCCAGTTTCCGGGCTGACCACTCCCGAGGTCCGAAACTTCCACAATCCAAAAGAATATAGGTTAGAAATAGTTCAATTAACAGTATACTCAGAAACCTAGAGTTTCCAGGGTTCGCTAGCTAACTCATAGAGATAAACATTTGCCAGATAGAGCTTTTCCCTTCTGTGTCTACCACTTACAGTAATCAAGGTCTCATAGAAGCTGGGAGCTTAGAGATGATTTAGATATACTTTCCAATAATATAAGCTGACAGAGTTAAAGAATTTAGAATCTGGAATCTTCATAAACTGAAGTGTCTAACGCCGGGATTATGCAGAGGGTGGAAAATACCGACGCGGCTTCCAAGTACTTCTATTAGTTAGGAATCTTCCAGGGGACAGGAGCTTTACAAGTTTAGGAACGTCCATGTTTATACTAGGGTAATCAATACGTCTTAAACTGCTTTATATATTGTAGTTCAAACAATACATAGCGAACTTTATGAACTTATTATTATTTATTATTTCGCGCTTCCATAGGTTGAGTTCTTCCAGAGATGCTGTACTGTAAATAAGAGATTTCAAGAGCCTGGTCTCATAAACTGTAATGAACATTAGTCCTGTAGACGGTGTGATAAAATGGATGGTTGGAATAAATCCCAAACTTAAAAAAGACTGTATAAACAAACATGGATTTTTGTTTAAGTACGTGTAGAGTTAATTACATTGTTTAAGAAATGTTCTCTTTCTTGGTATTTATATGAAACCAAACAATTGTGACAAACACAAAAGTAATGGGACTCTCCCAGCTATTATCGCAGTTTAATGCATAATTCAAACTGAGTGTTAACCTTGGCCCGTAATAATCTACGCGAGTATCTGTAGATACAGTTCACATCCTGAGAAAGGCGCCGCGCGACGATACATCAACTTCAGCAAACATCAGAACCGATTGTCTTTACTTACCGGTTCAATCTGAAGTATTGTAAGCAATACATCATTATAAATTGTAGCATTTCTTATGTATAACTTAAGATTACCGATGTGATAGATAAAAGACGTAACAACTTATCGTTAAAACAGTTATCGAGTCTACTTCTCCACTAAAAGCAGAATTTTGTCACCAACAATGTCGATAGTATTCTCTAAACTGTTGTTATGTTATAGCTGTCAATAACCAAGTAGAGTAGTGCAGTACCTGTACATACATGTCCCATCACAATTATGGAAGGCCTTTTTCTGCAAGTGCTATAGCAGACACGGAAAAAGATTTTGAACATTATTTAAAGTTTAAAGGAATTTATTGTAATCAACCGAATTCGGACCCGAACAAAGACTTCTTAACACCAGAAATATAGAAACAGCCTGATAGAAAACACAACACAACTTTTACAATTATTCCACATATCATTTGTTTCTTATTTATATTTTCATACCCTTTGGGTTTATTATCACAATGTCAATAAGTTTCAACATTCTAATATGTTTTACTTTCTGTAAGTGAGCAAATATTTCTATAACAACTCCGACATCTTGATATATTCGCGTTATCAACATTTACCTTGTTCTAGCCATTATTGTGAACACTGTTCTTTTTAATACTATTTATGGGTTGTGCAACAAGATATTTACCTAGTTGTTAGAGACTCAGTTAATTATCAAAATTGATTCTGGATATAATATAAATTGCACTAGTCAATTGTGATAACCAATACTTCACGATGGCGTTTTTAAATAAATCAGTCTTTATAATTTATTGCATTATGACTTTCAGTAGTTCTGGATAGAACTAGAAGTAGTAAGATTTATTACTCTGTAAACAAAGTTTACGGAGTTTTGCATGATAAAGTAGTACTCTTTACACACGGCTAATACAGTAACAGTATTGTTCTTGTAGACATTCCTAGAAAAAATAAACTCTAATATATTAAGTTAATGAAATGATATTGTTTAGCCAAAACAATAAACTATTATCATATGCTTCTTTATCTAGAGAGTTTAAGGGGTGAAATTCCATGATATATGAAAGGACTCGCCTTCGGCTCGCTGGGGTCCCCAGGCCCCCGAAGTCAGTGCTTAAAATTCGGGGATAGGAGTGATTTGGTTATAGGTTAAATTCGGACATGAGGTTTCAAGTTACGCCTTTCCTACTGTGTCCTTTCTCGTGGGTTGTAATGCTTCGCTAACGCTCAGCCAAATTATGTGAGATATATAAAAATAATCAATGTATTTCGTCGAAAAATTAAGTGACGGCATAGCAAATTTATGAGACAAAAGAATTGGGTTGATAACTAAAATCCGAGATTAGGTTTGGCAGGAAATATAAAGTAGAGTGTTTAATTTTAACCAAAATTTTGAGTTAGAGGGCGTTTTGTGGCTTAACCGTTGGAGATACAAGAAAAAGTCACTGGACCTTTCCTGTCGGAAATTTAATTTTATCTTTCGATTCTGACCTCAGATTTGAGCTACGAGCTCTAGTTTGGGTGTTACAGTTGAGTCTATTACATAGACTACTACTAAAGAAAATTTCTTTCCTTAAATAACACGGACACTGCGCGAAATGTAAATCTCGGAAATAAAGTTTCCTTTCTGGATCAGTAGGTACATTCTGTGCAAAGATTGACGAAAACATTCTTGAAGGCTGAATGGCGTTGAATTTTTTACATAAACAAATACGCTGTATTTGAAACGTCATAACTTTTAGAATGCCTTGAATTTGTTTTGCATGTGAGTATTTGCTTGTAAATTCCATATACATTCAAATGTAGAAAAAAACCCTTATTTTATTACGCCTTATTTATTGGACTGATCAGGGCGTATTTCAATCTCTATAATTGATTTTAGCGAGGCACATCCACTGCGATTATGTTATTTACTATTTTGAGTTATAAGTAATGTTGGTTTTCAGCTACTGACTATAATAAACATTAAAATCTAGATATAACGTAAAACCTGTTACTATAACACAGATCATGCTTTGTTCGAGTTACCTATTAGCATTTGCTCATTCTTTCAAGTTGTAATTTAGTCAACTATCTTAGCAATATCTTAAGCTCACCAACCATTACTCCCTACTGTGAACCCGTTAGATGCCATCGTTTTGCATCCAAGTTATTTTTTCTGTATATCTGTACGTCACGAACACAAAATTACTTAATGATTGTTATGTCGTGGATAAAAAAGACAACATTTTTGTTATTCCTGTTATTTTGTGCACACTAAGTAACAATTTTGTTACGAATGTAATGTTATGAGCTAAATTAGATTTCGTTTCTGCTCTCTTTACTTCAAACTGTTGTATGTTTATGTTTATAACGCTGTCTTAATTAATTTTTCTTAGTTTTTTACTTTGTGTGATGAACACAAAATGTAACTGAATTGTTTATTTCTTTTTAAGTTTAATTTTATATGAAACTTGAAAAATAAAATAGATTCCAGTTTTCGAAACTTTATGTTTCAGTTGCCGAAACGATATAATAATAAACTTTAAGTACCAAAGAGCGGCACATGGTAATACTTTAAAGACATTTAAACACATCCCGTTACCAGACTGAGTTGGGTTTTTGCTACAACAATTTGTGCTAACATGTAACTGCACGTTATAGACTACGGTTAACCAATAACACGAGTATTAAACATGTTGGACTAAGCTTGTTGTAGTGTGTAGTTCTTTATTGACACATTTACAGAGCAAGACCATAAATACTAAAAACTGGAGCTGACTAAATTTTTCCATTGACATTGCAATATACGTTATCATACATAATACAGTGGAATAAATTAATGTGCACAAAACACAACATGCAATTTAAATAATTGGACTTTCAAACACAAAATAAAATTAGCAATCAACACGGTATACATAAATTAGTGATTGAAATACTAATTTTTTACCACATAAAAAATTCATTCAATGAAAATCTTCTCTTGGCGTGAATTATACAATAATTGTGATAATTAATATTCATCAATTTATCATCATTACTTTAGTAAAAATATAGAGTTCCTGCATAACTAAACTATTAGACTCATTACCATAACTGTCTGGAAATAATACTACTAAAACCAATTGAAATTCAATAATTTCAGTGGATTTCAAACTGATTATTACTAATATGGTATAGGGAAAGGTTTAACTGCGGCGATGTGCCGATCACATACTAAATTTTTGTTAATTGTTTTACTGCAATAAAGAATTAGTATTATTATTATTATTATTATCACTGACCTGCAGGACCGGTTAGATCCGACTGAGCTGGAAAGTTTATTTAAATAGAAGACAAAAATTTAAATAATACTTCGCTTAGTACTTCCTCACGGCTAGTTTAGTTCTTAAGTAATTTATAACTGTTTGATTGCTACACATGCATTTGAGTTGGCGAATAATCGATTTTACAATACTCTACTTGCGTGGAATAATAATGTCATATTGAGCACGCATAGCATATCTTATATCCGCCTTCATGATGTAAAATCGTATCGTTGTTCATAATACCATTCATAATCCTCTAGAGTTACACGGCCATAGTTTAATATTTAAGCGTGAAATTGCTTAATATTCCTAAGTTCCCAAAAAGCTTTAATCATAAATAGTTTCTATTTCTATAGACTTTATTACCTTTTATGGTTAGTTATATTTTAAGCAGTATCTCTGGTTTAATTTGATTCAGTTTTTTCCTTTGGATAATTAATAAATAAAATGAAATCTACTTTTTACACATCCACAACGATTAAGGCTTAAGTTAAGTATAAGAACCACTACTTTGAAGGACACTTGGTACAATAAAATGGAGCGATTTGTCATAAATGTTTAACACAACTATCATGAGCAATTACAGCAACTATCATGAATGTTTAAAACATATAAAATAATGAAAGTCTTAAAATAAAAAATACTTATAAAATAAAACACAGGATATTTTACGGTAATTTATCGCGGTCAAACTTTAACAGGGTATTGTACGTAGTATAATTTTACATTAATTCCGCTATATATACTGAATCATTTGTCGTTAATAATTATTACTAACGACGAATGATTCATGTATTAATACTAAATTTATATAATCAGACAATCTATAAATCCGTTCGTACATTTGTGGCAGAGTGTATAATTTAGAATAATTATTTTAGACACTAGTGGTTTTTTGCTGACAAGTTGAAATATAAACGTTAAAAGGCCTAGTCATATCTATAACTATCAAAGGCTAGTAAATACGTAAATTTCAATTTTAGAATTCAAGGAACGTAGTTATTTTCAGCCACAGAAGTCTCTAATAAGGCATGTTTTTCAGTCAGCAAAGGCCAGGAAAGACGGTAACTTTTAAAAGGCATGTAAATTAGTGAGTTTCAACCACAAAAGTCTTAAGGCATATGTTTCAAAGGCTAGAAAAGACGTTACTTTTAATATTCAATAAAAATACATGAGAAGTAGTGGGTTTAACCAAAACATTCCTAAACCATTTTATAAACTAACAAAGATTAGGAAAGATTTAAGTATCAATTTTAAAATGTAAGGAATTGTGAGTTTCAGCCACAAACGTCCTGATAAGCCATATTTTGTATCAACTATAAGTTAGAAAAGACATTCGATTTCAAAATGCATGGAAAGTTGTGCGTTCAAGAAAAAAATGCTAATGAGGCATGCTTTTTAATTACCGAATACCAGAAAAAATGTGGGTTTCAACATGTATTCAATAGAAAAATCCATTCTAGAACGAATTACTTCAAATAAGTATTGATAGTCTAAATAACTCAATAAATAACCTAAATCTACGTAAACACGATACTTCTAAAATGAATATTAACTAAAATAATACTACCAAGCGAATACTAACTAAGACAAAAAATGGAAGTTTTACTAAGTATAAATCTGTCCATTTCCACAATGTACCTTTACTGAGATGTTCAGTTTCTACAATATTGTTTCACTAAGCATAAGTGAAGTTGTTCACCTCAAGAACAGAGCAGCAGTTACCGCGGTGAAACCGTGTGTTGCGGCTGAGACACGAAGTTTGCGGTTTTCAAACACGAACTGCGGTCTAAAACTTGATCTGCAACTACATTATTACTTGTCTTGTATTCATTAAACATACTCGGTTAGCCTAAAGCTAAACATCTTGTACTCGAGCATATCTCACCTTCCCGAAATTTTATTTTTAAACAAACTATTTTTCATCAAATAGGTTTAATAGCTAATGTTAAAATATGACAACGTAGGAATACGCCACACCACGCGTCAGGTAACAGGCCAAAATTCAAATCTATAGAAAGCTACACGCGTTAATGTCACATATTGCAATGTCACGTGTAAGATGTGTAAAATGTTCACTAACGCTTAGTCAAATCGTCTAGAGTGACACGTACTCGATGTTATCTGTATAGAAAAGAACCTTCATACAAAGTTCTAAGTCTATAGGCTAGTGAATTCTCAAAATATCGTGTGATAAAGAGATATACAGACATAAATAAAATGGTTGGAGAGTATTGGCTGGTTAGGTAATGAAATTGCTACGTTAGTTGGATAATGAGAACATTGGATAACATGAAATAATGAGAAAATGCGAATAGATCATTCTAAATGCAGATGATCTGTGTTCTAATGGCAAGTTTTACGTTATTTCCAGCTTTCAACGTTTAGGATGATATAATCACAGATGATGTTCCATGTTAAAATAACCTATAGATCAAAATATTCCTGTTTAGTCCAAGAAATATGCTAAACAATATGTTTATTTTTCATAGGAATGTAAGTGAAATGCACAAGAAAGTGTTCAAATTCCAAACGAATTCAAGGCATTCTGAAATACAGCGTATGTTTTTATGTGAAAATTCAATGCTATACAAGAATTTCGTTGTCAATCTCTGCAAATATTTCACCCACTGGGCCAACAAGGAAACAAATGTAACTGGATTAAACTTCACGCAGTGTCCGTGTCATGGAAAGGATTAAGTTTTTTAATGAGCTTTCTAAAATATATAAACTCCTTATTATTTCTTCATATATCATACAATTTTTATCATACGAAACTATGATAACAGTTTTTTTTTTAATTTCTTTGTGTAACTTAATTTATATAATTTAACTCATTTGGGATTAATGTTTCTTGCACTTTTTGAGTAATACTATTATTTTATGGTACCGTGCGGACTTGATAGGATTATTGCCCTTTATAACAGTAAAGAGCACTGCTTTATCATGCAAAACTTTTATTACACTTCTTTTACATAGAACTGTCGAAAGTCATCGTAGATTAAATCAAAACGACTGATTTATCTAACAGTGCCTTCGTGAAGACGAGGTTATCACAATGTACTGGTACAATGTGTATTATAGGAAAATTTGTCTACTACAAAAAATGTACAATAATACATGTACTTGATACAAAATTACATTCATACGCAAAAATATAATTACTATGTTAATTAATTATGGACGTTAACAGAACAGAGTACTTACCTCAGATCAGAATACTTTCCAGTAAAAGCTGATAAATTGGGAAAGCTGACTACGCTATAGAGTATTTAAATAATAATAAAGAATTTAAATTTGATATTTACTTTTTCTGCAGTCTTAAATCAAAATAAAATAAATTATATTATCATATCACGTTTTAAAAGCCTATTAACTGAAAACTAATAAGAAAAAAGAATGCTAGAGGCGGAGTTTAGGCTACAAGCTCTCTCTACCACTCAACCTCATATCGTATCCAATACACATACATTAGTTTGGTACAGTTGTGGTAAATTATTAGCTTATACTTTAATTACGGATTTCCAGTAAAAGCTAGTAATTTGGGAGAGCTGACTGCACTATAGAGCACTGACTGTTAGGCACCACACACCAAGGTACGCAGCGACAAGATGTTGCTGTTCCATTTCCTGTTGTCTCCCGTTCATTCAATCTTCATCCCTGATGTTGGCAACTCGAAGACATTCCGTTTTATACATCACGTCTGTACATACATGTGTGTACAAACCACCCCAGGAAAGGATAACAGGATTTCGTTATATCGTTATCGTTATATCGTTATCGTTATATCGTTATCGTTATATCGTTATCGTTATATCGTTATCGTTATAGTTATATCGTTATCGTTATCGTTATATCGTTATCGTTATATCGTTATCGTTATATCGTTATCGTTATATCGTTATCGTTATATCCTACACAATATATAAAACCACGTTTTGAGAATTTAAATTTATTCCCTTCGTCAGTTGAGAAGACATTTACGAAGTGCCGCTATTTATTTTGTTGTTAGTGTCTCACTTTTGCCTGTGCTGGTGTGATGTGTGTTTGAGGTCTTGACTTTTCGTGACCTTGACTTGTGTTCTTGCAGTTACAACGTCTGGGTTAATTTTCACCTGCAACCAGTTTTCGGGTATTTTTAGTTTCTTATCTTTCTCTTTTTCATACCTTTTTTAGTGGCAGTCCATTTCCGAACGTTGTAACTTCTAAGTAAATGTATACATTCAAATTTTAATTTAAAAATTCGTTTGTAATTAAGGCGTTAGTTTAGATTAGGCGGAAACGATTAGCTCTAATTATCTTGTTTTAGATTTTCCTGTAGTAATATAATGGTTTATCGGATATTGTGTAAAATTACCGAATGACAGCAATGATTAAAACATGTACCTATAACTTAACGATGTATAATTTAGCTAAAGTGAAAAGAACTGATTCAATGTGAATGTTCAATAGAACTCTATTTCACCTTCCGTTTAGTGTTTCGTCTGAAATCTGATTCTGTAACAGGCTTAACTCCTGAAATCTGTAGTCAAAGTTGGTCTGAAAAGAACCAAAAAGTTTTTAATGAAGATTATACTTGATTTTGTTATCTAAGTGTATGATGTCGTAACGCTGTAGTGTTAGGTTAGAGCTTCTTCGTTGCCGACCATTTTTGTATCTTTAGGCGTTGCTCTGAGTGGAAGGTGGAATGGAGCTACTCGACATTCGCATAAGTAAGTAGACAGAACACTTAGTTATATTCTAGGATATCCTGACTACACCCTCTGTCTGCTAGAAGGAAGTACAACAATACTTACAATGGCCAAACTGATAAATATCACATAAAGTGAAATTTTATTTGTCATTAGGAGTAGACTACTGCTAATATCAGACACCAAAATATTGTTATAAAAATCGTTTTCTCTAGAAAGTTTTAATTTTTTGTTACAGAAAAGACATTTATTTAGTTGGGTTCACAGCCACCTAAAGCGTTGTTGTTCTGACATTGTTGAATATTCTCGGCAAAGTTTGTTGTTGTTGAAAGTCAACTGCTGCAGCTGAATCAATACCTCAATACTTAGTTCATACCCCTTATTGCCTACGTGTTTAGATGTCATTCACATCTAATTACATGCTGTTGTCACAGACCTCAGGTAATAAATTAGGAAGTTTATCGGTGAACACATTTCGTTATCACCGACCTCAGATGCACGCGCGATAACTCAAATTGCACTTCTCAGAATTCTCTAGAGAAACTTTTATAGATATTCTTATCCTCTGGCCGTTAGTTCTAAAACTAAAAGCGTCTATCTGAAACAGAAAAATCGGGTACAGTTTACTTTTTGAAATAATTTAAGTATAATACATTTGTTCACTATCTCTTAATTATAAAGTAAATGGTTGGCAATTTACATCTCAAATTATTGAATTGCCTCTAAATCAAGCAAAATATTTTGGAATTCGATTATTTTTAACAAGTTATTTGAAGATGTTTGACAACAATATTTCTTAATCAGGTTTTCAATTGTAATGAAACAATTATTTGTAATGATAAGGCTGGATTTTCTAGTTGAGTTTGCTTGGTTGGCTTAACCTCTTACGGCCCCAAGTTATTTATTTGTCAGGGAAAAAATCTTTTTACCAAAACTTTTTTGGTATTAATAAACCTTTTAAGATGACTACTATTTTTTTAAAATTTTTATTTGTATATTTAGGGGTTGTTTAAGGTTTGTTGCAAATTAGCAACATTGGGCATAATGTAAAATAAGCTCAAAATGGGTATGTAACAAAAATGAAACAGTGGGTTATAATAGAATAAATGTTTATTTACATGAAAAGTTTTCATTGTCAGGGTAAATATATTAACAGTTTTTAGAAACTTGCTAATAAAAACACTCTAGTAGAGTACACAAACTTAATAAAATAAGTTTAGGCATAAACCAGATATGGTTAAGCTCATGTGTGAAATGCGGTGAAGCAATTGCGAGCTTTTGTCAAGCAGAGATGAACACTGCACTTGATGCACTTCACCACAGTTATTCCTTTGCATTGTGGGTTTTTGCAACGTTGTCGGTCCTCTGTGATTTTGAGGCCAGTGTGATGTCTCATCTCTTCTAGTAGTGGGCTCTGGAATTTGTTTGGCTGGGCCAAGTTTCTTCTTTAGATTGTGTTGCATATCAATCTGATCTGCAGATGGTCTTCCTCTTTTCTTTTCTGTGTTCTTCCTTTGTTTTAGAAGACTCTCGGCCACACTTGATTTGAAATCCAATAAGTCCATTATGTCTTTTTTAGTTAATTTTTGCTCTTTGCAACCTCTTCGGTAAACAAGCCATGAGTTTACGAGTGTGAGATCCATGAAGTGGAATAAAAACTTTAGGTACCATTTCTTGGATTTTATTTTTATTCTGTGTAGTATGCAATCAAGCCATCAAGAGGTCTACACCTCCCATAAATTTGTTGTAAGTTACTACAGCTTTCGGGCATGGAACAAAAATTTCCTTTGATGATTTCCTATCATATCTATTAACTTCTGTCAATGGAAGCGCACTTTCAAAAGTCGAAACTAAGGTTTACTCCTCTGTTGTCAAACCATTTGATTGCTCTCACCTCAATGTCATCTTTTTCATGTTTCTTTTTCTTCAAATGATCCTCTTCCTTGTGCTTTCATTTCTTTTATCTTTGGGAAAGTTTAATCCCGGAAACCGACCAGTCCTTATGGGTAGATAATCCACCAATGCCTAGCTTAGAAAGTTCAAAAAACCAGTGGCAATGAAGAAAACCAGTTGTCAAAGAAAAGTAGGTAATCTTTCTCCCTTGGAATGTTGTTGGCCATTTTCAGAACTATATTTGAGCTCGCCCCAAGATCAGGAAAACCAGGAACTGGCTGAATTTTCCCCACAGTAAATTTCAAAGTTATATACAAGTCCTTTTGTATCACACAAAGCAAAGATTTTATAACCCATTTTTTAGGTTTTTTTTTGGATTGTATTGTCGAAGTTTTGAGTTTCCCCTTATAAGGAACAATCTGTTCATCAACACATAAGTGCTGTTCCTTGGAAATCATTTTAAATTTTTCCTTTAAATGATCAACCATGGGACGAATTTTGTAAAGTCTGTCACGCTCAGGATCATTTGGATTGTAGTTCGTGTTGTCATTCAAATTCAAGTTATTTTTTTATTTCAATCCAACGATTTCGACCCATTAACATCTGCTACTTTTGGGACTCTTGTCAAACTTGCCCAATACATCCTTGCCCTGGGAAGGCCACAAAAATTGACATTGCAAAACAAATACCAATATATTGTTCGAGTTCATTCCTGGTCAAGTTTCAATGGCTTGTTAGGATTTTTTTGAATTGCAAATAAATTTGGACTGATCTACAATTCTATCAAGAATTGAGTTGTCAAAAAATTCTTTAAAGTATTCTATAGGAGAGGCACGCACAGTACTTTCAGGAAGTGTGTCTTTCCAGATAACAGGCTCTCTTACACTTTCGGCAGCATCCCACATTTGTCCAAAAGTGGGGGGTGGAGGCTTATCTTTGTTGGTCTTCCTTGGTGCCTGCGTAGAAGTAGACGGTTCTTCCTCTTCTGCTTGACTTGAGGTTTCATTTCGAATTTCTGCTAAGTTGTCTTCTTCGGAGTTCATTGCTTCGTCTAAGGACAAACACAATTGAGTTAGATCATTATAATATTACATTTACATACACAAAGTAATAAGTATCACCAATAATGTCAATGAGCTGTGCTTACCATTATTGTATTTAGATTGCAATAAATCTTTCCAGTCGGTTTGTGTGGGCAAGGTCTGGGTCGTAATCTGGGTCGGCGTCACTGTCGTCTGCACTATCATCGTCACTCGAATCAGGTGGCAGCATACAGCATTCCTCTATTTCTTCACTCGTGAGATAACCGGAGGACGAGGATCCCTCCTTGATCGATTCATCTCTAATTACAAATATAGGTTTTTAGTTTTACAATAGCATAAATCTTCGAGACTCTTTTGTAATGAATTATGCTTATTTGGAAACAAATATGTACCTTGAAAACTAAGTTTATACCCAGCCATTATGGCCCAATGTTGCAAAAAATATACTAAACAGATTTTCAGGTTTTGGCCCACTGTTGCATTAAAGACACAATGCGGAATCGAGAGTTTTCTAGGTTATGGCCCAATGTTGCAATAAAGACTCAAACGGTTTTCGAGCTGTAAACTTTGAAAAATTTGTGAAAACAACTTATGTAATCAATTAATATACTTAAATAATGAAATTCTCAACACCTAGTATTTTTTTTGATTTAGCTAACTTACCTTTTTTTGGGAGTATGGCTTCTCTAAAGCTGTTGAATTGCAGAGCATGTAAAATCCAAGAATCACAACAACAAGATGGCTGCCTCTGGACTACCTGTAGTCAGTGTAGCCAATGTTTTGCCACAAAATTTACGACCAGTATGTTGCAAAAACGTAACAATGGGATTTAAAGCGATATTTAAAATCTAAAGTCCTAAAAAAAATTAAATGTGGTATGTTGCTAAATCGCAACATACCACATTTTAAGAGGTTAAAGTAATACATTTTACGTTCACTTATTCTTTTTTAATCGTTAACTTAATCCGTATAAGATTGAAATAAGAAGTTAGTTTGTTCGTCACATTTAATTATAAATAAAATATTCTCAATTTTGTCCCTTATTACATAAATTTGTAAGTTGTTCATATATGAGCAATCAATAGGTATAACATGATGAATACCTTTTAGGAAAAAAGATTACAAAGTGAATATTCTAAAAAATTTAAACCAATGTTTTAACAAATTCCTAAGTTTTTATTCAAGTTATTTGGCTTTTAAGCGTGTTTTTGTATAAGTATAGAATTAATGAAACATCTCATTCCCAATCATTCTACGCATGTTGTTTCTCTAATTAATTATGTCTGCATTGGGGTATACATGTATCTCGCCCAGCCTTCTGTAGTGACCAGCTCATATCCAGTTATACTTTTTCTTAGCTATATTAATTGGATGAGTTTTAGCGAAGCCTATCACTCGCGGGACTAAACAAATTTCATGTCTGTCTGTCTGTCTGTCAGCACGATATGTCTAAAATGAACTGACTTATAGAAATGTTTTTTGGAGCTTCATTTCTATATACTGAGTTTTATTGTGGTACATGTCACTCTATGGGATTTGGCGGAGCATTACTGAATTATTTTACATTGATTTTATGGCTTAAATGATGACAATGGGAAAATTCCCAGAAGACATAAATCTATAAACAAACTAGATACATCCATAACAGATTAAAATATGTAACATGGTAACACCTACAGCGCAACCATCCCTACATAGGCATAAATTAATATTGACTTGTTGTTTATACTTTTATTGTTTAAAAACTATTATTTTATATGTAACCCAATTCAATGAAAAAGTTAGAAAGGTGTAATATGTAGACCTTTAATTTTGTATTAAACTTAATTTCTGCAAGAATGAATTTAATGGTTTGTAATTTTCGTGTTAACTTCTTATTTCTATGATTGCCCTTTTCTCTATTTTTCTGAAGAACATGTTGACAATAAAATGAGCTACAGATTTTAAACTGTCCTTACATCCTCAGTAAAGCCAGTCATGGTACACGGTGTGGCGTAACTAGTATTGACAAAAAATGCATGGTTAATACATTTCCTTACCGTATATCTGAATAACGTATCAGGACGTAACCACAGAGAAGGATTTTATAGTCCAGGAGCCCACTGCCAATCTGCATTGTATAAACACTCAACCTAGATTTCCGTCAAATCGATAGAGGAAGGATTCTACGACCAGTCACACTAGTATCGAAAGAGTTAAATGATCAAAAAATTGTTACAAAGGTACATTACTAATTTAGTTTACATCACAATAAAATATTACCGCGAACTTACTTCAAAAGACACAATTTAGCTGTTTGTGTTAGGTAAGACTACTGAGGTACTTTTCTAAGTTAGGGTATTAAGACTAATACGCTGTTTGTGCCACAAAGGTCAATGATATTTTTCGCGCTAAAACTCTGAACTGTCTCTATTAGTAAACTGTTAACCCGTTTATGTTGAGTTGTGTTGGATAAAAAACGAATCTATTTTTATTAAGTAGGCTCCTGAGTAGTTTCTGTTAAGGAAAATAATGAGCTGATTGTATTAAACTACGAGTCTGTTTGTGACAAGTAAGTGGCTGACTACTCGTCTTGTGACAATAATTGATACTGTAATCTAACTAAGCGGTAATAACTGAGTCTTGTACACAGAACTAGCGTCTGGAGTCTGAAACTGTCACAGACTTGACAGCGTAAAGTCGATAACAGACTGACAGTTTGTGACAGCGTCAAATTCCAGACACTGCACCAAGAGGAAGGTGAACTGGAGCTGAACTCTACATTTACAAATGCTAATATATTTCTCGATGAATTCATAGTTGTTATGTAACATTAAATTAGCATATTTTTATATTGGATAGCGAAAGCAAAATTTTTCTATATCAAAGATTTTTGTATCTTCACTGGAAATATAAAATTACCTTTAAATATATGTTTAAGCTCCATCATTTTGTGCTAGAATGTTAAAAATAGTTTTACATTATGATGTGGTTGATAAGCATAAAAATAAAAACGGATGACATAAATATTATTTAACAGACTACTTGAATAATTGACTACGTAAAGCTCATATTGAACTGTAAACAGCGACAGCTGGGTAAACCTCATATTATTAATATCACAAAGTCTACAAAATAACATCGACTGTAGTCTCAACTGAGGTGAGAATGTTGGGTTATCATCGGTTGGTTATCGGTTATGATATCCAACATCAATATTTGCAAGCTTTATGTACCAAGCTATGTTGGTTCTGGTTCTGCCAATATACCGATGTTATTTTGGCGTAATTTAGTTTATAAATATTAGAGAAAGTATTTAACAATTTTCGTATTGTCGAAACATTTAATGATTGCTGCTATACATGTCATTTGGTTCTGTAACATTTTCCAAACTGCAGGTACCAAATATGGTGCTTTTACAGAGGTCGTATGTCCTTCTGTGGGAGACCCGCAAACTGTTCAGGAACTGAAAAATTTCAAAATAAAGTTGTTGACATGGTACATTTGTTGAAAAATGCATAATAGCAATGAATTTAAAAAAATGCTCAACACGAATAGTCAATCTCTTTGGAGACATCTTTTATTCCAATTCCTTTACTTAAAGTTCAGTATTTGGAGTAAAAGTATATTTTAAAATTTATAAAAGAACAATTATGAATGCACAGCGCTTAATGTATTTCAAGAAAATGTTTTATGAGAAACCGTTTAATTCATTCAAGTAAGGAGTTAATGACACTTACGGATATAAAATTAAACATATAACGTTGATATGTCCTTTAACAGTTAAAACATTCTATATAAAAATTAACATATAGGTAAAATATAAATAGTAAAAAGACATTATCATTTGTTTTATCCTGTAGGTTTTAATTCGATTTGCTTATAATTCAAATATTTTCTTGACATATTTTGAAAAGTGACAAATTTGAATCTCCTCAACAGCCTTAAATAAACACATAGCGTTTGGTTCTTCGCCCTCACCCACGAACTGTTGTGTAATTGCAGAATCACTTGTATTAGATCAGCAATACAGATGAAAGGGTTGATATTTCATGTATTCACTTTTCCGCTTTGATTTATTAACTAATTACGTCATGTTTAATACTAATCAGTGATGATATAACCAGACCTCATATAGAATATATTATTGAACTTAGATGTATGACCTTATTACTACTAGTATTGGTGTATATTTGATGTATAAATTCTTGGAGATATATAGAATATATTAAACTTTACGTGACAATTTCAGGGTGGATTCTTGACATAAAATTTGATATTTATTTCTATATAAGTAAATTTCTAACCCGTATCGATGCAACAGTTTAGACCTGCACTAAATTGAGAAATTAACAGATCTGTATACAATTATTGAATCTAGTTTTTCTGCAGTAACACACACTTAAATACGAAATACAAAATAAAGAGATATTCTTAGTATTCGATGTATAAGAGTAGCTCCATTATAACACTTCTAAGATTTGTAAATATTCAGTTTAGCTGGAGTTCACCTTCGTATAACTCACTCAACAGTGTACCTGATCAGACAATGAGAGTTAATAACTCTTTACCTAGATTACACTTTATTTTGTAGTCTGGGTGTCTCAGATTTTGAAATGATATAAATAGTTCATTTTGAGTTTCTTCGTCGCGAACTTATTTTGATCTCTTCAGACGAGCATGACTCCAAATTCCAGGAGTGAATTGTGTGACACAGGAAGGTGAACTGGAGCTAAACCCAACATCCACATTGATTCAACCCTTCTAACTTACGTTATATATACTGCTAATATTGTCTTTAAAACTGAAAATTGTAACTATAACCAAGCCTTTTAGATCGTATATTAAAAAGCTGGAGATAATCACAGTAGATGGAAATCGTATTCTTTTAGCTCTTTGCAGAGAAGTACAGGTGGTTTTACTCATAATATAGTAAAAAGAATGATGTAGGAAATTACGCATAGCGTTTAATAAAACGTTATAATTTATAACTGATTTTCTCATAACGTCTTTTCTGTGTTTTTAAGATGATCTACTATATATTTTAAATATTCTGACCTTTAGTATTTACATAAAGGGAGTGATGTCTCCTTGCAAGACGTCTCTGACGTCTTTATGATTCGTATCTCTAGCTCCTCAAACAGAATTGCAGTAAAAAGCACTTCATCGTCTATGCTGAGCCACGCCCTTAACTTTACATAACACACCAAGTCAGGAAAGAAAGCTTTCAATATTGTACATCAGTTTGATAAAACGCTGAATAACAAGAATCTTGCACAGACAGACGAGTTGTAGAATATTGCCTGTCACTTGTCAGTCATTCGTTTATACGACAGAGGTACTGAGCGTAATCTCCATATTACATGGGTAAATAAAAAAGGGGGAGGGCTTAGGGAGCTGAAGGCTCCTACTCCCTTGGTTTTCAAAAGATAGAAAATTGTACACAGTAGATTTGATTTTAACTGGAACAAATTTATAAGGTCTTAAAGTTCAGTAATTTCCAGAAGGAAGATTGTTGTGTCACTATTTTGTGGAGGCAACTTTATACTTCCTTTACCATCCAGTATGTTAGCTTCCCCACCCAAATACACTTTATACAGTATATACATGGCAATGAATTGTAATCTTGGCACTGATGTCTTTTAGTGTTCTTGGAATTACAGTCCTCATTCATATTCTGCAATATTTCTACAATGCAGGTTTTAAAAATAATTTAAAACCATGACCAATTTAAATTCATTTAGTCATCATCACTAACGCGGAAGCGTATAATTGAAAAGATTTATCAAAAATATTGACCTATTCAGCAATTTCGATTATCCAAAAACTGTTCCTGGATTATGACAGCATTGTTGGTCTCCCTTCAATCTGGCCTTCGCGAACAGACTTGAGACTACTCGGAAGAAATTCCATATTCCCTTTATTTATGTATCCATCGCGTTCAGAATAATTTGTTGAAATGTCGTAGAAGATGACAACTGGTCTCCTTCAACACAATTTAAAGGTCAGGCGCAGCATAACGGTGTGGCCTCCAAAAATTTGTTATTGCATGATTTGATTGGGTGCTGCGCAATCACAGTACTCTGAAATTCGCTATCAAAAATCTCGTTTGAAAATATTTAGACTTTTAATCCTAGTCATATCTTTACCATTGCCATCTTTGCCACATAAAGAGCTGTAAAATATGGATTGTATTATTAGGTCTGGCCTTTAATACAGTTGAGTGTCCAATATTCTGCAGACTTACTTGTACGTAGTTACGACTGTAACTAAACACTGTCTGTATTAGAGCTTTGCCCATTTCAGACCATTTGTGACTAATGGTAATAATTATCTTTATTCTTGCAAGATGTTTATGTCATGAAAACAGCTGCTGCAGTAGGATCTACATGTTCCACCTCGATTCCCACACCATTCGTGGAGAATTTTCAGCTGATTTCCGCCCTACGTTGGAATTTGTATCCAGCACTCGCAGCCTAACAACCCTTAATCTGGCATGATTATTATCTGGTTAGGAGTTTTATTTTATTTTTATTAACTATTTCTCAGTTCAGTATACATGTGTTACCCGAGGGTCAGTTTAAATTGTGCAACAAAATAAGGATACAACTAATCCTTTAATCTGAGTTATTCTATAATTATTCTATCTATAATCGTCACTATTATTGCTTTTCTTCCAATAACATTATAAAATAGAAATGTGTTCTTCTTGTTGTTTTGTGATTTTTGGCTGTTGTGTAAATTTCACCATGTAAATATGTAAACAATTACCTTCACAGCTGGAAAACGTTGTGTATTGTTTAGAGCCAAAGAACATCCATAAATTCTTTTAAGGAAAACAGTTGTATTGTAATAATAAATATGGAATTTTTAATATACATACATTAAATATATAATATAATATACCAATATAAATATATTTCAGTCAAATGCAATTCTTTCCTTTGTCAGTTTAAATTCACTGTAAGAGTGTTGAAATTTAAAATAATAAAATACAGGAGTGGAGTTTGGAGGATGATAGATTTTGGACCCTTGCAGTAAGCGAATACAGAAATAGAACTAAATTCAACTTTCACATTGAGTCAATCCTTCCAATCTAGCTGTTTTATGTGCAACAGCATGCATTGTATTAATAGAACATACAATTAAGGCAACCAATTAAGTATCATGTCTTCATTAGAAAAAGAAAAGAGCAAGAATTTGTTTTCATTAGGTAGACTAAAGAGTGCTATGTAGATTTGTTCCATAAATGTATAATAACTATCAAGAAGCTATCATGATTAGAAGTAACCATGGTGAACCTAATGCCGACTTGAGGGGTTATAACCTAAAGAGCTACATTAGTGTCTTCTTTGTAATCTTAATTCTGCCTTTGTTCAATCAGAATGTATCCCTCTTTGGAAATGGCTTACATTAAGGAATTCTCCGTCGGATAGTCCTTCATTTCTTATCCTTTACCTCAAATTTATTTGGAATGGTAAACAGAATATTAAAAATCTAACAAATAAATAATTATTAAAAATACTCCAATTATAATTGAGTTCAAAGAGTTTTTGTATTTTTAATCTTACTCTTAAGATTACTGTGTGAGACAGGTTAGTGTTGATAAATATGTTTCAGCCCAATCTCAGGAGATCTGGGTGGAGCGTGATATCTTCTAAAGTAGGGATACTCCAAAACAGTCTCTTTATAACTTGTTAATAATAAGTAAACCTAAATAGGAAACGCTTGATTCAAAATATTACAAACTGAGTCACCCCCCCCCCCCCCCACCCCCCCCCCCCCCCACCCCCCCCCCCCCCCACCCCCCCCCCCCCCCACCCCCCCCCCCCCCCACCCCCCCCCCCCCCCACATTCTTCAAGATTGTTTTAATGGTGTTGGCAAACTATTGTACACACGAATACCCATATATAAAGGACTTTTCTCTAAATAAGGTAGTTTTATGAATTGGAAACAACAAAAGATCCTTATGTCTGGTGTTATAGGTATGCTGGTTTGTGTATGAACTATAAATATTTGGATGTTTGTGGACCAGATTTAAAATGTCCAATATGTATAAACATGGCAGTGTAAGTATTTTTGCTTTTTTAAATATAGGACGGCAGCTTTCTCTGAAGTTTGCTCCCATCATTGCTCTTACCACTGCTTTTTTGTGCCATGAAAACTTTTTTAAAATCAGGAGATGAATCCCCATATTACTATACCATACTTAAGAATTGACTGAATATATGCAAAGTATACAATTTTACATGTGTTTTATAGATACGGATTCTACTAAAATCTTCATTGCAAATCGGAACGAACTCAATTTGTTTACAAGGTGGTTTACATGGCATTTCCAATTTAAGTTTTTGTCAATTTTGATACCCTAAAAATTTGTGAGAGTCCACTAGATTTAATCCAGAATTTTCTAAGAAGCTATTACCATTGTTACTAGGTCTGAAAATTTATTATATTGGTTTTAGTTTGATTTAACAGAAGTCCAGTAGAATTAAACCAATTTTCTAACAACTGAAGAGTTCTTGTTATAGATTCCTCCATATTGAAAAAGTTTTTTTCTGTAATAAGAACATTTGTATCATCTGCAAATAAAATAAATTGTTTGTTTGGTATGTCGATTGGTAAATTATTAATATATATAAGAAAAAGGGTAGGCCCTAAAATAGAGCCTTGAGGGACACCATACAGAATATTTTCCCAATCTGATGTGACTCTATGCGAATTCTCATTGATAATGGTTTCTTTGTTTCCTGTTATTTAGATATGATTGCAGATAATCCAAAGCTAGACCCCCTAATTCCAATTTGATATAATTTTGAGAGGAGCAATTTATGATTTACGCAATCAAAGGCTTTTGATAAGTCACAAAATATACCTGCGGTATACTTTGACTGATCCAAGGAAGTTGAAACACTATTTACAAACGAAACCATAGCTAACTCTGTATTTCTGTTTCTTTCTGAAACCATACTGCTCATCACATATTAATTTGTTTCTTTCTAAAAATTTTGTTAATCTAGAATGTACTGCCTTTTCAAAGACTTTTGAAATGTTGCTCAATAAAGAGATAGGTCGATAGTTTGAGATTGTCCTTAGGGGAGTCTTTCTTTTTATATACAGGTATGATTTCAGACAACTTTAGTTTATCTGGGAAATGTCCTAAGAGGAATGACTGGTTTATTATCCTGGTCAATATTGGGCTTATTATTTTGGACGAAAGTTTCAGTAAAGATATGGGTATGCCATCCCACCCAGCCACATGCCTTACTATTGTTTAAATCAAGAATTATCTTTTTCTACCTCAGTAACTGATACAAAATGAAGAAAATCTAACTCTGGTAGTTTGGTTTACTGATCTAGCATCAATGTTATGTGTTTGTACTGTTTTTTGGTATATGTAGCGTATCAACAACGTTAGCAAAAATGGGCATTAAACTGTTTCAGCAAGTGCACGGGGGTTTCTTATCTCATCGCCATTAATGCTTAAAATGATTTTGTCATCCCTGCTACATTGTACTCCTAGCTCTTTTTTCACAATGGCCCAAGTGGCTTTTGACTTATTTTTTGCATTGATTATAAACTTTTCATTTGCTATAATTTTTGCTTTGTTTACTACTTTTTTAAAACATTTTTTGTAGTTCTTAACATAGTTTTTGGAATTTTGGATCTTTGTTTGTTTTGGCTATGACATGTAACTCTCTTTTTTCTCTTAGCAGACGTTTTTATACCTTCCGTAATCCATTTTATTTTTTTCATATTATTTACTTTAAGTCTTTAAAGGAAAAGCCTCATTCATACAAGATATAAATTTATGGAGAAAACACTTATAATTTGCTTCTACACAATCCAGGAAATGGAATTCATTCATTTCACGGTCTAAGTTTATTAAGAAACAAAATGAATTGTCTCCATTATATATTCTGATATTTTTTGTTGGTTTTTTATAATTTTGAGAATTGTTTGAGTATGGTAAGGAAACGATAAGTACATTATGGTCTGAGAGGCCAGGATCTGTGTTGAGAACACTGCTACTGCCCCATTTTAAACTGGTTAATATGTTATCTATACAACTCATTGTTGTATCAGTTATTCGAGTTGGTTCTCTATTATTTATCTTATATCCAAAATTGTTTTGCTAAATCCTGAAATGATTCTGAAAATTTATCACTTTGTAACAAATTAATATTAAAGTCTGAAGCAATAGCTACAAATTTTGTTTTTGAGTCCTTTTCAAGTATTTGCATTAAAAGTTTTAATTTATGTATAAAGAGGTTAGTCATTGAGTAGCCTGGTGTTCTGTATATTGCCACAATTAAACAATTCAGAGATTTGATTTCTGTAAATGATCCTTCAAAGATGAACTCTTCATTTAGGATTGAGAGATCCGGTCTAGGAGTACCCTGTAAATGGTTTTTTAATTAGAATGCAAGACCCTCCCCTAGATCTATTTCTAAAAAATCCGTCAGTTAATTTAAAACCATTTAATTTATTTAAAAAAGTTTGATTAGAATTTTTTATGTTGTGTTCATTAAGGCAAATTATTTGTACATCATATTTACAGTTTGTTATTAACAACTCTAGTTCATCAATTTTGCTCTTAACACCTTGGGATGTTGTAATGTAGCATAGCGGGACATTTATTATCCTTTATTTTTATACTACTGTTTAATCTTTTTTTCCAGATATTAGATTTCCTTCATTGATGTTTTTTCTACATTTTCTAAAAAACTCTTATCACTATCTAGATTAGGACTACAGATTATAGCGAGGATCTTGTACAAATAATATATTTTAAACTTCCAGCTGAGAAAGCAATTCTGCCAGACATAATATTCCGCAGAGCTCGTCATGTCATCTCGGAGATAGACCGGACTCGGGCTGCAGCTCAGGCTCTTCCCGCAGGAGACCTTGTCAAGTTCGGTGAACTCATGTACCAGAGTCACGATTCTCTCAGGTACCGCACAGTCTGGGCTTATATTCTGTTTTATAACGGTATGTTGTTGTGTCATAACTTCTACATCAAAAGGTGAAAACTACTGGAGACGGAATTGCAACAAAGATCATCAAGTTAGTCTTGAAATAAAATACATGTTCCCAGAAATGTTTAAATAAATCAAAATCTGCCGTATTTTTACCAAATACAAAATGAAAATGCTATGTATCAGTATTTTACAGTAATTGGACAATTATATCAAAATAAACCCTTAAAAAACCCCAAATACAAAAAAAACTGACACAATTGTCTGCAAACAGATGGCCTTGTTTGTGTTTTTCATTTTCTGCTTTGTATCCTTGGTGGAAATAGGTATGTTTTAATGGAAAAGACATTTTTTTAGATACTTCCACATTAAATTTATTTCAAAAAGCGCTTTCGCCGGTTAAGGCATCATCAGTTTGACATTGTTTACAGAAAAAAACATATGTGTAAAATTTTTAATAAAATTTAATGTGGAAGTATCTAAAAAATGTCTTTTCCTTGTTCTTGTTTGTTAATTTTGTTATGTAGAAACAGAAAATTGTGAGAAACCATATTATTTTGCTTCTTGAGTACCAAAAGAATGATCGTAAATAGATCATTGACATAAGGACAACTTCTTATTTGAAAGATTTACAAACTCAGAAAAAAATGTTTAAAGTATTTTGTAATAACTGTTTTAACATAAAAATTAAAAATATATAATTAAATTTATCGCAAACAAGTAAGTAGTCATCTTTATTGTAAAATATACACTCATAAATGAACCGATGCATCGTAAATATAACTAAGAAATGGCCCAAGAATTAAATTAAATTAAGGATGATAAATAAATCGCAGTTGTATTTTATCTCTTCACCAGAAGACATTGAAGCTTATCACTTATCTTAGACTGTTGAGCATGGATTAGAACTACAGCAATATAACTTGTCGCAATGTAACTTAATATTTTGTTCTTCAGAAATATAAATAGTTTAAAAATATAAATCGTACTTTTTTAGCTCTTGGTCAGACAGAACTATAACTTTAAATATTACTAAATGTTAATAAAAACACTACTTTTTCCAAATTGTTTATTTTTTGGATGAGGCCTTTCGAAACCAAAAAATAAACAATTTGGAAAAAGTAGTAGTGTTTTTATTAACATTTAGTAATATTTAAAGAATTTTCCAATTGCTCCAAGAGTCTACAAAGAACTATAACTGTTATAAATCTTAACTTTTCTATATTATAGGCATAGATTTGAAATGTTAGTAACAATTTGTAAGATTATTATTGAACTGCCATTAGTCCAATTACAAATCTGAAGTTTTTTCTAACTGTGTGTGTCTTTACTGGCTGAGCATTAGTGTAGTCTATCACTTGATGGGCTGGAAAAATTTCATTTCTGTCTGTCCGCTCGATATCTCAAGAATGATCTAAGCTATAGATGTAAAAGTTTGTATGAAGTTTAATTTCTAGATGAGTAACGTCATTATTGCTAAATTAGCAGCCCATCTGAGAAACTGGTGATGGCTGTTGCAGGAACGATTACGAGGTGTCCTGCAAGGAACTGGACGAACTGGTGGAGTACGCGAGGGAGGTGGAGGGGGTGCTGGGGTCCCGCATGACGGGGGGTGGCTTCGGTGGCTGCACTGTCACACTGGTAAGTCACTTGCAGGAGGGACAAATTACAATCACCATTGGGAATTATATTTATTTATTTCAATGAACGGCAATACACATTTTTACAGTATTTCATTTCTTGATGACCGAAACAATATGAAGGACATATACAGGGCGTCCCACGAGTAACCCGACTTTTTTGTTTTCTTTCAATGTTCTCCAGACTGTCCTACAAGATATGTTTAATCTATTTCAAAGTCGGTGAGTGCTAAGTTGAGGACTGCATTGTATCATGTCAATGATATTATCTTGTTCGTGTACAGGCTGTGTTACAGGACAGTCCTCTTGAAGAATTAACATTTGAAAAAAATTAATTTGTTCGCAAGTTATTGAAAAACCGATGCAAATTTTACGTGAGTAGGTGTTCTTCTGTTTGGAAATTGTCTTTCATATTCACGTTTAGCTGCATGACTATTTCTATTGGCAAAACCATAGACGAAAACAATATCTGCGTACTCTTGATTTAAAAATGTATCATCTTGTCGTTAAAAAAGGTGAATAAAGTACAAATAATACATATACACTGCACAAACCAAACATGATACACAAGTTTACTGCAACAGCTGAATTGTTGGACAGCTGTGCAATAATTACTTGTATTCAGGTATTGTCGCAGCAGTGTTTCCAACTCTTGATTTTCAACAAACTAAAAGCATTTTAATTGACGCTGTATTTTAAAATTCTTGTTTCTTTACCTACAATGTTTTATACTGTAAATGTTCTGTAATTATTTACTTGACTGAAGAAAAAACATCTTTAATTGTTTTGTTTTTATGAAGAACGTTCATTTAATAAAACAGATATTGCATTTTCTGTCTTATTTTTCGTATATTTTGATTTAATTAAGCATTAATTTTTTTTATACTTTTTAATTGTTTATTATTAGCCTATTTTACATTATTCTCTTCAGAATTAAATAATCTAAAAGTTTTGGTTAAACAGTTTGCGTGTTTATTACCCATTTAATGAAGTATCAAATCGAAACAAAGCATGTTTTTCGAGAACGAATTTTGCACATTTTGTCTGATATCTCAGAAACGGGTGATCTAATGGATCTGGGACGCATTTTATTCCATGTTTCAGTTCATTTTACATAAAATCCAATAAATTTAACAACACTATCTTTACGTTATAAAAACATCAGTTTCACTTTATTTCCATCCTTTTCTAGAAAATTCGGGCGAAATCTTTGCTAGCCGTAAGCTTACTAACAAGCGTTTCCAAACATTTTTAAATGAACTTTTTTCATTATTTTGATGAGACGAAACCGCGTGAGAAATTTGTCCGGTTGCTCTTGGAACACCCTTTATAAATATTAATAACAACAAAACTTATAACCTGTAGATTAAAAAACACAATTTTGTTAATTTGTACACAAATGGTAAAATAAGAACATACGATCAAGTAACTTCCATAGAAAAGTAATAAATCAAATAGTGTAACTTATATAAATATAAGCAAACAAAATTAACTTGTGAAATTGATATAGTTTCCCTGTACATTAACAATCATACATTAATTGGGTCAACACCAATACCATCTGAAACAGCTATAAACAATAACAAATCCACAATAACCCAACAAAAGTAACAGGCTGTGTAAGTTAATAACAACAAAAGTAACATAAAAAATTCTAGATTGACAGTTATAATAGCTAATATAACAGCAAATTAACCAAGCTCATAAAGTACAAATGGAAGTGGTTTCATTTTTCTTAAAATGATGATGAGGGCATCCAAAAAAAAATCCAGATCTGCACAGACTGCACTTCCAGTCCTCATCAATCTTGGTATCATGCTTTGGTAAAAGATTAATGATGGATATCAAACAGCTGAATATATCTCACCAACCAAGGAACATGGAAGTGTCAATAATTTGAAGTATCTCGGAGCAGTCAATAGGTTTGGTCAGAACTTTGTACAAGAACGTTAAATGTCCAGATCTTTTACCTAGATAACTCTTCTTAGTGCAATATTTTGAAGCAGGTAGTTCAGTTGATGAGTTTGTCTGAATTTTGATAATTTTATCGCCAGACATAATTTTTATGATGACATATTAACACATAGTTTATTCATACAGTCAAAAGAAAAATATAATACAGTGGAAGCCAGTGTCAAAAGATGGTGACGTGATTTGACTTTAGCACACTCTTGCGTTGTATCCTCGCTAGCTCACCGGAACTTTTATTATTAAAACACTACTATGAAACCTAACTTAATGAAAAAAATGTGAATGTATCATGTGGCAAGGTATTGCAAGATTTAATCTGACTAAATTTTAGATTAAATTGCATTTCTACAGAGTCAAGAATGAATTCTAGAATTTTGTATTCCAACCTTGGAATTTGGTTGAGCTTCGTTGAAGCCTATCAGTCAATGTGCTGACACAATTTCTCTTTCATCTACCGGGAGATGTAAATATTTCTTTTCTGTGTTATGCTGTCCGTTCACAGGATACAAATTTGAATGTATTATGTGACAAGGTTTTTAAAAAATGTCATCCGTAAATGTTTAATAATTCCATAAAACTTCATTTTTACATAGACAAGAATGTGTCCTATGATCTAGAGCAAGTCAAACTATGGAATTTGGCCTTACATAATTTTTGTGTCAGTTACTTTTCTGTATGGTTGCCTGTCTGTCTACCTGCCCACGACAGACATCTCGAGAATTAAATGAGTTATAGATTAGAAATTTTGCACGCAACATCAGCGAAGCCTGTTACGCTACACATGGTTTGGCGTACTCCTACCTTGTATATAGATATGAAAAATCAATACTCAAACTTATGGTAACATATGTCTATCTTATTCAGTTCTACTATAAGATAGTTCTACTGCCTACTTTGGCCTGATACATCCATATTTGTCTTACGGTTTAAGATTGTGGGGCAGCTGTTCTAAATACAAATTCGAAAGAGTATTTAGAACTCAAAAGAAAGCTATCAGAATTATTTACAAATTGAATTTCAGAGAGTCGTGCAAAGATGACTTCAGAGAGCTTGGATTGTTAACTTTACCCTGTCTCTATATTCTTGACGTCGTTCTATACTGTCTACTCAAATGCGAGTTGATCCAATAATGCAGTGACGTCCACCAATACGAGACAAGAGGCAGGGACAACTTTCGGATTGTACAACATAGAACGAGTGCATTTGAACACTTGCCGTCCCAAGTTGGTGTGAAACTGATAAACAAGCTGCCTGAGGGAATAAAACATCTCATTGATTCTAAACTATTCAAATCTCGATTAAAACACCACCTGTTGTCAAAGGCGTTTTACTCCGTTAAAGAGGTTCATGTTGAGTTGCTGGGATGAAAATTATTGAAAACTATTGAAAACAAGAATAAAATTAAACCCCCAGTTCTGTTATACAATTAAATAGCAATAACTGCAATGGAACTGTATATTATTATGAATGTACTTGACACATGCATGCAATGTAATAATTGTTGACGCAATAAAGATTATTATTATTATTATTATTACTATATGTATTTGATTTACTGCATCAATGTATTGACTCTAACAGCAAAACCACCCACCACTAGCCTTTAGCGTTTTGTTTTATGTGTTTCTTGTTTTGTATGTTTTGGAACATTCTAAATCATAATTCATACTCTTGCAAGCTTTAACATTGAGAGGATAATTCATTGTCTGGATTATAGGTACGTAGCAGTGCTGTGGAGAAACTGAAAGCAAACATAACCTCAAAATACAGCAATACTCCAACTTTCTACCTGGCTACTCCATCTGAGGGTGCCCAACTACTAGAGCTCTGACTGTAGCTCTCTTTTTTTTTTTTTTTTTTTTTTACGTAGGGGAATGCATTTGCGCACGGAGTGTGGGACTCCCTTGCGGACTACCCACTAAAC
This sequence comes from Homalodisca vitripennis, assembly GCF_021130785.1. NCBI lineage: Eukaryota > Metazoa > Arthropoda > Insecta > Hemiptera > Cicadellidae > Homalodisca > Homalodisca vitripennis. The sequence continues at coordinate 9,106,816 of NC_060208.1, forward strand.
CCCCCAGTATATCTTACAACAGTGATACATGCTACCTAAGCTGTGATCCACCTGGGCATTAGTTAGTAATAAAATATTTAAATTAAAAAAAAAACATGTTACACTATTGTGCTCTGTTAGAATTTATATTGTTAAATTATTTTTACTGATATAATCAAGACTAAATATTGATTAAAATGTGTTTTATTATCCTCAAATGTTACACTGAGGTGAACAGTTTTTAAATTGGTTTCTGGAGTATGGGTGAAGTCTTCTTCCACTTTTTTTTCTTTATTTCCCTGCTGTGGATTGGTCTGAAGTCTTTGTATGTTCTCAATGCTCTAATACATTGTGTAATTATGTTTTCTCGCCTTTTTCACAATTCTGTATATGTGTCAAAACTGTAATTTGTAAATGTTTGTGTTTTTATCACATTCAATATTATGTAAACACTGCAATTACTATTTTTCCTAGAGTTGATCTCAAGCAACTTTTAAGGGTGGACTCAGGGTGGCCACCCGACCAGGTAAACCGGGAATTTTACGGACTGGGGAAAACCCAGGAATCTTCCTGTAGAACCGAGTGAATCTCAAAATAATTTTCTTCCGTTTCTAAGAACTTATGAAATCAAGAAATAATTTGACACCTCCTTGAATCAGGGCCTGATTAAGTTCAAAACGTTTTTATATCAAGGTCACGTCCAAACCTCGACTGAACTAGCTGCGTTTACACCGGCAACAACTAGAGCAAGTTTTGTGTACGACAGTTAATATCGCCACTCTAAACGGGCGCTAATGTTGGACAGTTTGCAAGAACCTGAGAGCAATGTCGGGCCATTAAAATTTCAATTATATACGCTGCCGTGTGTGTGAACAGACATTACACACCTGCAGCAGGTACTTGCGACGGTTCTTACGATCTCAAACTATTCTCACTTGTATCTACGATATTTTAAAACATGTAATCTTATAAATAAAAATGAATGGCGAAATGTATTGGTAAGCGCAAATCTCGATAACGGCTGGGCAAATTCGGTTAATTTCTTTTTGTAAATTGTCCATTGAAATCCATGGAAGGTTTTTACGAAGCAAAATATAAGAAAAGTTACCTGGAATATTTTAGAATTTAATAAAATTGTAGTTTTTACTTTTCATAATCCAAATTAAACTGGCACTAAACAGCTGTTCAATACCTTCATATTTTTAGCGTCGATAAATTGGGTGAAACATCCTGTTTACCATTTAAAGTTTGAGTCAAATATTACGTGAAGAGTGCTTGATCAGAGGGGGGCTCAGCTCTATTTAACTCTACGAATCGAATCTCAACGACCATATTTTTTTCAGCAAAGAAGCCTTCTATTGTGACAAGTAGTGCGCCGTACTCCTGCCTTGAAATAACAATAAGTTGTTCCGTTACATACTACTACAGAAATATATATCTAAATCAGGGTACCAACTAATAAATTAGGCCTATTTTAATCAAAACTTGGCATACTGAACACTATCATAATAATTGGCTCCAGGATTTTGAAGATCATACAGTAAAGTATGTATATACAGATTAACAATATTAATTACTAATGAACAAAACTTGTGTTTGGCATTATTATGAACATTGGCTGTTCGAATATACAATACATAATTAAAATATATATTATTAATTTCAATAAAACATTTGAATCGCAAAAAGAAACTTGCTTCCGCCGGGACACGAACCCTGATCTCTCACTCGGCCCTTTGCCGGGTGAATGTGCAACCCGTTTTACACCACAAAGCCCTCACACTATTTACGAGGCCGTAGGCCTATTTAATGACAGTAACTAAAACTAAGGATTTTGGGTCCGGAAGTGACCCATACACCCTGTCAAATGACTAATTATTTACATTAAATTAAAATTGTGTAGTAAATGACACAAGCCGAATTTAATTTACAATAAACATTTGAAATCTCAAAAAAAGTATATTGGGAAATAAAAAAAAACCTTATTAAAGTTCAATTATTACAAGATCTTTGTGAATGATGACTTATGAGTTGAGTTTTGTGACATAATGATGAGTAAACTAGACAGCCAGAACCGGAACTAACTAAACAGAATATTTGTTTAGTGATGAGGCCAACATTCATAAGCAATCGCACCGTAAAATAGGCATAACTGTCGGTAAATTGGTCCAATGTAAAATCCCCACAATGTGGTAATATTGAGCTCATACATAAAATCCCGATAAAAGTAATATTTTGGGCAGGTATAATTAACACCATCGATAGTTGAAACGTTTCCTAATTGATGGAAATTTAAACACTGAAAATATTAGGAAATGGCCTGTCAATCATACAAATGCCTGCACTTTAACACATGTTTGTACAGGAGAACGACAACTACATTTTTGGGTTACAACAAGACGGTGCAACCTCCACAAGCTTTATGGGCCGGAATGGGTCAGACAAATAATTGGATAATATTTACTCAAGGCATTTGATAGGTCTAAGGGGAGCAGTGGAAATGGCCAGCAAGGATCTCCTGACATCAATCCTCAAATGTAATATTCTGTAAAGAAATAAGTGGTGGCATAGCAGATTTCTAAAAATTTGTTATAGAGTATTCATACGTACCAGACTGACCTGAGTCTATAATAACATTTTGGGTTTAATGGTACTGCCATTTCAATTAGGTACCTAATTCTAAAATATAGGAACATCTGACAGGAAATTTTCTCTTAAGTTCAATGAATAATTGATATTATTTTATTTACAAACATTGTGATGCGAATAAGAACAGAAATCTATTTTTGAAGAAGTATAAACGATTAGTTGGTTTAGTATTTAAAACTAATGTTTACTTTGATGTTTTAAATACATACGTGCTTTAGTATTAAAAAGTTATGATAACACGTTTTTTTCTTCCTCCAATAAGTAAGTTCCCTTCGATCATATTAAGGTACCCTGTAACATATACGACGCACTTGGCTTCTGTGCACTCCACTAACCTGTCAGTTATTTTTTATTATATCTAGAATCAGTTAATTTTTCTCTAAGATGAGTTTACTGTATCTGTAGAAATATATAGCGTATCAACTCTACCATATACTAAATCGATTTGTCAATTACATTTATGAAGTATGTGAAAAGACGTTTTGTTTGCCATTGGATATATTTATAAACAGATTTTAAATTAATCTATGGTCACATATAAATTGAATGAAACCTAAATATTTTAATTACAATTCCAGAATCAACAGTGAGGTAGTTCCTCAGGTAGAAGGCTTGGTTTGAGGTGGTTTCCTATCCTCGAAATGGTGTCGTTAAGCAAAAACAATTAGTTATATACTTTGCAACCGGTCCTCGAGTTTGCGCGTGACCCTTCTGAATTGGGTCCTAAATGAATTTTAAATGTGGGAAGGGGTTATAAAACCTATTCTCAGAAATCCCGTGAGGGGTATTGGGTAAAGAGATAAGTCTACACAATAGCTATTCTTGCCTATTATTTTAACATCTACTCCCTAGCAACCAGTGTCAGCAATAAGATACATTTACTCAAGCCTGTAACCCACAAAACTGCACTGAAAAATTAACAAAAATAAGGTAAACCCTAATTGTCACAAATTCGCACATATTAAAATAAATGTACAACCTAGCAATATAATAACTCTAAATAAGATTCGAGCATGCTCTGATAAATTCCAGTTGATTACAAAAAACCCTCATCCAATAATTTAAAAACATGTGCTAAAATACCGTAACAATATTTCAGTAAATGTTTATAACCAACTCATTTACATAAAACGCAGGTTTTATGAAAAATGCAAATTGTGACACAAAAACATTTTGAAAATTAAATTGTGAGCAGATAAAAACATAAATACAACACAATGCAAAAATAATAAATGAAAATTTACCAATAATTTGATTTTTTTTTAATTAACCATGTGAGGTTTTGGAAACATATATTGTTTAATTATCCTACAAAATGTTACCCAATTTTCTGTACATCTTCCCATGGATAATAAAGAGGAACATCGCCATTTTAAAAAATTGGTATATGGACCGACTTAAATCCACATTGGTATACTTGAATCCTCATACATAATATCCTTTAAAAATGTAATATTTTGGGCAGGAATTAATTTAACACCACGTTAGTTTGAAACGTTCCTAAATTGATAGGAATTTTTAAAACACTGAAAATATTTTAGAAAATGCTTGTACATCAGACCGTTATGCCTGCACTTTAACACATGTTTGTACAGGAGACAGACAACAATTTGGTTACAAAGACGGTGCACCGGTCCACTTTAAGGCCGGACGGCTAGCCAAGATCTCCTGACCTTCAATCCTCCCTCTAGACATATTCTTCTGGGGCCACATGAAGACATTTAAACAACCAAATAGAAGCCAAATGGTAATACTCTGTAGATGAACTATGGTACATACCAGCTTTATAATTGTTATAAGTAATCATGCGCTACCAGACAGACACTGAGTTCTTATATATCATTTAGGTGAAAATTGGGTACGCGCCCATTTTAAATTTATTTTATGGTAACTAATTCAAAAAAATATGAGAACATCTGACAGGTATTTTTCTCTTAAGTCATAGTAATAATTGTCATGTTATTTCTACAACATTGATGTTGCGAATGAACAAGTCAATTTTGAAAAAGTATAACGAATTATTTGTTAGATTAAAATGTGTACATTGTGTTTAATACCGTACGAGCTTTAAGTATTAACATTTTATAATAACGTTTAATTATCCCTCCAATAAAGAAAGGTCCCTGGCCATCATATTAGGTGTATTGTTATAATATAACGCTCTTGGCTTACGTGCGTCTCCACTACCTAGTGTGTATATTTTTATTCATAAACTGATTGAGTTAAATTTATAAGTGTTTAGGTGAGTCTACTGTAGTCCGACATTAAAGACACCGTCTGATATCAAACAGTTCTTACCTACTCAGTAGCTAATCCCATTCGTGTAACTGTAGAATATTTAGGCGTATCAACTATACCATGTAATCGATTTGTTAACTACATTTATATGTTGTGAAAAGATGTTTGTTTGCATTGGATAGTTTTTACAGTTTAAATTAATCTATGGTCAAATATAAATGGAATGAAACCTAAATATTTTAACTACAACTCCAGAATCAACAGTGAGGTAGTCTCAGGTAAAGGCTCGGTTGAGGTGGTTCCTTCCTCGAAATGGCGTCGTTAGCAGACAATAGTTTTTATTGCAACCGGTCTCGAGTTTGCGTGTCTCTTCTGAATGGGTCTAATGAATTTACGTGGAAGGGGTTATAAAACTATTCTCAGAAATTCCGTGAGGGATATTGGGTAAAGAGATAAGTCTACACAATAGCTTTTCTTTCGTATTTTAACATCTGCTCCTACCTACCAGGTGTCAGCAATAAGATACATTTCTCAAGCCTGAACCACATCTGGCACTGAAAAATTAACAAAAATAAGGGAAATCCTAATGTCATAAATCGCACATTTAAATACAGTACAACCATGCGATATAATAACTCTAAATAAGATTCGCATGCCCTGAGTAAATTCAGTGATTACAAAAAACCCTCAACAATATTTAAACACTTGTGCTATAATACCGTAACAATATTTCAGTAATGCTATACCAACTCCTTTACTTAAAAACCAGGTTTATGAAAAATAAAATTGTGATACATTTGAAAATTAATTGTAGCAGATAAAAACATAAATAACATAAGTAACATTGCCTTGTCGACATTTTTTACATTGAATTTATAACATAAATATTACTGCTTCTCTTTTGCGCAATTTTTTAAATGACGATGTCCTCTTATATCCATGAAGATGTATAGAAAATATGTCAAATTTGTAGACTAATTAACAATATATTTTTCCAAACCTCACGTATATTTAAAAAAAACAAATTATTTTCAATTTCATTTATTATTTTGCATTCTGTGTATGTATGTTTTTATCTGCAACAATTAATTTTAAAATGTGGCACAATTTTTTTCATAAACCTAGTTTTTAAGTAAAGGAGTTGGTATAACATTACTGAAATATTGTTACGGTATTTTAGCACAAGTTTTTAAATATTGTTGAGGGTTTCTGTAGCAAGATAGGTAGGAGCAAATGTTAAAATATGGAAGAAAAGGTATTGTGTAGACTTATCTCTTTACCCCAATACCCCTAACGGAATTTCTGAGAATAGTTTTATAACCACTTCCACGTAATTTCATTAGACCCATTCAGAAGGGACACGCAAAGTCGAGACCGGTTGCAATAAAACTATTGTTTGCTAACGACACCATTTCGAGGAAGGAACCACCTCAACCAAGCCTTTACCTGAGACTACCTCACTGTTGATTCTGTAGTTGTAGTTAAAATATTTAAGTTTTGTTCCATTGATATTTGACCATAGATTAATTTAAACTGTAAAAACTATCCAATGCAAACAAACATATCAGAAGTTATAACAGAAATATTACTGCTTCTATTTTACGCAATTTTTTTAATGACGATGTCCTCTTATATGAATGAAAATGTATAGAAATAGGTAAAATTTGTAGGCTAATTAACAATGCATTTTTTCCAATGTCACACATATTTAAAAAACAAATTATTTTAAATTTCATTCGTTACTTTGCATTATTTTTATTTATGTTTTTATCTGCAACAATTAATTTTAAAATGTGTCACCATTTTTTTCATAAACCTCCTTTTTAAGTAAAGGAGTTGGTATAACATTACTGAAATTCTTTGTTTGAAGGTTATTTTTGACGATGGAAGGATTGTGAAGGAAACAGGATTTTTCCGGACATTTTGAAGGAAACAGGATTTTTCCGGACATTTTGAAGGAAACAGGATTTTTTCCGGACATTCTTTCCGGACATTCGACTTTCACTGAACGATGGCAAATGTCCGGAAAAATCCTGTTTCCTTCATTACTGAAATATTGTTACGGTATTTTAGCACAAGTTTTTAAATATTGTTGAGGGTTTTTTGTAATCACTGAATTTATTCAGAGCATGCGAATCTTATTTAGAGTAATTATATCGCATGGTTGTATTGTATTTAAATGTCGTGTGATTTATAACATTAGGTTTTCCCTTATTTTTGTTAATTTTTTAGTGTCAGATGTGGTTGAGAAATTTATCTTATTGTCAGTAAGATAGGCAGGAGCAGATGTTAAAATATAGAAGAAAAGCTATTGTGTAGACTTATCTCTTTATCCAATACCACGGAATTTCTGAGAATAGTTTTATAAAGCCTTCCACGTAATTTCATTAGACCCATTCAGAAGGGACTCGCAAACTCGAGACCGGTTGCAATAAAACTATTGTTTGCTAACGACACCATTTCGAGGAAGGAACCACCTCAACCGAGCCTTTACCTGAGACTACCTCACTGTTGATTCTGTAGTTGTAGTTAAAATATTTAAGTTTTGTTCCATTGATACTTGACCATAGATTAATTTAAACTGTAAAAACTATCCAATGCAAACACACATATTTTCACAACTTATAAATGTAATTAACAAATCGATTACATGGTATAGTTGACACGCTAAATATTATACAGTTACAGTACAGTTACAGTTACAGTAACTCACTTAGACTTATAAATGAACTCAATCAGATATAACAAAAATAACACACAGGTAGTGGATCGCACAGAGTTCAAGTGCGTATATGTTACAATATACCTAATATGATGCCAGGGACTTACTTATTGCAGGAAAAAAACGTATTATAAAATGTTAATACTAAATCACGTATGTATTAAACAGAGGTACACATTAATTTAATACTAACAAATAATCGTTATACTTTTAAAAATAGACTCTGTTATCATTCGCAAATAATGTTGTAAATAACATGACAATAATACATTGACTTAAGAGAAAAATCTCTGTCAGATGTTCCATATGTTTTGAATTAGTACCATAATTAAAAGGCAGTACCATTACACCAAAATGTTAGATAGACCCATGTCAGTCTGGTACGCATGAATAATTATAACAATTGTAAAGCTGCTATGTACCACTTATTCATTACAGAATATACATTGGGCTTCGTTTTGTAGTCTAAATGTTTCACGTGGCCCCAGAAGAAACAGTCTAGAGGATTGAAGTCAGGAGATCTTGCTAGCCATTCCACAGCTCCCCTTCGACCTATCCAATTTTTCTTGGGAAATCATTGTCCAATATTGTCGCACATTCCGGCCATAATGTGGAGGTGCACCGTCTTGTTGTAACCAAATGTTGTCTGTCTCCTGTACAAACATGTGTTTAAAGTGCAGGCATAGTTTGATTGACAAAGCATTTCTAAATATATTCAGTGTTTAAATTTTAATAAATTAAGAACGTTTCAACTAACGTGGTGTTAATTATTCCTGTCAAAATATTAACTTTTAACGGATATTATGTATGAGCTTCAATATACCAATGTGGATTTACGTCGGACCAATACTGACAGTTATGCCTATTTACGGTACGATTGCTCATGAATGTGGCCTCATCACTAAACAATATTCTGATTAGTAGTTCCGGTTCTGTGTCTAGTTCACTCATCATAATGTCACGAAACTCAACTCAACGATCAAAGCCACCTTCACAAAGCTCTTGTAATAATTAAACTTTAAAGGTTTGTTTTTATTCTCGAATAGGATTTGTTTTATTGAGGTATGGGCAATATCATGCTGCAAAGCAGCTGTTCCCAAAGATAAATTGGGGATTTTATACGAAATATTGCATTACATCTAATCTTTTATCTTCTTGAATTGTGGGGAGCCTATCTGACCTTGGCCAGTTTTTAACACCATGTGCCTTATTGAAGCGGTGTACTATCCTCGCCACTCGCCACTGTACACTTTGTACTCGTAATAGGATTGATGCGGTCTGGAAACTCATCATTGAATAGGTTTACAACCTCACTGTATGATCTCAAACGATCTCATCATCAAAACAGTCACCCTATATATCAAACTCCGAAAATTCTACGCTAATAGAAATAAAACAACATCTACAATAAATAGGTCTAAGTTGACATGGGTTCGTTATTATAAGGATGACATCCCAAACGTAGTGTTGAAATGTGAAATATAAACAGCTGAGCATTGTTGGACAGCTGAGCGTAAGTTGGCAATGCTTTTGTAATGTTGTGTTGTGTTTCGAAGTGGTATTGAATAAATGTCGTTAGGTACCAATTGATATTCTGGTCGTTGGTTTATGAAAGACGAAATGTTTTATTAGACTGATTAAGCGACCAACTGATCAAACTCAACTGAAAATATAAAGGAGGAAGTGAAAACTTAAAATGTAAGGTGTTATTTGCCCATAACTTTAGCTAGGAACGTTGTAGACATGGTTTATTCATGTCATTGTGTTTCTACTAAATAGACCATTAAAATAATGTGTCACAAGATATGGGTTGCAATTTGAAAATTTTAAGTTATCCCCCCGTATTCCCCTTTAAAAAAGGAGGGAAATTTTTTTTATTATGCAAAAAATCCCAAAAAGTATTTTAATACCTATGGTGAAGGTTTTAATTGACAACATGTACAGTATACACATATATCACAAAAAGTATTTATTTGTGATTCAATGTTTATTGAAATTAAATTTAAATTCGGCTAGTGTCATTTATACACATTTAATTAACGTAAATAAAAGTCATTTGACAAGTGTTTGGTCTTTCAATCATATGTTAGTTTAGTTATTTAAACGCTTATGTGACAGATACGGCCAAATACAAAATAATCGAATCGTAAAAAAAAATTATGGTTGCCTGTAAAGTCGGTTTTACGGGCGAAGATTTTACGTGACAACGTCTTTTTCTCGGTAGAATATTTATTGATATGAATATTATTAAATTGCACAATAGGAACAAGAAATTGAATGAAAATAAGAATTGCACAAATTTTAACTATAGAAATATATTTTGTCTACTAAAACATTGTACATAATTTGAAATTAATTAAAATTTGTTATTGTAAATGGTAAAGTTGAATAAAACATTTACTAAAATTGGAATTTGAAATTCTTGCTAAACACAGTTAAATTCTAACTCCGCGCGTGGTGATTGGTCGGTTTAGTTCGTTTGTTTGGTCGCACTGTTATGACAGGTTAGAGGTTATAATTTGTTATTTTAAATGTTTGACTAGCAATACGCGCTGTTTCTTCTCAATCGACTGAATTACGATTGATTGCAGAGTGATTTAAACTAATAATTTACTTAACACTATCAACATTTGTCAATAGTATGACATAACCTATAAACTCAGTTTTCTCAACTTTTGTGTCAATCTAACAATTAATCAATCAATCATAGTTTACGATAATGAAATATCAGTGTACAATTATTTACCTTTATTGTTGTAATTGTTGTAAATGACGAATCTAAGCACTCCACATTTTCACGAATAAACATAGTTATCTGCTTTATCCCGTGCGGCGGACCCACAGTTATCTTCTTTATCCCGTGCGGATCCCGTGCGGCGGACCCACTGGACGGGCATCGTAACGTTACCGGGCGTTACACTTTTTCATGAGTGACTCCGAGCCGCAACCTAATTTTAAGACGTTGTCACGTCAAAAGTCTCTGTGGTGCCACATACATAACGGTTGCACATTCACCCGGCAAGTGAGAGATCCGGGTTTGAGTCCCGGCGGAGCAAGTACTTTTTGTGATTCAATGATTATTGAAACTAATAATATATTTCAATGTGTATGTATATTCAAACCAGCAATGTTCATAATAATGCCAAACATAAGGTTCATTAATAATTTAATATGTAATCTGTAGGTACATATAGATAGATACATATTGTAGATCTGTAGATACATACTGTATAAATTTAAAATCCTTGAGCATTAGGCCTATTATGCTAGTGTTCAGTATGCAAGTTTTGACTAAAATAGCCTAATTTATATGTACCCTGATTAGATATCATTTCAGTAGTTGTAAAGAACAACTTATTATTATTTCAAGGCAGGAGTAGGCGCACCACTTGTCACGTAACAGGCTTTGCTGAAGTTGCGTGATACATTTCAAGTCTATACCTCATTTAATTTTTGACGTGACAACGTCTTAAATTAGGTTGCGGCTCGGAGTCACTCATGAAAAAGTGTACCGCCCGGTAACGTTACGATGCCCGTCCAGTGGGTCCGCCGCACGGGATCCGCACGGGATAAAGCAGATAACTGTGGGTCCGCCGCACGGGATAAAGCAGATAACTATGTTTATTCGTGAAAATGTGGAGTGCTTAGATTCGTCATTTACAACAACTACAACAATAAAGGTAAAATAATTGTACACTGATATTTCATTATCGTAAACTATGATTGATTGATTAATTGTTAGATTGACACAAAAGTTCAGAAACTGAGTTTATAGGTTATGTCATACTATTGACAAATGTTGATAGTGTTAAGTAAATTTATTAGTTTAAATCACTCTGCAATCAATCGTAATTCAGTCGATTGAGAAGAAACAGCGCGTATTGCTAGTCAAAACATTTAAAATAACAAATTATAACCTCTAACCTGTCATAACAGTGCGACCAAACAAACGAACTAAACCGACCAATCACCACGCGCGGAGTTAGAATTTAACTGTGTTTAGCAAGAATTTCAAATTCCAATTTTAGTAAATGTTTTATTCAACTTTACTATTTACAATAACAAATTTTAATTAATTTCAAATTATGTACAATGTTTTAGTAGACAAAATATATTTCTATCGTTAAAATTTGTGCAATTCTTATTTTCATTCAATTCCTTGTTCCTATTGTGCAATTTAATAATATTCATATCAATAAATATTCTACCGAGAAAAAGACGTTGTCACGTAAAATCTTCGCCCGTAAAACCGACTTTACAGGCAACCATAATTTTTTTTAGATATCCTGCGGACAGACAGCCAGATAATCATACAGAAAAAAATTTTTACATCCCCCTGACATACAGAAGCCATTGTGCCAGTCTACTGAATGACAGGATACAATGACACTCAGCAGAAAAGCATGAGTAGACATGCGCCAAAATGGAGCTCCTTCTTGTCTAGGTATAAATGATGTTTCATATAAAATTAAAATTATACGAAAATAAGACATTTTTAGAAATATATTTCGGATGGATAGGGTACTTGTGTTACCATGCCACATGTAAAAATGTTATATGACTGTACACAGTTTGCTGACAAATTTATTTCTTCTGCGATTTTACCGTCACTGTCCGCAATAGCAATTTAAAAGTGATCGCTATAAATCAATAACCATATATAAGGCAATTCGTTCTCGAGACATTGTGCGAAATTAAATTTTTCGTCTCTCTCAGTTGAGTGGCTTCGGCACTGTCAATCCGCGGCTTCTGTCAATCGAATTCCTCATAGTGCATGTTTGGAGTTGTAGTTGTCAAAATCTACTATTAGTGTTTTAATTTGATTACAACGTTTTCATTTTAACTATAATTTGAACGTTGGTTAATGTTTGATTAACCATTTAATATTAGAAACCTCAACCTGTTTCCGACAGAAGTAGAAATATTAATGATAGTTACATTATTTCCGTTTAAGTTAAATATATTTTGAATACATAAACAAGAAATGGGAATCATAACAAGAATTTTATGTCTTGAAAATATGTCTTATATTTTATAAATACAACTGTTACCAGACTTTAAATGTAGTTCAATAATATAGGCCTACATGTTTAATAAACAAAATATTGACATATAATACGTATACAAAGTATTTTCCCTTATATCAGATGTTTAAACTCGGCAAAGACGCAGCGCCTTCATGCCTACCGGGCTAGGAGTTGACTGATTGACCCTGTTTCGTTTTAAAGCACTTGTTTGGGACGGAGATGCATAGGGACAACGATCGGTTGAGTGAACGCCCTAGAATGTCTTATTTGAGTTTCGATTTATTATAGGGTTTTTGCGTCAACGCGCCCTTAATGCATATATTTCAACTTATTCTGAAACTAGATTGTTGATTCTACGAACCTTTTCCTACTTTTCGATTTTTAATTTATATTTGGGCCGTTGATACAAAGATCCGTAGTGTAAACGGCCCAATTGAGTGATTTAGATAAAAATGTGGAAAAGGGTTGTTGCGTCAAGGAACCCATTTGTAGTTCTAACCTTATATTCTTTATATGGGTCGTTGTGACAAAGACCCTTTTGATTGAACTTTTAATTTTCTTAGTAAATCGGGTCGTTGTCACAACGCTTCGTAGAGTAAAAGACCCTCTGTTATTTTGTTATTTTTTCAGAAAGGGTTTTTGAGTCAACGTGGCAACAATCGACAATTGAATCAGCTGATTCGAGAAGGCAACTACAGCTGATTTAGTTTCAGTACTGTTTATTATGGCTAATACTGTATAAATAAAAGTGTAAAAAATGTCTTTACTTCTAAATTTGGAATGAATAGCCTACTTAAGTGTAGGTTTAAACTTATGAATGGGTTGATAGGAAAAACCTAGTAATTGAGACAGTAAGGAGTTCTTGTATTTTTAATAATTGTAACGTTTCAAAAATTCTGGAAATGCATCGAAATACCAATCTTTGTAGATCTGGAGCAACCGAAGAACACCAGCAACCCTCATAAATTATGAAGGATATCTCTACTGTTGACAACAATAAGACCATAAACACCCCAGATGGTCTTCCTTTGTCCAGCGGCACGTCGCGTCGGCTGTCTTGGGCCTTGGCTGGATTTGGCCTTGCAATATTCACAGTTGTGTTGAATTGTGTGATATCGATATATTACCTCCTTTTTGTGAAGAGTATAGAGCAAGTTCTATGTTGCTTTTTAGATTTTATTAAGGATATATCTACTACTACTATAAGACACGAAAGTAGATTTTCCATGACATAAAACATAAAAATATTGATGTCGAGTGCAAGTGTCAACCTGTTCCCCGGTTGATACATGGTACTTTATTAATAAACGAGTGCGGTACAAAATTACCAATTGGTATTACAAAAAGGTACAAAATTGGTACGAAAATATGATGTAACTGTAACATAAAAATATTAATGTCGGGTGCAATGTCTACCTGTTCCCCGGTTATATATTGCATTTTTATTAATAAACGAGTGCTGTACAAAATTATCAATTGGTATTACAAAAAGGTACAAAAAATATGATGTAACTTTAACGTAAAAATATTAATGTCGGGTGCAAGTGTCTACCTGTTCCCTGTTTACACATTGCATTTTTATTAATAAACGAGTGTGGTACAAAATTATCAACTGGTATTACAAAAAGGTACAAAAATATGATATAATTTTAACATAAAAATATTAATGTTGGGGAATAGGTGGACACACGTCTAATAATCAGCCTTTCTTATAAGGTATTACATGTACACCTTTGAAAAGTGCATGTAATTTATCTTATTCTTTAGAATTTTTGATGATTTCTTGTTGTGAAGCTACATAGTGAAAATTGGTTCTTCTGACAGTATGGTTCTTTGAATATTTCAAATCAAGTGCATTTAATTTTGCAATGTATGTATGTATTGTAATTTAAAACCCTTCTCATAAAAGTGTGCATATTTGGCAAGAATGCGAAATAATAATGTACCTGTATTCCTTATAGCTTAGGCTATGTTTATACACGCAACTTTGTCGGTTGTGGTATATCTAGCATCAATGTACTAACTTCAAAAAATACAAAAACAACATTGTTAGAGTTTAAATTGATTTCAATGTAATGATTTCTGCACTAGAGACAGTCTATGTGTGCGCGAAATAATACACTTTCTTTGTTTTGAATTGGTTGTCGATGACAAGTCATTCCTCTTGCATTTTGTCAGTCTTTGTGTAAGCGTCGATTTACAGTTTTGGCGTTTTTGAGGTAGTCAGTCAGTACGAGCTCTTCATGCATATGAAGAATGGGGCGATCAAGCCAGGCAGAGAGAAAGAGTGGGGATGGAGGGGCCCCTCCTGCCAACTACAGATAGCCCGTGTATTGGAATAGTGGAATGAGCACAAGGCGCGTGGATTCCGCGCGTTCTCGCTCTGTACTCCTCTGAATTTAATTTAGTTCAGTACCTGGCAAACCTATTAAAATGTATCACTGTATTTTCAAACCCCTTTCCGTAGTTTTGTACAGCATACATATATTTAAATTACATTTTCAAAGCTGGATGTTGCTGGATGCAGCACAATTAAATTACAGGCAATTAATCTGACAAACCTCTTAAAATGTACCACTGTGTTTTTAGCTTCTACTCTGAGTTAATCACCTTTCAGTAATTTGGTACAACATACATCTCGTATATTACATTTTCAAAGCTGGATGCTGCAGGATGCATCGCAATTAAATTTATTTAATTAAACCTTCATTTTACAACGTAATTGATGACAGGCAATTAATATTGTTTACATACAAATAAGCCAATACAACGGAGTATCGAAAGACCCAAAAAGACGTAAGGAAGTCTAACGTAACAAAGTAACCTCGTTACATTCAGTGGCGTAGCTAGAAAACATTCGAGGGTGGATTAAACATCCAGGAGGATTAAAAAGAGCCCTACTCGCAAAATTTAGAAATTTGTTTGTTTACAAGTGTATTCTCATTTTAATTGTACTTTTTTTAAATTTCTTAGTCACTCAAATGTGATTGTAAGCATTCATGCTTGAAAACATTTAAATTTTTCAAAACATTCGAGACCTGTGTTCTTAGCATAGTAGTTAAATAATGATCTTCAGGGTCTCCAAAATACAAAATCAACAATTAAGTTGAGTTTTTTTAATTGCATCTTTTGTATTAAAATGTAAACCAATAAAATTGTTTCGTAACATTATATTTGGTTCATTGCATTTTCCAACTGCCTTAATCAAATAAATATAATTTGTAAGTTATATTACTATTAGTTAGAAATTATTCGATAATTTCCATGTACTATAGATCAGATCAGCATTATAATCGCGTACGCCAGACGACACATGACACATATCAGGCTTGGTCGAAGTTGCATGCACAATTTCAAGTTTATAGCTTATTTTTCATTCTCGATATATCCAACTAACAGACAGTTTATACTATTTACTCGCAAGTTTCCCCTTAGTTTATTACAGATTTTGTAGCGTAATTATTAATTTATTTACTACCAATTAAGGACTCCACATTATAATATGTGGCTTTTGCCCTATTAATTTGAATATATTCCAATAGCACAAAAAATACATTTACCGTCATTTTAAGCCTATATGCAAAATATATGATTATGACATTTTATTCGTTGTGCACCATCTCACATTTTGTAAAGTGTCTTTGGAGTTATAAAGAAAGTTTAATATTAATATAATTAATTCGAAATAATTTCTATGTTTTTCAGATATGTTCGGATATAAAACGACTCATTAATTCGTAAGATAATAGAAATCAGAACCGTTCCGAACTGAGGTCGCTACCGCCGCATGCACAGTTTGTCAGGAATTTTCGGGATTTATCGGTACTGCTCGGCTCTGCCCCCACTCTTTCTCTCCGCCTGGCTTGATCGCCCCATTCTTCATAATATGCATGAGGAGCTCGTGTCAGTCAGTACAGTAGCGATTCGTCCTTTGTTGTTAGTGGTAGTCCGTTCCGTTGCTGTTGTTAAACAAAACATAAACCAAAATATTATTGGTTTAAACTGTTAAGTGATTAAATTTCGAAAACATTATTTAAGTAATTTAAATCATCTCTATTTATTTTATCTGATCATCCTGCATTGAAGGTACGTTGTATCAAGTATTTTAAATTGTAAATAGGCTTTTCGGTAACTTTTTATATTAGGACTACACTTCTTAGTAGGTACTTTTTCAATGAAATTATTTTAATTACTTCTATTAAAACCATTTTAGGATTTTAAATATTACTGAAGTTGAAGTAGGAGTAGTTATATACTATAATATTTTATATAATACACAAATAGAAACAATATTAGTGGTTTACATGCCTTTAGGTCTTATTTTTTAAGAGGTATAATAAGCCTACTCTGGTTTAGCACTTCTGAATATGTTTGGTCAAACCAAACATTACCGTTCTTTTTTTATTAATATTATGTTTCTTTCAATTCTTTAAAATTACAGTTTTGAAAAATGGATTGAACTTGAGTTTTATTTGCTGGCATATGATTCAATTTATATAAGTAGGCATGGTCTGTATAATGTATGTGGTCTAGCAGTCTCAAGCTTAAGCCTAATAGACCTATGCGGCAATATCAATACTAAGGAGGAAATTAACTTCTGGCTGAGATCACGGAACTTAGCCCTTGTAGTCTAGGCTATAGCCTAGTTTACTCTGATGTTTACTTGCATAGGCTATGAATTTATTATGTAAAACTGATGATTTTAACAAGTTATATTTTATATAATTTGCTTTATCTGTTATGAAATCTAAGATACAAACATTTCTAAAGTCTTCTTAGTTATTAATGCTACTAACTTTTTGTATGCCTATCAACAAACTTTAACAATTTCCTATTACCTTCATAAACCTTCCATCGTAGTCTAGTTTTTTATATTTTAATAATTCTAATTCATGTACTTCAAATGAATATGAGTAGCTAGTAAAGAATTAATGTGCCTAGTACAATTTTAGATAAGTTAACTGTACGTAGGCTAACATAGATCAGTTATTTTATTTAACCTTACTTAACCAATCATCCAAATCAATTGCAGAAATTCCTGTTGTTCTTTTGTGTTGCATCGTGGTCTCTTTATTGCTAAACTTAATAGTTAATGGCTGTAAGAGGTCACAGATTATGGAGAGGCTGTATAAATAAGTTAAAGTGTTCTGTAGAATAAATGAATACTACATCACAACCTTTCATATAGGGAAAGCTTATGTTGTTGAAAAGATTAATCTATGATCATAATTTTGTTTACCCCATTTATTTTTTTCTTTCTGAAACTAGCAATAACGAAAATCTTACAATGAAGATCGCTGTCGAGGGTTGTGCTCATGGTGAGCTTGAGAAGATTTATGAAACTTTGCAAGAATTAGAGAAACAAGAGGGATTCAAGGTGGATTTATTAATCTGTTGTGGCGACTTCCAAGCTACGAGAAACACACAAGATCTGTCCTGCATGGCAGTGTCCGACAAATACAAGAATATTTGCTCATTTTACAAGTAAGATAATAGCCTATTTTTATTCATACAGTAGTGCTGAAAAGTATAAAAATTAGCATATTTCACTAATTAATAATTCAACGTATATGTATGAAATTGTGTACATCAAATAGCTTAGCTAAAACTACATTTTAATCTATCTGAGGTCGTAGAAAACCTTTATTGTATCTTATGGAATAGGATTTGGCAACAGTATAATAAGTGGCCACCACCACAATCGAAACAGGGTATAAAATTACCTATTAGAAATATTGTCCCAAATTAATTCAAACAAAGTAAAATCATTTATGTTGTATTTGAGTAATGGCCACAATTATAATCGTGATATGTACATATGTTACTTGTGTCGCAAGCTGTCAGACGCGTTTATCCTTCAAACTAGTAAAAGTAACTAAAAATTACACTAGTTTCTTACATTTTACAGACATATATAGCCTAGATAGTTTATTTTTATTTATCATTAGGCTATATCATTTTTTTTTTAGACAACTGATCTTTATTTTGATTTGAAGTACCTATAACATAATTTGGTTTTGCATTTTGGTATCAGTAATTAGATGGTGGTGGCCACTTATTACACTGCAGCCTAGGGTAACTAATCAAATCATTTATTACCATTTGTCAGTCAGATGCAACATGAATAAGGCGAAGTCAAGATTAGTTAATATTATTAATATTTATAGTTGGCTATTTAATAATTAAAATTACAAGAATAATGTTATACAAATACCGTACTATATTTAGACAAAATGGCAACTTTCAGAAATTTAGGTTGTTAATGCAAGATATTAATAGGACGGAGAAAATAGTTTTTTCTTTAAACAATCTATTATTAGAAGAGAGTACTTCAACTGCTAAGTTATTAGGTATTTGTTTGGACAGTAAGTTGGATTGGGCCTATCATATTGATTACCTTTGTAAAAAAACTATCTAGAATAGTTTATCTTCTAAGAAAGTTAAGAAATTATGTATCTATTGAAACATTGTTATTAGTTTATAATGCTCTTTTTCAATCGCAATTAAGATATGGTGTAACTTTATGGGAAACAGTACTAGTGCACAAAGAGCATTCATATGGCAAAAAAAAGCGATTAGGTCAATAAAAAATGTATCAGACAGAGAAACTTGTGTTCCTCTATTTAGAGAGTATAAAATTATGACACTGCCAAATCTTTATATTTACTGTTGTTTAGTAAGTGTAAAAAGAAGTCCTCCCCAGCTTTACAATTAGGGAACAAGTACATGGGTATAATACGAGGAGGAAGTATTTTTTAGATCTTCCTCAAGTAAGATTAGAAAAAACTAGAGGTAGCCATATTTTTATGAAAATTAAACTGTTTAACAAATTACCACAAAATGCATGGATTGTACCTTTAAACAATTTTAAGAGAGTATTAGAGAACTGGTTCAAGAATAATATTTATTACTCAGTCTCAGATTTCTTAAGCAGCGATATTACATGTTTATGCTTTTAAAATTAATATTCGTTGTGTGTCCCATTGATTTGTTAAATTATAAACCGTAATTGTTTTGTTTGTATTTGTTTTATTTATTCATGATATAGTATGTATTTTAATTTATTAACTTATCTGTATATACATAAATGAATAATTTTTTAAATTTTGTCTCAATGTATTTATTTATTCAGTTATTTATTATTTATTTAGTTTTAATATTGTTGACTTTTAAAATTTTATCCATGTTAAATGTGTTAATAGTTATTTATTATTGTTAATTTATATAGATCTGTTGGTTGTTTGGTTATTATTGTTATTAATTGTATAGATCTATATATTTGCTGGTAGGCTGGATTGAGTAGGTAGAATCTGAGTAGTTTGTTTTTAGTTTTAGTTTAGTGTTTTAGTTTAGAATATTTTAGTAACTTGACGAAGTCCATTGCACTATTGAATGTGTTTAAAGACCAATAAAGATCTTGAATCTTGAATCTATTTGTCAGTCAGATGCAACATGAATAAGGCGAAGTCAAGATTAGTTAATATTATTATTAATATTTACGGTAGGCTATATAATAATTAAATTACAAGAATAATGTTATACAAATACCGTACTATATTTAGACAAAATGGCAACTTTCAGAAATTTTGGTTGTTAATGCGAGATATTAATAGGACTATTTATTTTCTTATTTTCATTAGTGAAATTTTTAGTCTGAAACCTATTAGCCATTAACGCAATATCTTTGTATAAGTTAGTGGTCAACTGAATTCAAAATGTAGATCAATGATTAAGCTACAAACTGTAGGTGAAATTAATTAATTTTATACAATCATACTTGTAGACTACAATACTAATTTGGTCTTATTTTAGATATGCGAATGAAATATATGTGAGATAATTGTGAGGGAAAATCTCAAGAGGGCCAAACGTCTAAATTAGTTTTTAAAGAAAATCTACTTACAGCACAAAATATTTAGCTATCCCTAACCTACCTTAGTTCTTGAACTTTTTTATAAATTATTTAAAATGATAAGGTTTATTTATTTTCGAATCTTTTAAAGCTCTTTAGTGTAGGCTATTTTTCAAAAACAAATTTTATATAATTGTTCTCGTTTTAGCTATTAGACATCCAAAAAGCGATCGATACTTACATGTAGGAATTTCCATTTACTCCTCTCGAGTCAACATTGGAGTAATTGCTAATGTAGTAAAAACTTAGCTTGAAAACCTTACAATTTATATTAAGAATTTCACTATTATAAATTTAAATATAAAAGAACATTTTTGAATTAACCATTTCTAGAACTTTTCAGCACTCCTGTATATCTTAGTAATGATGAGCAACAGCTCGCTAGGAAATTTTAGCTTTGTGAATTATTAACAAATTGATGTATTTGTTTAAAGGTATTATTCTGGAGAAAAAGTGGCTCCTGTGCTGACAATTTTCATCGGAGGAAATCACGAAGCATCCAACCATCTGCAGGAACTCAGCTACGGTGGATGGGCAGCTCCTAATATTTATTATCTGGGGTAAGCTGGACTATCTTATAAGCTACAGCTGATATTTACCTGCATTTTATAAATTTACATTAGCTTTGAACTTCTTTCTCAACGCTTGAAATGTTTCAAAGCATTTTATTTATAGGAAACAGTCTAATGAGCAATGTGTAATAACTACTGGATTGCCGTTTCATTATATAAAAAAAAACCGTTTGTCTTGTTTAAAAGGGCAATCGGTTTTAAAACTGCCCGCAACACATCCAAGGCTCTGCTTTTAAAATGGAACATGTGTTTAAAACCGTGTTATAATTAGGAATACAAAAATGTTTCATTTTGGAACCTTTTAGTTTCTCAGTGCCAATGACCATTAAATATAAGATTTATCTGATAATATTAATGGTGTATCATTCATACTTAATATGGATTTTCCCCATAAGAAATTTATATCTTTTAAAATTGGGTTTTATTCTAGTAATGAACTATAACATGAAAATGAGTAGAATGAATAAATTATAAAATAAAATTAGTAGAATGGATAAATTAAATGTATAAATAATGTAGAATGTTTGGCTTTATTGATTCTCTTACAGGAAATAAAAAACATAGTCTATGTTTTAGAAATTAAAATTCATGTTTAATTTGTTTAATTATACATAATATAATTAATAATTATAAGTATCATTAGCTTATTTTAACATTCACTATAAGAATGCTTACTTTCAACTTGTGCTTGGACTGATAGTTAATTTTCATACAAAATTAGGCTTATTCCGAAAGATCTATTCTTTTTATTTTTAAATAATTTGTTTATTTTATCTTGTTTTATTCTGCTGGATTAATGCCATATGCCTTTCATGTGGTATGAGTTGGCATCATTAAAACTGTGTTACTTGTGGTAGCAAAATTGGTTGTAAAATTTCAAAATGTATTTTTGATACACAGGCCAAAAACTGTGTTGTCAATTTTAACAGCAACATTCTTAATATTCACCTAAAACATATATCTTTATACAAGTATTAGTGAGTCAATATTATAAATTGCAGTTAGGCTACATTAAATCAATGACATATTCGGATTGCTATATTATTTTTTTTTTTACAAAGGTATGCTGGAGTGGTGAACTATGGAGGTGTCAGAATTGCTGGACTTTCTGGAATTTACAAAGGCAGAGACTACATGCGAGGCCACTACGAGAGAGTGCCGTACACAGAAGACACAAAACGTTCAGTCTACCATATCCGCAACCTAGAAGTGTTCAGGCTAAAGCAGGTAAGACCATTACTCCAACAAAGTTCTAAGTTAGACACTTTGAAACTATTTTGTTTTGATTGTAAATATCTAGTGGACTCCTTTTTTTTATAAAACCTTATGCTACTAACTTCCAGCTATCTTTTGTGGTAAGCTTAACCATATGTGGAAGGTGCAATGGAACCCGTACTAACTGTAGGATGTTTTTTACAGTTGAGCCAGAAGGTGGATGTGATGCTCTCTCACGATTGGCCAACTGGAATCACTAGCCACGGAGACGTTGGACAATTGCTGCGGTATAAACCGTTTTTCAAGTAAGTAACTTTTTAAACTAATTAACCAGCAGTTTTCCATGAACAAGCTTGAAATAAAACATTTTATGGTTTAAAACAACAAATAGTACAGCACTGGATTTGTGATAATTTAGTACTAGTTGTACATTAATATTTTTTCGTGTTTCTTTTAGATAAAATCCTTAATAAGCCTACTTTTAACCTAATGATACTACTTGACCATATGAACAACTTAGAATTGTTAGATATCAAACTGTGTAGTATTTCTAAATAAAATAAAATCCATTGCTTGTAATATTTTTTGTATTATTTTCAGATGTTTTCAAGAAAATACTGATTAGGCCTATTTATGTAGGACTTCTTGTGTACTGTTTTTTTTTCTATTATTAATTTCTTGTTACGTTACAGAAAAGACATAGAGGAAAACGCATTGGGCAGTAGGCCGGCCGAAGAGTTGCTGCATCACATGAAGCCAGCATATTGGTTCTCTGCTCATCTCCATTGCAAGTTTGCTGCCATCGTTTCTCATGGGGTAAGGTTTTAAATAATTATGAACTTTACGAGCTAATTTTGTGTTATCCGTTAAAAGTGGGCCCAGACAAGCCCTAATTTTAACCCTTTAAGTGCCGAGTTTTCAATGGTGCTGTTATAGGCTACTGTCAGTTTTATTTGCGTTATTCTGTGTTTCTCCCCAACCATGATCAGCTTCAGCTTCATTTACCAAACTGCCGTCAGAATCTCCTGATTGGGGTCACGTCAGGTCATGGTTGATAAATGGGGTCCACAACCCAATCGCCATCATTCTCACATAAGTTATATTGCTGAATGCTTAACTCATAATAACACTTCCGGAAAAACAAATTTCCGTATCGTTATTAGAACTAATCCCTGCCTTAGCGACTGAACCGCGCAATCAAAATAAAAAAACAAAACAAACTTCAAAAGCGCAATTGAAAAATTAGAAAACAATAAAGTTTTGTTGCTGATATCCAGGTACAACTTTACAATGGGTTACGTGATAGTTTCTTAGTTGACCGCCAGAGTGTAGTAGCAATTAAACAGCACTACTGTGGATTTGTAGTAGTTCAAATAAACAATACTAGAGGCCAGTGTGTATAAACATCTTACAGCTGTCAGACGTTGTGTAGCGAAGCAGCTGTTTAGACAGTAACGTAATAACACAGATTTGGCAATTAGTGGAATTACCTGTGTTAACGTGGGTATGACAGTCAAGGGGTTGAAGTTGTGGACAGTTTGTGGTTGATTGAGTAACAAAACTGACAATTTGTTACTCAATTTGACCCACAAGTATTAAGATGTAATATATTATTACTGGTAATGAAATACTTTAGTACCGAAAAATGTTTGTACTTCATAATATGTACTATAATACTTCAACTTAACATTGTATTATAATAGTTTTTTTTTTTTTGCCTCCTCCTAATGTATATTCAATATGTTTCAGCCAAGAAAAGGATTCACTAAGTTTCTAGCGTTAGACAAGTGTTTGCCAAAAAGGAAATTTTTACAGGTGTGTTCATAATTTAAATTTCTATTCTCAACTAAAACTCCTTTGTTACTAATCATTTAGATCAGATGAATTCGGCTCTTTAGAACTTTCTTATGTTATATCATAGAATTTGTGTTAAAGGTTTTTTTTCTCAAACTTGATAATTGTTTTGAACATCTTGATTTTTCATGTGAACATAGTCGATTTATAAAAATGTTTATTTTTATAAATTGTAAAATTTTGTTATATCTTAGGATGTTCTCTTTAAATGTGAACAATTTTTAGATTTATCCTGTCAAGAAAATATGTCCTTTGAAATTTAGATTGCATAACTTACAATTGAATAAGTTTTTTTTTATCTCGCTTTAAACATTTTTTCTAAAAATGATTTATAACATTTGCAGATCCTGGATATAGAGCATGACAAGAACAAGCCTCTGACCCTCAGCTACGATCTGGAGTGGTTAACGATAGTCCACCTGACCAACCATCTGCTCAGTGTCAAGAGAGGGCTGACGTACATGCCTGGACCCTCGGAGAATGAGAGGTGAGCATTCCCAACCCATTGTCTTTTTAGGCTCTGTATTTAGAATAAATATTCGAGTTTATGGTAGTGTAAAAAAATCACTTTTTCCATACAACTCCTAAATGTAAGGTGTAAATGATTTTGTCGTAAATTCAAGAAATGTATAACTTCATTAAATGTAAGTTATTTAGGACACTGATTTGACTTTGTCAGTCATCTACAGAGACAAAAAGCACAAAATTACAGAATTGATCACTGTTCAGCGCTCTCAGCATTGCCATAAGTTTTCCTTTTAACAATTTTCAAAATTAAGTACCTTTTGAACGTTTTATGTGAGCTTTGTGGGAAACTGTGTCACTACGAATGTATTCTATAATATAGACAAGTCTGCGTGATTTTCCAATTGATCTGTTTACAGTAATTGAATAATGTAAAGTATTCTCATTGGATTCCGAAATTGTCCCGCATTCTCAAACGAGAAAGAGAGGAAAAACTCAAACATTACAAAGAAAGATGTATTGAGTGATCCTTTAAAGTAAAAGATGCAAAAACTGTAATTATCTATTAAATTTCCTACTACTTTGTCTGAACAATTGTTTTTCGTCAAATAACATCAGCTTAAGCGTATGGAAACATAAAATTATGTAATTCAAGTCTATAAACCCAATTTTTCCAACATATTTGATTTTTAACTGTTGTGTATCTGAAATGATTTCATAAGAATTTGAAAATTTTAACTCATTCAAAAAGTTATGACAAATGGTTTAAAACCATAATGTCTATAAGTTTGAATTTTTTAATATGAATATTAGCAATGTAAATACAGACTTGGAAAAAACAAGACAAAAATGATTAAACATTTCTCAATATTAACTTGATTTCAGGTGGATATTCACCCCTTCTGAAAAGGAGAAGGCTCACATACTGAAACGGTTCGGCGGAGACTTGACCGTGCCTCTCAACTTTACTCGGACAGTGGAGCCGTATTCTCCCGACAATTTAGCATCGCAGTACGCTCCGGTGAGCTTACAGCTGAACCCCCAGACGATGCTTTTCTGCGAGCTACTGGGTGTGGACGACCCGCTGGACCTCCTGCTCCAGAGTACCAGCCAGGACAGCACTCCCAACTCCTGGGCACACACTCCGGACACTCCTGGGAGCCTCAGTCGGACATCCCTCTCTGCCGATGACAGCTCCTTCCTGGACACCAGCTTGGAGGACTCAAGCAGGTCAGCACTCATTATATAATATTCAATGTTAAAATTTTGATCCTCCTGTTGGTAAAAATATTTACATCCTAAATTGTTAGTATGGGTATCACATTCTGAGATTTTTCATTGTTCTGTATTTTGGTTATTATTCTGTGCTACTGAAAAAGGACTGAATTCTTGTGATGTACTAGGTGACCCAAGTATTATAAGAAAAGTGACACTATCATAAGGCCTAGTGCAGATCCATAAACCAACTTTCTAACAATTTCTTACTAAACAAGAAATTATTCAAATTTAAAATCTATACTGCTAGAATGGGAATTTTATTCAGTGTCTTGATAAACACTTGTACCAAATTCACTGCACTCTCTGCTCTGTTGCTCCAAGACATATTTCACATGAACACCAACAGGGGTTTTATCATTATTTTATTGTATCTCGTATTATACTTTATCTCCATACGTGTGTTATATTATTAGTATATTTCAAGAACTTTTTGTTTAAAAAGATCAATCTAATCAGATTATAACAACCAGTATACAGACAGCCGAACTTCTCTTATCCACTTTTACTCAACAAACTAGTTTTTATGGATACTCAGCCCTCACATGCATCTGTTCTGTCACAGATATACGGGAAGCAGTACACGGTCTCTGCCGATAAAACGATTCAGTATGTCTCTTCCACTTCCTAAGTTATCTCTTCCTGACGAAAATTCAGAAGACTTCCTCCCCTTGACCCAAGAACCTCAGGAGTCTTCCCAAGAGTTTAAATCGTTGCATGAAAGTGAAGGTACGTTACATTGTGTTTTCTTTACAAAGATACCGAACTTTGTCCAGTTAAGCCCAATAATGGAGAGTCTCCCCCCCCCCCCCCTCCCCGAAAAAAAAAACAAATGTTGAAACATGTACATAAAAATCGCACCCAAGTTTGTTTTAAGCTAGAACACATTCATGAGGTCTTAGAGCTAAAAGATTTCCAGTCGTAAGATTCCCAAGCCTCTATTTTTTAACATACTTTTTATACTTCCTTGATCACCCAGTAAGTCAGCTCCCCCCCCCCCCCACCAAATAACTTTCTATACATGCCACTGCTAAAATTACAATATTGTAGTGCTGTAGGATTAATTCATTCTTATGGTAAATTAATTAAAGTGAATACTGCGTATCTGTATATATATTTCAATGCAACACACTAACATTCTGTAGGCAATCAGCTGTTATAAAGTGGTTTTCAAAGTTGTTATTATATTTTTTATGATTTAAAAATGTTATCACTAATTAAATAGGTTGATATGTACACTTAATTGTGAGTGTAAAAACTCAATGATGGGCATGTTTTATTTTTATTTTCCTTAGTTCATACAAGCATAGACCAGGTATTTGTTTGTAAAAATTTATTTTTAATATCATAAAAATGCTTTTTCAACATAAATTATCTGGGCAATTAATTGTAAAATGTAAATCATTGATTCCCTGATAACATTGCTAAAGCAAATTACGCATGACAAGTTAATTAGTAAAAAAATAACAAGTCAAATAGTTCATCATTGAAATATTTACAATATTTTCAAATATTGCTTTAACACGTATTGGGAAGTATTAAAACCAACTGTACCCATGAAGTATCTCAAGTATTTGTTCATTTTACAGATTCAACGAATACCAACAGTACATATCTGACGGCAT
Source organism: Homalodisca vitripennis (assembly GCF_021130785.1). Lineage (NCBI taxonomy): Eukaryota > Metazoa > Arthropoda > Insecta > Hemiptera > Cicadellidae > Homalodisca > Homalodisca vitripennis. The sequence goes on from NC_060208.1 coordinate 9,134,349, forward strand.
CAACCAACACGTCACAAACTGAAGAAAGTGAACCCAGCCAACCAAGGAAGAAGTTCAAGCGGAGAAATCAAGAGTTTTACACCAGTGAGGAGACTACCTGACGGACCGCCCTTGTCTACATAGAACATATGTAGTTACCATATCTGTATCATTTTGTAAATATTGTAAATAGTGTTTTATAAATTCTGTATATAAATTTTTATCATTCTATATGTTGGTTTTTATTTTGTGTTGAAATGTGAAACCAGATTCCCACTAAGGATTTCCTTTGAAAAATCTCGTGCTGAGATTCTGGAGTTTTAAATCAAAGAGCTCGTGTTATGTCAAAAATTCTATATTTTATCATTGTAACCAAAACTAAACATTTGTCATTCAATAATTAAAGACACAACATGGTCTGGAGAAGAAAACATTTATTTTTACAAAACAATAATTTTATACTTATGAACATAATTTCTCTGATTAACGTGTTAATCAGTTAGTCTCAAAGAAAAGGTTTAATTATGTTTTCCATTACTAAAATGTTTTGATTTTTCTGTTCAGCTGTTTTTTTATTTATTTTTTTTTTATTAAATTAATGATTTTATATCAGCTTATGCAAAAGTATACAATGTGATGTTTGCTAATATTAGAATCGCTTAAGTTTATATTGGATTCATTGCAAAGTGTTAAAATATTACTGTTTTACTCAATTCAAATAATAGTATGGGTCTAAAAACTTTTTAAATATTAAACAAGTGCAAAATAACTTGCCACAAATGTGTTTTTGGTTGTGCTTTGTGTGCCTACCATAATTACAAAATTGTTTTTTTTTATTACATATGATTACACAGTTATAAAACAACAGTAGTGAAATAAATGATTCTTATATTCACTTTTTTAAAGTAACAACAACGTTGCAAATAGTTGAAGAAACACATTTACACACAGTAAAATTATGTCTAACAACTATGATAGTATTACACCACTTGGTGTGGTTGTACACAAAATATACTTTCCTGGAATTTTTACTAGGGTGAATCCGAACTCTATTCTGATACCAACAGATGTGCTTAAAATACATTTTGAAATGACGATTTCACAATATTGCAAGCGATGTGTGGAAGCTGAATATCAAATCCAATAAGTCTATTCACAGCTGACAGCTGAACGGCAGTACGCATTTACCGATTGCTAACAGAATTTTGTATATAAAAAATAAACAAATTACCATACTTAAACAAATTATTAGTTATAATTCGTAATTTCTATATTTATTTTAATGCATCATCGTAGTCTGCTGCTCCTATTCACGATTAATCAGCAATACACAAATTACTAATTGAAAAAACCTATTTTTGTAGTTGTCTGTGTATTAAACTATTTATAAAATTACAGTAACAACAAAGTGGTTTTTAAATAAAACTTGTTTATTAATTAAAGTTCGTATTTTCTGTCTATATTTGTCAATGCCAGCGTTTTTGCTGGTTCTATAAACTTATGTCAGTTGGTAAACAGACCATCATTAATTTTTATTTATCTTGACTTCGTACTTTGGTAGTTGTAATCTAAACCGCAATAGAGATATTTCATTTTTAAGGACTGGTTTAATATTAACTAATACAAATATATATTCATACATTTTTACGTAAATCAAATATATATTTGAAGCACATCTTATAAGTTACCATTCCTATTATTTAAATATAGAAGGTAGAGGATAAAATTTCTTGTTTTAAAAATATATTAGTTTTGGTGAATCTCTGCAAATTCCTCTGAAATAGTTCTCAGGTTTGTTTTTCCAAAAGGTTAAACAAAGTTAAAAGTAGAGTTCAGATGAAAAAGTCTTGTTTTCTGTTTTTGGTTGTACTGAACCGACTTTGTGTACCAGCAAAATCCTGATCTCTTACCGAAAGTTCAGACACCACAGACCTCTGACCCACAATGCTGATGGGCTGCAGTCTGCCCCACGGTAGTGCTGTCGTAGTAATTCTCTTTATTTGTCTTAATTGGATACCACATGCTACTTTTTAGCAACGTTCATCCTGATAAGCCAGTTGATAGAGAGTATTTAAGGTAAAATATACGATGATGTTATACATCATAATTCAATTTCAGGAAGAGCTCAATAAGGTGAAGATACACAAATGGGACTTTCACTTCATGTCACAGAACCACTGCAACAGTCGGTAAGAGCACCTATGCAAAAGCAAAACTCCTTCAATTGATGCATTAAATTTTTAAAAAGGATAAATTTCATCCCTACAGAAAAGATAAAACGGTTGAATAAAGATGACCGTGATCGGCACTTGAAGTTCAGTAGAACAGTGCCAAAAAGTATTGGAACAAGATCACGATTATATAAATAAGACATGTTTTAGTGATGAATGCACTTTCTTTTTAAATAGTGCACGGGAAACTAACATGAATATTGTGAGATCCACACACAATATCCCTAAAAGGTGATCGTTTGACGAAGTATTTTCCACAATTACAGTCTGGTTCTTTTTCATTCACGAAAATTTAATGGGACTAGTTTAGCATTAATTTTGAGCACCATCAGAAGATCCTGAGACTTAAAAATTGTTTGTGAAGGAAACTTCAACCGTATCTCCCAGCAGGAGTGTGCAGCTCCACATTATGCTCCCAACATACGTATGCGGTCTCTTAGACGAGTTTCCATGAAGATGGATTAGTCACTTTAGCCCCCTTAAATAGTCAGTGAAATCACCATATGGCACCATACAAATTTTTCAAATTAAAAATGTGCAATCACTAATGTTTTTAGAATGAGCATCATTTTATAGATGTTAATTTGAATAAGTAAATAAGTTATTATTGAATAAGTTGTGCAGTTAGAAAAATTAGACATCTCACTGATGTAAGAATGGCAAAAAATGTTTATTTTGAGTCTCTATTGCGGTATGGTATTGTTTGCTGGGGCATGTCACCGGTTATAGAAAAAGTTTTCAAAGCTCAGAAAAAAGCAATTAGGATATTAAGCAATTTAGACTTTAACCAATCATGGAGAAACCATTTTAAAGATCTTCGAATATTTAAAGTGGAAATAATGGAAATCCTGATTCAAACTTACAAGTGTGCGAAGTAAACCTCTTATTTCCTAACATAATAATTTTATATGCAACATTAATTCTATACCAGACCCAATACACAAAACTACCCAGTTTAAAAAATAATTTTCTTATAATAGCCAATATTTTTCAATAAATTCTAATAGCGCGGAAGCAGATTCCAACATTAAATTCTATCAAAAGGGTCATTAAAGAATTTTTGCTGAAAAATTAAATGTAAACATTTGATGATTTTAGGCCGGATTCACCAGGAACTTGTTAACACTGTACATATTGACTCCATGATGTGCTATACTTAAAATTATTTTGAAAATTTAGTATAATTGTAAGATTAAATTAATTTATATTAGTATTTAGGTTTCTTATCTATTTGACAAGCCTTATAACATTGTAACATGTTCTCTGGGGCTAATAAAGAATTTCATTTTATTTCAATAATATGAGAATTAATAAATATTTACCAAAAAATTGTAATAGTACGTATTTGTTTATAAACCCTTAATTGATCCTACAGTGTGCCTGCTGATTCTACATGCATTAAAATACAACTTTGCTGACTCCTATAGTCTCTTAACTAAATTAAAGTCGACTAAACCATGTAAAATTTAATATTGGTTTATTTCGATAAATTCATGAAAATTTTGTATTACCTTGTAATGTGATTTTATTCTAAGGGCAGTTTTTATTTGCACATTGGATGGGGTAACTCCTCTAGTTGTTGAATATTGCATTTGTTTTGATTAAGGGGAGTCTTAACTCCCTATCTTCCGTAATGTTATCTTTATGCCATTTATAACTAATCAAGCTAGGACTCTGAAATTTGTTCTGTTCATTATTTGGACTTTTATTTAGAGACACAAACAAGATAAATAAAATTAGACATTTTATACAAACAGAGAAGTTTACATCATGAAAAATAAATAGTCAAAAAAATATTTTTTTTTAAATAGTTTTTTTAACCCATATGTCTTATGATTAGCTTATATTACAAAAGATATGGAGTAAAAATTTCACTTTAGGATCTTCCTGATCTAAAAAATGTGGCATCAAGCTATTTAAAACACAAGTTTAGGAAATCGCAAAAAGAAACAAAATTAAGCTATGTAACTGTTTAGTAATGTCGAGGTCAGTGTTGTCTGGATCCTCCTGGTTAAAAATTAGATTCTCAAGTTTTCTTTTTTTCAGAGTCCTGACCTGTCTGATTTTCTTTTTGAATTCATTAGCTGCTTTTTCAACTGTTTGCAGTTTAATTCGCTCCAGATGTTTGATCGAACTCTCCAGATATTTTCATACAATCAAACCTAAATGTTCCATGAATTTACTCTACTTATATAACCATCATTAAATGTACAAATTGCAGTAAAAACATCATAATTCAGAGTAGGTAATGTCACCATATAACATTATTCTTCAACTCTTTGGATTCTGTGTTTTGCCACGACTTTCCAAAAGCTGTTTGTCTGTAAAGTCCCAAAATATATATCTTTTGAGATGAAATGATTGTTATGGTCAAACTATATTTGGTCTAATAAAGATTGGTTATATTTGCACCAAAAAAACACTATGACAGTTTATAAAAAAACATATTTTTATAAGTTTAAATTGAGATAAAACAAAAAGTAATATACCACTTAAAAGAGGAGATTTCAATGCATAATAAACAACAAAAAAGTAAAAATTATATTTTTTTGAAACAATACGAGTTAGAATCCCCTTAGCTGACACACAGCTGATGTTACAGTATATATATAAACACATTGACTGCGGTGGACACAGCTTACAACTATCCTGGTTGTCACAACGTTGGAACACGACTTGTGTTGCAGTGAAGGTGTTAAAGCTGTATTTTATTTATGTACAGTAATATCTTAGATAATTTCAGTAGTGTGTGTTAAGTTATACTTTTTCTACCATACAGAGTGAGTTTTATGTCCTGGCACACCTGGATATAATTTAAACGGCCTGAGATATCTATGTGAAACCTTGACCCTACCTATTATAACTTTTTTTTTTATTTTTCAAGTTGTTGAAAATTTTGCCCCCCTTTTCTAAAGGGGGGCAACTAAATATTTTCAAATACAAACCCTTATCATGTGACCCCTCATTTTAAAGGGAATAAAAAAAATAAATCCAATAATCCAAACTAGAGGTCTCTACGTTTATTTTAACAGATTTTATGACAAATTTACAATAATAAAATCAGTAACTGTCTTGTCCTGTTTATCGTAACATGAGTCAACACTAACGCTAATTTTAAAAACAGTTACCGTTTTAATGTAGCAGGTGTTCAAACTGTTCACCTTCGGCTGTTTGACAGTGTGCTAGACGTGTGTAAAAACTTGAGACATAATAGGGGTTTGTATTTGAAAATGTTTAGTTGCCCCCCTCTACTCAATTGTAAATTTGTCATAAAATCTGTTAAACGTAGAGACCTCTAGTTTGCATTATTGGATTTCTATTTTTATTCCCTTTAAAATGAGGGGTCACATGATAGGGGTTTGTATTTGAAAATGTTTAGTTGCCCCCCTTTAAAAAAGAGGGGACAAAATTTTCAAGAACTTGAAAAATTTAAAAAATATGTTATAATAGGTAGGGTCAAGGTTTCACATTGATATCTCGGGCCGTTTAAATTATATCCAGGTGTGCCAGGACATAAAACTCACTCTGTATAATCAAGCTCTTCATTCTAAGCTCTCCCAAACAAGTATAAAAAATATATTTTATTTACAGACTAAATTACTTTTTAGCAGTTCTAAAAACCCCTTTGCTAATCAAAAATAGGCCTGTTTGTGCAAAGAAAACAGGCAGGTCTGGAAAAGATCCTAGGGATTAGGTTGGGAATGAACTAAAATACATTATTGAACAAAAAACTGTTTATTTACAAATCTATGATCAGAAATATCTTGCATCTACCAAGGCCTTATCTTGCTTTGGCTGGCCCATGTTATGTATCTCGTGTTCAAGGTCTTCTGGCTCGGTGTGAATGACATCTGCTTGTGTCGAGGGTGTGTTGGGCAGATGTTGTACATCCTTCCGTCTCTGACCACCATGTAACAGTCCTTACACCGCCTCTTCACAGTGTATTTTACCTTGAAACCACTCACCAGAGTCAGACAAGGTAACACAGGTTGGAGGAACGCCTTCGTCACTCTTGATGCTACATCCTCTGTGAATATACTGCTCCTTGTAATTGGCCTCAGATACACTGAACTTCTTGTCAGGCTTAGTTTCAAAGTGTTCGCCAAGAAGTTCATTTCTGAAAATGTTAACAAAGGTTTTCAATTAGTCTCAAATAAACAGTTCCACTAAAACACAGCTCAAATATTCTCTCCATTCTACAACTACATATAGAAGCACTATTTCATTTCTTGATGTTAAGCATTTGCCACCGAGATCTGCCGAGTTGCAAGTCATTATATCAACACCATGGTCTCCAGTACAATGAACTTAAGCAGAAAAACTCAAAGCACTTTATTACTTTTGCCATTATTAATATTAAAAGCTACATAATTTGAACAACTTTGAGACAATTCCGTAAGTCATGGAATAGTTTTATTTACCTAAACAGTTAAATGCATTCAAACACTTATGTCTAATACTGATGGTACTGGCTAATTTACATTTATCCAAGAATAAATAATTGACATCAACCAAATCATAGGAACATCCCAAAAAGGTAATTGAAAACACTGAAGCAAAGTTTGGAAAAAATAAAATACAACATGGTGGATGTAGAAACACTTCCCATTTAAAAGCATCCAGGATATCTCGAGTCCAATTTGCAGTTGGTCGTCGGTACTCGATCTTGCACAAAATTTATGGTAACCTAACTTCTGCGTAACAATTTTGTGTAACAAACTTCTTAAAATTTGAGGAAAACTAAGTGAGAGTTCAGTTATTGTGAATCGGCGGTCTTCTTTAATCTTCCCATCGACTTCAGAGACAATATCATCAATCACAATGCTTGACTGTCCACTTCGTTTGTCATCATGCACATTAGATCGGCCATTTTTAACCTAATGCACCACTGACACATTCCACCTTCAGTAATCATATTGTTCTCATAAACTTCACATAGTTCCTGATAAATCTTAATTGCTTTATTGTGCTTAGCCAACAAAAATCTTATTACTGACTTCACTTCACAACTCGTTAGATTTTCAATTGTATCACACACTTTAAACTGCTATTGTGAGACAACAAGGAACTACAGTAACCTCTCACTAGCACAGCTGTATAGTCATTGAATGGAGAAACAACCTGATATAAAAATGGTCATTATATTAGTCTCGCCCCTATTGGCTACAGAGTAAAACGTAATCTACTTTCTGGATAGTCCTCGTAATTGTTTTCTAAACTAATCTAATAATGTGTAATTTAAGTTATCGGTTGATCTGTTTTAAATATCAATCTATATCATTAGATACAATCTGCAAATAAAAATAAAATCAGTACCATTAGAATATTAACTCGTTTCCATATTTTGACCTTTATCTCCACCAAATGCAATATTGTAATACGTTGATAGGACACACTATGGCAGCTACAGCGACATTGGCTTGGATACAAAATCATTCTGTACAATGTTTACTATGGTATGTACTGCAAATAAAGGAATGATAATTAATTTTGTTACTTATTTGGTTAAAAGATTGCATCACTTTTCACTCACAACTGGATAAGGATTAAATGTTATAGTTGCACAATATAGTGGGTACACATAGTGGCCTGATGAGCTGAACAGCTAAATAGTGAGGGCTACTAGTTATGGCCCGTCGAGCAAAGAGAAAGAACAATGGTCATAAATCAATGACCTGAGGCAGAGAACAGTCATGGCCACCGTTGTGGCCAGGTGATAAATAACAGCAATCATATGAATGTAATACCGACTTCAGAGGGTTAATGTAATATTTTAACCTATTGTCCAATTTATTATGACTAGATTGTATTAAACTATTCAATACCAGTGTATAACCTAGATTGTATTAAACTATTCAATACCAGTGTATAACCTAACAAATAACAATCCTTATCTTAATGCGTTTATAGGCAAATATCAATATTATCCTAAAATAACCTCAGGGCAAGTATACAAGCGCAGACAAATATTGACAGTATCATTACAACTAAGAGTATATGTATCACGATCACTTGCACTAGCCTCAATACCACTCTCTATTAATAAATGATCAACCTCAGACGAACATAACTCATGCTCCATCAGTAAATCAAAACCAGAAAAAATAAATGGTTGCAATATAACAAGCAGCCACCACTTCAATTGACTCATTGGTATTTCTGATTATTGAACAATAAAACGCCAAAATGTAGAACGGAATTACGATGTAGGTAACAATTATAGCATATTTCAGCTTTATTTTTATATATATAAAAAATAATAGATTATTAACGAATTAAAACTATGTATATTATTATATGTGAAAAACAAAGCAGTGTAAAATCCATTTCATTTTTTTTTAAGAATATATACATCTGACAATTTGATACATACATATAATGCATATTCATCACCATTTTACTTGTGGCCATTATTCAAATCAAACACCACAAAAATTATTTTATTTTGTTGTTTGAATTTATTTGAAACAATATTGATTTTTCCCTTTAATACAAAATAATAAATAAATACATAACAACTGGCAATACTTAATTATAATATTTTTGTATTAAATTGTTTAGGTGTTTCTAATGCCTGGTTTCTAATTTGGTTTACTATCGGTTTGTCGTGGTGACCACTTATTACACTGCAGCCAAACACAGAAACTCAACATTCCTGGTGGGATATTCAAATGACATCGCTACAGTCATTTTACTCGTAGCACAGTTGGTGCTGAACATGGTTATGCGATGTGTTACAAGCTCATGGCTACAAGCAAATCATAATGTATGTTACCTCAAATCAAATCGGCAATACACCGGAACTGAAATTCATTCAATTGTCAACTGCAGCTTACATACAGTACATCTTGTTCTTGCCATAAAGTCATGGAAGGCATCAACCATATTGATAGTTTGTCAGTTTCAGTACTGTACAGTAATGTACTAATTCATCCTACAAATCATCTGATATTTTAGAACTATGTCACTAGATATTATTTTTATGTTTTCTTAAGTCATCACCTCAAAACCAACATTATTTTATATAAGCAGGTTTAGGTTATTATAAATATGTCGATTACCAATGTTAAAGATAACATCTACGAGCTCTAACGTAATCTGAGCTTAATTTAGGTATTATCTCGAGGGATGTTATTCTTTTTCTTCCAGAATTGCGGGGTGGCATCTAAGCTTGCACTAATAGTCAGGGGCATTTCCGATCAGCACTTTCTCAACCTCAGATCACATCCCAGATCTTTACCGACGTCAGATCACGTTGGACAATCTGGCACATGATCAGATGTCAGGAAAGTACCAATCGGAAATGCCCCTCACAATCAGTGCAGGCTTCGGTCGCGCCTTTGATGCCACTCTGCACTTCTGGTAGAAAAAGAAAAACATCCCTCAAGATAGTATCTAAATTCAAGTCATATCACGTGAGCGCTTTAACTTTTTTATATTTTTAATACGTATATATGTATGTACCTACTTACATACCCTAATAACAAATAGTTGATAAGGACAGACAGACGTTCTTCAGCCCTCATCACTTCCTTTGGGGGGACAGGAAACAAGAAACGATCGTCATAATGACATATAGCCTAATTTTCACAGCAAGAGAAAGTCTATTCTTGTTAAAAATTAAGTTTTTTTGGTCTCGTGAAAGAAAACTTCTTTTAAAAATAGTGACATCCGAATATTATCAAAGTACTGCTCCAAGGCTCACTGATTAGATTTTAAAGATTCTGTCTTGTCCTAATTGGGCAATGAAAAATCTACCAGTACACAACCAATGTCAAAAATAGTATCCACAGTGCTGTCAACAGATGACAGCAATAACTAGAAAGTATTTTAATTCATGTAGCTGAATACACATTGTCTCACTGTGTACATTGTGTGTTTGTAATGTTCACTGTCACTGGAGTTGTGCCACATGCCAGTTGCATTCCGATAGAGTTTAGTTACCCAGCTAGGTCGAAGCCCTAACTGAAAACGTTGATTATCTCACGACAAGCCTAACTTACATTGTTCTCCTTTGATACTTATGAATACTTTTTAAAATTTTAAGTAATTGAATTACACAGCTAAACAGTCAAACGATTTCATACATTTTATATATTACAAAGTTCGCTAACTACTAAATTGAGTGATTCCTAGCATTCTGGTAATGGTGAAAAGGGGCTTTCAAATTGGATTGTAGCAAAATGGTGGAATGGGGCCCGACCCGACACAAATAGCCAAGAAAACCAGTCTGACTAGAAGAACAAGCTGAGAGTGTCAATATAATTGATTGCAACTACAGCAATAAGTTCATTAATTCCAACTCCCCCTTTTTTTAAAAAATCACCGTAATCACAATTATAATGGAGAGTCTCATATTTAACATTACATTAGAGTTTAATATTATTGAAGAAGAAAAATAAAATCAATGTTGACATGTAAAATAAAATAAAAATAGCTATAAAAAGTACCTATTTTATACTTTTTCTCCACAAACAAGATCTTATTTGATAACTTACAAACAATGTTAGTTTTTATTAAATATATAATACTCAAGTGGATTACGTTAATAAAACTAAATTAAAATAGAACGATAGTGATTATTAAAAACAAATAGTAAACTTACTAATAGTGTTAGCCTAACATTTAACACAAAAAACCTAAACCAAAACCAATAGAAAACACTTGAACCACCGACGACAAGACGAATAATCAGTAATCATTAACCTTCTTTGGTTTTAGCGTTTGTTTGGGGAGGTCTTTTTTTTGGACAATTTTATTTACAATCTGTTCAGACATTCTTAGAACAATAAGTAAATTAGATAAAATAATAAATTAACACGAGTTAGACTCTAACCACCGATAGAGCTAACACAAATAAACAAGAAAGTTTGAAATTAGAATCTAAGAGGTAAGTCCAGGATTGAGTGTCTCTTCAGACGTGTAACTGACGCACTATTATCCAACAGGTTCATCGCAAGATAGTTCGGATGAGAATACAGCTTGTCTTGGTACTTCTTGCTGTAGCGAGTTATTTCCTCTTTTACTGTGGGAATTTTGGTGTCTTGATGTATTAATTGATTAGTTATATACCACGGAGCTTCCAGGATGTTCCGAAGGACTTTAGACTGAAAACGTTGGAGAATTTCGATGTTGGAGTTACTGGCTGTACCCCAAAGCTGTATACCATAAGTCCAAACAGGTTTCAAAATCACCTTGTATACTAACAACTTATTTCTTAATGATAATTTCGACCTCTTGTTTAAAAACCAGGATATTTTTTTGAATTTTGAGTTTAGAAATAATCTTTTGTGCCAGATATGAGAACGCCAAGTTAGTCTTCGGTCTAGATGCATACCCAGATATTTCACTTCTTCAGATTGGGGGAGGAGGACATTATTAAGAGAGACAGGTGGGCAGTTAGCAGGCCTTGTTGTGAAAGTTACATGAGTGGACTTGGTTTCATTAACCTTCACCCTCCATCTCACAAGCCACTCCGACAAGTCATCCAGCTCAGATTGTAGTCGTTGGGATGCAATTCCTGGGACTTCATGAGAGGCTAGTATAGCGGTATCATCAGCAAAGGTGGCCATGGTGACATCGGCTCGTACAGGTATGTCAGATGTGAAGAGGGTGTAGAAGATGGGACCCAATACACTGCCTTGTGGAACGCCCGCCTCAATTTTGTGGAGGTCGGAGTATTCGTCTTGAAATTTGACTCGAAAAAACCTGTTTGACAAATAGGACTTGATGACATTAAAGAAAGAATGAGGAACTAGTAGTTTTAATTTATAGAGGAGACCCTCATGCCAAACTTTATCAAAAGCCTGACTGATATCAAGAAAAACAGCCGAGCAGTATCTTTTTGCTTCCAGATCTTCCTTCACTACATTGACCACACGATGAATCTGCTCAATGGTAGAGTGCTTCTGGCGGAAACTAAACTGATGGTTGGGGATAAGGTTGCCGCTATCAATAACTTGCTGAAATCGTTTTAGAAAAAGCTTCTCAAAAACTTTTGAAGTCACAGGCAATAGACTTATGGGCCTATAAGAACTAACCTGATGTGGAGGCTTCCCAGGTTTAGCTACCATGACAATTTCCGATAATTTCCACTGTGCTGGAAAATGCTCAATTCTCAATATTGCGTTGAAGACAAAAGTCAAAAACATAATAGCTTTCCTCGGCAGTTCTTTTAAAATCCTTCCTGTAATGAGGTCATACCCAGGAGCTTTGTACGGCTTCAATTGTTTCACAATTATTTCAGTTACTTCAGAGGGAGTAAAGGGCTGAACAGGAAGTGATAGTTGGGTAGGTGATTCTAATAAGTATTCAATTTCTGGGTCAGGAGCTTGAGCTGAGTCACTGGGCTTGAACACATCGCGTAAGTGCGTAGCGAATACTTCAGCTTTCTCCTTGTTGTTCTTGGCCCAGCCACCACCTGGCAAGATAATCGGAGGAATCGGCACTCTTGGTCTAGTCATGTGTTTAGTAGTTTTCCACATTGAATATTTCGTGTCTTCTGTAGGAGTTAGACTTGCAGTAAAAACCTGAAACCTTTCATTATTGAAGTTAGATAACAAACGTTTCAAATCCCGCGCCGCTCTATTGAAGTTGTTTTTATCACGAGGATTCCTGGAATTTTGCCAAATCCTACGAAGTCTTCTTTTTTGAGCAATCTTTTTCTTGATGCTAAGAGGGTAGTTCAGGCCATTAGTGGTTCCATTTCGTTGATGCGGCGTTGATTGCCAAGCACACTTCTGGACTGTCCTGTTAAACAATTCAACAGCTTCATCTATTTCACCATTTGTCTTCAAGGAAACGTGTAAATGCAAGTTTTCATCAAGAAGAGATCGAAATTGGTCCCAGTCAGTATATTTAGAACTTAACCGCAGTGGACCCTCTGTAGTAATGACAGATGAACTTAAAGTGAAGATCAATGGAGAATGGTCTGAGGATAAATCAAGACAAGATTCTACACGTGTGTACGTTTGGGAAATACCTTTAGTCACGAAGAAATCAAGCAAATCAGGAATTTTTAAGGAATCAGTAGGCCAATAAGTCGGTTCTCCCGTAGAAAAATATTGATAGTTATTGTCGTTGATAGTCTTAAGGAGATTACGGCCTCTGGGATTGCACAGCCGAGAGCCCCACATGGTGTGTTTCGCATTAAAGTCACCCCCCGCAATAAATCTACAACCCAAGGTATTGAAGAAGTCGCTGTATTGCTGGTATGAAACGTTATGACGAGGAGGGGTATACACAGAAGATACCGTGAGTGGACCTGACCAGTCTTCAATCACAACACTGGAAGCTTGAATATAATTATACTTATAAGCAGGTATGGCATGGTGTTTTATACTATTTTTAACTAATACCGCACTACCACCATGAGCAGTATTATCTGGATGATTACAGTGACACAGAGAGTAAAAAGGAATTTTGAAATGTGTCATATCTGTGAAGTGAGTTTCGGAGATAAGCATAATATCAACTTTATGAAGACCAAGAAATATTTTAACCTCTTGAGTATGGTTACTCAAGCCATTGGCGTTCCAAAGTGCTATTCTATAAAAATTATTCATTTTAGCTTCGAAATGACGGAAGACAATAGGTTCATTAAAGTACCTATCTGTTCAGCCTGTTGTATCATTATTTTTTCAAATTTTCTGAAAAAGTCGTTAAGTGTTTTACTTAAAGCGTTTTGAGTACTGTTATCTTCAGACATCGAGTTGGATGCCACCTGTGCATATGATCGTCCCGGCAGGATTCGAACAGTGGATGGACTGGGAGGTCTTACCACTTCTTGGGCTCCCCGAGGTGATTGATCATGAGTTTTACTTTCAGGTACCTTGGGTCTGATCGGGGGAAACGATTTTTGTTTAAGTTCACGGTACACAGAACAACCTTTGTAGTTCGCCGGGTGGTTCCCCTCACATAGAGCGCAGGTAGGTGGGGTATCACTGGATTTCAAACATGCCCGTGTGTCATGGTTCTGGCCACATTTAACACACCTGTAAGGGTGCCAGCAATACGTTTTGGTGTGTCCATAACTTTGACATCGCTTACACTGAACGATCTCGGATTTCCTGAGCGGTGGTTCAAAGGTAATTTTTGCATTAAGGAGGTACTCGATATTAAATATATCTTTGTTACACGGATTTGGTTCCAGATCAACAAAGAACATTGAAAGAGGTGCTTTGGTTTTATGCTGTCTCATATTCATTACGTTGCGAACCTGGAACCCACAGGATTCAATAGCAATCTTAATGTCCGCAACATCAGTGGAAAAGTGCATATTTTTTAAAACCACGCGATATGCTTTCTCTTGTTTGATTTGGTAGGTATGAAAGGTGACCTGCAGCTCTTTTAGTTTGTGCACCAGCTTCCGATAACCGTCAATAGTTGTTGTATTAACTTTGAATTTGTTTTGGCTGAGGCATTTAAATGTGTAGTTGTCATTTGGGATAACAGTTTCAATAGCGGTTATCATGCTCTTAACGTTTACAACGTTGGGTACGAAGATCGGAGGTGGTTTATCCTCGCCAACATGAGACGGCGGCGTCGATGTGGTGCTCTCATCCATCGTATTTGACCCTCCAATAGCATCGAAACGATTATTTGTAGTTAATGAGAAGCTACTTGGGTTTGAACACAATTTCTTCGATATGTCGGGACCGTTCGAAACCAATTTCCTAGGTCTTTTGAATGAACCAGTCACTGTTTGCCAGTGGATGCCGTCATTACTTTCTTTCTCCTCAGAGTTTCGGGAGTTTGGAATACCTGTAGATATTACTGCTGTCTGATTATAACTGTGATCATGTAGAACATGAGCACTATCATCAGTGAAAGCATTTTCACAACTGGAACCTGTTTGCATCATGAGAGTCTACAAAAACGTAAACAATCAAAACATAAACACAAACAAGACAAGGTTATGTAACAGGAAGAACAAAAAACATTACATTACGAATAGTAAACTACATCAAAACTATTATCAAAATAAACGAAATCAATTAATAACAGTCCTTATTATCAGTTTGTGAACTATTTCACGAGAAAAAAGCAAGTTTATAACGAATTTCACAGAACCAAATACAATACATGTTCACCAAATAACAAAGTCAGCTGATTCGGTCTTTTTTCTTCTTTAATTGTTAGCTCTAGGCTAGTAGGCTTCGGGAAATCCCATGCCGCCTCAATGTACTATTATTTTGTTTCTTGACGTAGGAGTCTTGTAAGGATCTAGGTTATCTTCTCGCAAGGGTCCATCAGGCTTCCTAGGTTGAAGCACCTTATCCAGGTTACATTTAAGTTACCAATATGCAGAAAGTTACTTTGTTTTAAATAAATTTCTTAATTGAGCTCAAAAAAGTAATTCTTTAAAAATCTCTAAATCGTTTGACTGGGGAATTTTAGTTAAGTTTTGAACATTCATCCCGTACGTATTCTTTATTAATTTTAAACCTTGGCTTCTAGCGTGGTCATATGCAGGGCATCTAAAAAGATATGTTCCAAAGTTTCACTATGACCTAAAGTACATCTCGGACATAGTGGAGTGAAATACTGACCAGTAGTATATAGGTTTTTATATACAGGGTGTGGCAGAAAGGATGAACGGTTTTCAAAAAAGCAATATGTCGTTACCTGTGCATAAAAAAAAACATTTATTTACAGAATAATATTCACATGATCTTACCATTTTAGAAAATTAATGTTTGAAAACAACATCTGACAGGTGACGGCCGTTTTCAGCGATGCACTTTACAAGCCGCTCTCGGAAGTTGGCTTCTACTCTTTCTAACATTGCCCTGCCAATTTGTTCGACTTCCACACGAATTGCTTCCTTTGTTCTTGAAGTGTACGTGGTTTATGCTGGTAAACACGTGACTTGAGGAAACCCCACAAGAAGTAGTCGCATATGGACAGGTCTGGGGAACGAGGAGGCCAATCAATGTCATCAAACCGAGAAATGATGCGACCACGAAAAACAGCCCGAATTGCTTCCATTGAATTTCTTGCTGTGTGAGCTGTCGCCCCGTCCTGCTGAAACCATACTTGCCGAATAGGAATACGTTTTTTCTTCTTAGTTCAAGTAGGAAGAATTCAGTGAACATCTGTCTATAATGTTCCGAGGTTACAGTTACAGTGGTCCCGTTGTCGTCTTCAAAAAAGTATGGACCAATAACAACTGTACTGCTCACAGCACACCAAACTGTCACCTTGGGACTGTGTAATGGTCTCTCATGCATTATTTTTGGATTTTCATCTGACCAATAACGACAGTTCTGCTGATTAACGGTACCATTCAAATTAAAATGTGCTTCATCTGTCGTAAACAAAATGATGTTTTCATTTTGGTCAAGTATGGCCTTCATTTCTCGAGCAAAATTTAGCCGCTTTACATAATCGCCAGGATTCAATTGTTGAACCATGGCAGTTTTGTAGGGATGAAATCCTAGATCGTTGTGTAAAATACGCCTTACTGACCGATTACTGATGTTCAGTTCAGAAGAATGTCTCCTAGCAGATCGACCAGGACTACGGAGTATGCCTTGCCGAACTCTTTCCACATTTTCTGGAGTGCGTACAGTGCGATGAGCCCCTGGCGGTCGTTTATTCATCACTGTTCCTACTGAACGAAATGATTGAACCCAATGTAAACTGGTGTTACGAGTGGGTACACTGTTACTTCTCGCAAGATTGAAATGACGACGAAACTCGCGCTGAACTGCAACAATACTCTCATTATTATGAACAAAACTGTCGTAAGTAAACACACGGTGTTGCACACTCCACGACTCCATGATGACGACTAAACAATGACTAGACAAAATGGTATGTTCTACCGAACACATGGCCACTTCAGTCGCCCCACTCCCACTACCCAGATCAGAATACTATCTGTTCTAAAAACATCCATCCTTTCTGCCTCACCCTGTATATTGGCGTGACCAAATTTTAATCTTAGGATGTTGATTATTTCCCATCTTTTCATTTAAAAATTTTTGAACTATGTATATTTTGGTATCGTTTCAACAACCTCTTTATACAATCGGGCTTTATCTACTCCTATAAACAGATCGTTACTTTTTGAGAAGTATAGTTGTTTTTGGTACGCTTTGAAATCGTCTATGGATATATGTAATTGTTCTATTTGAGTGCCATCTTTGATTGCCTCTTTTGATAATTTGTTAGCTTTTTCATTACCTGAAATACCTATATGACTTGGAATCCACTGCAGGACAATATTTTTCTTCGATTCTAATATTTGGAATATTTATTGAGAAGATTAGGTGTTGATAAACCTTGGAAGCTGTTTTCTATAGCGCTTACTGCTGCCTGCAAGTATGTTAATATAACAAAATCATTAAAGTCTAAATTATTTATATATTCGATACATTTTAAAATTGCTATTAGCTCGCCTGTCTAACTAGATGAATACGGGTTTAAAGAGTATTGACCTGTATAAAAGGCAGACCCCGTACCATCTTTTGTTTTTGAACCACAGGGATACTTGGTTTTTAATTACTTAAATTTTGTTCCAATTAAAATTCAATTAAATCAAGACATGGTAGGTGTCTCATTCAGTTGCACAAAGTACCAGATCTAAATTGTATAAAACATTAAAAATGTATATTCTAACAGTGTTATGGAACGCTAACAATTATTGAAATGTGGATTAGTAGTAGGCAATGGTTACGTCACGTCATGTTAGGACTTATGAATGAGAGGGGATGTGAATAATCAGACTTTTTCTCATAAATACAGTGGTTGTGTTGCACTGGGGATTACCTGTTGAACTTGAATCCCTTAGTCCTGCTTACTGTATTGAATGAATTGTCATGATATTGCATTAATAAACGTAAATATTATATGCAATACCTATAACAAACGAATTATCTGCAATATATTACGCTCTCAAATAAGCGGCCCAGTCCTCTGACTGTGCTGCCGCTCTAACAATATTCTCTGATTCTCAAGAAGCTCCGCAGAAAATAAAATGCCACTTGGAGAGGAAAAAAATAAAGAATGGTTTCCCATTGCAATAGTCCATAAATTAATTACTAGTAAAATAGTCATAACTTTACAGTGAGTGACACATAGGTTGTGCAGCTAATAAAATTGCTAAACAAGCTAATGGTGGTGATTATGTCAATTTTCAAGTAGACTTTAAATTACTACAGTAGATAGATGTAATATATAGAGAAATAACAAGGAAATTGTTGCTGTAGATTTGAAAATAAGGACCGATGGCACACACGAGGCTGAATTTAAGCAACATAATTATTGTGGTTTGGAATGAGTAATTTGAAAAGACGCTTTATAATGTTATTATATGTAAGATCTGGATACTTCTGTAACGTACCACGATTACATCAGATAAAGCTATTACGTAGTCCTAACTGTAAACCATATGTGACTGTTGTTGAGGAATCAAAGAATTATCAGTGTATATGGTACATTAAAGAATGTGAAAATATGTTTGACGAATTGAGAAAAGAAAATGTTGGAATTCTTCTACATTTCCCAATCCTTCTTACGTGTTTTACCAGTTAGGGCAAATTTTAAATCATAATGAATTAAAAACTGTTTATTTTGCACATTTTCAGTCTTTTTTATAGTATGGTATCATAGTGTGTGGAGGGGCGTTCAAAACAATCATTGGTCCATTAAATGTTATTCAGAAATCGATACTCAAGGCAGCTCTAAATAAATCTAAACATTTTTCATCAAATAAGCTGTTTATAGAATCAAATATAATCACGATTCGTCAGTTATATATCAGGAATGTGATAGTCTACACCTATAGGCACAGGGAGGGAGTACTTGGTCGAACCACTCACAGCTACACTACCAGGGCCGCTGTGGGAGGTAGCGTGCGGGCCCCTGTCATCGAGATGACTGTGAACCTGACAAACGCAAAC
The DNA here is from genome assembly GCF_021130785.1 of Homalodisca vitripennis. NCBI lineage: Eukaryota > Metazoa > Arthropoda > Insecta > Hemiptera > Cicadellidae > Homalodisca > Homalodisca vitripennis. The sequence goes on from NC_060208.1 coordinate 9,153,466, forward strand.
TACGTGGCGAATTCGTTGTACAGGCGTTTGCCTCCTGTATAAGGGACCTACGGGCCGAACCAACCGGTCTGTTCAAGCGACTAATTACTACCTGACTGCGCACGGTCGGCTCTGATAACGCTGAGTCTCTCCCCACTCTCACTTACCGTTATTAACTACATTTTAATATAACTACTTTCAGTTGTTTTGCCGTCGTGACTGCATATACAACATGTTTAACCACTTGCTTAGATATTTATTTTTATTTTTTGTCGTAACTATTATTTCATTTCGTAAGACTTGATGTGTGAGCTGAATTGTGCTTACTGTAATATATAAGCAGTTGGTAGGCCTGCCCTACACGATAATTAGTAAAAGTAAAGTGCTCTGTAAAATTAACATTATTTTATATGTATTAGTGCGGGTGTCGTAGTTTCAAAGTAGCGCGGGAGTTCAGTTATGTGGACAGGTTTTCCGGTAGAGAGTAACCAAAACTGTGGATGCGTGAGTTTTCCCTGTGTCTAGAAATAAAATCCGACTCGTACTTTGTCAAGACCACTGATAACAGTTTTTGAGGAAGGTCACGTTCGCTTTTACTGGGTTTGCGCATGCGCACATCAATCCCAGGTTTCACAACGCCAGGCACCAAGTTTCCCTGTTGACAGGACTATTCTCGCCCCGCCGCGCCGACCGACGTACCGCCAGCACCGGAATTCCGATGCCCCTGCTTTTTTCTTGTATGCAATTTTTACCTTCTTATGTACTGCAGAGCTAGTATACCTGACAATTGCAGGGAATCACTGTTGTCTACATTTCTTTCAGATTTACTTGCAACTCTTTGTATCTTAGTTCACAAATATAGTAACTATACTCTATTATACAGTGAGTGACTGAAGCAAGACTGATATAACCCTAGAGGAATAAATTTGTTTTATGTGTGTATTTAAAAAATAAATTATAATTTTTTGTTGAATACTCTAAATATGATTTGTGAATCTGAAACTGTTTTTCAAAAGTTTGATTTTGAAAGTGATGTGCAGGGTACTCTTGTGAATTTGACATCTGAACTAAATACTTTATCCTGTGCATATCCTGATTTTTCATTTGAACATTTACACGCACAAATAGCGGTGCTTGTTGACAAAATGGACAAGTTGCGTTCTGTGTGCGATGTTCGGCTAACGGAACTGCAGTCTTCCAATTCGGAGATCAGACTTTTATCTTCCAAACTTGATCTTGAAAAGGAGCAGAGACGATCAGCACTAAACAACTCTTTCGCCCTTCAGGATGAGGCCGAAACCGAAATACGTAACCTCAACAAACGTGTTTTGAATCTTACCGAGGCTCTTAGAGAAAGCGATTCTCGTGTATCTGCCCTGACAACGGAAGTGAATAGATGTGTGATAAACTAAATTCCTCAAGTACAATAGTTAAGAACTTAGAAGATCTTAAAGACACTCAATTATGTACTATCCAAGGTCTTAGTTATAAGTTAGATGTAGCTAATGACCAGTTGGTTAAGCTTATTGATACGAACGCTATGGCGTCTCCTACTGATAAATGGGTAGAGGAAGAATCAATTAACGCCTACATTCAATCATGGGCCACTTCCTCTGAAATGTATAGCAACATTCTTATATTTGACACAGCCACTACGCAACTGTTGAAAATGGGTACTCCCGAATCTGTAGCTGACACTTTGGTTAATTCTACATATTTTTCTTGTACCTTTGTATTCTTTTGTGTTAATAATAATACTGACAAAGACGTAGCAAATGCGGGAACCCATTGGTCTCTAATATTACTTGACAGGGCTATTTCCCAAGCTTACCACTTAGACTCCATCTCTGGTCTGAATCATAGTTCTGCACTTACTCTGGCTAAGAACCTTGGTATTCTTGAGAATAATGTGTTGGAGGTTGACTGTCCTCAGCAGAACAATGGTTTTGAATGTGGGCTAAATGTGTTAGTAAACATCAAACTCATACTTCACTACTACTGTCTTTCAAATGTCAAAAACCCCTTCTTGAAGTGGTACGACATGTTTAACAATAAGTCTGTTGTAAGTAATTCGAGTGAATTTGAGATATTGTCGGATTTGAACGTTTCTAACTCATCTTGTGGTTTATCAGATATTAACAAGTCGGCGTCTCCGGGCCCCGGCGGTGTTTCCAGACCTAATGTAAAATTAGTTAAGAAAAAACAAAGTAATGAATGATATATTGTGAAACCCAAACGAAAAAGTAAGTCAAAATTCAAAACAAACAAAGTTTCATCCAGTTACACTATTGAAATTAAAAATAAATACTCTAAACTTGCGTCGTGCAACTCTGAGCATGATCATGATAGTGGGTCTGAGAACACCTTGTCTGGGGTGTGGAAGACGAGCCTACAAAGAAATGGTCATTGTTATAATTCTGGAGGGTCTCAGGTTGTAAAAAGCAATGAAAGATAGATGTCTGTCTGTAAAGAGGCAAATACTTCTAAGGGGCAACCTTATCGGAAACGTTTCAGTAAGGATGTTTTGGATCCGGCACTCCCGGACAGTAATGTAAATATGAAAAAAGATGTAAATGTTGTATATAGTAATAGATGTTCTGTATATGTTGATCGTAGTCCTAATATTGTAAAAAGTGCTAAAAATCATAAATCTGCCTTAAAGGGTTGCCTTGTAATCGGAGATTCATTACTTAGGCATTCTAGCAAACAATGCGCCCATAGTGGAGCAACTGTTGATATTAATCCTGGTGCAAAAATTGTAAATATCAGGAAAACACTGAATGATCATATAGAGGTTCAACCACCAGTTATCTATTTACATGTCGGCACAAATGACGTGCCTGTAGGCTATGATGGGGGGCCTGGGTATGACGGTGGTTGTGGCAAAAAAGAGGTTTTGCTCAGGATGGCTGAGCTATTGTATACATGTAAGACAGAATTTCCTAATGCTAGGGTAATTTTAAACAGCGTCTTGAGACGTCGTGATATTAACGACTCAGCTCTAGATTACCTGAATGAACAATTGTATTTAATGTGCAACAACTTTAATGTTGAATTTATTGACCTGTACAATTGTATACGTAGGTACCATCTTGCAAAAGATGGAAGACATCTAAATGGGAGTGGTAATTTTAAATTAGGACGCATTATGCTATCAACGTTACTAAAACCTATTCCACAATCCTCAAATTCTGATACAATGGAGTCCTGACCCTCAAATGACACCTTGCTCCCTGAGGCGCCTGTTCCTGTCGTGTCCTTCTGTGGGTCCTCCCCTGCGCTTTCCCATGCTCCTTCTTCCATGCGTTCCGAAGCTTCTTCGGGAAACGGGACGCTGGGAGTGCAAATGGCGGCCACCTAAACTCTCTTAGGCTGGTGCATCAGAACGTGCAGGGTGTTGTGCCTAAATTGTCTCAGGTGGAGGTTATGGTGGATTTGCTTTCACCCCAGATTTTATGTTTCTCAGAACATTTTCTAAAAGAGTGTGAGATGAATGTTTTTGTGTTGTCTGGGTTTGGGGTTGTGTCCGGTTACTGTAGGCCTAGGCCCGCAAAGGGACGAGGCGGTGTGTGCATCCTGCCTCACGAGAGTCTAAAAAAATGTCGTGCTGTTAAGGTTTCGAGATTTTGCATTGAGGGCACTTGTGAACTTGCTTGTATTACAGTGGAGCTAGGTGGTTCCCAGTGTTTGGTTTTACTGTTTATAAACCCCCACTTTCTGACCTTGGTGATATTGAACAGTTTTTTTTAATTCTTTGACTGAATGTCTTGAATCTGTTCTGAAACCTAGCTTTAGAGTTATTATAGTGGGCGATTTCAATATTTATATGTCAAATGAAAACGTAGCTGCCAAACGATTGTCTCATCTCATGTCTTCATTTGGGTTTAGAGACACTATAAAATCCCATACCAGGGAGTTTAATGGGTCTATGAAACGAATTGATAACATCTTTACGAACATCAGTCCATGTGAACTGGACACTCAAGTAGTCGTAACGGCAGTCTCTGATCACCATGCTCAGGTTGCAGATTTAAAGGTTGACATGTCTTCCGTGATAAATGTCCCAAGATCTCAACTCAAACGTCGGATCACAAGGAGTAGCATCCATCTATTAAGATTCGTACTAGCTAAGGAAATGTGGGATGATGTTTTTTGTGCACGGGATGTTAATTCAAAGTTCTCGCTCTTTCTTTCTACTTTGTCCTATTATTTGAACCTTATTGCTCCTATAAAGAAAACAAAATATTGCAAGACCAAATCCATTACTAAGATAGCTCTCAATAAAGATTTACTTGAGCTTCAGGAGAAGGTCCTTGCTATGTACTCCCTAACTAAACATCTTGGTTCTGAACACCCCTTGCGCAAATCTTACCGAGATCTTAAGAGACAGTTTCGGACCAGCATTCACTCTGCCAAGTCTGGATTGGTTTTCAATCACATCAAAAAGGCCCAGAATAAAAACAAGGCCGTTTGGGAAATCATTAGAGACATTCAGCCTAACAAAAAATGTAAGTCTTTCACGAATTTCTCCATAAAGAATGAGTCTGGTTCCTTGATGGTTGATCCCTTGGAAATTTCATGTCAGTTTAATTCCTTTTTCTCTGGAATGGGCGACCGTCTTAGAGGTAGTTCTTTGGAGCCACGCGGCATGAGCCATGTGATGCGGACAGTTGTACCATCGTTATTTCTGAAACCAACAAGTGTCCAGGAAGTAACCTCAGTAATAAGATCCTTAAAGCCTGGCCATTCCGTAGGATCTGATGGTATTTCTTCTAATCTTCTTAAAGACCTTGCTGAGCAATTGGCTTTTCCCTTGGCCCACATAGCGAACGCTACCTTCGAAAGTGGCGTTTTCCCATGCATTCTAAAGCAAGCAGTAGTTAAACCATTACTAAAAAAGGAAGCCCGCATGACATGGAAAACTACAGGCCAATATCTGTCTTATCAACTTTTTCCAAAGTCTTAGAGAAGTTGTACCTCATTCGTTTATTATCTTTTTTGTCCCAAAACAATGCATTTTTTGAAAAACAATTTGGCTTCAGAAAGGGTTTCTCAACACTTGATGCCGTGTTTGACTTCATTAATCGTGTTTCCGTGGCTTTGGATAAGCGTCAGCATACCTTTGGAATTTTCTTGGACCTTCACAAAGCGTTCGATGTTGTTAATCATAAGCTCTTATTGTGTAAACTTTACAACCTTGGAATAAGGGGAAGCTCATTTGACTGGGTCTCTTCATTTTTGTTGGGCCGAAGCCAGGTGGTTGAAATTCCATTTGTTAACGATTCTGGTTGCTAGAGTTATCGATTATCCTCTGTAGAAACAGTAAAATCGGGCGTGCCCCAAGGCTCTGTCCTTGGCCCCATCCTATTTCTGTTATTTGTTAATGACATCTCGTCTAGTGTAGGTATAGGTAATTTGTGTCTCTTTGCGGACGATACTTCTGTCAATATGTCACACGACGTTAGAGAAAACCTGGAGTGTGATATGTTCATACAGGGTAGTCTGCTTCAATGGCTCGAGGATAATCATCTTACTGTGAACACTGCAAAAACAACTTTTCTCGATTTCCATATTAGAGCTCCTACGAGCTGTGATAGTGGTTCGTCCATCATTATTGGGAATTCTGTTATTGAATCGTCAGAGTACACAAATTTTCTGGGCTTGAACTTAGATTCTAGCCTGAAATTTTGTCTTCATATTGACAGTGTATGTAGCAAATTGGGCAGCGGAATCTTTGTATTGCGTCGACTGTCCCATTTTGCTAATAGAGATATTCTTTTGGCTGGATATTATGGATGTATTTACCCACACCTTACCTACGGACTGCCTATTTGGGGGTCTGAAAAATATACCAGGACACAATACATTTTTCGGCTTCAAAAGAAAACTCTCAGGATTGTGTTGGGGTTAGCTAGAAACCAATCATGTAGGGTGTATTTCCGAACCAACAAAGTACTTACATTCCCGTGCCTATACATCCTTGAGACCTTAACCTTCCTAAGGAAAAACATGCATATTTTTTACCTCTGATCTATCTAAATATTACAACTTAAGAAAATTTTTCCGTTTGCCAACTCCAAAGCACCGTACATCATTTTTTGAAAGACAGTTGTATTACTCTTCGGTTAAATTATTTAACCATCTCCCGTTAGAATTGAGATCCGAAGAAGTAGTACCTAAATTCAGATCTAAACTTAAGTGTTTTTTAATTGATAGAGTATTACTCTGTTAGAGATTATTTGATGTCCCATTAATATTAAGTAATTAAGATACATTGTTGTTCTTTTTATTAAATGTATATTGACCTTTGTCATGCAATGTATTTTATTGTTGATTGACAAATAAACGCTTTGACTTTGACTATATATATATATATATATATATATATATATATATATATATATATATATATATATATATATATAGTCAAACATTGTGTGTGTGTGTGTGTGTGTGTGTGTGTGTGTGTGTGTGTGTGTGTGTTCTATTGACATTGTTTTAATTAACTAAGAGCTCGCCGTCACGCACAGGCCTCGGCCCATGTGGCGGTATTTTCATAATAGTATGCTTGGAATTGTAATTATTGTATATTTGAAAATAAAGATGAATTTGATTCTCTCCAAACGGATCATTATCATCTCTGGTGGTAACACATTTATCTCAGACGTGAAAATCAAGACTTGAAATAACAAATAAGATTTATAGCACAAAACCATTCTAAACAATTGAACTTTACTAATTAATAATGAAATAAAAGCTACAGAGTGAAAAGTTATTGATATAAATTAAATGTAAAGGGAAAAGTACGCGTGGTTTGGCGTTTTGATAATAATTGCAAGCCCAACAAGAAAAAAAAAATAAAAGACATGAGAAGAAGCAACAACTTAAATAACAACAGATGCCAAACTTGTGAAATGGAAGAAAATGTTTTTTAGTTAGAGGCTGATGTTTATAAAATTACTCTTATCTTAGTTTAGTTTTAATTTCATGACTCAAGTTTGTTAGTAAACTTTGTGATACTGCACTGTTAACAACTTAAGTGGTATAATGTGTGTGTGGTCTAAACTAAGAAACGGAGGTTAAAACATCTTACTGAAAATACAGAATACGTAGTTTTTTACATTACAAATACAGTATACATTTTCAGTTCCAGTAGTAAACTAAGAAAATGTCACTTAATATGAAGTGCGTGTGGGAGTTAAGAAGACTGACAAACGATACAACAAAATCTGACAATCCCATTTTTCATGTTCTACAAAAAGGCATAGTAAGTTTAATAAATAAGTATTAAGTAATAATGACCTATAACAAAGATTTATCCCTTAATGCAAGTGTGAAAATGTAAAAAATTTTTAAAATCAAGTGATTCTACTTATAGCCTAGTATATATATATATATATATATATATATATATATATATATATATATATATATATATAATATATACACTAGGCCAATGGCCCTGTATGAGTTCAGTTCAGTTACCTGAGCTGATGGTTTTGACATGTAACATTTGAGGTGTCAGGGCTGATTATAGACTACTGTAGAAGTACTAAGCATTGAACTAATGTTTACCCTCCATCGAATAACTGTTCAAGAGTAAAGTACAATAAGCGGACCTGGTTTTTTTATATTGATATTGACAAACGATATTACTTGATTATAACTAAAGAAATAATGAACTTACTAGTTATTGAACATTAGCTAATTTGTATCAACTTTAAACACTTTCATTGCCTTGTCTCAATTAATGTATTGTCTTTTATAGACAATAACACAGCCAAAACCTTGTGAAGTATCATGAAACGAAGTTTAAAAAGTGGCATATCAGCCGACCTGCTTGCTGGTAATCACTGTGAGTATTTGTAACTTACAGAAGAGAAGTACAGTTTTCATAGAGAGGAAGCTTTAACAACTTCTTGAAATCAGTTAATCATTGATACCCAGGGGAAAACATAAATAGTTACGCATATTTGTTTTATAGTTTGTTAAGTGTTATCATTACGTTATTATTTATGAGTTTTTCCGGTACTTTGGGATTATACCGACCACACCAGTATGAAGAACACAAAAATAGAAATTTATAGAAACAAACATGATAGAACGAAAAAAAACAACTCTTCAATTACAAAATTACAAACTTACAAGCATTTCCAGGTATTGTGATCGGTATTGTTGTCGCTGTTATCTTATCTTTCTCGAGAATCCTGATTACGGCAGGCCGCGCGGCATCACGTGATTTGCACGGTACATCATTGCCTTTCCATTACAATTCAATTTATATTTCTGATTAGCCCCTCTAGAATTTGATATTTTACTGATAGGTACTATCTCGAGGGATGTTTTTCTTTCGTCGACATCAGCGCGGGGTAGCACCGAAGGTGCTGTCGAAGCCCGCGCTGATGGCCGGAGGCACTCGCATTTTGGGTGGCGGAATGTGATCAAGAATAAAAACAAGTTTTGAGTGTTTTTTTAATAAAAAAGTTTAGTTTGGTAAATGTTTGTTTTTGTTGAATTTTTGTGTTTGGAGAAATGTAGAGGTAAAACACGGAAGTACAACAAAGCGATGCTGAACGGGCGGCGAGACTCTGCAATCACGTTATCTACTAGACGCTCGACTTTGACCTCTGTCTGAGGATGGGGAGGTGTTTGCGATAAGACAATTCCTGTTTTATATTGACGAAATATTGTTCTACGCTAATCTAGTAATCAGTAGAAACGAAATGTGAAATAACGATTCATGTCTGGGTGTGGTCGGTATAATCCCAAAGTACCGTTTTTCCTTTTTCCAGTTCTAATTGTTTGTTTGATCGTTTTAGGTCCTTTATTATGAGAATATCACTATGTGTATGATATTAATTATTTTAATTTCAAATATGATTGTTATTATTACTATAGATTTGTTGATATGATTGATAGACTCGTATTCAATATGTGAATATGGTACTTTGGGATTATACCGACCACACCCAGACATCAACCGTTATTTGACATTTAGCTTCTGCTGATTACTAGATTAGCGTAGAACAATATTTCATCAATATAAAACAGGAATTGTCTTATCGCAAACCCCTCCCCATCCTCAGACAGAGGTCAAAATCGAGCGGTCTAGTAGATAACGTGACTGCAGAGTCTCACTGCCCTTTCAGCTGGTCCGCCGCATTGTTGTACTTTCGTGCCACACAGTGTCTGTCGAGTACGTTGCTTTGTTGTACTTCCGTGTTTTACTGTGTGTGTAATAGATTAGTGATGGGTGACACTATGAGAATTTGGGATTTACCCAGGAATGAAGAGGGGGCCATTCGTTTTTTTACAAGATCATGACTAGTTGCCTAAATCTAAAATATGCATGGTGGTCGGCAGTTGCGGCTGAAGGCGGAAATCGACTACACTTACTCATCCTTGATATTGCTGCATTCTGGGCGTCACAGGAAACCCATTAACAATTGATAATCGTTGTAAATTTGTAATTTTGTAATTAAAAGTTGTTTTTTTTTTTGTTCTATAATGTTTGTTTCTATAAATTTGTATTTTTGTGTTCCTCATACTGGTGTGGTCGGTATAATCCCAAAGTACCGTGAATATTAAGTATCGATGATAATACTAATCGATATAAAATCCAGGTCTGCTTATCGTACTCTACCCCTATGCAGTCTTTCTCCAGACAAAAAACACTTCATTGATTCATCCATAGGGTCACAATACGTTTTTATGAGTTTTCCAAACTGGGTCAACGTTAATAAGCGGCCTACACTCTTTATGCAGTTGTTTTTATCCAAGTAAATAATACGATATTGCAATTTATTTAATAAAACATATGATTCCTACTTATTATTTACAGTCATTTGTCACGTAAAAAAAAAAAAACAAAAAAAACAGCAAGAAGTAACTACTCTGTGAGGAATTTGAAAATGACGATGAATATAAGGAAATTATATGATAGATTTCTAGATATACACATGTGTTTGGATACTGCCTTCAAAAATACAGTTGATCACTGCTATCTGCGCAATCTATAAATGTGGTAACATATTTCTGATGTGTAGGTTTAAGCCATTGTTGGATTTGTTATTTTGTTATGTTATTGACAATTGTTATGTTTTATAATTCTTATTTCATATGATTAATATAGAATATAGAATTTGTATTATATATCGAATGGTTTGATAATAACAATCAAATAACAAGTGTGGGCCGCTTATTAAAGTCTCCCCTCCGAACATTCTAACTTCTTTAAATACTTATTAATAATATTATATTATTCAAAATAGAATTTATTTAGGGTAGCTGTACAATAAGTGGATTCGGTTTTTATATCAATTAGTATACTCATAGATACTTAATATTTATATATTGAATACAAGTCTAGCCTATCAATTATATTGAAATATCTATAGTCATAAGAACAATTATTTGAAATTAAAATAATTAATATAATCCACATAGTGACAATATCATAAATAATAAACAGGCTATAATCCTCAAACAAACAACTAGAAATTGGAAATAAGAAAAATTCATGAATTATAATGAAATAACAGCATAACAAACATTTATAGCACAAAATACGATGCTTAACTATTTGTTTTCTCCTGGGTAGCAATGATTAAGACAAGAAGTTGTTGAAAGCATCCTCTCTAGAAAACTGTACTTCTCTTCTGTACAAATGCTCACATACATGATATGCAAGCAGATCGGCTGATATGCTACTTCTTAAACTTTGTTTCACTGTCCTTCACTAGTTTTTGACTGTGTTATTGTTAATAAAGGACAATACTTTTTACATTACAGTGTTTAAAGTTGATACAAGTTAGTTATTGTTAAAAAATCAGTATTGGTTCATTACATCGATAGTTATAATGAAGTAATTTTGTTTCTCAATATCGATAAAAAAAACCAGGTCTGCTTATCGTACTCTACCCTTTATTTATCATAAGCTATTTATATAGCTCTTTTAAAAGATGGTAAAACCTTAGAAATTATGAAATTGAAATAGGCTACCTAAGAAGTAAAAATATTCGATACTTCTTATAAATTTGATTAACTGACTTTGGGCAAAAGAATATTTGATATTAATGCTCTTTCTTCATTTAGCTTTAGTTAATGTAGTCACTGAATTTGCAAGCAGTTTTAGCTCAGTACAGGTCAATACATTAGGGTCTAATATTAATTTGTTGTTAACCACATACTATCAATTAATATTTGAATACTAACTAACGGGTATAACTCGACTAACTTACTGGTGTGAAACTGCTAAAGGATTCCACCAAGGAGTTTCCCTTACTACCCCACCCTACTTAACCAGTTCCCACCACTTACAGAACCAAGAAGAAAATGGTGGACGAAAGTCATTGAAAACTAATCTATAAACTTACAAATGAAATCTGTTCTAAATGATAAGTTTCACTACTTAACTGCTGAGTTTATAGCTGTAGTGTAATGGCTCTCTGTCGAGTTTATTTTACAATAAATTATAAACAATCACTTGTATTGATTGAGGTATTTACTAAGAACGAACACATGAAAGTATACTAGAAGTAGGTAATACATGAATGAGTGGTTACTCTAGTTTGGGGCGGAAGAAAATCTGGTGGTGAAGAGGGGAGTAGTAATAAATAATATATCTCTTACCTTAGTAATCTTATAAAATTGTAAAGTTGAAATGGAAGTTTTTACCTCTTAAAAGTATTATTTTTTTGCACTGTATATACTATTTACAGCAACTTCACACTTTTAGTAGTTTTTGAGTGAGTGGTGGTCGGCAAAGTAGGGCGTCGCATACAGAGCTACATATAAATATGTTATAAAAATACAACCGCCTCTATTCAATGACTTGCCACCTGACTCACAAGCAATGACATCGGTCTTCCCAGCTGGATCATGGCAAGAAACTTATGTAACACGTAGATTTTGTTTTGTTTTGGTATGTACTGATTTTATTTTAGTATTGTTACAGTGCTAGAAATCAATTTGTTTCAATCGAGTGTCAAGGAACAAATTGATCACATCAAAATGCACTTAAAGCAAAAAGTGGCAGACATACAGTCAACATTAAAACTTGTGAAAGGGCTAAATACACGTAGATTTTACGTAGAGCACTATTTCTGGTAAGCTGTTATAGACAAAAGAAGTTTTGGCAGCTTATAGACCATGCAGGAAGAAGAGCATCTTCTGTAACAATAAAAGAAGAGTACAATGATAAAGAAAAAGCTTTCCAAACAATCCTACTAACTTCGAATAGGTTGTACAACGTTCATGTAACGAGAAAAATGTGTATTTTTGCTAAGTATAATTGCATTTCAAGACCTTGATGATAACATACTGGAATAATATATATAGCAAAATAAATAAGATTCAATTTTATGTACTTGACAGTTTGTTTCTGTTTTCAGTCTATTGCTGGCCGTACTGCAGATTGCGAAATTAAATGTATGACCTGCAACGCGGTATCAAGAAAACACTTCAGAATCCACCTGATGGATGATGGCTCCATTTTCATCAGGGATCTTAAAGTTAGTACCATGGATAATTGTTTCAATTCAACTGTTGATTGTGTTCCATTTCTTCATTTTATAGCCTCACTATGTTGCACTTTTATGGATGCTGATAAGAATTCAAAGCTTATTAAGTATGTTAAAAAGATTTATTTTAAAAGCCTTTTCATCAATCTAAAAACTGAGTAAAAATGTCTAATAAATGGGTTTACGCTGAACACGAGAGAAGGTAGAGGCTGCATCCGGGTCTGAGAATGAGCAGAATGGTCCTACAGTCGACTTCCCCCAGAGTAGCGTCTGACCTTCTCTTCTTAAGTAGATTGGTGTCTTCTCGAGTTATGGGTCTGATTACGAACATGATCACTTCAGGAATCATCTTCACAGAGACGACATTCTTCCGGAGGATCTGCTTTGTAGTATGTGTGGTGAGCAGGAGGAAACTGCTGAACACCTGCTCTTTGACTGTCCTGCAAGGGAGTGCTACGCCATCTTTGGTAGTCTGGACAAGAGGGGAGAATTTCTCCAGGACCTGATCGGTTTTCAGCATATAAGTAAAAAATCTACTTCTTTTCACACTTCTGTTATTTATAAGGATAGAATGTACAGTGTGAGTAAATCTTTGCCGAAGTTAAAATGAATTCTTTTCAGACTGCATTATGTAACAAAAATTGAAAAACTGTACTAAAAGGCTTATCCCACTAATATTATAAATGCGGATGTTTGAATGTTTGGATGTTTGGAGGTTTATCCACGAATCACGCTGAAACTGCTATACGGATTGTGCTGAAATTTGGAACAGGTATAGCTTTTGGTCTGAATTAACATTTAGAGTGCTTTTTACCACCTATAACACATTCATTTCACCAAATAAAGTCGAATTCAAATTGAAAAATTAGTTTGTTTACATTCGAATGTTATGATAAGCACGAAACGTATTTTGACAGCTATAGTTCGACAAACTTTCTGAAACATCTGTTTACATTTGAATTTTATCAATAATAAGTAAACAGTGCTTGATCGGTAGTGTAATGCAGATAGTAAATAAAACATTAACATATAAATTTTACTCCATATTATGCAAGTGACGAATTTAAATCATCTAATGTATTAAATACTGTTATAAAACTAACCTTAATGAACAAAGTTATGAATGTTTTCACATAAGTTACTTTAAACTGGCGGGCTTCCTTGACATTATGATATTACATTTTAACAATGGCTAATGGAAAAACAGAGAAATGAATACTAACATGCCTCGACGATTCATTCTTTCCCTGACTACAGTCCAAAAAACAAGTGTAACGCAAAACTTTAATAACGATTATTTTGGAAAGTTGCAAAACCTTAATAAGAATTTCCCTCTTATACCTAAAGTACATAGTAAGTAGGTAGGACTCTCCCCTAGGTTGTAATAGGCTTTTCAGTCCTAATTATGTGTGTATTTTCTTCATTAGGACAAGGTAAACTCAACTATGTCAACACGATTTTGACCAAAGTAGATTTCCGAGAACTAGATAATCGAACGTATGTAAAATTTAATCAAGGCAATATGGCAAGCTAAACTGTGACACAGTAGGTAAGTGAATTTAAATGGTCTTAAGTAGGCACTATTTAACCGAAGTAGGCATCTCAGTCCTACGTAAATATATATATATATATACTTGCTCCCGGTGGAGCAAGTACTTTTTGTGATTCAATGTTTATTGAAATTAAATAAGGCTATTGCCATGTATACAATTTAATGTAAAATATATATATATATATATATATATATATATATATATACAGGGTGTATATTATGTCTGGAAACACCCAAATATATCCTTTAATAATTTAAATATAAATTTGAAACCTCTTACAAACGTGATAGAGATTGGGCATCTACCTTTTTGGAACAATGTTTTGTTATGTCACACAACGGGGGGACGTCCTGCCGAGGGTATCGTGAATATTCTTAATGGAAGCCTATACCTTGTGATACATAATTTTAAAGGTAATAGCTTACTGAATTGAATGCCACAAACCGCATCTCAAAGGAATTATTCTATCAGAAAATAGAGCATTTTTAGTATTGAAAATTTACTGATGTTCAACAATGTAATTTTAACATGGTTCTTGCCACAAAATGTGTTACACTAATTTTTTAGCATTTTTTAAATGTTCAATTAAATAAAACAAAAATTTCATTTTAAGCTGGTTCTATTAGCACAAATTTGCCAGTTTTTATTACAGTACAATTATGGAAATACTTAATGTTATTGATTTCTTATTACAAATAAAAAGTAATGTTATGCTGTTAGAAAAGTCTTACAACAAACGTTTTACCTGCATTTGGTGTCAAAGCAATTGTTTCGAACTGTGTTCCTTCTACGGTTTTGACAATGAGCCAATCTTGTGTAAAATGATTCGACAGAGTTGCCTAACATTTCTTCAGTTATCAAAGCAATCTCCTCTATAATCCTGTTTCTTAGGTCTTCCAAATTATGAGGCTTTCTTTCTATAAACATTGGATTTTAAATGACCCCATAGGAAATAATCGATTGGTGACAAATCCGGAGATCTTGGAGGCCATTCGATTTCTCCTCTTCGGCCAATCCATTTATGAGGAAACCTTAAATCCAAATACTCTCTTACTTGTCTCCCATAATGGGGTGGAGCATCATCCTGCTGAAAACCATACATTATCGAAGTATTCTCCCTGATGCAATTTGAATAGCTGGGATTATTTCATTTTGGAGCATATTGTAGTAAAGTTCGGCATTTAAAATTTCCATTGATGAAAAAGGGTCCAACAATTTTGTTACCTAAAATTCCACACCATACGTTCAGTTTTTGTGGTTGCTGTGAATGGGGACTCAGTAATCCAATGTGGGTTTTCACTAGCCCAGTAACGGCAATTGTGCCTGTTAACATTGCCATTTAGGAAAAAAGTTGCCTCATCAGAAAATAGTATGTTGGTCAGAAAATCTCTATTGTCATCACATTTGCGCATCACAAGTTCACAAAATTCAACTCTTCTGTCGTAATCATCCTCACTTAAACTGTTGGACTAAATGAACTTTAAATGGTTTGTATTTATTAATTTTCAAAATCTTACTCACAGACATAGGGTGGCATATCATGTTTGCTGTGCAGCTTTTCTGAGCGATGTATGTGGGTCTTCAATAAATGTTTGAAAAACATCTAGTGCATGTTCTTCATCTGTTGCAGATTGTATGCCTACCCCGACTTTGGCCGATTACGTACACTCCCTGTCATTTCAAAACGCTCAATAGTTTTTGATATTGTCGAAAACACTTATGGGATTCCTTTCGGGGAAAGTGTCATTAAACAAATTACAAACTTCCCCGATAAGATCTTTGACGATCGCCATGTATCCTCGCATCATCATCAACAGAGTAATTCGTTCTCTTTCAGACAATTCCATTAAAATGCCAAATAAAAACTGAACTACTGTAATTAGATAACTTGTTGACAGCAAGCTTAGACCTGTCTAGTGAAAGCTCCATGCTCAACAAACTGAAACCTGTAGACCAGATGATTAATAACACAATAATGTTTCTCATAGGCTAGTGACCTTTGTCTCTTTAAACCTTCCTGCTGACTGGAAAACACCAAGTACAGATTCATAAGTAATCAGAGAAAGTGACTCATAAGTTTTATTCATTGTAATAAAAACTGGTACAATTTGTACTAATGAAAACCAGCTTAAAAAATAAATTGTTTATTTTATTTTAATTGAACATTTAAAAAATGCTGAAAATTAGTGTAAACAACATTTGTGTGGCAAGAACCATGTTAAAATTACATTGTTGAACATCAGTAAATTTTCAATACTAAAAATGCTCTATTTTCTGATAGAATAATTCCTTTGAGATGCGGTTTGTGGCATTCAATTCAGTAAGCTATTACCTTTAAAATTATGTATCACAAGGTATAGGCTTCCATTAAGAATATTCACGATACCCTCGGCAGGACGTCCCCCGTTGGTGTGACATAACAAAACATGTTCCAAAAAGTAGATGCCCAATCTCTATCACGATTGTAAGAGGTTTCAAATTTTATATTTAAATTATTAAAGGATATATTTGGGTGTTTCCAGACATAATATACACCCTGTATATATATATATATATATATATATATATATATATATATATTTCTTCTTCGTCAGAACAACAAGGCAAACTCTACTATAGTACTGGAAATATCTTAGACCTGAAATATATGACAAGGACTCGAAATATACGCTTTTTGACCGAAGTAAGTTTCCGAGACCTGTGTGATCTGAGATTTGTGTTTTTTTGATCGGGATGACAAGGTAGATTTAGCTGTGACGTTAAGTATATAATTAATTAGAACCAGAAATGCTCCTACACGTGCCAAACATGATATAATAATTAAGTTAAACTCTGATACTATTTACCATGAACTTAAATAATATCTAGCTGATGTATGCCTACTTACGTTTTAAAATTTTTATAGGACTCCTATCATATTACATCATAATTCCTTTTAACAAGTAATATAAGGACTTTGGTTCTAAGATTGCGTGTGAAGCCGCGGGTAACAGCTAGTTAAATATAAAAAAAAACTTTTAAACTGGTAGCTGCAAGAACTGGTGATATTTCCATTTTCTAGTATATTACAAATTAAAGAACTTCTAAAAAACAAAGTTTTGTCAGATCACAACTTAAAGAAGCTTTAGAGGGAGTTTTTAGCTACTTGAAAGTAAATATAAATGAAGTTGAGATGTATAGAATAACAGAAGAGGAGGAGCTTTCCCGAAGAATTTGTCACCTAATTGATTCTTTGCACTAAACAAAATTTAATTGGGGTAACAGGAAGCAAGCTTCCAATGCACTCCAAAAAGATATATAATTGATTAGAGAAGATTACACAATAGAAAAGTTAAGAGATTAAAGGTAAAAAACTGTACACCTTGAGACAGTACAGGAAGTTAAAATAACAAGTACAGTAAAACTACACTGTCTACATCCTCAGAATATTGTCAACGAACTCAGCAAAATTATGTATAGTTTGTATCAGAACCAAGTAGAAAGCCAAGATTTTTTTTATTAAAAATCTGAAATGCCTAATTTTTGCCAGTTTTATGATATTTAATCAGTAAGTATAGCTCTTTTGCTGCATATATTAGACTTTAATTAGTTTATGATTTAATCCTTTTACATATTGTGGCTATTTGTGGAATTTTATGGTACACGTTCAAATCTCTTGTCTCTCGTATTTAAAATTTGTTGTCTTTATGCATTTTTGTGTTTTAGAGAAAATGTTTTAATTATTTATTACCAAGTCAAAATAAAATCTTTTTTTTTAATGGTGAATAGTAGCATATGTCTGAAAAATATTGTTATTGTCAACAATAGTGTAGTAAGCTCATCAGAAATATACAAAATAATATCTTTAGTTTTACATGTGGTTTTTGTTGTCGCCATTTTCAGTTTAAGACCACAAATACAAACTTTTCTTTTTCCCTGTGTTTACTAACTTCTCATATAAGGTAATGCATAACAAAATGTTTTGGAATCTTTTAGATTTATCAATAATTGTGGGATGACAAATTTAAATACTGTAAATGAATTTATAGCCCAGTTGAAAATATTGGTATATACAGAGTTGCTGGTCTACTGTCCGTAAAGTGTTCAACAAACATTAAATTATTACATTACACTGTAGTTATTAACATGGTGTTTCAGAGTCTTAACGGAACGTTTCTTGGTGATGAGAAAGTGATAGCAAACCGTGACATATCCCTGCAGCATGGTGACGTCATCGGTATGGGTGCCCATCTTAACAATAGGGAAGATGAAAATTTTGTCTTTCAGTTGTACCAAAGGATACTGAAAGAGGTTCGTATATCTTAAAGTTTATATCAATCTAGTTATTTTGTTCCGTAAAATTAGTCTTGAATTTATTGGAATTGTATTTATCAGTTTGGATAGTTTAGAAATAATTTTTAGTTTAAAACTAATAGTACATCTCCCGCATAGCGTCTGCCTATCTTGTATTTGTAGCGAAACTTGTTGACCGTTAGTTTGATGTTCTCGGAAGATAAAGACTAACGTAATATAATATTTAGTGTAATCTAACAGAACGATTATCACAAGGTATGTTTATGTTGCACTGATGAAATATGCAGGTAACATATACTAGCTGTTAAGGTAAATACTATTGTAGGAAGTTTTTGAGTGAATTTTTTCACGCTGCATATTTTACCCAAATATATTGATTTTGGGTGTTTTGCATGCATTTGAAAGAAATTCACACAGTCAAACAACAAACTTTTGGCTTATATTATTAGATGAGTTTCATTAAAACTAGGTATCATAATAAATGAAGAAATTTTCATTTACAAAAGTTAAAAAAAATACACCAGAAATATAATTTTACAGTATTTTAATATCTCTTGGTAGCATATAAATAAATAAGCATGATATAGAATATCAAGTTAAAAATTAACTCATTTGGTATCTTCCTATGGTATGGTTTCTGATGTAGTTCCTGATATAGAGCCATGTTATACATTTTAATCCTAGAAGTGAAAGTAAATTTTGTCCTGAAATGGGTAGTCACTTCTGGTTTTTAGCATTGGCGACTGGCAAGGTTACTTGTAAACAGTTTTTAGAATTTATCATTGACAACTTAGAAGAGAAAAACCTGGTGACTACTATTCTACTTGACTTTAGCAAGGTCTTCGACTGCCTCGGACGTAACCTGATACTAAACAAACTTCAACAACTAGGTATCAAAGGTCAAGCTTTGAGGTGGTTTAAAAGTTACCTTGAAGGACGCCAGCAAGTTGTTGAGTTAAGGCAGACACACAAGGGAACAGTAAAGAAGATCAGATCACCTCTTCTACCAACAAATAGGGGCGTTCCTCAAGGATCAGTACTGGGCCCTGTGTTATTTATTCTTTTTACCCATGACCTGCCTCAATACTTGGTAGAACACTGCACGCCCTTAATGTACGCAGATGACACAACATTGCTGCTAGCTGAAAAATCTGCAGATACCCTAGCTGTTCAATCATTAATTTCACTCAATATGACCTACCAGTACTGTCACTTCAAAGACTTAGTAGTTGATGAAAACAAAACCAAACAAGTAGCCTTTGGTAAGAAAAAGACTTAGTTGCAGCACTGCCAGAGGTGATAAGGGAGAACAATTCAACATTCCTAGGAGTCATTATTGACGATGACATGTCCTGGAACAAACACATTGATAGTATTACCACAAAAATCAACACCTCACTGTATGCCTTAAAGCGCATCAAACAGACAACCGATCAAGCTACTTAAAACATTGCCTATCACGCACTTGTAGAATCTCATATAAGATATGGCCTTGCATCCTGGGGTGGAACCTCAGCAGGAAACCTACACCGTATCCTCCTGCTACAAAAGAGAGCCATAGGAATCCTGTATTGGCTACAAGCTAGGGATAGCTGCAGAGAAGCATTCATAATGATCTGATCACTTACAGCAACATAGATGAAGTGTTATTCATGTGATACTAAGGAAAATAGTGATATTATAGTTGCTTTATAATTAGGTTAGGACTCTACTGTAGTCACTTACAGCAACAAAGATGAAGTGTTATTCATGTGATATTAAGGAAGATAGTGATATTATATTCACTTTATAATTAGGTTCGGTCTCTACTGTAGTCACTTACAGCAACAAATATGAAGTGTTATTCATGTGATACTAAGGAAGATAGTGATATTATATTCACTTTATAATTAGGTTCGGTCTCTACTGTAGTCACTTACAGCAACAAATATGAAGTGTTATTCATGTGATACTAAGGAAAATAGTGATATTATAGTTGCTTTATAATTAGGTTCGGTCTCTACTGTAGTCACTTACAGCAACAGATATGAAGTGTTATTCATGTGATATTAAGGAAGATAGTGATATTATATTAGTAGTATGGAAACGGGGGTTCTAAAGGGCCCCATACACCTGCGAGTCTGACTCGCGAGCCTGGCTCGACTCGCCTAGAAATGGACCAAATCCGTCAGTGTATGGACAATAAAGAGCCGAGCCGAGTCAAATTCAGGCGAGCCGAGCCGGATCCGCCACTGCTTGCCGTGCGGCTCGGCTCGGCTCGGCTCGAGTATCAGTTCGCCAGTGTATGGCGCATTACGGATCGGACTCGTGCTCGTGAAAAATCTGTTCATTCCGTTTTCACTACTGTAGGCCAAACGTTACGCACCACTCGTTCCGCCAAGGGTAAGGTGTTTTGTTTGTTTTGAGTTAACATGGCTGACTCCAAGTTATTTATGAGCTCTGATTTTTTAACAACATTTATTGAAGAGTATCGAAATTTGCCGATAGCATTTATTATATGGAAACGGTGGTTCTAACTCGTCCCAAAGAGGGACGAGTTCAAAGGTCACCTAACCTAACCGGTGGCGGCGGTAGACACGTGTGCGCGCAGTGCTGCGGTGCCCGAGTTACACAACGTGAGTCAGCGGTAGCACACGCGCAGTGGACGGTGACGTTCACTCGCAGTCTGGAAGTCTGGTGCGCGGTGGTTCGCACGTAACAAGACGCGAGTGGTGAGTGTATACGAAAACGTGTTAGGTGTCCGTGTACCGTATGTGAAACTGTTGTTGCTAGAGCACGTATGTGCGACCCATACGGACATCACTCATACTGTACAGAGATTGAGGCAGTGTCGGATACTAGGTAGTCCGGGTAATTCATGATTCACCAACCGGCTACATTCTAGAAGTCGACTTGGCGTATCCGAAGAATTTGCACGACTTGCACTCTGACTTGCCTCTTGCACCGGAACGTCGAGTACTGCCGGGGTCGAAAGAAGAGAAACTCCTCACCACACTGTTTGACAAAGAAAAATACGTTGTCCACTACAGGAATCTAAAACAGTATTTGTCGCTCGGCATGGAACTTAAGAAAGTCCACAGAGTCTGCCTGGCTCAAGTCCTACATCGACCTGAACACCCAGATGCGTACGCAAGCCAGGAACGAGTTTGAGAAAGATTTCTTCAAGCTCATGAATAACAGCGTTTTCGGTAAGACAATGGAAAATATTCGGAACAGAGTGGACATCCGACTGGCTACGAAAGACGAACAAGTCGACAAGTAGACTGCTCAACCCAACTTCAAGAGCAGAACGATTTTCACCGAACAGTTGGCGGCATTTCCCAACGGCACGTATCGTGGATTTCCCAACCAATTCCATGTCACTAAATTATTGAACCATTTTGTGGTGTTGCTCAGTATTCTATACGGCAAAGGATTGTCTTTGTTCCCGCATCGCGGTCTCTTCATGAACGCTTCTGTTTCAGGGTTCATTTACCCATCAACTGTGAGATTATATTTAGCTTGAAATGTCTATCGCCGCCTTTAAGATTTTCCCGTCTACTAACGAAGTAGTGTTGTAATTCTCTAAATATCCGTAATGTTTCAAATAACACACAGAGTCAAAGTCTTCATTTGCATAAACTAAGGTGGGTGCAATAACCAAACACGTGCAGTAATACATCTTGTCTACTAATGTACATTACCAAAGTTGTGAATAGATTATGCACGATCGGGAACCAGGTCCAAATAAACGTAACTGATCACGTTGTCGTTTAACAGAGCGTTATTGTTTTGATCCGTGATGGCTAGTTTGATCTGTTGCAGCTTACGTAGCCCTTGTCGCACAGACACATAGTGAGGGCACTACAGTCTCTCTGATATTTTGTAACCGTGCGGCACACCGGGATAGAACTTATACAAAACCGCCGTCTCTTGGTGTCTGTGTTGGTGCACGTCGTGGCTCACATAACTGTTTTCCACAATTTCGCAGTGTACTTCGACTATTTCTATCGGTCTTAAACTCGGCGGGTTAGTTGCTGTCACTGTTTCGCCAGCCTGACCTGTATGGTCTGCTTTAAAACCCAGTAGTGCACAAAGATTCGAGTCCATGCCAAACGTGTACGGTGACCTGAGAGTGACACGATCGCTGTTCTTTGTAATTTTGAGGTTCCCAATTTCTGTTGCAGCGACTCCATCGTCCAGTAACCGGGATCTAGAGTTACTACGTGTTCTCCCTGATCGTTCAGTGTAAAGACAACATGTGCAGTCTTTCGCAGGTTGTAGATATTGTTTTCCGAGTAGAAACCAATCAGAGCCACTTTGTATTTCACGGTCTCGTCTAAGTGGATTGGATGTTCGAAATGCAAGTTCAGAACGGAACCTTTACCGAAGAGTTTTAACACAGGCATTATTACTCTATATACTTGCTCTATATCCAAGTCCAAGTCTATATAGTTACTGTGTCTATATGTAAGCGTGCATCGCACGTATACGCTATGCTGTTTGAGAAAACACTTTCATACAGTTCTGATACCGTGTTTGCATATTGACGCTTCCAGTTTTCAAGTTGTTCGAACCTTCTATTAAACCCCCTAGTGTTTTCTTCCAGTGTAAATGAAGTTTGCTCGTTTAATCTCGAGAGGTCGTCAATTTATTTTCTGATCATTACGTCGTGTTCGTCTACAGATTTTGCAGCGTTTACGATCCGTTTGTTTTTCACGTTTACTTTGTTGTTGATAAACTTTACCTTGCTGATGAGCTCATCTGCTTTCTTTGTGTGGGTCTTTAAATCGTGATCCGTTTCCACAGTGTGTCGTAAAGTTTATAAATTTACCTCGCAACCCCTCCTGAAAGACTCCAATCTTTCGTTTATTTGCGCTTCCACGTATTGTTTGATAGTTGTTTGATCTGGTGAAGCAAAATCTTTCAACTTTTCATTTATTTGCGCTTCAACATATTGTTTGATCATCATATTATCGTCATTGGCAGATGTCAACTTTTCATTTATTCGAGCATCCACATATTGTAATACTTTGGTTTCATCACTTATCACGACTTCGTTGAATCTGTTCACTGCAAACATTATGCAAACCAAAATTTCCAAATGTATTTATCTTTCTCCAACGCGCTTTCTATATCAGTAAGACGTTTGCAACCAGACATGTATAGCCTTAACACTTCCAGGCACAAGTGTCCACATATGAGCTGGTCGTCGTAGTCTTGAATTCGATTGGTGTTGTACATCCGATTCTCTGGACCCAAGTAACGGACCAGTTCCCGCGGTGGCTGACTATCACCGTACGAGTCGAAATAGACTTTGCTGTGGCCGATCTTCATGTAACACGTCCAGTGTGTACCGTCCGAATCCAGATCGCCCAGATTGGTTATACCCCATTCGATACGATGCGGTTTGACCGGTAACGCTTCACGCATAAATACACCGCAAAAGTTGGGAATGTTCAGTCTACGAGCCCACATTTTCAAATCACTCGCTGACATCGGTTTAACGTAGTTTTTTTAAACAACGAATCGAGTTTTCCGTTTATACGTTTGCGGAGACCGTTGCCACTGGGATCTTTTTCGATGATGGAATCGAGTTCGTTGTCAATCAGGTTATTCAGCCACGGTACAAGTTGCTCTTTCAGCAACGGTGCGATTTTCCGTCTCACTAGCGGTGATACGAATTTCTTTCCGTACGGCACACTGTCCTCTACGAATCCCAACACTTCTTTCAGTAGCCCACCGTCAACGTTTTTCTCTAGCTGTCCGCACTCCAGTGACAATCGCACACCGCTATTGTTCTTTAACGCTCTCTGCACCGCCTTGTGCTGTCGATCCGTCAACATGATTGTATCACCACCGTTACCCGACAATTGATCTTTCGCAATACCAATCACGGCCGATCTGCGTTTTTTGTAAGCGATGCGCATCTTGCGCTTCTGACCCTCGGTCAGTTTTATTTTGTCTTTGTGTAATTCACTCATTCTGTAGTTCTGCAACACTCTTACTGTAAGAAATCACATTTGCTATTATTTCTGATATCATAGACGTATTATGTATCATCACATAGGACATTTCATACACGCTTTTTTGTCAGGTTTTCACTAATGTAGTCAACATGGAAAGCTATTGTCTCAAGTGTAATAGGAAAACTGCATCACTCAAACAATAATTCATACACGCTTTTTTGTCAGGTTTTCACTAATGTAGTCAACATGGGAAGCTATTGTCACAAGTGTAAGACGAAAACTGCATCGCTCAAACAACAAACAGTAAAAACTTCCAATAACAGATGGCGGTCAAAGTCGTTGTGTGGAACGTGTGGCTCGAAAAAGAGCACGTTCATAAAACTGACAGAACCTGCACCTTTAGTAGAAGCGAGGGAACTGCACAAACCGGTAATCAAAAAGTTTCCTAGACGGCGTATTGTAACTTTGGGCTTGCTGACTTGTGGACTGCCGACTTACAGAAATGACGGCTTACTGTAAAGTCAACCGAGGCTTCAAGTACATGTTGAACGTCATAGACACGTTTAGCAAGTACGCTTGGTCGGAGCCGATAAAGACAAATAGTGGCGCGGACGTGACCAGGGCTTTCGAGTCGAAACTGAAAAGAGCCGCGGATGCAGATCACAGGCCGCCCAATTTGTTGCACACGGACAAAGGCCGCGAATTTGAAAACAAAGACTTTAAGCAACTGCTGAAATGGTACAGTATAAAAATGCACACGGAAAACGAGGAAAAGAGCGCCATCGTGGAACGGTTCAATTGCGATGGAGCAGCAAGACAAAATTAAAGATTACTTTATTCGCAGCCGACACAAACAGATATCGTGCGTGTACTTGTGTCAGAGTTATGGAAAGGTAGACATGCAAGTGATTCGTAATAATGTAATCATGTTGTGCGTGTTAAAACAAAACAAACATTACACCAAAACGAATATACGACGACTTTGTTGGATCGGACAGGACGTATCGTGAATTTGAAACTTTATGAAGAAAGTGTTGGTCTCAGCCGCACGGATTTATTTCAATAGACATGAAAAGGAAACCGAATAACGGTAAATACAAGTTCATGCTTAACGACGTGATACACGCTACATCACCGTTCTATCACTGACGATGATATACGAAAATATTTTTTAAAACTACATTCCACCGTTTTTCCATTAGCGATGATATACGCAAATATTTTTTAAAACTACATTTCACCGTTTTTCCATTAGCGATGATATACGCAAATATTTTTTAAAACGACATATCACCGTTTACTGAACTGGGTCTTGTTGTTTGCAAATTTATCTGGATTACTGTAATACGCTATACATCACGTACATGTACAATATTTAGTAATTAGTAATATAGTAGTAATAGTAGTACAGTATTCATGATGTCGCCAATACGAAGCCAAACCAAAAGACGCCAATATAATATCGAAAACGTTTTGATCAAGAAAATTAAGTCTGAGCCAAACATACCACCAAATTTTCGTCAAATGTCCAACTGCGAAAGAGGCCAAACGTTTTGCTCTACAAGATGATAAATTACGCGAGGCGTTCTTGAAAGGCGAACAAGAAGTTTTGGAACAACGTAATAGGGAAGATAGAACAAACTTTATTGTCGGAAATGTAAAACTGAAAGATGTACCGAAAATTCCTCCAGCGCACGAGGTGTGTTTACCGTCCGCGAGTACGTCCAACGAGACGCAGGTATCAGAACAGAAAGAGAAACGATTGAAACAACTCAAAGCTATCACATTACAAAAACGATTGCGTAAAGATTTCGTACCATCGGCCATGAGCACACCGAGTCGTAATGTCGCGAGTGTTAATCGTGATATCACTACAACTGCATCTGACACACCGCCACTGAAGATGATGGAAGATGACGATAGACCAAATACATTGATAGACCAATCGATACAGGAATACGTGGAGGAGAAAGGACCTGATCTCGGGCCGCTGGCTCGCGAGTACCTGGCACAAGCTGGGGACAAGTGTTTGGTATATGGTACGACATGAGTGATCGTCAATTGAAAATTGGTCATTCGACTATTACAGTCAGTAAAAATGGACGATATAATGATGATAAAAGAAAATAAACGATACAGAGGTACAGTTGGTTTATGGAAACTACTGACCGACCCAGGAATAATCAGTGATGACGAATACACCAGCGAGGATCGAGACAACTACAAAGATATATTGATCGTGTCAGACGCGCTGTACCAGAGAAACGACGTCACGACACAACGACCCAAATCCAGCGTCGGTGCAAAGTGGAAGTATTTAATCAAACCGATCTGGGACGAACATAGACTCGAGCAGATACAAGTCATTTGGAGCCAGCGGCTCGGGTTTGAAACGTTACACCAACTTACCGATCAAATACAAGTACATTGGAAATTTAAAAGGTTTAATCGATAGGCTTATGTACATACAAGCGCAGGCAGCGGCCGGCAACAACAATTTCCACAACGAGAAAATGTCCGTGGTGCAGTTCATCAACGATCGCATGGAAGAACTGGTAACGAAACCCAACGGTCTCGAGTACGTCTTGAGGTGTCTCTCGGCGTTGCCTGAACACGTCATGAACGGATCCGGTCTGTTGAACGATATCATAAAAATCTACCGTTTGAACTGCACGCCCCCGGTTACAATTTCCTGGGGCCTGGAACTCGGCTCCAACAGAGATTGAAACGTAACGATCGCGGTGTGAACCCGCTTGACGAAGCCGCGCGCCACCATGACATCTGGTACAGCAAACACAAAAACAACGAAGAACAATGGGAAGCGGACAAAGTGTTACAGGACAAAGCGTTCGACCGCGTCATTGCTCCGGACGCTGATCTGTCTGAGCGGCTGTGGAGTCTGGGCACAGGCTCGGCAATGTGGGCCAAGCGTAAACTCGGTATGGGACTGGGTTACGTGTATCCCCAACTTTGATGCAGGCGTTGCAGACAAACTGTGTAGGGTGTTCCTTATACCGCGTGTCAAAATTCTCGTTGCTAAAGTACATGGGATTCACGATCATCAGTCACATCGCTCATAATGTATAGACACAAAGAGATGGTTGGACCACAGATTGACTGTCTGTAAGACATAAGGATCTAAAGACTACGTCCAACAGGCTGCAAGCACCACGCTACACGCGGCTCACCAACTTGACTCATAACGTACCGTACCGGGTAATGCAATTCGAGCGATGCACCACACGATTAGGAGAGACCGTCATGGCCATCCTGGAAGACAACGAGGGCCAGTACCGAGTGTTTCTCCCCGATCGTTATCTGCATGCACTTACAGACGATGACATAACAAAGTACAACACCAAAGACGTTGATCGCATGTCACTGAAATACTTGGACAGAGGCAAAGGAATCGAATTTGTGTAACCGTAGTAATAGTACACACGCACAAGACAAAACAAATGGTCCCGTTCGGACAGCGTAAACCGAGGTTACTCGGCGGAGGCACAATCTCTGATTACACTCAACTCTCCGATCACCGAAGAGAACCGACGGGGGTGGCTCCAAGGTTCCCACTTGCGACGTACAACGTTACGTTTAGAGATGACATATTGTCACGTCTTTAATAAATTTTTAATTTTTGTATTTGATTTCAAACTGTATTTGGTTTTCGACACCCTTGTAAAAGTTTTACGAGACGTCCCCTTGTAAAACAGGTGTATTACGTCGAAGGCTCCACTGTTGTAACTCGATATGATATCATTAGTCAGTATGTCGTCGAAATGTCTAGGCAAGTAAACTTAGCACACGTTGAAGCCACCTAAATGACGCAACATTGCCAAAATGGTCGATCCGTCCTTCGAGTCGACTTTTTCGAGTTTCTCGACTTTGTAATATTGATGAGGTATCAGATCAGAGACTCGGGCATAGTGCTC
Organism: Homalodisca vitripennis; assembly: GCF_021130785.1. Taxonomy (NCBI): domain Eukaryota; kingdom Metazoa; phylum Arthropoda; class Insecta; order Hemiptera; family Cicadellidae; genus Homalodisca; species Homalodisca vitripennis. The sequence goes on from NC_060208.1 coordinate 9,181,692, forward strand.
GGGTGTACAAGTGTTCAACGCGCTCACTAGACTGATCGTTGTTACGTTGGCTTACTCACAATTAGTTCGTAAGTCGACTCCTCCGACTGACTTGTACTTGGCAGTGTTATGGCGACGTGCCATGTTCGACTTAGTCGCCATTGCACCACACATGTCGCACGTCACAAACACATCACAAGCAGCAGTAGCCATTATCATGAATTGCCCGGACTACCTGGTATCCGACACTGCCTCAATCTCTGTACAGTATGAGTGATGTCCGTATGGGTCGCACATACAATGTGCTCTGGCAACAACAGTTTCACATACGGTACACGGACACCTAACACGTTTTCGTATACAGTCACCACTCTCGTCTTGTTACGTGCAAACCACCGCGCACCAGACTGCGAGTGAACGTCAACGTCCACTGCGCGTGTGCTACCGCTGACTCACACTGCGTTGTGTAACTCGGGCATCGCTGCACTGCGCGCACACGTGTCTACCGTCGCCACCGCTGCCACTGGTTAGGTTAGGTGACCTTTGAACTCGTCACTCTTTGGGACGAGTTAGAACCCCCGTTTCCATACTACTAATATAATATCACTATCTTCCTTAGTATCACATGAATAACACTTCATCGTTGTTGCTATAAGGGAACTTTGTGCCGTTTATGGGCTAAAAAGTTTTGGGTGAAGGGATTGTATGTGAATGGGTTCATTTTTATAAAAGTGGATGAACAAAAGTCCACAATGAAGAAAGGAGTGGCAGGCCATCAGTGGTGAGTGGTGAAGTTGTTGACAAAATCAACGAAACCATTAGAGAAGATCAAAATTTAAGTCTCTGAACTTTTGGAAACATTTACACAAATCTCTTTATGCACATGATAAAGTGGCTTGGTTCTCAACGTTTTGGTGATGGTGAATTAAAAGACGTTATAACTGGCTCCTGGCTAAAGGCGCAGGCGATATGAGGGCTTGAATCTTATTGGCAATTATGACTATGTAAATAAATAGAGAAAAAATGGAGTTATCAAATGTATCTAGTAAAATATGTTTGTCAGATCGTGTGTTTTTTTTTTAAATAACCAAACTGCTTTGGAATATAGCTCTTGTGTAAAAGTACTAAAAAAACCAATATTATGTTTGATGACTAATCTGCTAGAAACACTATCCAGTATAAAAGATCAGGAAAATCAATCTTGTCACGATAACTACTATGACTTACCTTTTGCAAAATGTTATCTCTCATATTACTAGAACGATATGGGTCAGCCGTGTTAAGTTATATCTGAAAAAACCATTATTGTCCAACTGTAGCACTGAGAAACAACAGCGAAACGCATCTGGCTAAGTGGTGTGACATTCATGTTTCTTTCAACCAGAACACAAGTATATGTATTCGTTTATCATGTTCATTATAGAAAATAAGCTGAACAATCAATTTTTGCTTATTGTAATTGCCTTGTAATGAGATCCAAAAAATTCATCATAATTTACTACTATCAGTTAAGAAGCACATCAATGAGTCGTAATACACAACCTTAATTACAAGACTAAAATTATTAATATAATACGTGTATAAAGAGTTAGATGAAATTTTAAATTTGATATTTCATGTCATTTCTGGATAGTCCTTCAAGTTTACATTTTTTTTTTTAATTTGTCATATAATTTTCTTGCTTGACTTAATCAACTCCAATAAGACCATAGGCAATGACTAATGTCCTTAGAAAAGTTTTACATGATTGTTAATATCACGATAACTGTAGTTTTGTGTTTGTTTCACTTTTTGTCTTTTTACAGGATGACCCTTGTATTGAAGATGGGAATAAATGTGTTGTTCCACTCAAAACCTCTGTTACAACAAATAAAACATCTAAAACCAAAGAGGAAAACATTGCAACAAATTTGGACTGTATTCCTTCAACGTCAGAATGTAAGACTAGAAATATTCCTCCTTCTTCACAAAGTCGTGTGATTGAAATAATAAATCTGGACTGCTCTGATAGTGAAGATGAAATTTTAGAAGCTGCAGGTAATGAGAAAATGAAAGAAGATGCAACCAATGATCAAGTTGTAATATCTACCAGTGAACAGATGAGTCCACCTCCATTGTCAAGTGACGAGGAAGCTTCAACTGAAGATAGTCTTTCTAACGCAGATCTTTGTATTAACAAAGACAAAGTTGAAGGAACTAATCCTTCCAGAAAATTGAATCTCTTGGAAATTGAAAATAAGCCAGAAAATGAACTTCAAAAATTAAATTTTGATGCTTTGGAGTCACCAGTTATAGATTTGACATTTACGTGTGAAATGGATAAAACATCTGATAAAAATACTAATAATATTAGTCCAAATTCGATTTCAAAAGATGTATTACCAAGAGATCAAGTTGGTCATGATGTTACTTCTAATTCGAATTTAAGCAATAGAAATGAATGCACTAAAGGGAATATTGAAGTTATTAATGAAACACATAACAGTAATGAAGAATTGGCTCTTCCTGAAAATTCTTCACCAATTATGTCGTCTCCCATTGGTCACCTCATTGATGAAATGATAAAAACAGCTGTAAACGATGCAGAAGTAGTTCACCCATTTTCTAACAAAAACACTGATGATTCAAATAAGAAAATCCCCGATAACATTGGTGAAGATTCCAATAAATTAGAAAATAGGTTTGAAAATTCAGTGGAGGACTCTTCTTTCATTAAAGATTGTGAGAAAACAAAGGAAGAAATGGACAAAACTTCTGAAAGAAAATCAAAACCCACATCAGAAGTAGATGAGGTGGTAAAAGATATTCTGAAGAGAAGGTTAAGTAGTAAATTAAGTGAGTCAAATGCATATTTGTGTTATGATAATACTGGTGCTGATGGAGATGAGTCAATGGAAGATAAAATGCATCATACACAAACTACTAATGACGATATTATAATAATTGATGATGATGATGAACTCCCGTGTTCCCAGATATTTGATTTTAAAGATGAACCAGGGATAGTTTATTCACCTATTGAAGCACATGAGGATTTGGGAGATGGCAATGATGAGGATGAAGAGCCTGATGAAGCATCTGACACTGATAGCGTTGACGAATGGTTTCAGAAGCTATCCCAGTCACAATTTGATGATAATTGTGATGATGACCTTGAAAATGACAATTGTGTTGAGAAAGATAATGATGATTGTAACACCGATAATTGTCATACAATCATGTCATCTGATGATATGAATGAGTTAAATAAAGATCTTGGTCTCTGTAGGAAACAAGAGACTGAGGTTAATGATGTAAGTAGTATAAAAAGTGACAATATTCGCATAGATGAGCATAAAATTACTGACATTAGTAAAAACTCACTAAATGAAAAAAATTTAAGTAAACAAACTTTAAAAAAAAAATCTGTAAGTGTAAAACGAAGACATTCTGAATCATCATTAGGAGATCATAAAAATAAGAGTTCTAAAAAAACTGACGATGTTTTCCTGGAAACAGATAGTCAGTTAAATGAAAAAATATTTAGAAAACATCCTTCGGGTTCAAAAAGAAAGCTACAAGATTCTTCCGAGGAAGATGAAGGCATTGAACCAATGCACACCATAACAAATTTAAAACGCCATGATATTAATACTAATGATTTTAATAAAACTAAAATTCAAGATACTAAAACTAACAAAAAAAGAGTAAAAACTAGTAGTGACTCTGAATATATATTGGGAAAGAAATCAAAAAGTAAGCCTAAGAACAAAGATTTAAAATGTAAGAACAGGCAAGAAAGGAAATTGTCCTTAGAGTCAAACTCTGAGACATCCACTACAAAAAAACATGTCAACAATGTAACTGATGAAAAAACCACTGAGTCTAATGATTTGTTGCCTCATTGGGCAACTATTAAACATACAGTTTTGAAGGAGATCGATGAAAAGGCAAACTCTTTCATAAATACTGATATACAAAAACAGTACAGATGTGAATTAGTAAATAGTACAAGAGTAGAAAATGGGCTTCAAATTGATAACAAACGACCTCAGAGTGTGTTTTGTGATGATATTGAAGCACTCATTGAAATAAACACTATTAAAAAAATTCAAAACTCTGAAGTAAGTGCTAAGTGTACAGATTTACCTCATGTAATAAGTGAATCAACAGCTACTGTGAAGGCTTCAGATCAACTGATTGAAAAAAAAACTGATTTAATGATTGAAATTACTTCAAAAACGGCAACCGCTTCCTCTACTATGCCTGATAAGCTAGGCATTGTAAGCAAAAAAATAGGAGCATCTAAAAAGAGAAAACCAGTCCAAATAGTCGATGCAAAGGCATTGCCAGTGAAAAAGAAGCAGTGGATTCATAGACCCGAAACAGAACAGAATGTGAAAGATAAGATATCAGCTAAATGTAACAAGGCAGACTATAAAGCTATAAGAAAGGAGAAGTTAAAATTTTTATCTGAATCAAAAAAGGACAAAGTAATTGTTGGTGAAAAACTCAAACCTCAAAATACAGCCAAAACCACAACAAAAGTCACCAATAAAAGTCGAAATGAGATGTTTTTAGATACCTTAGTGTCCAAAATCAGTACGCCAAATGACAACAATCAAACCTCAGTAAAAGGTTATAAAGAATCTAAGACTAGCAAATTGTCATCTTTTAAAATACCGCGTCTATCATCTAAAGTGGTTAATTCAACAAGTATTGATGATTCATCGAAAACATCTGAGATTGCAACAGTTCCTTCAGAAGCTACCAATCATCCTCCAAAACTCAATAGAGCCCCTACAAAACCAACTCAGCTGGCAAATATTCCTGAAACCTCTAGCTCAACAAATGATAACAATGGTTATCTGGTTGACCAAATATTATCAAGTACAATGTCGAATTCTACTCATAAAAACACAGAGAAGAGAATTTCTCGTGTGACTCAAAGAGCTGTGGGTGGCATAGAAAATGAAGAACCAGTATTGATGAAACCTCTCCCTGACAATTGGGAGTTTCCAGTAAATGACACGTCTTGCTTAAAACCTATTTTAAAACTAGTACCAGAGGAAAAAAAGGAAAAATCTAACACCAATAAAGTCAAGTTTAATTTCCCTGGTGATAGCGTCAGTTGCGTGTATGGTAAAATCTATGACTTTGAAATCGAAGAAGGTGCAATCCTAAAACCTGTTTCAAAACAAAGTACTGCAAAGGTGGACTTGCCTCCTCCAAGAAGAAAACCAGATGTTGCGACTGCTATTAGTACAAGCTATTTCGATGAGACAATACATTGCATTTGTAATTGGAATTGTGCCTGGTTTTCTGTAAGTACTTATTTTTATCTGCCTAGTTATGTACATAATAAATAGTAGTCAACCTGTGACATAGACTGTCTTTACATACTAGATGTTGTATTTTCCTTACTACCAGAAAGTCTAGACTGTGGATTTTCATGATTGTAATTTACAAAGTCAGGATTATATGTTTAAATTTTATGTGGCTCTACGTGTACCACTTAAAATTGTTAACAATTAGTTAGGTATACTTACGAATGATCTTGTTTATGTAGTTAAAATTGTACACAAACACTCAGTTTACAAAGACGCTTTGAAACTTGGTAGGCCTACGTGTACACGGCGCACAGCAGTCTGTGACACAATCGTTCGTCAACAGGTACGTAATCCCCATCCCTGCTCTGAAGTCAGCTTCATTTCATTTTCCGCCTAGTGCAGCGTCTGAAATCTGAGGATGTCACAGACTTGACTTATCTCAATACATTTGGAATCAATGTTCGTCTGAAGAGATCGAAAAAAGTTGGTGACGAATCTCAAAATTAAGCTGAACTCAACATTTGGATCGAATCAACCCTCCCCACCTTAGATGTGTTAAAAATTTTAGTCACATGATTTTGTGATTTGAAAAATAGGAATTTGTTTTTATTGATTTAAACTGTGAATCTGGTATGATTTGTTTATCTCAACCTAGTTTGTAATTAAGTGTTGGGTTAGTTATTTACCTGAAGAAGAGATCAGATTGCACATCTCAAAACGTAGTGTTACTGATTTTTTTTTGTATCACTGAACGATGGTAAATGTCCAAAAAAATCCTGTCCATCATACTTTTCAGAAACAAATGATTTTGTCAGTAACTAAGACTAAAATAAAATAAAAAGTTTATAAAACATAACTTTAAAAAAATTGATAGTATCTGTTGTAAAATAGATGCAACATACTGAAGAAAGTAGACTATGTTAGTTGACTAATTTTTCCTTTACTGAACAATTATTATGTTACAGGAAAAGAGCAGGTGTAAGGGTGAACCCTGCGGTATTTACTCAGGCCAGTTATATCATTTGAAAAATGATTTTGTCAGTTACGCAGACTACCGAAGAGGGATGTACCCGCTGATGTTGTATCAGCTATGGCAGTCCATATGTAAACAACATGATGTCATTCAGCACAAGTAAGCTAATGCAAAATACTGTTATTTATGCTACAGAATTGTACATAAATACTGTAATTATTTATGGAATCAATACAAAGACAATATCTGATTGGATACTGTAGAAACTAGTTACTTCAAATTCAAAGTACTTTTAGATAAAGTAAATACTTAGGCAAATCAAATATAAATGGTAATTTTCAAAATTATATTTATTGAATAATATTATACAGAAACTATACCTTCAACATTTTTCAGTGTAGTCTCCTGCATTATCTACACACTTCTGCCACCGATTTGGAAGCTTGAATATTCCCTGTTCATAAAAAGATTGAGGGCGAGTTGTTAACCAATCGCGCACGTGCTTTTCGACGTCTTCATTGTTTTCAAATCGTTTTCCTCCAAGTGATTCTTTCAGGGGCGCAATAAAAAAATAGTCACAAGGGGACAGGTCTGGACTGTAAGGAGGGTGTTCGAGAGTTTCCAAGCCCATTTCTTCCAATTTATCCCTTATCAACAATGTGGTGTGAGGCCTTGCGTTGTCATGGAGAAGGATGACATCTCTAATGGGCACACCTCGTCTTTTGTTCCGGTAACTGGTTTTTGCTGACTGTAGCACCTGGCAGTAGTAAGCCGCATTCACTGTTCGTTGATCGTGAAGAAAATCAATGAGTAGAACTCCCCTTGAGTCAACAAAAATTGTTGCAAGAACTTTTCCGGCTGAGAGACGAGTGTTGGCTTTCACTGGGCAGCCTTCATCCTTCCTTCGCCACTCCTTACTTGCCATTTTCGATTCGGGAGTGTAATGGTGGACCCACGTCTCATCACATGTGACGATGTGCCTCAAAAAATCTTCACCTTCTTCTTGAAATCGTTGCAGAAGTCTCCCAGCAATCTCCGACCTGACCTGTTTTTGATTTCCGGTCAACAACCTCGGAACCCAGCGAGCACTAATTTTTCTGAAGCCAAGGTGGTCTGTGATTGCAGACTGAACACTCCGGTAGCTGATACCAATTTCCGACGAGATTTCTTGAACAGTTAACCGGCGATCACCTTCAATAAGCTGTCGAACCGCACTAATGTTGTCATCTGTAAGACTTGGCCTTGGGCGTCGATCGTGACTTTCGTTTTCAACACGTTCTCGGCCATCCCTAAATTCTCTGGCCCACGTATACACTCGATTTTGAGACAGAGTAGTGTCCCCAAACTGTGCCTGCAAACGAGTTAAAATTTCCGAAGGCTTAACACCTTCATTTGTTAAAAATGTTATGACGATGCGTTGCGCAACAGATGGATGTACCTCTCGCTCGGTCATGGCTGTACTGAAGGCAGAACACAACGCTAGTGTGAAGCAAGCTGTTCCCCCCACTCCTATTAAGCAAAACGACAATCGCCCACAGCCGCATCACGTCCGAACGTGTTTGGTACAGTCAACAGCAAAATTACCGTTTATATTTGATTTGCCCTCGTATAATGTTTATTTTTTTTAATGTTCTTGTAATATACAAAAATGTTCCAAAAAATTAATTAAAATAAATTAATGTTCCAATTAAATCTTACACACTTTTTTCTCAAAAAAACTCTAAATTTGCTTAGAAAAAGATTTATTACAGTTAGACAATTAATTGCTAATTTCGATCCTAGAAATCTAAAATAATAATCAAATAGGAAAAAGGTTGCATTATTAATTTGTTGTGGCACAAAATACTCGTAATTTCATTAATTCCAATGTCATCAAATTGTTTTTCACTCTGATGCAGGATGTTTAACCACTCTAATACTCTGTTTGAAATCCTGTTCAATTATTTCAATACCTCATATTTGACTCTCCTTTTTCTTCAAATGTTTTGAAAAAGTTATATCATTGTACTACATGTTAAAATACTTATAATACCACGTGTTGTGTAACATGCTACGCTGAGGTTCCATACAAAATTTCAAACTTATAGTTCATTTTATTCTTGAGATGTGCTGCAGACAGATAGACAGACAAACTATCAGTCAGAATAGAAATTTGTACAGCCTCCGGCAGATTGAAATTGTACCAACCTACATAGTGATGAGATTCAGTTAAGCTCATCCACATTCCATAGTTGGGCACGCACCATCACTCATTCTTGTCTATGTCGAAATGAAGTTTCATGCAGAGTTTAAAATCTACAGGCGACCTCTTTCTAGAGTTATCATGCTTCGTGATACACTTACATTTTTATTCACAAGTTAGGTTTCATAGCAGTGTTTAAATAATAAACATTCTGTTGAACTAGGTTAGATATTACAACGCAAGAGTGCATCGAAATCAATCTTGTCACTAACTTGTCCAATTATTTGTCCAAAAATTGACTTTCCACTCTTATTATTTTTAATTTTATTCTTTGAATAAAAGTCTGATACATTAGTTATATGATTGTACTCAGTTTGTTTAGTATTTATTCTGTTATTTTCTTGTTGCCATCGTGTTTACCCACAAGATAAATGTACAAATATTCACTAACACTTGGCCAAATCTCGCATGCACCATCACCAAAATCTCTGTTTTACCTATATAAAAGAGAAGCTCCATACAAAATTGTAAGTCTATGGATCAGTTAGTTCTCAACACATCGTGCGGACAGACAGACAGAAATGAAATTTGTCCAACACGTTGAGTGAAGTTTTCGCTAACGCTAAGCCAAAATGTCACAGTTGTTAAAAAAACCTTGTTTTTTAGTCTTGTTATTTCTTGTACCAAACATTCTTTTATTTTTAAAATAATCGTATTGTATATTATATACATTTCTCTCTTATCTAAAACTAATTAATTATACTGTTATATGTCTATTAAAATTTTCACATTTATTGGTGTATCCATTAAAAAATACTATGTTTTCATTTTCTGTTTAAATTTTTGTTAAGATGCCTGCAATAAGTTGTGAGATTATAACATAAAGAAGTTCTATGTTTATAATGCTTGATTTAATTCTACTCGTTAGAATACCATCATCACACTACATTTTTTATTTGGAAACATTATGGTTTTAAATTCTCCTTGTCACCAACATGATAACATTTAATCTAAGTCTAAGTCCGGTCTGTTGCAACTACATAGAATGCTTATCGTTGTGATAAGTAAGTTCCAGTTGTGCTGATAAATAAAACTATAGGCTAAAATATGTTACAAACTACTATAAGCCTGTAACACTGTGACCCTTATAATTTTTTGGAGTCTTTTGATTGCAGAACTTTTTTTGGCTCCACTCTTACAACTAAGAGCTCAAGGTAAGTTTTTTCAGTCCAGTTGTATCCCAGTTTTGAGATAGTCCGGCAAGAAATGTATCTTGTCACTGTCATTTTCCAATAGAAAATCTAGTCACTCAGTTATGGTTTAAGAGCCCTGGAAGACACGATGATTCATCTAAATTGGCCTAGATGCTTTACCATCCCAACTAACCACCTGGCACCTGCCGTCAAGATAGGATTTAATAACCCTAAGTGCACCACCTTCCAGCCCTTAGCAAGCCAGTTTCTTGAGCAAAGTTTGTGAGAAACACAATGGAAGGCATGTGATAAATCACACAGTAAAACAGAAGCGGATTTTTTAACTTTGAAAGATCTTAGGGCAATTTCCAAAATATGTCCCACAGCAGAAACAGTAGACAAACCTCTGTGAAAACCAATTGCTCCAACATTACAGATTCAAAAATCTTAGACATTACAGGAATTAGACTATAGTTAGATAAATAATCTTGAGAGCCTTTCTTCTATGTAGGCACTGTTTTAGAAGCTCATAGAAAGCAAACCAAAAGTAAATTTTGTGTTTGTCTAAAATTGCTGTACTATAAATAAAATCCCTATGACGCCGGAATTACGGATAAAATTTTAAATATCCAGAAATGCCAAACTTGGAAGATTTTTGAAAATGTTTTATACTGTGACAAAATTTTGCATTCTAGTAAGTATATTCCATCGATTCAAATTGATATATTCTTGTGCTAATCCTTGACTGCAACTATAAGAGTCCAAAATAGAAGTAACAACTTTACTATCATTGTAGGATTTTAGACATGGCTATGTGTACTATAATCTTTGACCATGGATGGCATCAAGACATACTGAACTAAGACTCTGAAAGTATTTTAATAATATTTGAAAGAAGTAAATAATATCTCAAAAACTGTAAAGGTCTGAAATTACATCTGGAAATTTGGATTTTCACTCTATTTCTTAAACCGTAAGTGGGAAAGCAATTCAGTAATAACCACTTTTTGGCTAGGTAGACTTTTTAGGCCCATGTATTTACATATTTTTTTGGCCAGGGCACCACAACAAACTGAACTATGACATAGGAAGTGTACTAATACTTCGATAGCTGTGTAAGTACTGTGTAGAAACATGGTGCTGTACTTGTAATAGTAATGGCTGAAACGAAGTATATTGTACTTTAATCTTTACACCAGAAGTGGAAATGGCCACTACAGTATTTTATGTTTGTAAGTTTTATAGACCCACATAATTATGTATTCTTGATCACGAAAACAAGACACTTAACTGTCAAACTTGTTTGTTTTTATACATCCGATAATGTCTAATTTATACAAGTAATCCCATTAATGTAAGTCAATCAAATTTTGAGAATAAAACCACTGTTGGTGGCACCTCTTACGTATTTTATATTGCTTGTAGAAACATACATACACATTTAGATTGGCCTTATACTTTAACCCTGCAACTGGCTTTAAGCGATTATCGACGCATTAACTACAGTTTCAAAATGGCACTAAGCTATTTTCGACGCATTAACTATGTCGTAATATGATCTCTCACAGCAAGTCTATTTTTACTTTGTTTGAAGTAAAACATACGTAAATCTAAAGATAAAGATTGAAGGTTTCATATTATATCATAAAACGCTCTATAGTTAAGTTAAATCTTTCATTATATAAATTCTAAACTTAGATGTTCACATTTCCGATTGCCATTTGTTTGCGTAATTTCCGAACACGCTAAAATTACCGTATGTTTGTAAAAATTCCCTATCGTGAGTTTACGTTCTACACGATCGTAAGTGTCGTCATTGAAAACAGTGTATTCTTGGCTTTCAGAAACATCTTTTCAATAGCCAGTAGAAAAATAAATGTTTATAAAATAAACGTTTGAAAAGCTCGTGTTTTGTAAAATCCCAAAATGCCTAATGCGTCGAAATAGCTTCATTAAATTTTGTTATTTTTGTTACTTTATCGTTGTCTGGAAATAGTGAAAATCATATCAAAACAAAGAAGAAGAATTGCTCTAAGCAACAGTATAATAGACAACGAAGACTATGAACTAGAATTTTATTTTTGTACTATTGCGCAATCACCGACTCAGCCAGTAGAGAAGAACAACGCATCGCATGGTTGCCGTGTTGATTTCTTTGTTGTTATTACGTCATTGCCGGTATTAGTGTATTGCTTGCTATTTATTTGGATATTTTATACTTTTCGTTATTTAGTGTGTATAAATAAAAGTTTGTTTGTTGTTTTTTTTTTAATTAGTGAAGTGAAAAATGTAGAGGTTAGGTTAAGTTTTAGCGAATAGGTTGGATTTTTGTGAAACTGAAAATAAGCCTATGTTCACATAGGTTCAGTGTTTTATTATTTTGTAGACAATTTAATTTTAATTAAAATAAAATTTTGATTTAAATTTATGCAAAGGTATTTATTATAAAAGTAAAAAAAAAAATTTTTACTTTTTCTGAAGGAATTAACGTTTTATTTCTATGTCCATTGCTTGTTTTATTTTTTTAACAAAAAAATAATAGAGATAAAAATACATTGTTGTACATTTTTGTAAACTTCAATAAACGTTCTATCTTTATAAATAATATTTGGATGAAAAGAAAATTGTTAGCTAAAAAAGTTAGGCATTTATTTCACAATTATGACTTTTGTAAAAATAGAAAAAAAGTTTTGTTGCCACATAAAAATATCTTATACAATGTAAACTTCTATAAATATCATATTTTTCTCTTCTACATATATTTATCTCTTAGAAAAAAATATGTTTTCATCCAATAGATTCCAAAATGTCACAATGGTATACATAATAGTGCTATACAAACTTTTTTCAGATTTTGTAGTTTTTATAGATATATTATCCAAAAGTACCAATAAACTTCTTTTACCTAAATATTTTTTTTGTAATTTGTAATTGAGGTATATAAGCAAACTTTTGTATATTTTAGAATTATTCTAAAAACTTTCATATTACCTGAGAGGGTGCTATACATTTTGAGAAAAATTTATTCTTTACTAATATTTTTACGTTAATCTGTAAAAAAATAAAAATATATTAAATGATTCAATCTTTAATATTTTTTTGGGAAACTGCATTTATTTCTAAAGACATTGATGTTTTTAAAATGTTTGTATCTTAAAAAATAGATGAGCAGTGATTAAAATACAAAACCCTTACAAAATCACCAAAAAGTGCCTGCCATTTTGGGAAAAATGATGGCCAGTTCCAGGGTTAACCATTGTTAGGAACAAATAATAATACAAAAATACATATTACATTTTATGCCATTATTTTCCTCCATACTGGAGCAACTGCATACCTATTAATCATGTTTAGTGTTTTAAGAATTGATTTTTTTAATTCTTTATAATTTTTTAATGTTTATTGTACCAAAATGTTCAAAATAAAATAATATCTGTTGGCTGTTGAAGATTTTACAACATAATTTTTATTACATCAAACTTATTACAAAATACTGCAATCAAATTCACTTTTAAACCACACAGATAGTAGTATAATTAGGAATGTTTTTACTGTAGGAAATATTGTATTGTACAAATATTGATGGTAAATAATGAAAAAGCACTTTAAAAAATGTGTCAACTTATATCCAGCAACTGTAATATACTACTACTATACACTTTAAATAAATGGTTAAACTTAATTTGTATTCTGATGATTATAGCTAGAAATAATAAATAATTCAGTATGATACAAATGTGAACTTTAATGATGATAAATTGACATACAGGTTTGAATTTTGAAACAAGATGGAGGATACAATAATGGTAAATTTTTAAATACAGTTCTTAAAATTTAGGACAGGGTGGTCGTGCTGGCTTAATGAAATAGAAATATTAGGTATTGTTTTTAATAAAAGATATTGTAATTTTGAAAAATAATTTTGTTAAATTTTAATTACGGTATAATATTAATTTTGAATATTGTTAGCCAAATTGAATGTTCCTGGGTTTTATGTTCTTCCAATGGATCACTGTTGAATTTAAAAAGGGATTTTCTCACCCAATGTCTGTCTTCTGCTTCTCTGTACTTCAGTGATAATATGAATTTAATAAAGTAACCTTTCTTCAATCAAATACTGCTGAATAAATGTAACCAGTTTCTTTATTTAAAAAAAATCTTGCTTCACTTCTTCCATATCTCTCTCTCCTCTAAACTTTTAAACCTCTGCTCTCTTCACTCAACAATCATCCCTGCACACTGTATCACTGACTTTAGTTCACTTTATAATTTTTGAGTTTTATATAATAAGGTGAATTTTGATTAATTTTGATATATTTAATTTTGTATTTATTATTGTTTGTATTAAAATTTGAGACAATTTATAAATAATTATTCCTTAATTATTTAATTATTATTACTAATAAATTTCTAACTTAAATTAAGTATTGAAATGAATGTGAGATGGGTGTATGAAATGAGTCATTACACAACATAGATGAACATGTTTTCCAAATAAATATTGTCCAAAGGATTTAAAATTATGTGTCAAATTATTGTGATTTAGTAACTAGTTTACTATAAAAAAATTGTCCAAGACGTTCCTGTAGAATTTTGGTTCAAACGTTAAACTTTACAAGTTTAGTTTTAGAGTCCATAGTTTATAGTATGATTAATTTTGATATCTTTGTCTTTTCAGGAATAAACCATATAGAATTGAGATCAAACATAGTTCTGAAAAAGAAGTTAAAAATAAGTTTATAATACCTCAAAAAGAAAATGAAAAAAGAGAGCTAACTCGGCTGGAGTGTCAAGGTGAGAACAAGACCTACCTCAATGTCAATCTGTCCTAGTAAACACCTTTTTGGTTTTGATTCTCATATTTTGATTTTTAATTTACACTCAAATGTAAATTATCTAAGACGGACAAAAGAATTCATCGGAGTTTTGAATTATTAAAAAAATAGTATGTTATATTAAACTAACAGTAGGCAACTTCATGACGCTCAAGATATAACTAGTCAAATGAAAATGTACTAAATTCAGCAAGTTTCTTGGAGAGTAAAATGGTCAAAATTATGGTATCGAGCGTGCTGGAATTGTACTTAAATTTACTATGTATGGGAAAATGTGGTATGTGTACAGGAATTTTGAGGAAGATGCGTATAAAGTGAAAAATGAACTAAGCACATCTAACGATTTTTGTGTGATTAAGTTCAAGGGTATTGTCTTTGTGAAAGAGAGGGTTGAGGGTTGTGAGATGAGTTGACAGTTCAAGGCCATTTGCCAAGTGTCGTGGTGGCCACGAGTCCAGTTTGTGGTGGCCACGAGTCCAGTTTGTGGTGGCCACGAGTCCAGTGTGTGGTGGCCACGAGTCCAGTGTGTGGTGGCCACGAGTCTAGTTGGTGGTGGCCACGAGTCCAGTTGGTGGTGGCCACGAGTCTATTTTGTGGTGGCCACAATCTAGTTTGCGGTGGCCACGAGTCCAGTATGTGGTGGCCACGAGTCTAGTTGGTGGTGGTCATGAGTCTAGTTTGTGGTGGCCACGAGTCTATTTTGTGGTGGCCACGAGTCTAGTTTGTGGTGGTCACGAGTCCAGTATGTGGTGGCCACGAGTCTAGTTGGTGGTGGTGTTTGGCAGTCAGTGGTTGTCATAACTTACCTGTATTATTGGCTTTGAAATATAAATTTGAATTTATGTAAATAATGTGTTTGATACAGAAGTTTTAAATGTTAATTTTAAAAATCAACATTATGCATAACATAATTAACAAAAATAATACATTCTATCATACGGGAATTTCAGGATTGAACTTGGCTGGGCAACCTGATAATAAACTTCACAATCCTATTCAAAATAAATTGCATAATATTTTCTAATTAATAAATTTCCATTCTAAACAAGGCCTAACTGTGACTCAATTTTCTCTACAGACAGTGAACTAATGTTGTATCGAACAAGAGCCACCATTAATTATTTAAGGTAATTAACACTCCACATCTACTAACCAAACATTTATTTATCAAATTGTATAAATATTTAATTTGAACTCTGCTCCTAACTATCTTTAAGACACTATAATATCTGCCTAAGTTGCTATCTGACTGGCTATATTGTTAAGTGCAATGTTTCAGTACTGTTGGATGACAAAGATCAGATAAACGCTCCACGTCAAGGGGACTTGGTCGTACTAGACGTCACATTCGTGGACAAGGAGGGAATAGTCACGGACCCAAGACAGCTGAAGCAGCGGATACTGGCCTACATATATACAAGCAACAGAGGATCCATCTCGAGCCACAGAGACGTCTCTGTACATCTCAGTGAGTAACAGAATTGTGACATTGATTACTTTCTGTACAGTGAGAGCTACATTTTATTGTGAGGTGCCATTCAAGCAGCAGGAGGCAACTATGTACAAACAATTAGGCACTCCCTCTACCATAGCTTCAGACACTAGAGCTACAGTACTGTGATTGTGTTTCCTCCAAAACACAAGTTTCATAGTGTTATTTAGTTCTTGCAAGTAAGGAAGTGCCTAGTGCAAAGGAAATGTATAGAAACATGAAATGAGTATTCCATGGAAACTTTTTATGTGATTGTAAAATTTTTTTTATCAGTTAAATAATTCAAACTACAGTAAATTTGCGTATATATTAAGTCTATTAATAATCCTGTTTTTTTATTTCAACCACTACATTCTCAATTACAATACTCAATATAGAAGTAATGATATAATAAATTTGTATCTCTTCACAAAAATTTAATAATAGTAAATACTTAAATAGTAAAACAATTTATACTATTGTTTTTGTCTTCATATACATTCAAAATTCCAGAGAATAAAAATCCTAAAGCGTCTCATATAATGGACTGCTCGATGTACATCAAGAAGAAGAAGCTGGATATAGACAGGAGAGCAGAAACTCGTCTCGCTGTAAGTAATCGTAAAGAAAGAAGTAATTCAGTTGTAAAATAATTATTTATTAAATACTTTCTAATATTTATTATAGTTCTAGATAAATGTTTTCAAGTTTCTGACACCTATTTTATTAAGGGGAGCGGGTCGTTCCTATTCCGCGCATGTTAAATTTACAAACTTTAGGTACATGTATTGTCAAAACTAAGTAAGTTACAACCTTCAAATGTTTTGTAGGCAAAGAGTACTCTTTAAATAAACATCTCTTGCAACTTTAGTAAAAAAATCTTTAAAAAAAATTTTTTTAGGAATTTTTAAATATTGTGTGTAAAAAAATTATTTTTTTATACCAAAAATTTTTTTTTCTCATTTGTTTTTTTAGATAGAATGATAAAAAGATGCAACACCATTTGGAATTGCACTGTTTCTATATGCATACCAAATTTCAATTCTCTAGCATTTATAGTTTTTGAGATACATGTACCTTTATATGAAAAAAACCAAGTTTCCGGGAAATGGTCCGGTAAAGGCAAAAATGACTGCTAAAACTAACCTTTTGCTGCTAAAAAACATCCCAGCTCCGTACTCAGGGTCATCTGGGTCTTCATATTCCTCTTCTAATGCAAGTTTTTCTTTTCCTCCTAGCAACTCTAGCCTCCTTGGTCATGTCTAAAGCAGATTTTTCTGCCTTTTTCAATCGTATTGTATCAAAATTTCGCAATGCGGGGCAACAGACTTCTCGCTCAGTTTGATTCCTAGCTTGTTATACACATCCAATTTGCTGGTGAATCCATTATTAAAAGTTTAAAACTGCATCATATATGCCAAGTTTTAGAGTGTTTAGCCTTACAAAAACATTTTTAGGCACCTTAGACCAGACGGCATTGTTGAAACTTTCGTTCTGGTTTTGAGTCTTTTGGTCAAGGCATTTTTTTAGAAGATCCGGATTGGCTAAATCTCTATAAATTTGTTTTGATCTGTACCCATACTTCATATGGCAAATTGTGTGTGACTTATGGCTGAAAGTCTGATGTAGGGCTTCGGCTTTATTATAACCGCACCACGACTCCGGCCCCTTTGGACATAGGCCATGTTGCGGAGTAGTCAATCATTCGATATTTTGTGGAAATAAGTTGCCCACACATTTTTAAACCATTTGTTTGAAGATCTGATCCACCTCTTTTTATAGCTAGGCCATAATATTCTTGCAGCTTGTCTATGTCATTATTTGTTAGCCTATTCCTTGCCCCCTATTGCTCTATTATCTTTTAGTTTTGTTTTTCCCAACCGTTTCTTCAATTCCTTAGTCTGCTCCCCATTCTCTTCTTGACATGATTGACTCATTCCAGTTTTCTTACTTCTACTTCATCTCCATATGGCTTATCGTCAACCACCTTTTTTAAAACCATTGCTGTCACCATCTCCTAAGTATCGTACATACCGTACATTTCGATCTCTGGACTTTCGGAAAACATCTAGGGCACCCGCAACTTCCATGCCGCCACTTGACCCTTCGTAGTTTTTGGAACATATATGATCAGGTACTATTTTTTTTTTATTTTCATGTACAGTGCAGATTTGACAGTATTTGGACATTATGGAAACATCCAACAACCTTGCCAGTATCTAATGATGTTACGCTGACAACCCCATTCAGTGACTTGTGTCCCCTCCTTTGCCAAGACCCATCTAAACAAAAACCGTCAAATCTCTTTTTGACGTTTCTTCACACTCATTTTACAGACACAGCTTCCTCAATTGCCTGCTTCATACTTTCACTAGCACAATTTTCAACAGCCTGATATATTATGTTTACCTACAAGGTCCTATTTTTTGAGGTGGTAAAGGTAAGTCTAATAATGAACACACAGAATGTTTTACCTGCACTGATACCTTTTCCGATCGTTCTCATGCCGTAAATAAATTTCAAGTTTACCTTATATTTTCCCATTCTCATTTTTTTTAGAGTTGTAAAAATTAGTTGATTCCAAACAAACACAACATTTCAGTTCAATTATTCACAGCCAATCCAAATCTTTTCTTATCCGTAGTACAAAGTTCTATGCAGTCTTCGCTATCGCAGAATTTACATTTTACAAATTTTTTTAATTGCTCACTAAATAAACTAAGATCCAAAATAACACTACCCATTCCAGTTTCCTTCATAATTGTCATATTTATCAAAGGACAGTTTTTTAGAAAAGCAGAGCTAATGTTTGCATTAGTAGTAGGCCTAGGGCTAGGGCTAGCAGAATCTGTTTGGGTAGGCCTAGATTTAGAGTCCAACTTACGGTACTTGTTTCCTCTAAAACTCACGTTTTAGATTTAGTTTTGTAACTAATCCTTTGCTCTTGGCATGGTTTATAAGAAGTTGTAAAACACTTCAAGAAACAATACACACTCCTAATCTACCACTAACTATGAATAAAAGTGCAACACTTTTAGTAAAACACAATTATCCGACACAAACACATATAACATAACCTCCTAAGCATATCAAAAACAAATAAAGCAATATTCTTTCTGTCATCTGTATTCCCAGTTGTCAGTACAGGTTTGACCAAACAGAGCAAAGCCATAAACATACTTATAACTAACACACATGATATATATGATTGTTTGTTTGAAGGTTATTTTTGACGATGGAAGGATTGTGAAGGAAACAGGATTTTTTCCGGACATTTGCCATCGTTAAGTGAAACAAGAAAACAGTAACACTACGTTTCGAGATCTGCAATCTGATCTCTTCTTCAGGTAAAGAACTAACCTAATACATAATTACAAAACTAGGTTAAAATAAACAAATCTTACTAAAAGCGTTGTGGCACGCCTAAGTCTGGAATCACAACCTACATGTTGTATGTCAACTTCACTAAACACTAAAGACATGCACTTAATACAAAAACTATACTATAAAACATAATCATTGAAACTAAACTACGGAATACACAACGCTTTAGTAAGATTTGTTTATTTTAACCTAGTTTGTAATTATGTATTAGGTTTAGTTCTTTACCTGAAGAAGAGATCAGATTGCAGATCTCGAAACGTAGTGTTACTGTTTTCTTGTTTCCACTTAACGATGGCAAATGTCCGGAAAAATCCTGTTTCCTTCACAATCCTTCCATCGTCAAAAAATAACCTTCAAACAAAGAATTGATTCTCGGTACGGACCCGGGAACCAGTAAACAAATCAAAGACCTTGAGAGCTTGCATCTTAAATTAACTAAACACATTAATTCATTTAAACTTTCTTGCATAAATGTAAGGTTGAAGACCTTATGCCTATAGGGTTAACTCTAAAAACTCCTTTTTCATAGTAGGAAAGCCAGTAAAAAATTTTGTCTTCTGCTTCTAAATCTTTACTTAAAGAAAGAATTGCATATCATCATCGTGAAAGATACCTCCACCAAAATAGTATTGAGTGTAAAAAAACTGAATTAAAAACACTGATCGGTACAGAATTCAACAACATTCTCGACAAGCATCCAAAATAGATGTATACAAAGTTTCTGAAACAGATAAGAAAAAGAAAATCTCCAAACTGGAAAAAATTAGGCCCTAAAAAATGTGATTTGCCTAAGGATGGCAACGTGAATACGGATGCAAATAATAAAAATGTAATCAATCTCTCTTTCAAAATCCTGAATGAAGCGGAAAATATCAGTATTATCCAAGGGTTTAAACTTTTCTGTGGCACAAAAATCGGTAAAGGCACTGGATTTCGTAGCTGGAATTGAGTCGGCTGTTTCACAGTTACCTGAGGAACAGGGTGACCACCGGTTTCGCTGTGAGGCCAGTCTTTTACTCAGAAAAATTCCTCCCATAAAACCCAATTTGACAATAGAGGAGAAAAAGGCCAGGTCGATCCTTGGGAAAGACGACACGGTCAAAATCTTACCTGCCGACAAAGGCAACGCTACTGTGGTACTTGACTCGGTTAGCGTATAAAGAAAAGATTGCGGAAACTTTAAATACTGGCAAATATACAGTTTTAAATAAAGACCCCGACTGATTCATTTGAACGTAAAGTAGCAAACACCTTAAGAAAACATAAAGAATTTTTTTTCAGATAAATTTAGATCTAAATTAACTCCTCACCACTCCAAAATTCCCCATATGTATGGCCTTCCCAAAATCCACAAACCTACCATCCCTCTCCGGCCCATCATTAGTTCTCGTGATTCACCTTGCAGGGAATTGTCTAAAGTCCCTCTTGACATCTTAACACCATTGGTAGGAAAAACTGACTCTTTCATCAAAAATTCCAGGGATTTCGTAGAGAAGTCAAAATCCCTAAAGTGTTGACTGAAACTGACAAACTGGTAAGTTTTGATGTCGAAAGTCTATTTACAAATGTACCAGTTCCAAGAAACTCTCGGAATTATTAAATCACGTCTCAAAGAAGACCAAAACATTAAAGGATAGAACTAAACTTCCCGTGCCAGTAATTATGGAACTGTTAGAGAACTATGCACTCAATGCAAATTATTTTGAGTTAGAGGGTAAAATTTACCGTCAAGATGAGGGGATGGCAATGGGTTCTCCACTGTCTCCTATTTTCGCCAATATCTTTATGGAGGAATTTGAGCGAAAAGCTTTGGCTTCAGCTCAGTTCAAACCGAAAGATTTGGTGGAGGTATGTGGATGATACCTTTGTTATTTTTTCTCATGGAGACATTAAATTAAATAATTTTTTTGAATCACATTTAATAGTATTTCTCCTTCCATCCGCCTCACAATGAAGTGGAAGTCCAAAACAAGCTTCCCTTTTTGGATGTGGTGGTGTATTAAGAGATAGGGATGTCCTTAAGACAACTGTTTTTCGAAAGATAACACACACAGGGAAAATATTTAAATTATCAATCCAACCATCAAAAATCTGTCAAAGAAGGAGTAGCCTACTCGTTGTTTGAATAGAGCAAAGAGCTTGTGCTCAGATAAAGATGGACTAAAAGAAGAATTTAAGAAATTGAATCGGATCTCAGAAGCAATGGGATACCCTCAATTAGTAATTAATAAGTGCAAACGAACCAGAAGAATCATTCCTGAGTCAGAAAAACAGAATTGTGATAAATTTGCGTTTATGTCAATCCCTTATGTGCCGGGATTATCGGGGAGAAAATTAGAAGAGTAGGTAGAAAGTACAACATTAGAACCGCGTTTAAAACACACAACACTCTTAGACAAAAGTCTCGTAAAAACAAAACCAAAAAATGGCACACAGGATTCCAAAAACTGTGTTTACAGTATAAAATGTAGCTGCAATAGGGAATACATAGGCGAGACAAAAAGACCACTAAACATAAGGATAAAAGAACACAAAGAAAACACGGAGAAAGGGTTTCACAGAAAAGTCAAAAATTGCACACCATTGTTGGTCCGAAGACCATCATATGAATTGGGATGAAGCCCACATAATACATCGGGAACCACATTTCTTCAAAAAGGAAATTAATTGAGGCAACATACATTAAATTGGCAGACCAACCAATCATTCAACCATCCAGTAGAGATTAGGCCGCTTTGGTTGCCAAATTCTAAAAAATGAACTAAAGAGAAAACCAAAAGTATCAAACGGATCGGATATTTGTAATAAACCACTGCGGAGTTCACAATATGGTTTTAAGAAGTTCATCTCGCATGAACCAATAATAACGAAAGGGCCCATTCCTGTTCCCCTTCCCTTGTATTTCCGCCATCTTGTTTTAGCCAGCCGTCACGAGTAACCATTGGCTAGTCCCTCTGGTCAGTCGTAAGATGGTTAGTAGAAACGAGTGAAGACGTATTGTGACCTGTATTCCGTAGTTTAGTTTCAATGATTAGTGTTTTGTATAGTTTTGTATTAAGTGCATGTCTTTAGTGTTAGTGAAGTTGACATACAACATGTAGGTTGTGATTCCAGACTTAGGCGTGCCACAAACGCTTTAGTAAGATTTGTTTTATTTTAACCTAGTTTGTAATTATGTATTAGGTTAGTTCTTTACCTGAAGAAGAGATCAGATTGCAGATCTCGAAAACGTAGTGTTACTGTTTTCTTGTTTCACTTAACGATGGCAAATGTCCGGAAAAATCCCTGTTTCCTTCACAATCCTTCCATCGTCAAAAATAACCTTCAAACAAAGAATTGATTCTCGGTACGGACCCGGAAACCAGTAAACAAATCAAAGACCTTGAGAGCTTGCATCTTAAATTTAACTAAAAACACATTAATCATTTAACTTTCTTGCATAAATGTAAGGTTGAAGACCTTATGCCTATAGGGTTAACTCTAAAAACTCCTTTTCATAGTAGGAAAGCCAGTAAAATTTTGTCTTCTGCATCTAAATCTTTACTTAAAGAAAGAATTGCATATCATCATCGTGAAAGATACCTCCTCCAAAATAGTATTGAGTGTAAAAAAAAACTGAATTAAAAACACTGATCGGTACAGAATTCAACAACATTCTCGAAAGCATCCAAAATAGATGTATAAAAGTTTCTGAAACAGATAAGAAAAAAGAAAATCTCCAAACTGGAAAAAATTAGGCCTAAAAAATGTGATTTGCCTAAGGATGGCAACGTGAATACGGATGCAAAATAATAAAAATGTAATCAATCTCTCTCTTCAAAAATCCTGAATGAAGCGGAAATATCAGTATTATCCAAGGGTTTAAACTTTTCTGTGGCACAAAAAATCGGTAAAGGCACTGGATTTCGTAGCTGGAATTGAGTCGGCTGGTTTCACAGTTACCTGAGGAACAGGTGACCCGGTTTCGCTGTGAGGCCAGTCTTTTTACTCAGAAAAATTCCTCCCATAAAAACCCAATTTGACAATAGAGGAGAAAAAGGCCAGGTCGATCCTTGGAAAGACGACACGGTCAAAAATCTTACTGCCGACAAAGGCAACGCTACTGTGGTACTTGACTCGGTAGCGTATAAAAGAAAAGATTGCGGAAACTTTAAATACTGGCAAATATACAGTTTTAAATAAAGACCCGACTGATTCATTTGAACGTAAAGTAGCAAACACCTTAAGAAAACATAAAGAATTTTTTTTCAGATAAATTTAGATCTAAATTGAACTCCTCACCACTCCAAAATCCCCCATATGTATGTAGGCCTTCCCAAAATCCACAAACCTACCATCCCTCCTCCGGCCCATCATTAGTTCTCGTGATTCACCTTGCAGGGAATTGTCTAAAGTCTCTTGGACATCTTAACACCATTGGTAGGAAAAACTGACTCTTTCATCAAAAATTCCTGGGATTTCGTAGAGAAGTCAAATCCCTAAAGTTGACTGAAACTGACAAAACTGGTAAGTTTTGATGTCGAAAGTCTATTTACAAATGTACCAGTTCCAGAAACTCTCGGAATTATTAAATCACGTCTCAAAGAAGACCAAACATTAAAGGATAGAACTAAACTTCCCGTGCCAGTAAATTATGGAACTGTTAGAACTATGCACTCAATGCAATTATTTTGAGTTAGAGGGTAAAATTTACCGTCAAGATGAGGGGATGGCAATGGGGTTCTCCCTGTCTCCTATTTTCGCCAATATCTTTATGGAGGAATTTGAGCGAAAAGCTTTGGCTTCAGCTCAGTTCAAACCGAAGATTTGGTGGAGGTATGTGGGATGATACCATTTGTTATTTTTTCTCATGGAGACATTAAATTAAATAATTTTTTGAATCACATTAATAGTATTTCTCCTTCCATCCGCCTCACAATGGAAGTGGAAGTCCAAAACAAGCTTCCCTTTTTGGATGTGTGTGTATTAAGAGATAGGGATGTCCTTAAGACAACTGTTTTTCGAAAGATAACACACACAGGAAAATATTTAAATTATCAATCCACCCATCAAAAATCTGTCAAAAGAAGGAGTAGCCTACTCGTTGTTTGATAGAGCAAAGAGCTTGTGCTCAGATAAAGATGGACTAAAAGAAGAATTTAAGAAAATTGAATCGGATCTCAGAAGCAATGGATACCCTCAATTAGTAATTAATAAGTGCAAACGAACCAGAAGAATCATTCCTGAGTCAGAAAAACAGAATTGTGATAAATTTTGCGTTTATGTCAATCCCTTATGTGCCGGGATTATCGGAGAAAATTAGAAGAGTAGGTAGAAAGTACAAACATTAGAACGCCGCGTTTAAAACAACAACAACACTCTTAGACAAAGTCTCGTAAAAACAAAACCAAAAAATGGCACACAAGGATTCCAAAAACTGTGTTTTACAGTATAAAATGTAGCTGCAATAGGGAATACATAGGCGAGACAAAAAAGACCACTAAACATAAGGATAAAAAGAACACAAAGAAAACACGAGAAAGGGTTTCACAGAAAAGTCAAAAATTGGCACACCATTGTTGGTCCGAAAGACCATCATATGAATTGGGGATGAAGCCCACATAATACATCGGGAAACCACATTTCTTCAAAAGGAAATTAATTGAGGCAACATACATTAAATTGGCAGACCAACCAATCAGTCAACCATCAGTAGAGATTAGGCCGCTTTGGTTGCCAATTCTAAAAAATGAACTAAAGAGAAAACCAAAAGTATCAAACGGATCGGATATTGTAATAAACCACTGCGGAGTCACAATATGGTTTTAAGAAGTTCATCTCGCATGAACCAATAATAACGATAGGGGCCCATTCCTGTTCCCCTTCCCTTGTATTTCCGCCATCTTGTTTTAGCCAGCCGTCACGAGTACCATTGGTGCTAGTCCCTCTGGTCAGTCGTAGATGGTTAGTAGACGAGTGAAGACGTATTGTGACCCTGTATTCCGTAGTTTAGTTTCAATGATTAGTGTTTTGTATAGTTTTTGTATTAAGTGCCATGTCTTTAGTGTTAGTGAAGTTGACATACAACATGTAGGTTGTGATTCCAGACTTAGGCGTTGCCACAACGCTTTAGTAAGATTTGTTTATTTTTAACCTAGTTTGTAATTATGTATTAGGTTAGTTTCTTTACCTGAAGAAGAGATCAGATTGCAGATCTCGAAACGTAGTGTTACTGTTTTCTTGTTTCACTTAACGATGGCAAATGTCCGGAAAAATCCTGTTTCCTTCACAATCCTTCCATCGTCTAAAAATAACCTTTCAAACAAAGAATTGATTCTCGGTACGGAACCCGGAACCAGTAAACAAATCAAAGACCTTGAGAGCTTGCATCTTAAATTAACTAAACACATTAATCATTTAACTTTCTTGCATAAATGTAAAGGTTGAAGACCTTATGCCTATAGGGTTAACTCTAAAAAACTCCTTTTTCATAGTAGGAAAAGCCAGTAAAATTTTGTCTTCTGCTTCTAAATCTTTACTTAAAGAAAGAATTGCATATCATCATCGTGAAAGATACCTCCTCCAAAAATAGTATTGAGTGTAAAAAAACTGAATTAAAAACACTGATCGGTACAGAATTCAACAACATTCTCGAAAGCTCCAAAATAGATGTATAAAAGTTTCTAAACAGATAAGAAAAAGAAAATCTCCAAACTGGAAAAATTAGGCCTAAAAAATGTGATTTGCCTAAGGATGGCAACGTGAATACGGATGCAAATAATAAAAAATGTAATCAATCTCTCTCTTCAAAAATCCTGAATGAAGCGGAAATATCAGTAATTATCCAAGGGTTTAAACTTTTCTGTGGCACAAAAATCGGTAAAGGCACTGGATTTCGTAGCTGGAATTTGAGTCGGCTGTTTCACAGTTACCTGAGGAACAGGGTGACCGGGTTTCGCTGTGAGGCCAGTCTCTTTTACTCAGAAAAAATTCCTCCCATAAAACCCAATTGACAATAGAGGAGAAAAAAGGCCAGGTCGATCCTTGGGAAAGACGACACGGTCAAAATCTTACCTGCCGACAAAGGCAACGCTACTGTGGTACTTGACTCGGTAGCGTATAAAGAAAAGATTGCGGAAACTTTAAATACTGGCAAATATACAGTTTTAAATAAAGACCCGACTGATTCATTTGAACGTAAAGTAGCAAACACCTTAAGAAAACATAAAGAATTTTTTTCAGATAAATTTAGATCTAAATTAACTCCTCACCACTCCAAAATCCCCCATATGTATGGCCTTCCCAAAATCCACAAAACTACCATCCCTCTCCGGCCCATCATTAGTTCTCGTGATTCACCTTGCAGGGAATTGTCTAAAGTCCTCTTTGGACATCTTAACACCATTGGTTAGGAAAAACTGACTCTTTCATCAAAAATTCCCAGGGATTTCGTAGAGAAGGTCAAAAATCCCTAAAGTTGACTGAAACTGACAAACTGGTAAGTTTTGATGTCGAAAGTCTATTTACAAATGTACCAGTTCCAGAAACTCTCGGAATTATTAAATCACGTCTCAAAGAAGACCAAACATTAAAGGATAGAAACTAAACTTTCCCGTGCCAGTAATTATGGAGACTGTATAGAACTATGCACTCAATGCAATTATTTTGAGTTAGAGGGTATAAAATTTACCGTCAAGATGAGGGGATGGCAATGGGGTTCTCCACTGTCTCCTATTTTCGCCAATATCTTTATGGAGGAATTTGAGCGAAAAGCTTTGGCTTCAGCTCAGTTCAAACCGAAGAATTTGGTGCGAGGTATGTGGATGATACCTTTTGTTATTTTTTCTCATGGAGACATTAAATTTAAATAATTTTTTGAATCACATTAATAGTATTTCTCCTTCCATCCGCCTCACAATGGAAGTGGAAGTCCAAAACAAGCTTCCCTTTTTGGATGTGTGTGTATTAAGAGATAGGGATGTCCTTAAGACAACTGTTTTTTCGAAAGATAACACACACAGGAAAAATATTTAAATTATCAATCCAACCATCAAAAATCTGTCAAAGAAGGAGTAGCCTACTCGTTGTTTGATAGAGCAAAGAGCTTGTGCTCAGATAAAGATGGACTAAAAGAAGAATTTAAAGAAAATTGAATCGGATCTCAGAAGCAATGGATACCCTCAATTAGTAATTAATAAGTGCAAACGAACCAGAAGAATCATTCCTGAGTCAGAAAAAAACAGAATTGTGATAAATTTGCGTTTATGTCAATCCCTTATGTGCCGGGATTATCGGAGAAAATTAGAAGAGTAGTAGAAAGTACAACATTAGAAACCGCGTTTTAAAACACACAACACTCATTAGACAAAGTCTCGTAAAAACAAAACCAAAAAATGGCACACAGGATTCCAAAAACTGTGTTTACAGTATAAAATGTAGCTGCAATAGGGAATACATAGGCGAGAACAAAAAAGACCACTAAACATAAGGATAAAAGAACACAAAGAAAACACGAGAAAGGGTTTCACAGAAAAGTCAAAAATTGCACACCATTGTTGGGTCCGATAGACCATCATATGAAATTGGGATGAAGCCCACATAATACATCGGGAACCACATTTCTTCAAAAGGAAATTAATTGAGGCAACATACATTAAATTGGCAGACCAACCAATCAGTCAACCATCAGTAGAGATTAGGCCGCTTTGGTTGCCAATTCTAAAAAAATGAACTAAAGAGAAAACCAAAAGTATCAAACGGATCGGATATTTGTAATAAACCACTGGGGGCGGAGAGTCACAATATGGTTTTTAAGAAGTTCATCTCGCATGAACCAATAATAACGAAAGGGCCCATTTCCTGTTTTCCCCTTCCCTTGTATTTCCGCCATCTTGTTTTAGCCAGCCGTCACGGGCTTTTTAGTACCATTGGCTAGTCCCTCTGGTCAGTCGTAGATTGGTTAGTAGACGAGTGAAGACGTATTGTGACCTGTATTCCGTAGTTTAGTTTCAATGATTAGTGTTTTGTATAGTTTTTTGTATTAAGTGCATGTCTTTAGTGTTAGTGAAGTATGACATACAACATGTAGGTTGTGATTCCAGACTTAGGCGTGCCACAACGCTTTAGTAAGATTTGTTTATTTTTAACCTAGTTTGTAATTTATGTATTAGGTTAGTTCTTTACCTGAAGAAGAGATCAGATTGCAGATCTCGAAACGTAGTGTTACTGTTTTCTTGTTTCACTTAACGATGGCAATGTCCGGAAAAATCCTGTTTCCTTCACAATCCTTCCATCGTCACAAAAATAACCTTCAAACAAAGAATTGATTCTCGGTACGGACCCGGAACAGTAAACAAATCAAAGACCTTGAGAGCTTGCAATCTTAAATTAACTAAACACATTAATCATTTAACTTTTCTTGCATAAATGTAAGGTTGAAGACCTTATGCCTATAGGGTTAACTCTAAAAAAACTCCTTTTCCATAGTAGGAAAGCCAGTAAAATTTTGTCTTCTGCTTCTAAATCTTTACTTAAAGAAAGAATTGCATTCATCATCGTGAAAGATACCTCCTCCAAAATAGTATTGAGTGTAAAAAAAACTGAATTAAAAACACTGATCGGTACAGAATTCAACAACATTCTCGAAAGCATCCAAAATAGATGTATAAAAAGTTTCTTGGAAACAGATAAGAAAAAGAAAATCTCCAAAACTGGAAAAAAATTAGGCCTAAAAAATGTGATTTGCCTAAGGATGGCAACGTGAATACGGATGCAAATAATAAAAATGTAATCAATCTCTCTTCAAAAAATCCTGAATGAAGCGGAAATATCAGTATTATCCAAGGGTTTAAACTTTTCTGTGGCACAAAAATCGGTAAAGGCACTGGATTTCGTAGCTGGAATTGAGTCGGCCTGTTTCACAGTTTAACTGAGGAAACAGGGTGACCGGTTTCGCTGTGAGGCCAGTCTTTTACTCAGAAAAATTCCTCCCATAAAACCCAATTTGACAATAGAGGAGAAAAAAGGCCAGGTCGATCCTTGGGAAAGACGACACGGTCAAAATCTTACCTGCCGACAAAGGCAACGCTACTGTGGTACTTGACTCGGTAGCGTATAAAGAAAAGATTGCGGAAACTTTAAATACTGGCAAATATACAGTTTTAAATAAAGACCCGACTGATTCATTTGAACGTAAAGTAGCAAACACCTTAAGAAAACATAAAGAATTTTTTTCAGATAAATTTAGATCTAAATTAACTCCTCACCACTCCAAAATCCCCCATATGTATGGCCTTCCCAAAATCCACAAACCTACCATCCCTCTCCGCCCATCATTAGTTCTCGGTGATTCACCTTGCAGGGAATTGTCTAAAGTCCTCTTGGACATCTTAACACCATTGGTAGGAAAAACTGACTCTTTCATCAAAAATTCCAGGGATTTCGTAGAGAAGTCAAAATCCCTAAAGTTGACTGAAAACTGACAAACTGGTAAGTTTTGATGTCGAAAGTCTATTTACAAATTGTACCAGTTCCAGAAACTCTCGGAATTATTAAATCACGTCTCAAAGAAGACCAAACATTAAAGGATAGAACTAAAACTTCCCGTGCCAGTAATTATGGAACTGTTAGAACTATGCACTCAATGCAATTATTTTGAGTTAGAGGGTAAAATTTACCGTCAAGATGAGGGGATGGCAATGGGTTCTCCACTGTCTCCTATTTCGCCAATATCTTTATGGAGGAATTTGAGCGTAAGAAAAGCTTTGGCTTCAGCTCAGTTCAAACCGAAGATTTGGTGGAGGTATGTGGATGATACCTTGTTTATTTTTTCTCATGGAGACATTAAATTAAATAATTTTTTGAATCACAATTAATAGTATTTCTCCTTCCATCCGCCTCACAATGGAAGTGGAAGTCCAAAACAAGCTTCCCTTTTTGGATGTGTGTGTATTAAGAGATAGGGATGTGTCCTTAAGACAACTGTTTTTCGAAAGATAACACACACAGGAAAATATTTATAAATTATCAATCCAACCATCAAAAATCTGTCAAAGAAGGAGTAGCCTACTCGTTGTTTGATAGAGCAAAGAGCTATGTGCTCAGATAAAGATGGACTAAAAGAAGAATTTAAGAAAATTGAATCGGATCTCAGAAGCAATGGATACCCTCAATTAGTAATTAATAAGTGCAAACGAACCAGAAGAAATCATTTCCTGAGTCAGAAAAACAGAATTGTGATAAATTTTGCGTTTATTGTCAATCCCTTATGTGCCGGGATTATCGGAGAAAATTTAGAAGAGTTAGGTAGAAAGTACAACATTAGAACCGCGTTTAAAACACACAACACTCTTAGACAAAGTCTCGTAAAAAACAAAACCAAAAAAATGGCACACAGGATTCCAAAAACTGTGTTTACAGTATCAAATGTAGCTGCAATAGGGAATACATAGGCGAGACAAAAAGACCACTAAACATAAGGATAAAAAGAACACAAAGAAAACACGAGAAAGGGTTTCACAGAAAAGTCAAAAATTGCACACCATTGTTGGTTCCCGAAGACCATCATATGAATTTGGGATGAAGCCCACATAATACATCGGGAACCACATTTCTTCAAAAGGAAATTAATTGAGGCAACATACATTAAATTGGCAGACCAACCAATCAGTCAACCATCAGTAGTAGAGATTAGGCCGCTTTGGTTGCCAATTCTAAAAAAATGAACTAAAGAGAAAACCAAAAGTATCAAACGGATCGGATTATTTGTAATAAACCACTGCGGAGTCACAATATGGTTTTAAGAAGTTCATCTCGCATGAACCAATAATAACGAAAGGGCCCATTCCTGTTCCCCTTCCCTTGTATTTCCGCCATCTTGTTTTAGCCAGCCGTCACGAGTACCATTGGCTAGTCCCTCTGGTCAGTCGTAGATGGTTAGTAGACGAGTGAAGACGTATTGTGACCTGTATTCCGTAGTTTTAGTTTCAATGATTAGTGTTTTGTATAGTTTTGTAATTAAGTGCATGTCTTTAGTGTTAGTGAAGTTGACATACAACATGTAGGTTGTGATTCCAGACTTAGGCGTGCCACAAACGCTTTAGTAAGATTTGTTTATTTTAACCTAGTTTGTAATTATGTATTAGGTTAGTTCTTTACCTGAAGAAGAGATCAGATTGCAGATCTCGAAACGTAGTGTTACTGTTTTCTTGTTTCACTTAACGATGGCAAATGTCCGGAAAAATCCTATATGATTGTGTCAGCCAACATCTTACGAACTGCTGCAAAAAACTAGTGAACATCTTTTGTTTGTGAATTTTTTTTGGTAATTTATAAATTTATTTGAGCAATTAATACTTACATATTTTTAAAATACACACTTTAAACTATTAAAAAATGCAATAAAAAAATTTTTATAATTTTTTTTTAATTTTCATCGACCTGCTCCCCTTAAGGTAACTTTTAAAACTAAAACATTGTTGTAAGCCTAGAGTCTAATAACTTTTTTTAAACCACTAAAATATTCTGGGAAATAGAAAAAAATCCACTGTTCTTGCTTTTGGAAAGCTGAGTGATCTCATGGTCGTTCATGATTATATTAAGTATTATTTTATTTGGATTATTTTAGTACAAAAAGTGATAAATTAAGTATTTTTATTGAATATTAACCCATTGAGGAAGCAATTAACCTAGCCTCTCTTCAACTAAAAGTTTGAATTGATTTTGTTAAAAATGCATGCATTTACCAAAATATTAATAGAATGAGTTTAGATACAGATAAATTGGTCAATATTTCGGGGAATTGTAGTCTATTTTGTTGCTCTACACATTTAGTTAATTTATTTAACTTACACATTTCTTTAGTAATAAAAACAAAAAATCAAAACCAACAGTAAATATTTTACTTTTTTTTGTTTATCTGTTTCAATAATTTTTTTATTCAAAACAGCACAATGATTTTTACATGGAAAACCAGTTTTTATTCGATTACTTAATATTATAAAGCATAATAACAAAACTATCAAAATTTACTTAATTTTTTCACGATTTTATGACAAGCTCCTGAATTAGTTGTCTGGGAGATGAAATAAAACTGTTTGTTAAATTCAATTGTTATTATTTAACCCTTTCAGGGCCAGGACCAAATATGAGATGTTGCAAAAATTTTTTCACATCTCATATCCTCTCGTGACTAGTCAAAAGTGCCAGGCTAAAATTGGCGATTTTGCAGTCTCTTAGATTAAAATTTATAATTTTTCATAAAAATTAGAGAATGACCTAAAAGTTGCACCAAATTACTCGTATAAGATATATACTATCAGCAAAAAAATATATAGATATAGTTTTAAGTAATTTAAAATTATTATTATTATTTAATATTATTTATTATTATTTAAAAAAATAATGTTTTAATAGATTACATAAAATTTTTTTTCAAATAACTAAAAAAGGAAAAATACTTTTACTGTGGGAAGCTATTTTATTATATTGTACATTTAGAAAGGAACAATCATACAAAATTTTGTGTTATTTCTCTCATAAATAAATTTTGTATGATACATTTTGTATAAATACGCATAATTGTACTTCGCAACATTTTACAAGTGTTAAAGCATCTGACTCTTACATTGCAAGAAACTTAAAATAAATATTCACATTATGGATGTACCGGTAAACAGATGATTGTAGGATCCATAAACAGTTTCAATACAGGTTAAAAACACTATTTACCAAGAAATATTTACACAATTCTATTTGAAATTTATTTACACTTTTTCTATTTACAAAATGTGCTATTTACAATTTCACTCCCGTGAGATCGCAAATTGTCAGTCATTGTAACTACTACACACAATAGCTAAGCACGTAACTACTAACACTACTAATATTTACAACCACAAAATAAAATAATGAAGAAGAATCCAGCATACAATAATACGATTACACTAAAGCATAAAGAATTAACAACAAAAGATTGAGTCAGCTGATAATGTCACGTGACAATTACGAAATAAAAATGCATAAACCTCCAAAATAAAAATGATATTCATATTAATTATCTACAAATATACCAGGGAATAAAAAAAACATAAAACTTTAATCATTTGACGTCGTATTTATTTAAGAAAACTACGAATATCAAGGCGACTATATATTGCCACCTGGCGCTTTTCGCATATGTCACAGACGGCAATATTTTGCCGCCTGGCACTTTTCAGACGCAATCTATGGTGGCAATATATTGTCGCCTGGCCCGGAAAGGGTTAAATGATAATTAAAATAAACTATTTACATTACATACAATGGCCATTCATTTACTTTTTATAATTCAGTTTTGTGTCTGTCTGTGAGTATCCTTTATATCTCAATATCTCTGTCCAAGTATCTGTCTACTTCTGAAGTACGCAAATTGTCTTGTTCCATGGAGTAGCGGAAGAATTAAAAACTTCATTCAACCACTATAAACAGTTAAACACTAAACATTGAGAATACGATACATAGAATGTAAGCAGAACATTAAAGTGATGAAAATTGAGAATATGGCAAAATGTAAACAATAAAACATACTATTAGTTGTAGTTCCAATGTGTAAAAATAACGAATCGAAATGGAATAATTGCTTATAAGGACGCACGAGGGCTCAAAACTGTGATCTAGTGGGAAAACAAACAAATATGTGATTGTTAGCGTCTAGAAAGAGCACAAGTGCCACTCAGGCAAGTTCCCCAATGGGTTAAATTGTTATTAAAAAAGCATTAATAGATTATGGTGTCTAAGTAACTCTCAATTTCTTTTATAGTTTTCCCAATTATAAGATTTGACTCCTTGGCATATAAACATAGTTTGTTATTGTAATAAAAGATACACAATTGTCGAGTAATTTTTTAAATTGTTGGACAATTGTGTGTTTGTTTTACTGTAATAGATTTTCCAATAAGAAGAGCTCCTCCTTCAATGACTAGTTCGTTGTATTTCCAAACAACAGTTAATGGTAGCCACTTTAGGTTGCAAAGAAATAAAATAGGACCAAGAATTGAACCTTGATGAACGTAATATTTTGTTTTAAGTGAAAATGTAGCATGTTTTAAATACTAACCTGGAACAGTTTGAGTAATTTCAACATATTGCTTTCCAGGTATTTTTCAAATTATTCTAATGAGAGATCTGTACCATGTGTTTAGTACCATTGTTATGAAGAATTGAAATCAATTTTACTACGGAAGAGACTGTACAACGCTTTGTTATGGTCCATAAATATTTCAATTGCAGATTCCCCTTTATCAATGAAATCAACAATTGTTTCAGTCACATTATAGTTCCAGGAGTGACAAAGATTTAACTGCTCTAAAACCATATTGTTCATGAAGAAACAAGTGGACAAGAATATTCAACAATAATATCAACAAGAATATTCTAGAAATTCAGACAGCCGATAATTGTACATAGCTTTCTCATGTTTTTGAAAACGTTGCTAATAAAGCAACAGGACGGGACGATAATTAGAAAGACATTTTAATTTCCTGTTTCAAACAAGGTTTTTATTTTTGAAAATTTTAGAAAAGTAATAAATAAAGAGTTGGTTAAATAAATTTATATTTTTGTATTATAAATTAGGCCTTTCATGCGAGACAAAGTAAAGTTGTAAATAGTAAAGTAATTTACCTTGGTTGATGTTTTATTTGGCAGATTAATATTGATAATAGTGTGGTGATGTCCTTACGATGAGACCACGTTGTCATGAGTCTTAAGTTGTCTCGATAAATGGCTAATACCGTCGTGATTTTGTTTTAAACGAGTTTAACTTCGCGTCTCTGATTAACTTAGTCACTGATTTAACTTTGAGTCTCTGATTACAACTTCGAGTGCTTTTAGACTTCTAGTTTACTAATCTTCACTTATTTCGACTACAGCTGCAATGTCGAGCCAAGATGCTGACATCTGCGTGCTTGTGAGTTGACATCAACGTGAAGAGAAGTCAATTTTAAAGTGTTATAATTATTAAGTTCGTATGCAAAATTCCCATAGAACATTGGAACAATTAGGCCCACCCTTATATCATTTAGTTCATTATCACTCTATTTGGCAGCAATGTGGTAATACATTATTTTATTTTTTAACATCTAGAAGTGGAGCTTTTATGTTATTTTGCCACAGTTAAACAGTTAAACTTTGCAAATTGAGTATTCATTACTACGGTATCCAACTCCATGTGTTTTGTCCATTTGGTCCAAGTCTCTTATATGTCAGTAACAAATGAGTAAATAAGAAATATGAGTATATAAGTTTATATCTGATATTGTGTTTACTGCACTTTAACATTGACTATGTCAACAGGTAATAAAGAATATCAATTCGGATTTAAGACAGTTCAATGCTCTGGACCAGTTGTCTTCCTCTCCTCTGCTGTCGATCATCTGCGACCCCATGAAGAATACCCAGCCACTTCCGACTGTAGATCTGCAGCAGAATTTGCTCGCACCTATTGTAAGCATCCATCGACGTTCAGTGTGTATTTTGATAAGAATAGTGTATTTTCGTCCTTAGTCTTCATGGCTGATGTCATAGTAAAGATCTAAGTTTTCCTGTTCCCGCATGTCAAAACATTGCTGACGTGTTAAAAAAAGGTTGAGCTGCAGACAGCCTTCTTAAGTCAACACGTAGCTTGATATTTCGGCTTTACATCTGTGAAGAGGGCTCTCCAAAGTAAGGTTGAAGATTTTAATTGTGCTAGTAATGTTTTGGTTGGCTTTGATTTTGTGTCCTTCTCAGGTGCCTAGATTAGTTTAAACATAAAATGGATCAGAAGGTTGGAATATTTTTCAGTGATTATTATCTAACTCAGGAGTGTTTAGAATGTTGATTAAAAAGAATACGCCGAAGATGTCCTTGTTTTTCAATAGGAAACTAGGTGCGAAGTCGTGGGTAACTGTTAGTTTTCAGTAAAATAACCAGAAATTATGTAAATTCAATGGATAGTTATTATTATAACTTACACAAACTCTTGCACTTTTAATTAAATTAGAGTTGTACTACAGGTAGCAATGTTATTATGAATGTTATTTTTCTATAAAAAGGTGTTATACTGTATATTGAATTTGGTAAGTTTTTATTATTTTTTACAGGGTATTAACCAAAAAACCTAAAAATATTATGATGGTTTAAACGTAATACTTTTACAATTGTACCGTTTTACTGGCACATGAGGCGTTAGCTTCTTTACTTTACTTTAAATATTACTTCTTTTCAGTGTTAGAATTTTTTATTGCTGAAAGCATCTGTAATAACCACAAAACTCTTTTAGTATTTTTACATAAAATTTTATATACATGTGCTCACTGCACCAACAAGTTTTATATTGCACAGATCAAAAGGACAAGTTCCTAAATTCCCACTAAATTTAATTTTTACAATATTTCTTTCCCCAACATTATTCAAAATAATTAAGAATGAATATTGACTGGACTCCAGTTAAAAAGTTCACTTACCCGCAGGTTCGATGACGATTAGCAAAAAAATAACTCTAAGCACTTTTAAAGACTACACTATTTACTATTACTTCCAATCAACTGAGACGGGAGGTACGGCACGTCTACCTCACCCCACCTCTCAATTTCTTTATCAAACACTCCCATCTGCGATGTGCGCCTCGCTGATAGAAGCCTCTTTTGTACTGTCCAGTTCTTATCATTCTTCTGGGCCTACTCCTTCCACCGGTAATCCAGTTACCCCAGAATTACAATTTAATACAATCGGTACACCATCAACTTTTTGGTGAAATATTTTTAAATATTTTTTTTAACTATAATGGGATATTCATTATATATTTGCTGAAAAAGCTAAAAATGATATATGAGAATCGGTTGAATGGTTATTATACAACAGCTTTTTTCTCAACCACCTGCAAGCTGCTTGGTGTAAATCAGATGAGCTCTAATTTATATTTACTTCACAGTTTGTGTAGTTATATAAATATGTCCTATATAATATACATAATGTATAGTTAAATCTATATATTTCTTTATCATAGTTCGGGTTTGGTTTGAAATTTCTTCAAACATTTTACGTTAAAAATATGTTCTAGAAAAATATATAGCCGTATTTTTGCTGATAAAAGCTATGTATTCTGGAAGTCTCTGTTGTAATCCATCAAATTAAAGTAGAATATAGAGAATGTGATTTAGTTCTTAAACAATAGCCATCTCAAGAATGATTTATGGTTGTCTGACCTTAAAAAAGTATTAACAATGTCATTATATAGGGCTAGGTTCTCTATATTGACTAAGTACACTATATGGGAGTGCTGATGGCCGAGTAGTCTAAGACGTTGAACTTTGGATCTGAGTTAGAGATAGCGCAGGTTCAAATCCTGTCTGTGGCCGTTGCACTTTTTATCAGTACCTTCGACCTTGTACTGTATCGACTCTCCCATTTGTTCTGTTTGATAAGATCCTCGCACAGGCCAGTGGCCCACGAGGACGGACAGAATAAGGCTTAAAAGGGGATCGGCCTCTCCTTAAAAAAAATATTGGCTAGGTACACTATATTGACTAGGTACACTATATTGACTACGTACACTATATTGGCTAGGTACACTATATTAGCTATTTACACTATATTTGGCTAGGTGAACACTATATTATTGGCTGGGTACACTATATTGGCTATGTACACTATATTATTGGCTATGTACACTATACAGGGTGTCATTTAAGTCTGGAACCTCTTTTTTAATTTTTAAACCACAATAGAAAGAAATACCAAAGTTCACACGTGCTTACTGGTGATAGTAACGCACACATCTGCCCAGTTACCGACCGGATAATCCCTTTGGGGGGACGGTCCACAAGGAGTCAGACATAATTCTTAAATAGCAGCATAGGTCAAGTTTGGTATCAAATTAAAGGTCTCACTTAGCAGAGTACAATTCCGTAAACC
Organism: Homalodisca vitripennis; assembly: GCF_021130785.1. Classification (NCBI taxonomy): domain Eukaryota; kingdom Metazoa; phylum Arthropoda; class Insecta; order Hemiptera; family Cicadellidae; genus Homalodisca; species Homalodisca vitripennis. Next base: position 9,219,930 of record NC_060208.1, read on the forward strand.
GTACTTCAAAAGGTGGATTCATTCAGTAGTTATAGTTATTTGAATTTTAAAACAATTGAACAATGTAAATTATTAAGTATTACAAGTAAACACCAGTTTTTAAGTACCTGTGATCAAAGTAAGTGTTCAAAATGTTCCAGACTTAATTGACACCCTGTATTGACTATGTACACTATATTGGCTAGGCACACTATATTGACTATGTACACTATATTGGCTAGGTACACTATATTGACTAGGTACACTATATTATTGGCTATGTACACTATATTATTGGCTAGGTACACTATATTGGCTAGTTACACTATATTTGCTATGTACACTATATTATTGGCTAGGTACACTATATTGACTAGGTACACTATATTGGCTAGGTACACTATATTATTGGCTAGTTACACTATATTGGCTAGGTACACTATATTGGCTATGTACACTATATTGGCTAGGTACACTATATTGGCTAGGTACACTATATTGGTTAGGTACACTATATTGGCTAGGTACACTATATTGGCTATGTACACTATATTATTGGCTATGTACACTATATTATTGGCTAGTTACACTATATTGGCTAGGTACACTATATTGGCTAGGTACACTATATTGGCTATGTACACTATATTGGCTATGTACACTATATTGGCTAGGTACACTATATTGGCTAGGTACACTTATAGGCAGGTATATTATTTAGACTGCTCATCCGCTACATCATTATGAAGCATTTCCTTATAACTTAGTTTCAAATTCTTTTGATTTTGGAAGAACGTTTATTAAAATTTGTAATTTGAAGATCAGGAATAATTTTTATTAGATTAAATTTGAAATCAGATTGGAAATTTGAACATTCTGGATTTAATCAGTAAGAGGGTAATTTTCAATACAATAATTTCTTTAATGAAATCTTTGCGTATTGATTTAAAAATTTGTTTAAAATGAAAATAAATTGAAACATATTCTACATAAAAACTCAGTTGGCTACAAAACATAACTATAACAGTTTTAATCACAAATATACAAGAAAATAAATTGTATTTTTCAGAGTATATCAGTGAAAACAACCTTACAGCTGATAAAATGACGTTTTACTGTTGGTAAAGAAGTAAACCATGTATAAAAATTGTGTATAAACTGGTATTTCCTACTATACCTAAATTAGGTCATTACGTAAAAATTGAGCACTGTTACAAATTATATAGTGAACCTTATAGCTGTTTGTCACGAAAAAGGTTAAAATAGTAACCAAATGTCTTCATAAGTTGCCTCCTGATTTGACCACTCTTCACTATACCACCATATGCTTCTTAAACACTCATGTGTTGTAGATGCAGGAGCGATTAAACCCCTCTCAGAAGAAGGCTGTACTAATTGTGGCCAAGGCGTGCTCGACCCAGTCAAACTCGCTACATCTCATCCATGGACCTCCAGGTGAGAATTGCCAAGTTTGAAATCTTAGTAACAAGTTATAACTTGTCGATTGTTCTTGCTTTAAACAACCGGTTATGTTGAACACTCATTTGGCCACTAATATTAATTGGTAGATCGAAATTAGTTTCTTCTTTAGTTTGAGAGTATTCTTTAGATTACAGTATTATCACACAATGTTGTTGTTAGTGGTACACTATATACGTCATATGGCCTGACTATTAGTTTGTGGCCATTTATTAAAACAAAAAGTCAAAATCTTTATTGCACAAAATGTTTGAAGATGACACTATCTCACAGTACAAACATGTGCATCCTCACTTGCTAAGAGAGAATACATATGGAAATCAGAACAAACAGAATACAAAATCAATGAATTAAATTGAGTCCCTTAGATGAATTAATTTATCAAGTAGGCGATAAAAAATACAAATCCATCATATCCAGAAATTTAGTATTAGTAGTTTTGTATTTTCATACAAAATTGTTTATTGTGATTAATGTGATAATTTTATTGCTATACAAGGGTTGTCCAGAAATTAAAAAACATTATGAAATAAAAAAAAATTAACAAAGCCAGTTTTGAGCAAAATTTTTGAAAAAAATCTTTTTGATAAGAATGCTTGGATTGCTTAACCCTGGAACTGGCCATCATTTTTCCCAAAATGGCAGGCACTTTTTGGTGATTTTGTAAGGGTTTTGTATTTTAATCACTGCTCATCTATTTTTTAAGATAAAAACATTTTAAAAACATCAATGTCTTTAGAAATAAATGCAGTTTCCCAAAAAAATATTAAAGGTTGAATCATTTAATGTATTTTTATTTTTTTACAGATTAACGTAAAAAATATTAGTAAAGAATAAATTTTTCTCAAAATGTATAGCACCCTCTCAGGTAATATGAAAGTTTTTTAGAATAATTCTAAAATATGCAAAAGTTTGCTTATATACCTCAATTACAAATTACAAAAAATATATTTAGGTAAAAGAAGTTTATTGGTACTTTTGAACAATATATCTATAAAAACTACAAAATCTGAAAAAAGTTTGTATAGCACTATTATGTATACCATTTTGACATTTTGGAATCTATTGGATGAACAAATATTTTTTTCTAAGAGATAAATATATTTAGAAGAGAAAAATATGACATTTATAGAAGTTTACATTGTATAAGATATTTTTATATGGGAACAAACTTTTTTTTTTTAATTTTACAAAAGTCAAAATTGTGAAATAAATGCCTAACTTTTTTAGCTAACAATTTTCTTTTCATCCAAATATTATTTATAAAGATAGTACGTTTATTGAAGTTTAAAAAATTTTCAACAATGTATTTTTATTTATATTATTTTTTTGTTAAAAAAATAAAACAAGCGATGGTCATAGAAATAAAACGCTAATACCTTCAGAAAAAGTAAAAAAAACTTTTTCACTTTTATAATAAATACCTTTGCATAAATTTAAATCAAAATTTAATTTTAATCAAAATTAAATTTTCTACAAAATTATAAAACACTGAACCTACGTGAACATAGGCTTATTTTCAGTTTCACAAAAATCCAACCTGTTCCCTAAAACTTAACCTAACCTCTACATTTTTCACTTCACTAATTAAAAAAAAACAATAAACAAACTTTTATTTATACACACTAAATAACGAAATGTCTAAAATATCCTAATAAATAGCAAGCAATACACTAATACCGGCAATGGCGTAATAACAACAAAGATATCAACATGGCAACCATGCGATGCGTTGTTCTTCTCTACTGGCTGAGTCGGTGATTGCGCAACAGAACAAAAATAAAATACTAGTTCATAGTCTTCGTTGTCTATTATACTGTTGCTTAGAGCATTTCTTCTTCTTTGTTTTGATATGATTTTCACTATTTCCAGACAACGATAAAGTAACAAAAAATAACAAAATTTAATGAAGCTATTTTCGACGCATTAGGCATTTTGGGATTTTACAAAACACGAGCTTTTCAAACGCTTATTTTATAAACATTAATTTTCCTACTGGCTATTGAAAAGATGTTTCTGAAAGCCAAGAATACACTGTTTTCAATGACGACACTTACGATCGTGTAGAACGTAAACTCACGATAGGGAATTTTTACAAACATACGGTAATTTTAGCGTATTCGGAAATTACGCAAACAAATGGCAATCGGAAATGTGAACATCCAAGTTTAGAATTTTATAATGAAAGATTTAACTTAACTATAGAGCGTTTTATGGTATAATATGAAACCTTGAATCTTTATCTTTAGATTTACGTATGTTTTACTTCAAACAAAGTAAAAATAGACTTGCTGTGAGAGATAATATTACGACATAGTTAATGCGTCGAAAATAGCTTAGTGCCATTTTGAAACTGTAGTTAATGCGTCGATAATCGCTTAAAGCCAGTTGCAGGGTTAAAAGTCACAACCAGCTTTCCGATGACCAATTGGGTTTCAGAAAGGAAAAAGCGACGATAGACGCAGTCGTGAGTCTAGTTGAAAGAGTTTTAGGGGAGTCAAAAAGTCGAAACCCCACCTTAAGTGTGTTTCTCGACCTATCTAAAGCATTCAACTGTGTTGACCATAATTCCCTGCTTAACAAACTGGAATCTTATAGCATCCAAGGCGTGCCCCTTTTGTGGTTTAGTTCATTCCTAAGCCACAGAACCCAAGTGGTTCAAATATCAAATCAACTTTCAACACCAATTGAAATGAGGTATGGTGTTCCTCAGGGCTCCATCCTCAGTCCAACTCTTTTCCTGGTTTATGTCAATGATATAGGATCATCACTACTGCACAGGAGACTTGTGCGGTATGCTGATGACACTACTCTTTGTTTCAATGGAAAGTCAAAGGAAGTTTTGGAACAACAGGCTTTTGTTGACCTGAACAACTGTGTCCAATACTTCCAAAGCCGTAATCTCACAATAAATTACTCAAAATCCAACTTTTTGAACTTCTCTTTGCGAAGAGGAGGTTCTGGTTGTGGGCCTGCCATAATGTTGGCAGACTCCATTCTAGAAGAAACACAATCCACTAAATTCCTTGTAATACACCTAGATATCAAGGGTTGACATGGAATGTTCACATCGACTCTGTTTGTACTAAATTAGTCTCAGGCATTTATGTTTTGAGGTCTTAGCTAAATACTGCCTGAGACAGGAACTGATGACAGCATACATCTTGCCTACGGAGAGGTGTTGCCTACGCTTATGCAAAAAATCAATTTTTGAGAGCATTCCAACTTCCAAAGAAAGCGATTTGTATCATTGCCAACATGAATTTTAGAAATGTACCCTGACTGGCTGCGAACAAGTTGGAGTGCATCTTGCTGTTAGCAGTATCAACACTATCATCAATTACTTGTGTCATCATCAATACTGTTCCACAGTGTTCATCGATGCATGTTACAACAGGTTGTGGCAAGTCGGAGGTGATCATGGGAATCATCTTGCAGATGTGGTTCGATAAGCGAAATAACCCTTTGCGAATATTACTGTGTGCACCGTCCAATGCCGCAATTGATGACATCTTCCTCCGCCTCATGCATTTTCGTCAAAACTGCCTTATAAGTAAGTTTAAATCTAGATTCAGTTTTAAGTGTTGTGATAATGAAAGTGAGGGTGGATGAATGTGGTTACAATTTCATCCACAATAATGAAAATTTCTACTGTAATAAAATATCAATTTCTGTAATTTTATGAGATGTTTGATTACAATATTGATATGAGCTAGCTACTCCGAATAAGTGTCTAAATCACGTGTTTAAACAATTATTTATTAAATTTTGTTTATACTGGTGTGTACAAATAAAAAAATTCATGCTATTTTAATCTTTAACATTGATACATCCATCCAAACTTGTTCAGTCAAAATACTTGTAAATGAAGGGAGTATGTTTCTATCTTACTAACAAACAATGAATGCTCTGCAATGCTACTTGAGTATTTGCATCTTTGACCTCACAACCACATCATTGAGAAGATTGTGTCAACTTAAACTAGACGTTCTGTGCAGACATATGTAGATAGTAGTGATGCCCAAATTCAGAATTTTTAATCTACCAAAAAAAACACGAAAAGTAATCCAAGGATATCACTTTATTAAAGTATTTCCAGAGGGCAGCAAAATGCTGTGTTTTGTCATCTCTTGTACCTTCTCCGATTTGATGGACTTACAGAATATATACATTTATTCTTTAAAAAATTACCTTATTTAATTTTTAAGATTACTGCTTTTAAGGTTATTTTGTGTGACTAAATTAGGTTATCTATTTACGGTTTTTAAAACACAATGTACGACAAACAGATTTTATCAATCTGTAATTTGCGTACTGCCAATCAGATGCTGTCCACGAATATACACAGCAGACTCGTAGCTTAGCATTTAAATAAATACTAGTGAACTGCAAGCAGAATATTATTCACAAAACTAGAATAATTTGTTAATCAGGTTACCTATCTACCGGTTTTCATACACAAAGTACAGCAAATTCACTTTTTTTCAATAGGTAATTTGCATAATGAATGCGGCTTTTGTCCACAAATATATGCTGCAGACTTGCAGCGCTACACAAACGCAAATATAGAAAATATTTTTACTATCATGCAAATTATTATTTACATAAGTACAATGTTTGTCATTAAGTTATTTATTTACGGATTTTAAACAAAGTAGGGCAAAAACCGTTTTAGCAATCTGTAATTTCTGTTCTGCTGATCAGCCACATACATAATGCAGCGATTCCCAGCAGATTCGATTTTCGAATCCTGTCTATTGATTCTCAAAACCAAATCTTTGTTGAAAATTCGGTGGATTCAAGATTCAAGATTTTGCTTCATCATACTGGAAGCTTCAGGCCTCTAAAAGTTAAGGCCTTTAGTTCTTGTACATTATAAACGATTGTGAAGTCTTCAGTTGATTCTAATTCTGTGTTCCTTCATACTTTTGCATGATGTATTTATCTTTCAACAGATGTTTCAAAGTATAATATGGTGCGAATTGGACGCTCAGAGAATAAATCTATCAGCAACCTGACTTTGGACACAATAGTTCAGAACGAACTAAAAAACCAGATGTCCAAACTGAATGATGAGGAAGAGAAATTAGTTCAGGTATTTCATACTTATTATTTTTTATTTTAAGTAACTATACAATAGATGCGGCAATGTTAAAACTCTGCGGCTGGCTGTTTTTGAGCCAATTCGCAGATGTTTTTGTTTATAAAACCTGATTCTCTTACCTAAACTTATTAGTGTTTCATATAATTTTATTCAATATAAAATTTTCATTATAATTGTATTAATTTTAACAGACTAAGTTCCGTTCCTAATTACTGGCTTCCTAAATCAGGAATTAGGAAGCAGGAATCTAGAATCAGCCTGTATGGCGGAGTTTCACCATGCGTTCCTAAAACCGTTCCTAGGAACGGTATACCTGAAGTCCGCCAATATAGGGGATTCTAGCTTCCTGTACACATAAAAAAAAACATATAAGTATTTATATTTTTTTAAATAGTTTAGTTATAGGAAACAGAATTTTCAAAAGCGAGGACTCAGCATAGATAGAACCCACCAGTGTAAACGTAAAATAGTATTTAAAAATAATTCCCTTCATGTAACTGTTCTTTGTATTACTCTAAAGTAAAAACAGTTACAGTTTAAAATAAAAGTGTATGCAAAGTTTCCAAACACTTTTTTCCGCCAAAATTTGGTGGAATTGGTTTGTTTACTATTGTTCAGGAAAAATATAAATAATTTTTCTACCCATATAGATCAAATGTAAAAATTTTTTTAATGTAATGCCATACGCAGAAATGTAGAATATTTTCAAATTCTGAAATACTAAAAAAATATAGTGCATAAAATATGCTATAAGTACACATTCTAGTATAGTTTTATGTACATAACAAAATCAGAAAAACTAAAACAAATAAATAAACTACTATTTTTATTTTATTTACAATAAAGCTATATACATAAATGACAAAAATAAACTAATTTTAATTAAATTTATATTGTAATTATTTTTTAGTTTTTGAAGTTTTGCATTTTTTTTAACATGCACAGGTTTTTTTTAGATGCTAGTCACTTTTTTGTAACAAATATGTTTGGGTACATAATTTTAATTCCTTATAACATTAGATATACTTTAATTTAGCACTACATGTCTGGGACATTTCTTTTTCTGAAAATGTGGGTCTGTGGAGAATTATTTCAATTTTAATGTGGCTCACAATGTGTCAATTGGTCAAAAAGACATCAATTGTGTGATTTTTCTCATTGAGAATCATCCCTATAATAAAAAATATTTGATGTTAGTTCAATTAATTATTGTTTAATTTTATTGTAGCTTTCACACTTGGAAGCCAAGAAAAATCAGCTCACTTATCAGATTGAAAACCTAGGCAAGAAGAAGAATGACTTCCGTTACATCCACACTTTGGAGACTAAATTGGCTGACACCATTAAAGCTATTAAGGAACTGGAATGCGGAAATACTGTGAGTATCGTGCTTTTAATCTTTTAAAAGTTTATTTTGGATTGTTTTATAAAGTTCCATGATAAACTACACTAAACAATCCAAAATAACTAACTGAACTGTATTGTTAACTGTATGTATAATCACTTAATATCATCTGTCAAAGCTATGAGGCATTTAATTTTGTTTATCTTGAAAATTCAATAAGAGAATTTTATCTTAGAATAGCACACCTCAGATAAACTTCAGTTATGTTACTGAACCCTTTCAATACTAACTTCACTATATGAAGTACAGTATTTGTGTTTTGGCAACACTGTGTGTAATAAGTAACATGGTGGCTACTCGTCGGGAATCCCGGGACAATCAGGAATTACCCTTGAATTTTCTGTGTTGGGGGGGAAAACAGCAAATACACTTAAATTTTATAAAATGATGGAGCGGTGTTTGAATTTGTTTAAATTTATTACTGATATTTCTTGACTCTTAATTTTTAATAATTTTTCTTAGAAACTTAATAGTTAACGATGATCACAAAAAACAAAATATGACTTGAATTTCGTATATTCTATGTTTTTGTTCATGCATTTGAGCATGTTTGTTTGCTGATGACAATAGTATGCAAATTATCAATTGCTAAAATGTTGTTTTCCTGTTTTTTTGTGATTGAAAACTTAAGATAGGTTACAAATTATTGAATTTTAGTAAATAATATTTTTATTTGGATTTAGTTGTTTCTATACTTATGTTTGTGAATTATATTTAGTCTGTAGTCAGTATTTGCTTTGTTTATGTTTGTGTACTGCTGAGCGTCTGTGGAATCATGCACGGATGTCAGCTGCTTGAAGGTGAACAAACAGAAAATCACTAATTCTCTTTACCATCTAATATGTGTAGCTGTATAACTATGTTCTCTATAAAGTATTTGTATGTTCATTTACTAATTTGTTTTATCATAGCTAGGGATAGTTGACATTGTTTCAAATATTTGGATATCTAAAGTACATTTTATTGAAATATACGCTTCATGTTTACCAGATAAAAGACATGTATTGTAGCCGATATGGGGAAAACACAAGTGCATGAGTAGTTTTCTCGGTTTAAACATGGCGACATGTCATTATGACAAGTCTTGTTCAGGACATCCTTCAACTATCCAAACAGATGAAAATGTTCTGAAAATTGAAGAAATTGTGCTTTCAGACCATCAACAGACCCATTGATCAAATGTCAGAGATTTGTGGATTATCTTGGAACTCGGTTCAGTGACTTTTATCTGAAGATTTGGGAATGAGAAGGAATTATTCACAAACTTTGAAATGTTTTGTTTGTCTTTGGGTCCAGTAAGATGAAATGGTCAAGGCATACTATAGATTGGCAGTTCTCATGAATATGAGTAAATTATACATCGAAAGCAAATCCTGCTCCTCCCAGAGGACCCAAAATACTGTACTCTTCTGAAAACAATTATATTTCGCTGTGTTTCATTATATCATTAAAACACAGAATTTTGATTAAATTGATTTATTTTTTGTGCTATTGAACAACAATGTAAATAGTATCAAACATCATTGCAATAATTCCTTCTGCCACAAACATGTATATAAATTCTACGATTTTTAATATAATGGTATCAGGTTAAAAATAGTAGATATATTCAAATTATAAAAAAGCAAGTTAAAGTATTATTCGGTAAATGTATTAAATACTGTGATGTATTTTTAATTTCTTCTCTAAAGTGTGGTCTTGTTTTATAAAATAATTATTTTTGTTATTTTTGACTGGAAGTGTAATAGTTTTATTTTTATAAAATTAACTTTTATCTTCCGTTGATTACAATAATATTTCTATTATTCCGGCATGCTACACTTCGGCGTGCTTGATAGACAGGCATGCCTTTTATAAAAAGTAAAATTTTTTGCACAATGCAAAACATCATTCATTTAATATGCAACAATGTTTTTTTTCATTTGTGGTGGACACAGAGTTTAGGCAGGCGTGAAGAAGTTGGGCCGGAGGAGATATGATATTCGGACAACTTTGAGTGATACAGATTAGACTTGAGTTACGTGACCGACCATGCCTGTCGGTTGTCAGCCTGTGGAAACAGTTGCACTTTCGTGTCAATTCAATTGAGTCTAGTAACGATAGGTCAATTTCACAATTAATGTGCTCAGCACAGGTTTGTGATGGAAGTACGACTCTTAAACGACTGATGTCTCGCCACTGCCTTCTGAAACAGACAAGCAGTGTCTAGAGAGGCTGGCAGTGGCAGTGGCAGTACGGTAAGGGGCTGTAATGAACCGGGATGAATGTGCCCCGACCTCGACCTTGTTCCGCTCAATTTTATGATGCGTAGATTACACACTGTAAATAGATTGTTTATAAAAATTGTTTTTATAGATCCACATATAACGAGGCTACCTGAAGGTTATATTTGAATAATGAAAACGTGTTTTACTGTGATTGTTTGTTTATTCATTATGTCTCCATTATTTCTCTGATATATCGGCATGCCTCAAGTCCTGACCTTGCCAGATTAACATAAGTTTACTGTATGGAGATTAGCAAACCTGATCAGAATGGTCAGAGTGATTTGCACCCTTGTAATAAAGTTTTCTTTCTGGATTGGTAGATTTGTCTTATTGTTCTGTACCTCATCTATGGTTTTGTAAATTTACAACACAACAGACAATAATGAGAAAAATGGAAACACTTACGATGTACCCACTAGTTTAATGGAATAACTATTTTCTTTTTCAGAAAAAAGTATTTGAATTGAAGGAACAGAGGGAGAAGAAACGACACATGGAGCTTCGCGTATTGGAGAACGCGCACATCATAGTGACTACACTGTCTTCGTGCTTCAACTCCCAAATGGAAATGGCTCAGATGCAGAGGTCAGCATCGAAATTTGAACAATTTTTACTTTTATTGCAGAAGTTTTCGTATGGAATTCACAAAAAAAAATACTTTTTTGCTAATGTATAAACATGAGACAGGTGTTTCATTCAGCTTACAGGTCGAACCGGATTGATTGATTATGTTTTTGATCATATTTACTAGACTTTTAGGAATTATTGCCTTTTATCCCTTTTAGTGCTACAGGGTCTACGTTGTAGACACTGCATTTATGTCTAAAAGTGCTAGCATCTACGTCGTAGACGCAGCGTATATATTAGTTCAGTTTATGCAATTTACTGGCTGCAAACGATGACAGTTCATCCAAAAGCCATAGAGTAACGATATTTGTATTTTTGATTGCTGACAACCAGCTGTTTATACGTTTTTGACGTGAAATGAAAAGAAGGTCAGTTGGGATGTTTACATTGCGAGCGAACTGACGCTGTGCTTTGTTTACTCTGTTTTATCTTATTTTATCCATTAAATTGTGTTATAATTGTGAAATAATACTTCATTAGTATTCCAAATCATTGCATTACATCATTTTTCATTTGTGTTTTCCGTGTGTATTGTATTTTACTAAGTTGTAAACTATGTCTAATAAGAACATTGCAGGTGATGATGAGTTATTACGGAATGTTGTTGAAGATGTTCTGGACAATGAAAGCAGCAGAATTATCAGTGATTCTTCATTTATAAGTGAACCATTTGGTTTTTATGAACAGAATGATGTGGAAAGTGACGAAATCCCACAGATATGCACAAATCGTCTTCAAGTGAAATTGACGATTCTGACGAAGACAAAGACTATGAATTTGCCGTGGACAACATATTTTATTTTTCATCCACACTTCTTATTTGTTGTGTAAAACTAAAATAAAATATATGGAATTTGCTTAGTTTTAGTTGCTCTTTCCGATGGTAGCATCAGAAAAATAATATAAAATTGTTTACATACTAAAATTGTCTGCCAAAGTGAAAAAATGTACAAATTTTTTTATAACAATCAAAATATGTACAAATGTATTTTTTTGTATTTATTTCTGTTTATTAGTTATTTATCTTCAATACAAAAAAAGTGACAATATATGACCTGAAATAAGGAAATAGTAAAAAAATGTACTAAAACTCTGTATTTATGCACTAAAATGCGTAGCACTCTTGGGTATGGCAATGTGCCAGACCCCTTAGTACTAAAAGGGTTAACATAAATAAATAAGTATTTATTTGTCTTACAACTAGTGCAAGCATTGAGATTGTTATGTATTAAATGAATCACAGTAATTCATACAAATATACTTTTATAACATTTAATAAATAAATATTTGTAGATCACAATGCAGTTAGAAGTTAAAATACAAGTTTAAAATAACAATTAATGATCAGTTGCTAATTAAAACGGACAACTACAGTGAAATGTTTTCTTTTTAAAGAATTTATCAAGTGAAAAGAATGAATTTCCCAATAACCATATATACAATTATGAAGAAACACTCTTACTGGATATAAAACAATTGAATCTTTTAATTTATTATATATTTTAAAAAACAACATGAATTTTAAGAGTTTGTAACAGCCTATAATAATCTATTATGACATTTGCCTTATTCCTAGTATTGTATAAATGGTTGATGGAAACAAAATTTAGTTTATCTAAGTTTTGTAATGCATAGCTTAATGGGTCAAATGTATAGATTAATTACTGTGTGAATTTGCATATCAATAAAAAGAGTGTTGTTATGATGTTGTACAGCTTGGGATTTTGTGATAGTCCTTAAAACCTTCTTCTGTAAAACTATTATTTTACTTATCTTGAACATTTTCCATAAACACTGACGCATATCTATTATGTAAAGAACGAAAAAATCAAAGTATATTAGTATTGACAAATTCCTTATTTATACAATTTAGTAAGTGGCTTAAAAGAAATATCACTATGGACAGCTTGCCACAAGTATAATCTATATAGGAAATGTCGATAGTAATGGACAGAAAACAAAATTGAGAAAGTAATGGAGACATGTGAGGACTTTTTTGTTGCCCTAGGACAGGATGCTAAGAAATTGCTCTCAGCCCTGAAAGAAGATTTGCGCTACTCCATGGTAGGTATCACACAATGTTTTCAAGCTACGCAGTGCATCGAGCCAGACAGACAAATGCTACCATTGTTGTTAGGAGTGAACAACTTGGTGCTGGTGGGAGACCCGCAACAACTTCCTGCCACCGTTCTGTCTAAGCCAGTGTTTGTGTGTTTGTAGGAAAGCTAAAATGGACTTGATGTATTGTGGACGAAGCTACGCAGTGCATCGAGCCAGACAACCTGATACCATTGTTGTTAGGAGTGAACAACTTGGTGCTGGTGGGAGACCCGCAACAACTTCCTGCCACCGTTCTGTCTAAGCCAGTGTTTGTGTGTTGTAGGAAACTAAAATGGACTTGCTGTATTGTGGACGAAGCTACGCAGTGCATCGAGCCAGACAACCTGATACCATTGTTTGTTAGGAGTGAACAACTTGGTGCTGGTGGGAGACCCGCAACAACTTCCTGCCACCGTTCTGTCTAAGCCAGTGTTTGTGTGTTGTAGGAAGCTAAAATGGACTTGCTGTATTGTGGACGAAGCTACGCAGTGCATCGAGCCAGACAACCTGATACCATTGTTGTTAGGAGTGAACAACTTGGTGCTGGTGGGAGACCCGCAACAACTTCCTGCCACCGTTCTGTCTAAGCCAGTGTTTGTGTGTTGTAGGAAGCTAAAATGGACTTGTTGTATTGTGGACGAAGCTACGCAGTGCATCGAGCCAGACAACCTGATACCATTGTTGTTAGGAGTGAACAACTTGGTGCTGGTGGGAGACCCGCATCAACTTCCTGCCACCGTTCTGTCTGAGGTCAGAAGTGTAAAATTGTTTCTTTCCACCAGAGTTTGGTTATTTCTATGGAGTAATTTGGTAAAAGCCCTGGGTATGATGTATGTGAAGAAATTGAATATGTTCAACGGAATAAAGGAATGAATGAATATGAGACAACTTGATGTTTCTTACTAATGTAGATCTGTGTCAACAGTATCAGTACAAAATTTTGTAAGGTTGTACCGTTGTGAAGGAAACAGGATTTTTCCGGACATTTGCCATCGTTCAGTGAAACAAGAAAACAGTAACACTGTGTTACTGTTTTCTTGTTTCACTGAACGATGGCAAATGTCCGGAAAAATCCTGTTTCTTTCACAATCCTTCCATTGTCAAAAATAACCTTCAAACAAAGAGTTGTACCGTTATTTAGTTTTACTTCATATAGTACATATTTTCGCAATCTAGTTACTTGTTAATGGTTAGTATAAGTTACATTCGAAGTTCCTGGAACTAAATTCTTGGCAGATTGATAACCTAATTGGCACGCGTATTAATTATTTCTATCGGGAACTTTGTAGCTGCCGAACCTCGCTACCGAAGCAACACCTCACGCGCCTTGTCCGCGAGTTGCAGTTTGCTCTTCGAGCTCACTTCTTGAGTTCAAGGCAATTACTTCATGTTTTATACTTCCAGTCTACTAATCTTCCCTTTTTCTGACTACAGCTGCATTGTCGAGCCAAGAATGCTGATGCCCGCGTTTCTGAGACAAGTTCATCGTAAAGAGAAGTTATTTTTAAAGTTTCTAATCTAACTATGAAGAAAGGCTAAATGGTAACTTCACTTAACCCTTCCCACACCGTAGATGGATGTATCAGAATGGTAGTTTTTGACCAAAACGCCAAACACAAGTATATCCATCCATATTACACATTGTGTCTCTTGGAGAGTTTTTTAGTTCACAAAATACCTTTGAATTGGCAGGTAGGTGCATGCTCCTTAATTATCACTGTTGATAAGGAAGTATTTATAGACAACATTCATTTCCCTGCGGGGTGGGGGGAGGGGGGTGACCTTGGTCTAGGCAGTTCACCTGCTTCTCTGTTTTGTGTCTCCTACAGAGCCATAACCAAATATATACTTTATCTTCCCAGATGAGATGATGAGATAAAATGATAAGATAAGATGATAGACCTTATCTGTGAAACCTTAGATAAGGAAATGGTCTGATAACTAGTAGTTTATATAATTTATCAGTTTTATTACTTTGTAACAAGAATTTAAACTAATTCACAGTATAGTAAATTGTTATTTTTAGATTGTTATCAATAAATATGCTAATTGTAGCTGAAATTCCATGTTTGATATTTCTTTTTTGCATTTACCTCTTATAGCATATTTATAATAAAAAATTTGCTTTGAACCTAAAGGAAAATATATTTTATAGATGTCTTGGCATTATAGGGAAATAAATGGATTAATAGCGGCGTGCGGAGGTTTAAAATGCATAGTTAAAAAGGAATACTAAGGATTGTGCAGTATTTAGTATTAGGAAAGTACCTGGTGTGAAAGAAAAGAAACTGTTTACTTCTGTGAAACTGTGTAGGAAAACCTGGTTTGCGCCCAGATTTCAGTATCATACTATGAACAAGTATTAGTAAAAAGTTGTTTTATTTTGTATGTATGTAATCTAGTGTAAATTTAGAGAAACAATAAAAAAAACTGGCACAGCAATTGAAAGTGGAAAGAAGTTGTATGTTGATGAGTATTTATAAATATTAAATTTTTAGCATTTTAAATCAGTCTGGGAGAAATCAGTGTGGGATTTCAATGGATTCAAAAGGGTTAATCATGCTGAAACTCTTAAATTAAGCAATCACATTGATATTAAGGGAGTAATAAATAATGTTGTGTTTTAGACAGCAAAACAGCACGGGCTGGCAAGATCGCTGTTTGCACGACATCAAGACTGGTGGCACAGGCAGCGTCGTGACATAACCAATGACCACTACCATTTCCTCAACACACAGTACCGCATGCACCCGGCCATTGCACAGTGGCCGTCCGAGTACTTCTACAAGAAAGAAGTCATCTCACACGAGTCTCTGGAGAGTCGAAGTGCCAACTTTCCACTCCAGCCCTACCTTGTGCTCAGCCATGAACACACACAAAGCTTCCAGGAGTGAGTACTCTATTGTACTAGTATTTATGTAATGATGAGGCTGTGAATCATGTATTTCAGGAGAGCAGCTCAGTTGTCTGAAGTACGTATACAAACATGTAGTACTGAATATCAGGAGAGCTGCTCAGTTGTCTGAAGTACGTATACAAACATGTAGTACTGAATATCAGGAGAGCTGCTCAGTTGTCTGAAGTACGTATACAAACATGTAGTACTGAATATCAGGAGAGCTGCTCAGTTGTCTGAAGTACGTATACAAACATGTAGTACTGAATATCAGGAGAGCTGCTCAGTTGTCTGAAGTACGTATACAAACATGTGGTACTGAATATCAGGAGAGCTGCTCAGTTGTCTGAAGTACGTATACAAACATGTGGTACTGAATATCAGGAGAGCTGCTCAGTTGTCTGAAGTACGTATACAAACATGTGGTACTGAATATCAGGAGAGCTGCTCAGTTGTCTGAAGTACGTATACAAACATGTGGTACTGAATATCAGGAGAGCTGCTCAGTTGTCTGAAGTACGTATACAAACATGTGGTACTGAATATCAGGAGAGCTGCTCAGTTGTCTGAAGTACGTATACAAACATGTGGTACTGAATATCAGGAGAGCTGCTCAGTTGTCTGAAGTACGTATACAAACATGTGGTACTGAATATCAGGAGAGCTGCTCAGTTGTCTGAAGTACGTATACAAACATGTGGTACTGAATATCAGGAGAGCTGCTCAGTTGTCTGAAGTACGTATACAAACATGTGGTACTGAATATCAGGAGAGCTGCTCAGTTGTCTGAAGTACGTATACAAACATGTAGTACTGAATATCAGGAGAGCTGCTCAGTTGTCTGAAGTACGTATACAAACATGTAGTACTGAATATCAGGAGAGCTGCTCAGTTGTCTGAAGTGTGTATACAAACATGTAGTACTGAATATCAGCAGAGCTGCTCAGTTGTCTGAAGTACGTATACAAACATGTGGTACTGAATATCAGCAGAGCTGCTCAGTTGTCTGAAGTGTGTATACAAACATGTAGTACTGAATATCAGGAGAGCTGCTCAGTTGTCTGAAGTACGTATACAAACATGTGGTACTGAATATCAGGAGAGCTGCTCAGTTGTCTGAAGTACGTATACAAACATGTAGTACTGAATATCAGGAGAGCTGCTCAGTTGTCTGAAGTACGTATACAAACATGTAGTACTGAATATCAGGAGAGCTGCTCAGTTGTCTGAAGTACGTATACAAACATGTAGTACTGAATATCAGGAGAGCTGCTCAGTTGTCTGAAGTACGTATACAAACATGTGGTACTGAATATCAGCAGAGCTGCTCAGTTGTCTGAAGTACGTATACAAACATGTGGTACTGAATATCAGGAGAGCTGCTCAGTTGTCTGAAGTACGTATACAAACATGTGGTACTGAATATCAGCAGAGCTGCTCAGTTGTCTGAAGTACGTATACAAACATGTGGTACTGAATATCAGGAGAGCTGCTCAGTTGTCTGAAGTACGTATACAAACATGTGGTACTGAATATCAGGAGAGCTGCTCAGTTGTCAGAAGTACGTATACAAACATGTGGTACTGATTATCAGGAGAGTTGTAGGATGAATGTTTCTTTTTAATTGTGCTTTGTGTTGACCTGCTGTCAATTGTGGGGCCAATAGTTGTGTATGTAAATAAATAATGTTCTAAATCAACATATTTTTACTGTTACATAAAAATTAAAATATGTATTTCAAGTGACTTCTCCCACCACCTTGAAATTATTACCCTGACTTAACTTGAGTTCGCTATTCTTCCCAATGTCTGATCTAAGTGAGTATTTCCTAGGACTATTAATACTTTAGCCAAATTGCATTAGTTATTATGTATAATGACTGGTTAAAGTTATTAATTTGCCATGTTGACTGGTGAGTCTGGTCATTATGTGTAATTACCAAACATTATATATAATGACTGATTAATCACAATGACTGATACATACAGTATATAAAAAAAATTATATTGTATATATTTATAATTCAAAGCTTTTTAAGATTGTATCTAAAACACGATAAATGTTTTTAATGTGGGAGACCTGTTATTTATAATTGCAATATTGTTATAAAATATAAAGATAAATGCATAAAGGGTTTATGATCTACTGAACTGTGTAATCTGCAATATTTTCTAAGTAAAAACTTAATTACTTACACTATGAACATCATACAAAAAAAACTAAAACAACTCTACAACAAAGTACGACAATACAAAGGACAACAATGTTTGTCAACTAAGAGATAGGGATATACTGAATATTTTAACAATTACGGAGACAAGAAAAGGAAAATAACAGGAAATAAACAGCTGTCCCTATACCTTGGCAAAGAGTAAACACAGTTCATATTGTTTGATTAAATAGCTTCAAGGAATGACATCAGACGTTATATATTCCGTATATTAAGTACAAATTGTATATTGGTTAAATTACAAAGTACTACTAGAAAAATGGGCGGTGAATCGCTTACTCTGTACAATTTGCATATTAACACGTGAGTAATAGCTCCCATTGGCCTTAAAGAGATTAAACAACTCATATACATTTTAAAATTTAAATTAATGAGTAAATTGTAATATCAAAAAATTATAAACTCTGTATTAAAATTTTAAGAAACTATCACTTATGCTTAGTTACAATAACTTTCATAACTTATTTGTAATATAAGTTCGTTCAATGAATTATCTACCACATTAATGGATATTTACAAAGAGGTTTTTATGGTCTCTGATTAAATAAATTATGAATATCAGTAGTGGTTTTGGTTGTGATTCATAGAAATAAAACCCACATATGGTTGCAGGGAGTGTAACTACAGTGAAGCAAAAATGGTAGGGAACTTGGTCCATAAAATCCTAGAATCTGAACTGGTTGATCCGAAGACTACCATTGGAGTCATCACTCCTTACAATCGTCAAAGAGACCAAATCAAGAAGTGCATTGGATTCAAGTAAGTATCATTTAATTGTCTGTTGTAAGTTTACTTTTTTATGTATTTTCCTTAATAATGCTTGTTATACTATGTTCTTTATATGTCTGGTAAATTTGACTTAATTAGACTTATATGTGATGGAGGAAATCACTATGGTGAGGTGATTTAGTATTGCATTGGGTGGAACGTACATATTTTTCTTGATGGTATAATTATTTATAAAAAAGTTGTAACAAATTAACAAAAACTATGGTTCTTTTTATTATTTTCCATTGAATACATTATGACATAAGTGGACTAATCAAAAGTAGACGACTAATAATAATAACAACATATCCGTGGCTTGCATTACTGCTTCTCGGTTGTCACGAGTGTGCGAGCGCACGCATCTATTACATATCTCGTTATTATTCTTCATAGTGTGGTAGTGTTGTGATTAGTTTGAAATATTTATCTTGTTTTATTGTAAAATTTAATTAAACTTTTCAGTTTAATTACATTGTACAATGAAATTGAAATTCATTTGAAATAAACAGTTTTGTAAATAGTTATGTTTTATTTTTATTAAAAAATACGCTAATTTTAAATAAATGGCCTGTTTTATACTTTTTTTTGTTTTTACCTTTTATAATTTAGTTATAATAAAAATTAGCTTTGAACTTAAAGAAACAACCATTTTTTACTTGTCTTGGCGTTATAGGAAAGTTAATGGATTTATTAGTGGCGTGAGTTACCTCAATTTTGTTGATACGATGACAATGCGTAATATGACTAACTCAAGAGTTAGTGTGTGTTCACATGTTGGATTTCCAATGCCTGTCAAGACTAGGGTTCTTAATCAATCACTTTTGGTTTACAGTGAGTATGTGGAAGTGGGCTCAGTGGACAGTTATCAAGGTCGGGAGCGGGACATCATCATCTTCTCATGTGTGCGGACTGAGGGAATCGGATTCATGTCAGATATGGAGCGCCTCAACGTTGCGTTGACCCGCGCACCGCCACTCACTCATTATCGTCGGCAACTTCAAATCTCTACAGGTGAGTCAAGCATAGGAGACCAAACACGATTTCAAATTCTTTTCAGTGATAAATCAAATACTGTAATAGTGGTTTTACTCTAGGAAGTACTTTAGAGGTAAGACATCAGAAGATTGAGTGTAAGTTGCAGATGGCATAAGTTAAATCTCTCATAAATACACCCCATTTTTAGACATTTCTCCAATTATATATCCAGAAAGTAAAAAGTTTGTCTTACCGAGGTGGTGGATGGTGCAATAGTCGTATCTATATGTCTCAAAATATGTCTGGGCTCAGTATGCATCCAGCTCTGGCAGTGCGTGAACTGTGTCCCTTCTACTTTCCTCTCTGGATGTGTTAAAATGTACACAGCAATGGGATTTTTGTTAGCATAAAACCACAAATTGAATCTTATTACCAACTTTTGTGACGTGTACGGAAAGAATAATGTGGACATGCAGGAGAAATGCAGCTAAGGAAGAGATAAGATTGTCGATCTCGACACGTGGTGTTGTTAAATAATTATGTCACTGAACAATGGTACATGCCAAAAAATTTCTGTTTTCTTCACAGAGCACTTAATCAGGATGGCCACCCGACCGGGAAACTGGGAATTTAAAGCACTGGGAGGAAAATCAGGAGTAAGCCGGGAATCTTCCTGTGGAACCGGGAAAATCTAAAAAACATTTCTTCTGTCTCAAAGGCTGAAGTTGTAGACTGGTGGGCCTCATGGTGTGTTTTCCAGGGTGCGCAAAAAGCCCTTGAGGCTTAAGTGTATGACAGTAGGCCGCCCCAAGGAGGGAAGAAAAAAAAAAGAACATGAAATCAAGAAATAATTTGGCAGGTCCATGCATCATGACTTGCTTAATCTGGAAACATTGTATTTTATGTTACGTGGATGAATATCAACTACGTTAGTGAATCCCACCTGACGGCCGGTTGATCCAAGTTTGCCTCCACTATAGTGTAGTGGAGGTTATCCTGGTTAGTTCTACCCCTGTGTCGTGGCAAGGCCCCCCCCCCCCCCCCAAACACGTAACAATCCATTGGACAATTAAAGTCGGCCGACCAATCATCTCAGATCTTGCCCACTACAAGTGCAGTAAAGCGGCAGAGCGGTAGTGGCTGTGATACAAGTACTGTCTATGTGTTTGAGTTTTATTCAGTCACTGAAATGGGGTCTCCGAACGAAGTTGTCCAACTCTTACTCTTGGGTGAAAATAGCATTTTTAAAAGAAAATTGTTAGATAGATTCTGCGGGCCTAAATTGTAGTGTTCACCCTATAGTACACAGGCTTAGTGTTCGGTTCGGTGAATATCTCTTTAACAGTTTTTTAAGAGACGTAAACTTGATTTCATGAGTACACCAGAATGTCAGTTGTATTTTTACCAGATCTGATGACACCCTTTGAAGAAGGTAATACTGGATTTGTGACAGCAAGTAAAGCCAAGAAGAGGGGGTGTTTGAGTCAACATGATGCACATCAATGACAGAATGAGCTAAGGGCTGAGTGGCAGGATAAAAATTTAATGTCTGAAGTTGGCAGCGGATCAGCGGCATCGTGTGGTAATGCCCTCCTGGTGATAACTTTAAAAACTATTTTACGGAGGCGGACACAAGACCCGCTACGCCTCCAAGGTCTCCATTTTATAAGGCCACTCCCCCAGAATGACACAAAGAAGCGTCAACTACTCAGGCAGTGCAAACACACCACTCGAACTGGACAAAGAAGAAAAGAAACCAACTATGAATGTTTAACATGTAAGGTCGCCCTTTGTATATATCCTTGTTTTGAGCAGTATCACACACTAGCAAAGTTTTAAAACGAGGTTTATTGCTTTTAACAATCTACAATGTATTTTTATATACATTTAAAACTATAATCTACAAGTTTATTAACATTTAAAAGTTTTTTTTTGTTTTACTCCTAAAAGTCTGTCACTGGTCAAGGAGGCACTCAGTATGGACCGTCATAGCGGCACGGCAAATGCCGTACGCACTCGTCAACAGGTTAAGAGACGTAACCTTGATTTCATGAGTACACCAGAATGTCAGTTGTATTTTTACCATATCTGATGACACCCTTTGAAGAAGGTAATACTGGATTTGTGACTGCAAGTAAAGCCAAGAAGAGGGGGTGTATGAGTCAACATGATGCACATCAATGACAGAATGAGCTAAGGGCTGAGTGGCAGGAGAAACATTTAATGTCTAAAGTTGCAGCGGATCAGCGGCATCGTGTGGTAATGCCCTGCCTCCATATGTACTATATAAACACTAAAATTAAGTTGCCGCTCTAATGCTCACCGCCCACCACTTACTGCTTGTATCGAGGTCGAGGCCTAAGTTTTGTTTTGTTTATGGATACTCCTCACACACGTTCCGATTGCTCGTTAGATTACATAGGTTAATTTTTTTAATGATAACACGGGTCTCACCCAAATTTCGACTGAACTAGCTGCGTTTATTCTCTATAAATATAAATATATATTCATACATTTTTACGTAAATGGAATAAATTCTGGAAGCTCATTTTATAAACTACCATGTCTTATTATTTCAAAGCTGAAGGTAGAGGATACGACTTGTAGTTTTAAAAACATATTAATTTCCCCTAATCTCGACAATCATTTTGAAGTAGTGTGTTATTGTCAGGCTTGTTTTTCTCAAAAGGTCAAACAAAGTTAAAAGTAGAGTTCAGATGAAAGTATGTGGTTTTATTTGTTGGTTTGTACCTAATCGACCTTATGTACTGGCAATATCATGGTCTCATATCGAAAGTTTGTGCACCGCAGACCTCCGACCTGGAATGATGGACTACAGTCTGTGTTGGTTTTTGTTTGTTTTCTTTATTTTTTCGAATTGAATACATGTATTTGCTCCAAACATAAAACAACATGTTTGAAAGGAACAAATGTTATGTTGACACATCGAAAGACACTAAGGAGCTTAAACTAGTGGTACCAATGAATTGTCACCGAATTTCTCATATATCGCTAGCAACGAAATTTGGTAGACCACCGCAGCTTCGTGGCATTTCCTGCAAAAACAGCTGTTGACAATAAACGGTCACCATTGCCCTCGTCGTAAGGGTTAAATACAGTATTACAGTTGTTTATTTGTTTTGAAAATGGACCGGAGAAATCGGAAATTTTCAGCCGGGAAAATTGTGAATTTTAAACAAGGTTTTGAGCATATATATATACTAAGAGTGAAGAAACTCTTGGTTGTGATAGAAAACAACCAAGACTTGTTTCAGATAATCCTTAATCTGAAATTGGTTCTGTAGGTGATGTGATGTGCTTGTGGAGAGAATTAAACTTGTATTATACATTACATTGAGACACGCTCTGTTGATTGTTCTGCAGAAAGATGAGACGTGGGCTCTGCTGCTGAATAATGCCAAGAGCCGGAACTTGTACCGAAATGTGGTTCACAGCCACCAGGACCTCTTCCAGATAATTCTCAAGCCAGAGTGGGCTGAGAGGGCGAGCTGATGTGCCATCACTGTGAACGAGGATATTGTGGCGTGATTTACTCTGTAGATGTTTTATGATGTGTAAAATTCCGCATTTTCAGTGTGACATGTCAATTTAGTTTTTTAATTTTATAACTAAACTTCAGTAACTTGTGATTATTCAAGTACACACGATTCCTTATCGAACAGCTTAGTCAGCTAATCTAGTCAATTTGTGACTACATTAGATGTGTTAAAAATTAACTGCAAGGTTATCCAGTGTAAATTAAGTGTTACATACTGTAAATATTTCATCCTACCGTTGTAGGTAATAAAGTGTAGAGTTAGTGTAAACGTAACAATAAAGTGATATAAATATTACATAGTCTTTAGGCTGTATTCGGTTAGTTTTTGTTTTGACAACAGTAATTAGCTGTATCATTGTTTTTGTTACGTTTTGTAAATAACGTTTGTATAGCTTTTATAATAAAATTAGTACGTTAAGTGTTATTAGGAGAAGCTTTGATGCACTACATAAACGTTTGTTGATAATAAATATGTCTCTTCCTTGATGATGTGCTAAAAACATTTGAGAGAGATACTAAAATTACTGATAATTAAATAATAATAGATTAATAATAATTATAATAAGTTTAAAACATAATAAATTTGTACAGAGATGGTTGGGGTTGTCCTGTGTCAAGACTCTTGGGCTGCTTCACAAAAATATTTAGTAATAAGATTATTTGTTCCTAAAATCATGTGAGACAAAGTTGAGAAGCTAATATTTATGGGATTGAGCTTGTCTATTTGAGGTGTGTTTTGTATCAAAATATACAGGGCACAACTACAATGTTGTTATGTTAAGTTTTATTTTAAAGTAACTGTGTTTCTACATACAATCCAGTGAGCCCAATACAGTGTATTTTGTATTCCTGAGGATAAACTCAGTTAAGCATTGACGAATCTTGGTTCACTTGGTTGTGGTCAGGGGTAGGTTCCATTGCAGTTCAGATGATCATTGGAAAGTTAAACTTTTGTCTGAACAAAGGTTCTTTTCTCCTTTGCTTGAAGATTCGTCTACAAGAGACACGCACCTGGGGGTTTTTAAACTCATTCTACTAATTCATTGTGTTAAAACTAGCCAATTTAGATTTTAGCTTCTGATGATCTTCATAGAGTGAACCACTGCACATCACACTGTCCAGGCAAGATCTTTGATCAAATTTGAGTTCTTGGCAGACAAAAACGATTGAGCTCAGAGCATCAGTTCTGTAAACTTACAATTACAACTTTCCACTAGCCTCGATCAATATTTTCCAAATACGTTTCATCCACCGTAAGAAAACCCAATGTACAAATCGTTGCACAAGAGCATGGAGGATACGGTCACAAGGAAATTGGTTGATTTGACTCCTTTAATTATCACTATTCACTTATAGGCTTCATGCAAATGCAAATCTTTTTGATTACAGCTTGGCAGCATGGTTATTTATCTTTATTCCTATCAGAAATGTGGCGAAGTGCAACAATTCCTAAGAGATCTTTGAAAGTTTAATAGGATTGAACACTGCTCGCTGCGTATTGTTTAGTTCCATTATTGTATAAATATAAATTGAACTTTACTTCCAAGGCAGTGGAACTAATTTATGTCATCAATCAAATTTCATAGGATTTTATTGATTAATTTCTAAGTTCCAGACATCCCAATGGGCTCTATCTGCAATCAATTCAGATAATTGGATTGTGATTATAACTAACTAGAGATGGATGAATTCCAGGTACATATCCTCCAGTTCCACCGATTTGTTACATATTACAGTAAACTAGGATTAATTGGGAAAATTGAATCGCAAGCTCTGATTGTGGTCTAGTGAATACAACTTATAATTGTATATAATCTTTAAGAAATTATGATAAGTTACAATTTGAGCTGGAATAAATGTTCAGGTAGATGGTAGCTGGTTGGTTCTTGAGCGCTGAAGTCAACAAAAGGTTACTTAAATTAATATTAAGGGATATACTTTCCAAACCAAAGACTTGTAAATATAACCGTCATTACATGTAGTGTTGCAGAGAAATAAACCCTTTTGATATATCATTGGACAATTGAGTAAAATGTATTAGTTTACAGAATATGACATTTTTTAATAAAGTGAAATTTGTTTAGCATTTAAATTTAATTTGTTTTTATTGATTGTTCCAACAATTTACTTTATAAAATTGAAAAATATATGTATTGTTTATTTCTATATAATCTCCAACCAATTAATCAAGAATAATTAATAGTTCTTCAATCGAATTGCTGTCATATATTACAAAAGTATTATAGGCTAGAGATATGTTAGTTTTAATCATTTTGATACATTCCCTAATAACTAGTTTAAAATTTCCTTACAATTAATTTAAAATTCAATGTCATTAAAATCATATATTTACACATCAACTGAACGTAATATTTTATTTTCAACCACTTGACCAACACATTCTTGTTACAAATAATGTTGGCATTATGAGGTTTATAAAAAATTCTTTTACTAATGTAGGTGTAGTTATGTTAAAATTTGCACAGTGCGTAGAAAAAAAAATAGAAATTTTGTACACGTTTTTTTAGTTTGGATGCTGTCACTTGCACATTTTTGTGATCGTCCTTATCATCGTAAGTTGGTATTGACAGGTTTAATATTTCTAGAAAATATCTTTCTGTCATTTTTCTACATTAAAACAAAGTCATGTTTAACTTTTTCTTTTATGGTCCTCAAAAATGTTTAACTATCCCACGAACGGAAATGCATGTTATTTATTAATTTTTTCATAAATTGTAGTATTTTTATTTTAAGTGAAATTATATTATCAATAAATATGAATATTGTTTAGTTAACCCTTTGAGCCTCCATTGACGATTTAGCCGGCACTGCTATTTTAGTAGCTTTTATTATTTTCAAAACTGGTATTTGTTATATCCAACAACTTTTCATAGAAGTGTATGTTAGGCTTTACTGAATTAATAGCAATGATGTTTAGTTGTCTTTGCCTTTCCATTTTATTTTGTTTGTCAAAAATATCTTTGTAGCAGAGACAGTTGTCTGTTGATGTCATCTCTTACACATTTCAGCTATTGCGTAATAAAAAATCTATCTATAGATATTTTTGTTTGTTTGCTTATGTTTCTGGTTTCTTTATATAAGAAAAAATACAACATTTAATATAAAAATAGTTACAGTTGGTAAAATTGTGTTTTTAAAAAGTTCCTAAATCTAAGTTGCATATCTAAATTTGTTGAATGATTGTAGTTATACATATAACTAATAAACTTTTTAAAGGAACAAATTTTAGTTTTATGTAGCATTTAATCCTAAAATTTTATATTATACCCATACAAGAAAACATCATATTATAACTGTAAGTTTTCAAACAAAACTTAGCAAATAGGTCTGGGGTATTTCAGGTAACTTAGAGGCAAACATCTCCTTGGTGCAGTGCTAGCTAACAATATTTTTACCTCCGGCATTCAAAGGGTTAACAAAAATAATTTCAAGAGTAAACTCTAAATAAATTTTTATAAATCAAGAGATAAATGTATCTATTAAGTAATACAATCAATATAATTCCATAATTTAATTACTAGAAAATTGCTTGTTAATTTAAAAAAATGTAATTTATTGATAGGATTAATTTTATATGATTCACTCTATGTTACTGTATGTATAGATGTTTACCAAATAAATATAATTATTGTGTTCCAAATTAATTTGTTATTATTATTGTATGGACTTGTTAATTTTTTATATATAATAAGTTAAAATATGGCTGTGCAAAAATAGTTACAGATTGGAGTTTTGTTCTGGTAGGCATGTTTATCATTACAGGAAAAATTTCTAAGTTTTGTATTTTTACTGGTAAGTCTTCAAATTTTGAATTAATCGTATTAAGTACTTAAGTAAATGTACATAAGTTCCTTATAACAGTGTATTATTTTCTCCCCATTATTAACTCTCTGAGAGCCATATAATGAATTGTATTGTTCCGCCACCAACAAATGAAGTGTGAATGTTACGGACTACTTGTATCACACGTTACTGCAAACACGATGGCAAATGTCCAGAAAAATCTTGTTTCATTGTATGGTTGGGTCGTCTTTTCAGTAGGAAAAAGACAATCTGTTCCATGAAGTTGTGTGTCGAGAAGTTTCAATCACTCATCAGCCAATGAGCTTAATCCTCTGCTGGGCGAATTACCAAAATGCACTTCTGGCGTTACCGCGCTGAATTGAGTGAGCCGCTCCGCCGCAGGAAATTCACATTTTTATTGTTTTAATCACTCTATTTGAACAAAACTGTTACGTATTATCCATCATTGTAAATATTATTAAATTATTTCTAATGTGGTGATATTTAAAAATTATTAAGCCTATGAAAATCCAATTTTTACAAGAAATGTTTCTACGTCTTGTTATAATAAAATCTATAGTACATTTCTTGAATTGTACAATGAACTGTAAAAACAAACTAACAATATGTCAGTAAAACATTAGTTGCAGTGTCCAATTATTATTCTAAGATAGCAGAAGCAGTTAGAAGAAATTGTGATGAAAAACAACTAAATCAATTAAACGTTTCACATATTACTCCTAGATATCATCAATTAGTGATGGGTTGAAGTTTAATCTCAAATCCATCGAATCTTTAACAAAGATTTGGATTCCAGAATCAATCGATGGGTTTCAACACTCGAATCTGCAGAGATCTGCCACAGCATTAATTGGTTAATCGACAGTTCACAAATTACTGATCGCTCAAACATGTTTTTGCCGTACTTTTGTAAATAATATTTAGCTTGCAGTTATTATTTTCTTTATTTATGTTTGTGCAGAGGCTTTCTGAGCGTTTATTTGCGGACGACAGCTGATCGGTAGTATGCACAATACTGATCGCTAAAATGTATTTTTGTTGTATTTTGTCAATGGAAAATCTTAGATAAATAAAATAATTTACCATATTATCTTGCTTTTATAAATAATATTTTTATTGCAGTTTTTATTTTCTGTTTGTGTTTGTGGAATTCCACGTGTCTGCTGCGTATATGCGTAGATGTCAGCTGTGTATTCTAAAGGAGTAATTAACTTTTTGCTCATTAAAATTTTTATTCAAATAAAAACAAATACTCAGTTATATAAGTGATAGATTTGCATTACTTAATTCTGGTTTAACAAGGGTTGACATCCCTAGCCAGTAATTGTCTGATTGTAAAAAATCGCAAAAATGCACTTAGGATCGTGGATCACAAAGTGTGGATATCCGAGTTTGAAAAGTTAACTACACTCTAACTAGTAGAACTAAAATAACGGGAGTTACATTAAAATTTGGCTTTGTATTTTGCATTTAGACATATAGCAACTTATTTGCAAAAAAATCATTTCAAGGTTTTATGTTCCTAAGAACGAAAAAAGATACCAGTTTTTGGCGCTTTTCAACCAAACTTCAACATTAAAATTCATAATCCGAAACTTATGATTTAATTGAGACCAAATTTTTATACAAGCCAATATGTACATGTGTATTGTTTTTTTTAGTATGTACTTACACTGGTTACATCAAAACCGATGTGTCACTTAAATCTGAGCCCTAAGAATGTCCAGGAGCAACACATCACCAATCGCAAAGTTTGGTACATTGGGGTAGATCAATAAGATTGGAATATTTTATTCACACAATAGAACGCAAAGGGTTTTCTCTTGGAGTTGGTGGGGCTTCCTACGTGTTAGCCTTCAGCTCTACAGAGCTGGCCTCCCCTTCTTGCAAGAGACATGACTGAGAATAATGTCCAAAATCCTTCCTCATGGATCTCGACAGGAGGCGGCTCTATCCCTAACCTTACCCATCCAGAATATCCTGTCACTCTGGAAACAGCGTAAAAGTCATTTTAGGACCAAGTGCAATTTCTCAGCTTCCAAAGAAAAAAAAATAACAAATGGGTGCTAAAATGTTAATGTTTTAAAATTATATTTCTTTTATTAACTTAGTATTCATCACACAAAAGTTAAGTAAACAAGTCTATGAATACAGTTTACTTATGAAATAGTAAAACTAATGTTTTAACTGAAATTATTATTTCACTACTGTAACATGTCACATTTATAACAGTTTTAGATGATTTTTTATGTTTTTTCAAGGAGATATCAAAAATTAAATTGTAGTTTTTCTTATCCATGGTACCAAATTATGATTCAGGGCAGACGCAGACAATATTGGCCAGCTGTGTGCAGTAATAAAGAGGTTCTGTAGACAGAATTGTACCAGTGCAAGGGTCACTATCTGTTATTAGAGCAAAAGGTCTTTAATGTAGTGTATCACAATACACTGTGGTAAAATTACTGTCTCTTTCAGATACACAGACATGCACAACTTATTGTCAGTGTATTTTCACCAATACATTATATAGAAACGAGTCATAGATATAACCAGAATGTGAGACAGAAATGGACGAGAGATCCTCTGTGATATAAAAAAGGTAATTATTTATATATTTAAGTTATTATTATGAAATTTACATTAATTAATCAATATCTCAAAAACTGTTGATACAAAAGAGATAGTATAAAATAATATTAGTTGTTAGTTACTAATGATAAATAAATGTTATAAGCATTACAGATTACTTTCCATAATTATTTTTCTGTAGGTTCATATATAACGGGGTTGTAATTTTTTTAAATTTGAATGGCAGTTAGATTGAAAAGAAATAGTTTATCAACGAACCTATCTGACATAGTTACTCTATATTTTGTAGTCTGATGTCAAAACGATGTAGAGTTCTTTTGAGCTTCTTTGTCACTGAATTTTAAAAATCTTCAGACGAACATGACTCCAGATTCCAGGAGTATGTATAGAAAACTCGGTTGCTCTGCTGTACTTAGAGATCGTGTCTAAAACATCAATTGCACTCAACTGTGTAACTAAAGAGACAATGAAAAAGCCTCTTCTCCTAGTTCACACTATATTTTGTTATCTAGGTGTCTCTAGTGTCAAAACGATGTAAAGAGTTCATATTTAACTTCTTCGTCGCCGACCTTTTTGTAATTTCTGAAGACTGGAGCTATATTCAACATTCACAATCCTAGTATGTCTCAACTATTTGACATGGTACATTTAGACATACAGAATAAGTTTGTCTCTAAAATGTGGAGACTCAGAAGAGTCAACAATTGCAGCTTTTTGAAAGTTACCTTTACTTCATGCAGAGTGTCCAATACTTGCATACAAAAAGGCCAAAAACAGAAGTTGTTTTTTAATTCTGTATAACTTACCTAGTAACAAAAAGTGTTACAAAAACCGAAGTGGTTCCAATCTGTTCTTTTTTGTCCGGATATTTATAATTTTTATAGTAAAGGGTAAACTATTATATTAAATAATGCGTATAATAGAACAAATCTACATTTAATTCATATTTCTTACAATTATCTTACGATTCATCAATAAAATTCACAACAATAATAACACATTAATTACACAACAATAAGTGAACCATATAATACAATTTATATTTACAAGGTGCAGACATGTAATCAGTTGCTGGTTTTTATTTCTGCACTGATTTTTTAAATAAAGTTGTAAACTTTTTTGATTAAAAAATTGAGTTTGGAGCGTGTTGAATCTTTCACATTCTGTTACCAGACTTTACAAAATCCATCTTGTAGTAGGTATTAATACATAATAATTTTGTAATCTTGAAATGAAAATTTGTGAGTTGATTTGTTATAAAAATTTATTTCTAGCATTTGATGATCAGTTATTTATTCTTTTTATTGTGCTTCTTTTAAGCAATGGATGAATCATGTGTTTGTATTGTCAGGTTATAGTACACCCCCTTATATTGTCACGTAGGTTTCTACCCTGTCAGGTCAGGGGGTCGCTTGAGAGACAGGTCCGTACCCTGGGTCTGGTCGGGTGTGGGGGCAAGCGGAGGATGTGGCGGGGGAGAACACGTTGCCCCTCCACCCCCGCCACCAGGGCTGCTCTCTCTCATGGACAGACATTCTGTAACAGAGTGTTTGTTATTGTAGAAATTTCAAAATAGACACCATTGATGATTGGTAAGATAAAAACTATGTCTACAATATGACCTTTTCCAACTAGTGTTAGGTTATTTTTTCTTTAATTTTAATAAATTCAGTGACAAAAGTATTGAAATACATGTTTAAATAGTTTAACATAGAAGATAAACTCAGGAAAACGTACAACTTCTACATTTATACCATTCCCTTTTAAAAACTATAGGAAAGCCAATCTTTAGAGGAGAGCAAGAAGCAAAAACCAATATAGTATATTCTATACCAGAATTCTTTTGTGGTAGAACAACTTGTAACTGTTTGAAGAGTCGGTTATACTTATGAATATTTTTATTTCTGCCCTGTAGGAAATAATTCTAAAATTAGAACAATTTTGTAATCCCATAAATTTGGTTACATGTTTGAACGAAATGTTCTCATTTCAAAGCTATGGCATATGCATCTTACTCCCATTTGCTTTTCTTGTTACTATTATTATTGGTTATAAAAAAAACCAACAATTTTTCATGCGTTATTTGTTAGCATGAGACATCTTGTAGATGTTTGTGACCAAGTAAGGGAGTAGAATGGTTTAAGCTTCAAAATAGTTTTACTGCACAAATTACAAGTTTGTTTCATACCAATTTGGTCTTAATGTTTTGGTTACTGTGCCTAAAGCATTGTGAAGGTCACAAAAAGTCGTTTTGTTTTTCAAAGGAAATTCTTATTTTGGGAATGTCAAAGTAAAAAAATGTGTGCTTACGTATAGGCATTAATTTTGATAAAACAAACATGGCTGATGATCAAAGGCTTGAGTAGTTGAAATTACTAATACAGCGATTTTATACATTTTTGGACAAAACAACATATAAGAACAACCAATATCTTATCAAACATTTATGTAGATATTTTAGTTAAACTTTTTAGTTAAGAGAACTTTTTTTTAGTGTATATTCCTTTAGACAATGAACAAATCTCATCCATATAACTAAAACGTCATATTTAAAAGTTGTAAAACTTTAATTCTTTTTGTACAACACATTTTAACCGTGATAGGGAACATATGTATTGCCCAATTTCTGAAATTTGGTGTACAGGTACAATTTATGTATGTCACCAGGGAACTTTTCATTTTTGTAAGTTTTGTAATTGACATACTTTTTTTGAAAACCAGTATATCATATTTTATCTTTAAGGCTTCTATAATTCTATTACCATTTACAAATTGTATTTGAGAGGCTGCCTTACCTGGGTGTGGGGAGGAGGTGACGGGCTGTGGCGGACCGCAAGGACACATAGAACTGTTCTGCCCCGCCATCCCCGGCATGCTGTATACAACATACAAGTGTGTTATAGCAATGTCACAGAACATTTATTACATGTGTTATCACAATACCACAAATGGCTGTGCAGGACATTTACATGCAAGGATGTAGCCAGTGAGAGGATCCAAGGGGTACAAACCCCCCCCCCTTAATTTTTAATTGTTTCAATTACTCTTTAGTAAACAATTATTATTATTTAAATAATTCAGTATTACTGACGTGTACTGCTGAAAGATCGTTCTCAACACAAAATATATGGGTCAAGAATCTTTTAAGGAACGAAATGGTACCTTACTTTCTGTCCACTTTGGGGAAATATCAGTAGTATTGACCCCCAAAATTAATTGCCTTTTTGAGGTTAAGTTGTAGAGAGGACTCTATATTCCTAGCTTCGCTTTGAATAAAGTGATTTTTCATTTCATAGTGTGAAAACCCCATTTAAATCTATAATATTAAAATTAATTAGGCAGAAACACAAGTGGCATACTCAACTAACTACATCTGAACAAATTAAGCAGAGAAATAATTGCCCTTGTCAGAAATTTGAACTCTACTGTAGTATTTCTTTGCCACAAATCGAAAGATTGTGGGAATTTATTTCACCAAAATTAACACTACTATTAAGCACGTCATGCAATGTGTGTGACTGACCATGGAGGCATGATGCGATAGTTCAGAGGCTCCTGATGACCGGGGGCGGGTGGAGGTGGAGGCGGCGGCGGCGACAGTTTCATACTACGAGTATCGCCCTGCTCTGGAGGCGGCAAGTTGTGACCACGGCCTGTGGAACAAACCAGACAGGTTAAATAAGTAAAGGATGCCTTACTTTACCAGGCGAAGTTAGAACTCAAAACCCTCTCTAACATTTAATCTGGGGACAAACGGCTTAAAGGTGACTTCTGAACCACCACCAATGGCCGGGCAGGCGGGCTGCTTGCAAGGACAGGATCGCTCAGCGGTCACCCATCCAAGCAGCAGCCACGCTCGACGTTGCTTGATTCGGCTATCTTGCGATAACCGCTGTACCCGCTACACTGCGCCATTGGCAAGGTTTAGTAAGGAAATAAAGATGGCTACAAAGCATGCCCTTGGAGAACGCCACATTAATACTTTTGTAATTGCTGAATGTTTTTTTGCAGTTCGGCGCTCCAACTTGTGATGTATTAAATCTTACTGGGGCTTTAATTTTTTCACAGGTCCTGTTAAGCCCAAAAGAGATGATGTAAGCATTGTTGCAACGCAACAACAGGAAGCAAATAAACAAAAAGCGAATAAAACATTTACTCTATAATAATTCCACCTTGGGAAGTCGGTTGGGAGATTTTTTAAAGGAGGAGCCCTTTTAGGCCTTACTCTGCCCGTCCTCATGGGCTACTGGCCTGTGCGAGGATCTTATCAAACAGAATAAGGGGGAGAGTCGATACAGTACAGGTCGACGGTACTGAAAAAATTGCAACGGTCACACACAGGATTTGAACCTGCGCTATCTCTAAGCTCAGATTCAAAGTCCAACGTCTTAGACCACTCGGCCATCGGCACTCCCATTAGGCGACCTTTACTTTGTACACTTACCTTGACTAGAATTTTACAACGTACTGGGATAGGTCCTTTACTTTTTACCGCTGATGCAAAAATATACACCGTTTGGAGATGAATACATACAGTAATGATTAGAGAAACAAACACTTTGGTAAAATATTATTAATAAGGTCCGATTTATGTGTCATTGGCCATGTATTTACATGACAGGCACGTCTACATACCCCATTGTCCCTGGAACATAGCTACGTCGTGTATTTGTGAAATGTTTTATGTTTAACAGTTCTGAAGTTTTACGTTTTAATAGGGATTTTTTTGGAATATTTTGAAACAAAGAAGTGTCAGGAAAAATAATTGTTGTGATCGTGATGTATCTCTCTTATGCACCAATAGTCTCTAGATTGCACGCGCATGCGCAGTGTGCTCTTAAAATTGTGTAGGAACACGAACTGGAAGAGGCGCGTTGTATTATGCAATTGAAAATTATTTTAATCATAAAGCAAGACGCATATTGTTGATTATTTCAGTAACGTAAATATATCAATCGTATTAATACACGATGATTAATTATGCTAAAACTTTTATTGGTCATTGGTATTTTTCCGTGCGTATTAATTCAGGTTGCAATAAAAATATGTGCCTGAGGGATAGAATTGCTTTAATTCCAATATGTCATGAATGTTGGTATGCAATGAAAATTCAAAGACTTTGGCAAGAGTGACGGAGCTTATCGTTCCATTGTTCCACACAAAAAACAGAAACTTCACCATCTGTAATTATTTTTAATTGCCAGCTTACTGATTGCTGGAAAAGAATCTTCAGAAACTCTTGGACCTATAAGTCGGATATATCGGCAGCCATCTTTATTTTAAACTCATAAAACATTGTTAAAACTCAAACAATTTTACGCCGTTATTTTTAATAATTAAATTGCAGAATATGACCATTTAAAGATAACGCATCCAAACGCTTTTTTGTTTTGATCAGTTATTCAGAAAAAGTCCAAACGTTTTAGCATTTCATTATTTAATATTTAAAAAGTACAAACTAACGCGCTTGGATTTGTATTTATCTATGTATATATAAATTAATGTTTGTGTGTTTGTCCTTTATGGAATCGTACACTATTTGACCGATCATTATGAAAATTTGAATGTATATGTAATTTTCGACGGAGAAGGTTTATATGCTATACTAATTTATAAAACTCACCACGAGGTGGCGCTGCAAAATATAAAAGTTTTCAAACCGCATGCACATTATAAACTGCAATTAACGAGATAGTTACGCATATTAATTTGCCAAAGACTATTTGAAGGCACTAAGTTAGAATATATGTTTGTCTTTATGATAAATATACGGTTGAACTTAAAGCTTGACTGTTAGACCGCTTTATAATAAAATACATGTACGTGTATAATGGCTATATAATAAGCATACACAGATTTTCTTGATCGTGACAACAAGGCAAACTCTACATCGGTGTTAGAAATATAATGCACTTGAACCAGAAGTGAAAATACATGGCCAAGGCTTACGTAAAGCGTGCGAAGCCGCGGGAAACAGCTAGTTATTAATAATTATACATCTCTCATATCTCAACATTTAAAAATAAATGTGTAAAAATAAAAGATTAGACGTTAGTCTTATGGTGTAACTCTCAAGGTCGTTTCATTATAGCCGGCCCTTGAAACATTGAAGAATCAATATCCTTTCCATTTTAAAGGCATCTAAAACAAAGTATAATACTGACCCAACAAAAGAGGTGGCGTTGACAGCCCAAGGCAACGTATTCTCCAGGCGTCCTGGAGAAGCTGGAGTCTGGCTTGCTTCCTCCACTTGGCCCTCCGGTTCTGGAACCATACCTGAACAAATAAAGGTGGTCGTTATTACCGAATGCTTAGCATTGTATGTGAGAAATCATTGTACCTTCTTATAGCCTCAACCTGAATTGTCTGTGGTACCATTAAAGTAAATACGTTTGAATAATCTTCAGTCAGGAAAGAGTATGAAATCCTTTTTTATTTTTTATTTTACATATTTGAAATATATTTTTTGTAAATATGTTAAGTTACAGTCTATTTCTATTTCTTAAAGTTGTGGGTACAAACATGTTGTCTGTACCGTCGATGGTCTTTACTAGCATATAAACTTAAGTACAGAAAACTTGCAATTTTTGTAAACTAAAACTCTCCACTAAATTCCCTTTCTTCGTTAGTGAGTACATTCAAGATTATTCACAAATGAAAGTATGTGTTTATATCTAAGAAGATTTGGCCAGAACCAGTTGTTACAATTGGGTAAATAATAGTTTTCTTCTTAACGAAGAAAATACAATAAATCTTATTACAAAACTACAAATTAATAAACTCCTTCAAAGAACATCTTCAGTTTGTCTGATTTATAAGTAATTAGCTTAATACTATGAATTAGAGTTTTAACGCCTCTGTAACTGTATTATTATTCATAAATTTTATAGTGACGCACCGCTAAAATTCTGATGGCACATCGCATTATATTAAATGGAATAAACTTTGATAAGTATTTGGTTTGTTTATTTTTTTAGGTGAACTACGCTGTAGGTATTTCTGATTTAACGACAGCAATAAATAAATCAACTCATTATTGTAGTAAAATGTGTCAGTAAATGTTTAAATACACATAACGTAGCTATGGTGGAAGGGTTGATTCAATGGGAATGTTGAGTTTAGCTCCAGTTCACCTTCCTCTTAGTGCAACTTTTAACGAACATGACTCCAGATTTCAGGAGTCAAGGCTGTGACAGCCTCAGATTAACACGCTGCACTAAGAAGAAAGTGAACTGGAGCTAAACTCAACAGTTACATTGAATCAACCCTTCCGACCACAGCTACATTGTGTGTAGAGTAACAATATGGTACTAGCCTAACCCGAAAGGAGTAACCATACGAACACAGCACTATATTCAGTCATCACTCAGAGTGTTCATTTCTCACTTTATCATCTGGGTTAATACGTTTGAATCTGGCGCCAGATTTATCCAACCGGAAACTAAGTTCTCGGCCAATGGCGTAGTGTAGCGGGTACGGCGGTTATCGCAAGATAACCAGATCAAGCAACGTCGAGCGTGGCTGCTGCTTGGATGGGTTACCGCTGATCAATCCTGTCCTTGCAAGCAGCCCGCCTGCCCGGCCATTCGTGGTGGTTCAGAAGTCACCTTTAAGCCGTTGATCCCCAGGTTAAGTGTTAGAGAGGCTTCTTAGTCCTAACTTCGCCTGGTAAGATAGGACATCTTTACTTTACTTCTCAGAATCCGATGAGCTAAGGTGAGTACTGCAGCGTGGAAGTGCGTTGAAATCAAATCATTGCAACTACTTCTAACGTTGACTTTCCACTCTATTATTATTTTTTATTTCATACTCCAAGGTCTAGAACAATAGCCATGACCGGCCATGTATGTCTGATGACTAAGACGAAGACTGAAGTAAGTCATCGTATCACAAACACCTCAGAACTAAATATTTAAATCAGTCAGTCATGCCATCGCACGGCACAAGTTTCCTCGTTCTGTCGATTTGATAGTGCCAAAAGTATCAGTTTAATTCAGTACGCCATGCATGATGTTTACAACGCTTCTGCTGAAAGGAGAGTCCAACTGGGCGTACTACATCAGTGCACATTAAAATAAGACATACGGAGTGCGAACGCACGCGTCACATGATTTGAGTTTAATTTCGTTCCTGGCCCCGCCCTCCCCATGATCTAACCCCACACGTGCATTGTGTCAGGGCAGCAATCTGTCGGGATCTAATGTGTTTGTGAATTAAATGCGGCCTCACAACACAATGTGCGGGGTCGGTGTTTACACGCGCACGCACCGGCCATCGCGAGGCATTGGGGCAAATATTTCATTGTGACTTCTGTGTTGAAGTCAATCCCGCTCTATAAAGGTCCTGGTTGAATGCAGGGTGCACCGACGGGGTGGACGATCGGGACCTCCCCCCCCCCCAAGAGCATTTTATTTAAAAATAATCGACCGCTTACTAGTCTTTTTTCGACCAAAAATAACAGTTATGTTGTAACTTTGAAATCAATCGTAATCATATATATTCGATCGATTATTTTTAAATAAAATGCTCTTGGAGGGGGGAAGGTCCCGATCGTCCACCCCGTCGGTGCACCCGGCATTCAACAAGGACCTTTAGAGAGCGGGATTGACTTCCACACAAAATTCGCAATGAAATATTCAGTTTTTATAACTCCTGGACCCTCCTTCTGATACGGGAGGTTTCCATACCCTCCCCCCACGGACTGGTGTTATGGACACCCCCTCCCACAGAATAGGTACGGCACTGGTTGTCAAATTCGACACATTTATTATAACACCACGTTTCGGCGATTGAAATATGTCCTCTTCATCAGGTTTCAAGGAGCCTAATACATAAAACATATCATAACTAAAAAGTGCTTCTCATGCTTTATGCGATTTAGTTTTTTAAGTTTTATGAATTAGAGCATATGGCACCTGAATAAGAGGGTAGATTTCAATCCTTGAACCATAACGTTATCCTTTTTTTAGTAACAAATAACGAAAATTTTTGAAATCCTGTTATCGTTTCAAATCAAATATGAACACAGAAAAATATGTAATAGAATGGGAAGTCAATGTTAAAAGTCATTCGAGATTTGATTTCAACGCATTCCCGCGTTAGTACCAAAAACTAGTAATCTGTTAACTTTGGTTTGTAAACATTTTACTCCAATTCTTCAGTTGTTTTATATTGCAATACAACAATAATGAACATTAGTTAAAAAGTTAAATAACTGATAAAACTGGGTCTGGAGTATCGTACACGTTTTCGACAAATAAAATGAATCATGAATACATATTGTAATACGGATAAACCATAAGAACCGCTGTAGTTCAAGAACTGTAATCATGAATAGCCACATGAATTTCGTTGATATGATATTTAATTATTAATACGATTATGCTATTTTATGTGCTGCAGTATCACCCCTTCTCAGCCAATCAGAAATGAGGTACCATGAGTTGCGCTCCTGACATTGTGATACTTATCTAGCGCCCCAACCTGAGAAGATATGAACTATGGCCTCAGTCACACACACGTGAGTTAACTGGACGTAGTATAAAATAAGTAGCCTGTGTGCGAAAAAGATTGTTAGGGTATAACATTCAAGATATAGCTGATCGTTAAAATATGAAATATATAGTATTTATTTCTTTTAGAATATTTTAATCAACTCCGATGTGGGATGTTGCAGAACCGTTGATTATGTAAGCGTCTATGAGTATATAGATATCTCACCCGATGCTCGTTACAGTTTGAAAGGTTGTCGTTGCGCGCTATCTAGCGGCATACGAAAGAACCCGTGAAATATAAACATATTGCAGAAAAGTATATTAAGTAAACTCTGATAATAATAAAAAAGTCCAACTTTTTAATTTTAATTCGTAAAATGAGGTCTTTAATACATTTAAATCTTAGCATTACGCTAGAACTAACTAGCTTTACCGTAAATATGTCTGGTACACAATTCTCATATGTATGCAACGCGTATTCTGTTTTAAAGTCAAAGACAAAACCTTACTACGGCGAGACCAATCTTGCAACGTGTCGTACATGCAGTGTAGGCCTACATTTATAAAATATAAATTATATATAATGATATACGGTCAGTATGGATTGAACCTGTATGAAAATCTTCCCTCTTATTCTGGAGAACGTCTTTTTAATGTTTTTGACAGAAAAAATTAAATTCTCTTAATAAACTGGAATTGGGAATAGGACGAATATAGTGTTAGTTTGGGTTTGAATATTTATAACTCACTATTTAAAAATTATTTCCATCTAATTACTGAAAAATTTCTTAAAAAAAATAAATTTGTTATGAAATTGGTAAATTTTGTTTCTATTCAAACGAGGATTATTATTTTTCTCTCTCTCGGTCGGTTTTGAAAATAAGGTACTGCAACTATAGGCCTACAATACATTGAATTTTGTAAATGTTTATACAATTTCTTATTGTACATACTACTAGTCAAATTCATGATTGTATATTTTGCAAATAAATGATGAAAAGTAACTGTATTGTCACATTTATCCGGCTCAACACAGGGATAATATGTAATGCGCGTTCAGCTAATTGCTTATAGTTTTTTTTTTCAACAAATAATCTGAAATGGTAATCATTTTTATAGTTTTAAAGGCTTATAACCTTCCGTTCCACAAGTAAATCATAGTGATATCCTTCAACCATTATTCATAGTTGGTTTTATGTGTGTAATTCTAACAGAAAAGTCAGAGAATGTCTTATTTTACCAGATGAAGTTAGGGCTAAGAAGCCGTCTCTAACTCAAACTGGGGACCAACGCAGAGGTAACTTCCGAACCACGACCAATGGCCGAGCAGGCGGGCTGCTTGCAAGGACAGGATCGCTCAGCGGTCACCCATCCAAGCAGCAGCCACGCTCGATGTTGCTTGATTCGGTTACACTGCGATAACCAATGTAACCACTACTATGCGCCGTTGGCCATTCTAAAAAGCTATGATCTGAGAAAAAATACATCGTTTTATATTGGTACTGTTTCGATACTCTCCCATTTCGAGTCCACTAAAATTAGTGCCCCCAACGGCCAAATTCTTTCCTAGAGGACATTTCTATATTTCTTGAAAAACTAGGTTGTGCGGTTTTGTAAAGAAAATAGCCTCGCCTCTTTTACGTTTAGTACAAAGCCAATAATGTAGCCAATATAGCCATGAAACTTTCCTTGGCTGTTTAACCGAAATATTATCCAGCCTTATCGAGGTAAATATAGACAACACTCAAGTCTTTTGTCAATACCATGCTGCTGCTGAATACTTGCCTTATAACCTAAAAATGTAACGGATCTTTTGTGTCAGCCCACACCAAACCTCGCAAACTTTTCTATAAGTTTGTGTACACTCTAGTATTTGATTGTGTCAGACCCTATAGAATGTGTATACCAATAAAATTGTTTACTTATTCTTTTTTGTTTAATATTGCTATTTTTTCGATTAATCCTCCGTGAGTATTCAACCACTAACATTTCAGCTTATCCAAACAATGTTGGAAATTTTGAATGATTAAACATTGAGTTTTAGTCTGAAACCAAGAACTAATGCCAGTAAGTTTCTTTTAACAAGTTTAAATAAAAACTCCTACACCGAGAATTATATTTATAACTAGGACAGGATATACCACCCATCTTGTCGCGTAACAGGCTTCGCTGAGGTTGCTTAAAATTGGTCCAAATCTATAATTTAATTAAGTTACGAGTTGTCTAGCGGGTGGATAGACATATATACAATCATACAGAAAATAAATTGTCAAAAAATACGTACAGCCAAATTCCATGGTTAAACATAGTAGAAATGAAGTTTTACGTAATACTTTAAGTCTACGGATGAAAAATTTATCCAGATATCTTGTCACATAATACATTACATTTTGTGATCATTAAAGTTAGGTTTTATAATAAAGTTCAAATAATAAAAGTTCCGGTGAGCTAGGAAGGGCACTGCAACGCAATATACGATGGAAGTCTCTGACTTTCAACATTTATTTTCCACTTAATTATTT
Source organism: Homalodisca vitripennis (assembly GCF_021130785.1). NCBI lineage: Eukaryota > Metazoa > Arthropoda > Insecta > Hemiptera > Cicadellidae > Homalodisca > Homalodisca vitripennis. The sequence continues at coordinate 9,261,749 of NC_060208.1, forward strand.
TTTCATTTTACTCTATGAGTTAAACTGTCACATATTCAAATGTTATATTATTAGTGCACTCAGTTTGCTTACAAATTTGTCTATCCTTCTAATTTCTCGTTGCCATCTTGGTTACCCATAAGACCAATGTAAGTATGTTCGCAAACGCATAGCCAAATCCCATGGAGTGGGATGCATCATAATCGAACTCAGAGTTAGTCATATGTAAACGAAGTTTCATACAAAACTTCAAATCTGTAGGTCGTTTAGTTTTCGAGATATCGTGCGGAAATACAGAGATGGATATTATTTACCAGTCTCTTGAGTGGTAGACTTCGCTAAAGCTCAGACAACAAATGATAGTATTCTAATAATAGACTGAAAGTTCCGATGAAATATTCTCACGAGAAGGCCATTAATAACAACAAAGTACCTTAATAACAATTGAAGTCCTTTTGTTTGAGTAATTATTTTTGGGTTTTCAGAATACAATTCAAAATACAAGTGTGAGATAATTGTAAAATTGTGAGACATGAATTAGAGATTTCACTCATGAAGATACCACTTACAGTAGATTATCAATCGATTAAAAAACTGTAAAAACTCGTATTTTTTACTGATACCGTCGACCATACGTTAGTAAGCTGGCGGCCTCGATATTAATTTGGGCTTCAAAATAGTTTATACATAAGATAATTTAAATCAATTTAAATCCACATTATCTATACATTGAAATAATTTTCTATTCTTTTTTAAATTTCAAAATTTCTTGGGAATTTAGTCCCCAATCTAGCTACCCCTAGGTATATCTCAGCCCTTGCACACAACACTATTTAATTCAAAACAGCTTTATTCACTTGGCGTACACACATATATACAAGAATAGTGTCAGGATTTAATTCAAGTTCTTACTAAATTAGAGAGAAAAAAAACAAGAATACATAACAGAACATACGAGATATATCAACAGGAAATAGAAAAGTTTTAAATACAATTATTACAGTTGTTAAAATATTACTATTAAAACAGTTGAAATTGAAACACGTAAAATTAAAACAGTTAAAATTAAAAGTCACAATTTAAAAACAGTTACAAGTAAAACAGCTTTTGGCATACAACTATTAATTGAGTACTCAACCTCCAGAATCATCACAGGAATTCTTTAAAGGAATGTATAGCCTTGTCGATAAGAAACTTTTTAAATTTTATTTTAAATTTATTGAATGTAGCCTCTGCCTCAATTTCAATAGGAAGATTGTTGTAAAATTTCGATTCAATATACTTTGGTTTCTTTTTAAAAATTTGTAAGGTATGGGGGCTTATAAAGACATGATTCTCTTAACCCAAGAGGTAACTAACTATCAACTAGTGGGGTCTACGAAAATTCTCACCTGAACCCTCGCTTCCGACAAGTTGATCCTCAGAGCGACTTCCTCCCTTAGGAACACATCTGGATAGTGTGTCTTCTGGAACAGAGACTCCAACTCCTGGAGCTGCTGGGGGGTGAAGGTTGTGCGGTTCCTTCTCTGAAACATAGTACTTTTTTTGAGAACAAACGGAATAAGATAAAGTTCTATGTCGCAGTAGTTTCTATTTATTTAAAATATGGCAATAATTATCCTCGTCATATTCACTCCTTTATATATACTTATTTCATTATTCTCACATACGAATCTAATTGGAATATTGTCAGATCACCTTTACTTGGGTCAAACATTTGGTCTCCTAATTGTGATTAAGGAGATCCCTCACCGCAAGTGGAAGGTCTTTGACTCCAATGAAGATTTCAGCTAACCATTTAAAGCCTGAGACTGTTGTGGTCTTTTACAGGATTCACGCTGACAAATAACAAGCCTACATGCGAATGAATAATCTTTAAGTTAGGGTTCGGTGGTGACCCTATCCGTAGTCATTCCCTTCATTCTTTCCTCTAGTTTCGTGAGGGCCGAAGTCAGTTCACATTTAATTTAGTTTTTAGAGTGAATAGGACATATCCTGTAAAGTTGAAGAACTTGAGAGACATAATGATGCGAATAGTTAATGTGATGAATACACACACACTCATGTTTACACGAGGTTTACAACGATTCTTAGGCGAATTTTCCAGTTTGAAATTACTGTAAATTTTATATCGGAACATCTTTCCACACAGTGCACACACAGGAAGAGATTAGATAGATAAGTCCGAATTATGCCATGAATTGAATTCAGCAATGTCATAAACATTTTCTCAAAGCATACATACATTAATGTACTCGTAGAATATGGTCATATGGCTTCCTTGTTCAAACAAATATCTCCCAATCTGAATATAACTGAGTCAAATTAATTTACGAAGTTATCATCCACCGTGAAGGCAAAATGTAAAAATAATTTCCGATGTAATTACTTTCAATTAAAATACTGTTTGCATTTTTGTAATCCTTTAGAGCTTTATCTAAAGAGAAGTCGTGTTATAGGCCTTCTGTTTAAGTCTCATGCTTCTTTAAAATGGCCTAGCATCATTAACGTAAATAAAGAAAAGAAGAGGGCTGAGAACTGATCCCTGAAGACCACCGTACTTCGTTGGATGATAAGTGATTTGAGATATACACTCTATGTGTGTTACTCTGGTGTACGCAAGCCATGGATGTAACACATTACCAATACCGTTAGAATCAAGGTCTGTAACAATATGAGTATTCAAAGAGTCGAATTCCTGTTAGAGACCAATAAAGGCACGAAGTGCTTATAGTCGATCCCTACTACCATAGCCTCTAGTATATTATTAGGCTCACTATATCTTTCACTTTTGACTTTCTTAGCATACCAAATTTGATCCTTAAATATAAAATCTGTTTTCCAGAAACTTAAGGACTTAATTTAAAAGTTTTCGAAGATAAGGTAATAAGATAATGTAGGCAAAACTGAGATGGGTCAATCGTTAAATTTTAGGAATAATTTGTTGAGAATTAAGAGCGCTCGGTAAGCATTGGAACGCTCAAAACTAGAAAGAGCGATTTATTTCATTTTGTTAAATACGTAACAGTTTTTTTTGAGGATAGTATTTTATTAGACCATAGATAAGCATTTTGTGACATTTTGTGTTCATTTGTTTTTTATTAAGCTGGTTGGTGCACGAAGCGGATGATCTCCTGTTTTACGAAGAGCTCCAGAAACAGATGAGAGAGTTGAAATGTGACGTTCATGCTTCTTCTGTCCACTAACACTTCATCTGAGTTTTCCGGACTTGAGTTCAATTTCCAAACAGTGCCTTATGTCAGTTTTCAATTTCGCTTAGCATCTTCAACAACGGTAAGCTCTTTCTTTTTTTACTGTATTTATATAGTTTATAATGTCATTTCAAGAGAATTTCGATTTATATTTAATGAGCAAATAAGCTTATTATTGCTTTACATTAGTTTTTAAAACAATTACTTTTACCTTTTGCATAAGTTGTAATGATAAGCTCTAATAGTTATGCGCTATTGAGTATATTTGCACAAAATTAGAAAACAATTTTAGGATGTCGGCTTATTTTAAAACTAAGCGTTAGGTTCTTTCTCTTAAAACCGGATTTATAGGCGTTTCGTTCAGCCGCAAATAAAATAGAACTTCGTGTTCAATTGAAGGTTGAAAATCTCTGATCAATTCCGAGTAATTTTAATACATTTAGCTTTTTTTAACAACTTTTAAATTAGAAGTAACACGTTGTCTGGCCTTGCGGATCAGATGCGAGTGGTTGATGATGAAGCTGCTCATGGTAGTAACCTCAGAGCGTTATGGTCCGAAACTGCCGTAGGGCTACCACGAAGATCGTCCGCGCCGAAGACATGGTGCCGTTTACGTTGTTCATTGTCGTCGATTCAGTCGCTACTCCGGGTGGCGTGTTCTCCGACCAGGCTAACCAAAGTCTCGTCACATTATTTTCTCCTTAGAGAGAATATCGAAATAAAATATCCCAACATGAATTGTATACTTTAGGTAGATAACTGGCATAATGGATTTTCGAACTAATTGAAGAAGACGTTCTCATCGCTACCGGATTTTTTCTCATTCCAAGAGGATTTTGAGAACCATTAATAAATTGATCACTATAGTTCCAGCTTATTTTCGACAATACATGGCAGATCTCACTCACTAAAGACTAAATTGTGTATAAAGGTCTCTACTCGTTTCTACTTCTTGGCAGTAAAATGTGTCAAATTAGTAATTTTTAGGAGATATTCAAAGTCAAAGACTAATCATCTCTATTTGCATAAACTTCAATTTTAGTAATGGTGTCATAAATTACGATTCTAAAATCTTTAATTTTGTTTGCCATAGGTCTTCCATTTATAAAATTCTTTTAGTGAGTAGAGTGGTTGGTTCTGTAGCCAATTCTTCATGCTATGTATAAAGTATTTCTTGTCCGTCTTCTTCAAACCCTCTAAAAACGCATTCAAAATCTGAGAGCCAGTGTAGGCCTACCTTAGACTTTTCTCAGTTGAAGGACGCTTATGCACTGTCAGGCAACAGATGATTGCATATTTTGAGCTGTTAGATAAACCAATCCAATGAGGATACCACTAGAAGAGACGGTTGCTGAGTATCTCTAATACGTTGGATTTCTGGTCTGAGTTAGATAACGATACCGCAGGTTCATATCTTGTTTGTTGCCGCTGAACGTTTTATGAGTACTGTCGAAATTGTACTGTAGAGCCGGTTTCTGAGTGGTCTAGTTGTCGGATTTGTGGTCTGAGTTAGATATCGATACCGCAGGTTCATATCTTGTTTGTTGCCGCTGAACGTTTTATGAGTACTGTCGAAATTGTACTGTAGAGCCGGTTGCTGAGTGGTCTAGGGTGTCGGATTTGTGGTCTGAGTTAGATATCGATACCGCAGGTTCATATCTTGTTTGTTGCCGCTGAACGTTTTATGAGTACTGTCGAAATTGTACTGTAGAAGCCGGTTGCTGAGTGGTCTAGGTGTCGGATTTGTGGTCTGAGTTAGATATCGATACCGCAGGTTCATATCTTGTTTGTTGCCGCTGAACGTTTTATGAGTACTGTCGAAATTGTACTGTAGAGCCGGTTGCTGAGTGGTCTAGGGTGTCGGATTTGTGGTTTGAGTTAGATATCGATACCGCAGGTTCATATCTTGTTTGTTGCCGCTGAACGTTTTATGAATACTGTCGAAATTGTACTGTAGAGCCGGTTGCTGAGTGGTCTAGGGTGTCGGATTTGTGGTCTGAGTTAGATATCGATACCGCAGGTTCATATCTTGTTTGTTGCCGCTGAACGTTTTATGAGTACTGTCGAAATTGTACTGTAGAGCCGGTTTGCTGAGTGGTCTAGGGTGTCGGATTTGTGGTCTGAGTTAGATATCGATACCGCAGGTTCATATCTTGTTTGTTGCCGCTGAACGTTTTATGAGTACTGTCGAAATTGTACTGTAGAGCCGGTTGCTGAGTGGTCTAGGGTGTCGGATTTGTGGTTTGAGTTAGATATCGATACCGCAGGTTCATATCTTGTTTGTTGCCGCTGAACGTTTTATGAGTACTGTCGAAATTGTACTGTAGAGCCGGTTGCTGAGTGGTCTAGGGTGTCGGATTTGTGGTTTGAGTTAGATATCGATACCGCAGGTTCATATCTTGTTTGTTGCCGCTGAACGTTTTATGAGTACTGTCGAAATTGTACTGTAGAGCCGGTTGCTGAGTGGTCTAGGTGTCGGATTTGTGGTTTGAGTTAGATATCGATACCGCAGGTTCATATCTTGTTTGTTGCCGCTGAACGTTTTATGAGTACTGTCGAAATTGTACTGTAGAGCCGGTTGCTGAGTGGCCTTAGGTGTCGGATTTGTGGTCTGAGTTAGATATCGATACCGCAGGTTCATATCTTGTTTGTTGCCGCTGAACGTTTTATGAGTACTGTCGAAATTGTACTGTAGAGCCGGTTGCTGAGTGGCCTTAGGTGTCGGATTTGTGGTCTGAGTTAGATATCGATACCGCAGGTTCATATCTTGTTTGTTGCCGCTGAACGTTTTATGAGTACTGTCGAAATTGTACTGTAGAGCCGGTAGCTGAGTGGTCTAGGGTGTCGGATTTGTGGTCTGAGTTAGATATCGATACCGCAGGTTCATATCTTGTTTGTTGCCGCTGAACGTTTTATGAGTACTGTCGAAATTGTACTGTAGAGCCGGTTGCTGAGTGGTCTGAGGGTGTCGGATTTGTGGTTTGAGTTAGATATCGATATACCGCAGGTTCATATCTTGTTTGTTGCCGCTGAACGTTTTATGAGTACTGTCGAAATTGTACTGTAGGGCCGGTTGCTGAGTGGTCCTGAGGCATGGGATTTGTGGTCTGAGTTAGATATCGATACCGCAGGTTCATATCTTGTTTGTTGCCGCTGAACGTTTTATGAGTACTGTCGAAATTGTACTGTAGAGCCGGTTGCTGAGTGGTCTAGGCGTCGGATTTGTGGTCTGAGTTAGATATCGATACCGCAGGTTCATATCTTGTTTGTTGCCGCTGAACGTTTTATGAGTACTGTCGAAATTGTACTGTAGATCCGGTTGCTGAGTGGTCTAGAGCATCGGATTTGTGGTCTGAGTTAGATATCGATACCGCAGGTTCATATCTTGTTTGTTGCCGCTGAACGTTTTATGAGTACTGTCGAAATTGTACTGTAGAGCCGGTTGCTGAGTGGTCTTAGGTGTCGGATTTGTGGTCTGAGTTAGATATCGATACCGCAGGTTCATATCTTGTTTGTTGCCGCTGAACGTTTTATGAGTACTGTCGAAATTGTACTGTAGATCCGGTTGCTGAGTTTTCTAGAGCGTCGGATTTGTGGTCTGAGTTAGATATCGATACCGCAGGTTCATATCTTGTTTGTTGCCGCTGAACGTTTTATGAGTACTGTCGAAATTGTACTGTAGAGCCGGTTGCTGAGTGGTCTAGGGTGTCGGATTTGTGGTCTGAGTTAGATATCGATACCGCAGGTTCATATCTTGTTTGTTGCCGCTGAACGTTTTATGAGTACTGTCGAAATTGTACTGTAGAGCCGGTTGCTGAGTGGCCTTAGGTGTCGGATTTGTGGTCTGAGTTAGATATCGATACCGCAGGTTCATATCTTGTTTTGTTGCCGCTGAACGTTTTATGAGTACTGTCGAAATTGTACTGTAGAGCCGGTTGCTGAGTTTTCTAGAGCGTCGGATTTGTGGTCTGAGTTAGATATCGATACCGCAGGTTCATATCTTGTTTGTTGCCGCTGAACGTTTTATGAGTACTGTCGAAATTGTACTGTAGAGCCGGTTGCTGAGTTTTCTAGAGCGCATCGGATTTTTGGTTTGAGTTAGATATCGATACCGCAGGTTCATATCTTGTTTGTTGCCGCTGAACGTTTTATGAGTACTGTCGAAATTGTACTGTAGACGGTTGCTGAGTTTCCTTGGGTTCGGATTTGTGTTTGAGTTAGATATCGATACCGCAGGTTCATATCTTGTTTGTTGCCGCTGAACGTTTTATGAAGTACTGTCGAAAACTGAACCGGGCTTGTATCGCAGCAAGAAGGGTCGAATCAACTGGAAATACCAAGGGTCTTTTATGTTTCTCTTTGAAATTTCATATTGGGTTGTTTGTATGAATATTATTCAGAAATACAATAATAAAATTTCCTACTCTTTTATACAATTGTTATAATTAATGTAGTAGAATTTATATAGTAGTAATGACTATACCTGGCGCATGCATGGAAAATTGTTATTGTTCACACAGTAAAAATGGTTATTTATGTGTATCCTTTATTACTCGTAATCATTTGGGCTTTTTGGAGTAAGAGAATGATTTTTTACCACTTTTAATATGTTTATTTACTTATTTGCACTTTCTCATGTGTCGGAACGGGTTGTATGAGTTCCAGTTTTGATTCAGTAGTGAAGATAGGAGGTTAATTGTTTTAATTGTGTACCTGATGAGACAATGAAACTACCAATTCACCTATTTATAGGTGTCTCTGATGTCGAAACTATGTAAATATTTCATTTTAAGCTTCTTTGTCGCCGACTTTCTTTGGATCTCTTCAGTCTAACATGACTCCAGATTCCAGGAGTCAAGTCTGAGACAGCGCCAGATACCAGACGCTGCAATAAAAGGAAGATGAACTGGAGCTATACTCAAATTTCAATATTAATTAGCATTATTATTATTTTATTTACCCGCAAATTCTCGTTTTACATTATGCATCTATTCCGTGGAAAACAATTCTTTGGAAACATTTTTTTTTATAAAGAATTGTTTTATTTTAGTTTATAATCACGGCACAGTTCTTGTGATTGAACAGTACTCATACAGACCGGAACACCCTGCTTTGTTTCTGTACGTATAATTAAGGACCCGCCAGAATATTCTCGAAATCGTATCATCTGTACGGTTTTCAAGAAAGCCAAAGTCAAATAATGTCTTATTTTACAAGGCGAAGTTAGATCAAGAAGCCCTCTCTAATATCTAACCAGGATACAACGGCTTAAAGGTGACTTCCGAACCACCACCAATGGCCGTGCAGGTGGGCTGCTTGCAAGGACAGGATCGCTCAGCGGTCAACCATCCAAGCAGCAGCCACGCTCGACGTTGCTTGATTCGGTTATCTTGCGATAACCGCTGTACTCGCTACACTACGCTATTCGCCCTTCATATATTTGTCCATTTGTGTAATAACTCTTGATAGAAAACTTGTAGGAACTTGAGACTTGGTACATATTGATTTTAGGATCAAGAGGTCAAAATTAAAGAAAACGAAACTTACATCTTTTTTAACCCTAGTCTTGTGGTTAACCATGGTGGGAACTACTATAACATCGTAGAATTAACAAAGATATGTAACAAACTGAGTACAATCAAATGACTATATACCATGTACCATACAGGTGATGAGTTACTTTGTTGGTAAGGCTTTCTTTACGTTCTCTCGGCTTCTTCAATACTCCACCGTGAAATTTTATTCCAAAGGAGTATTCTAGTGTAATTAAATGTTGAACTTGTTACAGCTACATACGGGTCTCAGGCGCCAAGATATGTGGATCCATTACACTTGTTTCATGTAGCGTGAACCATATTATTGTAGAAAATCTTAATTGAGTCTCTCAATTAGACTTCTAGATTAACAAAAATCAATGCAATCTTTTACCTTAATAACAGTCATCAAGATAGATGCATACAAGTTCACAAATTTTTATAACATCGTCATAAATTACAATAACAACTTTTGAGCATTGCGAGATCACAAAAATAGTTATGATTTTAAGGAATCTGGTATTCACAATAGTTTTTTTCAATTTTTTCTTATAATTGATAATTGTGCGAGACATATTATTGCAAACCTGGGTTATGGTAAATAAACTGTAGTTAATGCACTTAAGCCTGAGATATAATCAATGTTTAAACTTCGCACGAGTATAGAAGATTAGTTTTTTGGAGAAATCACTCGTATTACAATATTAATTGAGATAGTCTGAACACAATCGAAAATTAATAGAAAATTAAAAAAATCCAGCCTGCAAGGATGTATCTCGTACCATTATACAGGTAAGAAATGTTAAGTGCAATTTAATTGAATGTTGGCTTTGTAATACTATCTGTGTTTTTAGTTCAATCATTCTACTACATAATCTATAATACAAATCTTTAAGCTAAAAATTCGTTTTTCAAAATAATACCTTCTTCAAAAGCAAAACTATAAACATAGGAGTATTGTTATATTGCTTGGTTTAAAATATGGCCAAATATAGTTTCAAGCTGTTGGAACTGTATCACTGTTGTTTGTTTTTAAATACCAATTTTTGAAAATGACCAATTTAATGTTACAGTTATTAGAAAAATTACACTTTTCGTGTGTATTGTGTTATTTTAACAATATTATTTCCTTTTCGTAGGAAATTAACACGGAAAACGGGTCAGCACACATTATTTACCGATAATGAATTGTAATCTGTAATTAGACTGAAGAATAATTAAGCATTAGTATTTATTCTGTGAAAATCGTGATCCAGTTTCGTATTTCTCTTATTTCCCTATAGCTTACACGTACAAAAAAACTGTATGTATAAAGTGCATCATCTTACATGTTTAGATACATTTTACACGATCAGTAAACCACTAAGAAAATATCAAAACTTGTAATTGGCTGTATTTTTCAAAGAGACTACTTATTAGCTCTTAGGAAAAGTATAGTGAGATGAGTAACATCTAATACGCCGGTAATAAATATTGATGCCCATTATAGATCCCACAGCACAAACAAGCCTCACGCAAAATTTCCTTGTATCTAACTAAAGTACAATTATGATCATAATAATTCCTTATTTGGATGCGCTAAAAATTATTATTTTTAATTCAAGCTTTATTAATCTATAATTTGTAATAACGAATATAATTTAATTTAATGTAATTAAATCATAGTAGGGCCTATATGCGTTAGTCTTTTAGACATTACAATCTATATAATAACTTAATAGTTATAAGTTATAGGAAGATTTCTGTCATCGTTTTACTAAAATAAAATACTAAGTTTCGAGAAGTGGAATCTATAGTCTTCTTCATTTGTAAAGAATCACGAAAGGTTATTTAAAGTTAATATTTTTATCTTGAGCGGGTTCATCACCTCATATTGATTCATGCTTGCTTAATATATGTATTAATTTCCAAGGCGCGCACCTGAAGAAGAAGATAGATCCCAATCCTTGAAACGCAGTGTTCTATTTATTTTATACTACGGTGGAAAATGTCTAAATCCTTTAACCATTGTATATAATAAATTATAAACAAAGCAACAGATTTATGACCGTTTACCTAGTCTATTATACTACACCAATATTATAGTTATATAATGCTCATAAATATATAAACGTTGCAGAACACAATAAAACAAATAATTATTTAATATCTACCATTAAGAAAGTATAACATAATTTAGAATTTTCTCAAATTGTATTAATTGTTTTATAGTTTCAATTGAAAAATTGCATTGCAAATAAGTTTTTTCAATTAATGACGTATATATTTTCAGTAATAAGAAAGTGAAATATTTTATAAACTTCAATTTAAATATCTCTTAATTTATTTTACTTAATTGGTTTAACTAGACAAATCATATTTAGCAATATATTGTCCCTTATTAACTAATGACAGTAGTATAATCTCTAACCTGTCTTCGGCGGCCAAACATGTACTCTGAGAGGAGGTCCCCAGGCAAGGGTGACAGGAAGGGCCCGGCCATGACGCGACTGAGGGGTGGCTCACCCTCCCGCCCTTATATACTGCGACACTCGCCCCGCCCCCTCCGCTCATTGGCCCCCGTCCGCCAATCGCGCTATGACTCAAACTTCTTGTTGCAAATGTTTAAATTATAAGATTCTGTCCTGAATATTTCCATTGTGAGGGACGTAAAGGGATGAATGTATTGTGGAACCCTCCCTCTAATTATAGCTTTCTTTGTTCTACGTCTGATTGTTTTGAAAATTAAAAAATAACTTGTAACTCCCAACTTGCGCCGCGCGGGTTTTTGTCGGGTTTTACAACGACGTTTTGTGGGAAATGAATCGCGGTCTCGAATAGGATACCTCTGACAGACGTTCCTTTAATAAACACACCACACTTAATATTAATATTATCTAAGCCCATTTTGTACACTCGCGTAAAACACAGCACGCCCTTCCTTTAGTTCCGATAGGCTTGTGTTTATTTACAAAATGTCATCGTGGCTTTTCAATACGGTTCCGTAATAAAAACAAGGTAAGAGTACGTCACCCCACGTGTCCAATAACACGTTAGCTTCGCCATCATAGAACATAATGTTCCCTACGTAGAAATGAAATTTCGTGCAAAATTTAAAGCCTACGGTTATCTTGTCTTTCTATCTATCTATCTTGTCTACAGATATAAAGTCGTCCTCGGGATATCTTGTCACATGATACATTCATATTTTAGCCATTAAGCTAGGTTCATAACAATGTTCAAATAATAACATTTCCTGTGAGTTAGTGAGAGATACTACAACGCAAGAGTAAGCTGAAATTAAATCTTATCACCGCCTTTTAACATTGACTTTCCGCTCTGTTATTTTTCGTTTTACTCAATGAATAAAAATGTCACATGATCAAATCTCATTTTATTCTGCTCAAATTTCTTACAAATTTATGAATTTTTCTATTTTCTCGCTGCCATTATGGTTACCCAAAAACCGGATGTAAACGTATTCGTTAACGCTCATCCAAATCTGAAGACACCATCGCGAACTCATTGTTCCTCACATAGAAATGAAGCTTCAAGCACAGTTTAAATTCTATAGGTCAGTTCATTTCGAGATATCGTATGGACACCCAGACGGACAGACGGTTAGGCCGACACAGAGACAGACATACAGAAATAAAGGGTTTCCAGCCTCATGAGTGATAGGATTCGCTAATAAATTATGCTAATATGAATATGGATGATATGAGATGTTTTGTGTTTCTTTATCTTAATTAAAATCTCCCGTCGTAAAGGGTTTGTATTGTGATTTCACCTGATTATAAATATTTAAGCGCGAACTTTTTGCCATCTATAAGTCTTTCTTTGCTTTGTAAATTCATCCTGCTTTTATTTTCGTTACTGTAGTAAGTTAAATTTGACATTTAGCCACTACAGCGTTTGATACATGTACATTTATTTTTAAATGTTAATGTAAGATTGGTGGTTTTAAGACATATAGATGTGCAAGCTCTCCTTGGTTTAACATAAAGTCCTTTTAAGTTGTGACTTTAATAAAAACACGCGCGAAAATTCGAAGGAAATAATACCTTCTAATTATATTTTCCATTAAGCTAATACAACTTTTACGAATAAAATTGCTATTGTCTGCAACAATGAACGATTTTTATTATATTTTAACCCGTATTTAAACAATATAAATGTGATGTTTTACTCATGTTCCTTCCTTACTTAGCTTCTTTATCACTTAGAGTATATTTTTCTATATTACACATATAGCAAAACAATATGTATATATTCTGCGTCACTACCACACAGTTTTGGCACAGCCTTATTTAAGAGATTACTTCATGCATATAATCAGCTTCCACCCTGGGGGATTCAAAAGGCAGAGAGAATACCTTGTCAGCAATGTGTTTTATACGGTTAAAGAGTTTCTAAGCCAGTAATGATCTTAAAATGCATGTATATCTTTCCATAATGTGTATACATGTAGGTAATACTTAGTAAAACCTTGCTATCTGTGTTGAGGTTGTCTTGCAAGGCAAGCAATAATTTAAAATATAACCTAAATCAAAGTTTTTACAATTTTAACTAAAAATTCTTTAATTATGTATCAGTAAAATTTGTGTAACAGTATTAACGTGGTATAAATTAATTGTAATACGATTGACTGTTGTTATACATGTACAAATCATGTCTGAAACAATAAATGATTTGTATTTATCTAGACGTAAATTACCTTTCTAATTTTAAAATGTCCCTAATTTTCTTATTAATGAGATATATTTCACATAGCGTTTTGACTATGCGTCAAGGAGTCAATCAATCAATCAATCAATCAATTCATTTATTGCCAAAGTTGCCAAAGTTGAGTAATTTCTCAAACTATTAAGCTCTTACTCGAAGTTAATAATTTCAATGAATATCGTCGTTTGTCTAAGAGTAAAGTCTAAAAATTGAATTCAAAATGAAAGAAAAATTATGTATAGTACAACCGACTGCGAATTTATCATAAAATAAAAACATTGAGTAACTTAAACTATACAGTGTCCACCATGTTTGGGGTGATAACCACATTACAATTTTTTAAACTGATTCTTTTAATTCAACAGGAAACTAACAAAAACCCCGCTAAAAGTTCGTCATCAGTTTTATAGCTTATAAAATACAAAATACCGATTTCGAGCGAGATATCACTATGCAAATACATAAAAAACAACTCCAGAAATTTTGAAGTAATGCTTATAGATGCTTGGATCCTTAGGGCTCCTTATTATAAAATTCAATGAAATTGTGTACACTTATCTGCACACATTGGTACTTAACGAAACGAACCGGTTGAATATTAAACCATTGAGAGGTAATACAGTTTCACGATACATAAGAATGTTTTTACTTATTACAGTAGTTTAATGCTATAGTTGCATTTCTTTGATATAAAATAGCCCAGTAAAGAATGATATATTTTATACTGTATAGTCAAACGACATAATTGTATGTTGAAAGACCGGACTGAACAATTTGGCCACCCTTTGATATTTTAACCCGACGTCAACATAATTCTTCCTCGGAATAAGGGGAATCTATGTACCAAGTTCTCTGTCTCTAGGACATTTCTGTCAAGAGCTACGAACACAGGCAGACCTACAATCCATTGGTAGAATAGCCTGTGTATAGCAGAAGCCGCAAAATGTAAGCTGTACACGGATTGCCACACTGTTGATTGAAGGCGCAAAACTATCCTGGCTGTGAGTGGCATGGGAGTGCTCTACTCGTGTAGACTCGGTACACTGTATTAGAGTGCTTTAAATACGGTTTTTATATGGACTAATGTATGTTTTATTTTTATGCTTACTCAAGAGCCTGTTATGCTTAATAATTATCACTTAAAAATAAGCCTTAAGCCATTGTTCTTCCTCAAATTTGCCTTTTGAATTTTGCAAATGTGTGTTATTTTAAAGTTACAGCATTTACACACCTGAACGTCATACTTCGGGATATTTTGTGCACTTGGAATTAATATTCTCTAAATTTAACTCTAAAACGAATTTGCTATAAATTCAGTCTCGGGAAATTCTGCAGGCCTTCTGGCGCTCAACAAAATCTCAAGGATGCAAATACTACACCATCTATCTCGATGTTGTCTAGATAGAGATAATGTTTCGTGCAGAATTTCAAGTTTATTAAATTCATGATATCACAGAAATGCACAGACAGACAAAAGAGAAGCTTTGCCTCCCCTTAAAGTGAAGGCGTTGCTAACGCTCAGCCAGTAATACAGTTATTACACCGTTCAATAATATTGTTAGGATGAATTCGCGAAGTTTTAACAGAAAAACTATTAAATTTGTAAAAGAACACTAAAGTTAAGTTAGAAACTAATGTCCAACTACAATTTTAAATATTTATAATTATTCAGTCTGTGTATAACAGTAATTGGCTGAGCGTTAGCAAAAAATATCATTCGTGGAACTGGAAAATTTCATTTCTGTCCGTCTGTCCGCACGATATTTCGAAGATGAAGTGACATATAGACTTGAAAATACACATGATCTTCATTTATATGTGAAGAAATACTGAGTTCGAGTATGGTACTCGTACATGTCACTCCATAGGATTTGGCTGTGCGTTAGCGAATATTTTTACATTGGTCTCTTGGGTAACCATGGCAACGAGAAAATTGCAGAATAAATACATTTTTAAATATATTCAGTACACTTGTCAGTGTGTTTTAACATGCGAAATATTAGCACATGTAGCCTAACTATCCACATACAAACTAAATTCATACAATATAATTTCATGGTGACTAATTATTATTGTTTGAACATTGATATGGAGTAAATTTTAATAAAAAAGAAAATGTGAATGTACTATGCAGCAAGTTATCTCTATGTAAAGGTTGTATGTGTATACTTAGAATGTTGCATGAAACTTTATTTCTACATAGACAAGAATGAGTTCTATGATTTTGCATGTCCAACCGTGGAAGAACTCCTTGGCTTTGTTGAAGACTATTACTCAGTAGGGTGACACAATTTCTCTATTAGTTTGCCGGAGGAATGTAAAAAATATCGGGGACGCTGCCTTAGCACCCCATGAAATAACCACCCCTGGGCTCTGACGTCACGCCTGGGGGATGCTTATTCAGCGTATGGACACGGTCAATGAGCTGAATTAGCACCCCTCAGTTTCAATATTTCCAAGTTATTTCATACATATAAGACTAATGCATTACTGTTGCAATAGAGCAACAACAATTTTAACGCCAATGTTACAAAGGATAACAGTGCTTCGGATGTTTTCCATTATTAATGTTATAAAAATAAAACACTGCAATTTGAGGGTTGGAGTATTCCAAAATAATCAAATTTAAACAAATAATTAAATATATTTAAATTAAATAAATTTATTTTTTATTTTCTCAATAACCAAGAACCATTATATCTCTGTATTTTCCATTTTGATTTCAGTTGTTTGGTTATGATTAATTTATTTTTTATATTAATTTATTTAAAAAAATTAATTCTTTTCTATAAATATAGTATAACTAATAAAACGCTGATACGCTTAACTAAAATTGGAACAATACTTTTTAGCTGAATATATATTTTCAATATCGGAAACCATAACAAAATAAAAAGAATCCGGTACTATTGAAAGTAATCCTTCTGACAGCTTGCAAGCAAATTCAAAACTGTATAATTATTTACACGTTAAAAGGAACATGTAGGATATAAACTATTTTTGAATTTGTAACAAGCAAAGTACAGTCCTTTAGGTGTCCAATTGCCTAAAACGTCCGATATATTATATTGTCATATTGTCTAAAAACGTTTCTAAGCATATAAATAAATTACATATTACTGTCAAAATTCTAAGCATGTAATTGCAAAGACCAAATTAAACTAACATTTTAGTTATTATGTTATTTTAGATTGAATGCTGTAGTGTTAAGGGATAACAGTCTCGTGTTCATGAAGTTGCTGTCATGGAAATAAAAATTAATGACAATTAATTCGCAGTTGCTTCTATGGAGACTCAATTCACGGAATGTATAAACTCCGCTACTATTTCGTGGTTAATACGAGCAATACGACTTACTTTTATATTTAAAATTGTTTCCACAAAAAGTAACAATATGTCATAACGCCAATTTATTTTGTTAACTAAACTGTGTTAACTGACAAACTTACTCAGATGGAAAGACGTGCAAATTTTATAACCAGTGCCATCAAAGAAAAACTTCAATGTCGTAATTAAGGCGTTATTTGAGTAATTTATTGAGTATATTGAATGGAATAACATAAGAAATATGCTTTATTTACGCATTGTTGCCAGCTGTAAAATACATGATCATATTGGTGTAAAAACATAAAACTTAAGTCAGTGCAGCTTACTTGACTAATCAAATAAATGATTTAGTTGCGATTTTATGTATAGGCCTATATATAAAAATAAAATATTGTTTGTTGGTGAGACAGGCTTGACCAATGTGGCTATTTTTTAATTTGAAATTGTGCATTACAAACTAATATTTTTATGAAACAAGTGGAAAAAGTGAAGAGATCTCAGAGTTTCAAATAGAGACGGAAAATGCCAAGCATTTCGAGAGATAAAAGTTTTGCTGTAGGCAACAACGACAATGCAAATTGTATTATGGATATTATTTAAACCTTGATATGCAATTCAATTTAATGAACTGAATTGTAAATCTATCCACGTAAGGTACTCATAATGGGATTCTTGGACATTGTGGTACGTGAATATTTACTGCAGCTAAAGGAATAAAAAAGAGTAAAAGGTAAAGTAAAACAAGAGTAGCGAACCCGTGACAACTGAAAATAGAATCGAGGGGTGTTAAATCAGGAACTGGACACGGTCAAGACGCCGAATAAGGACCCCCTTATTGCAAGGGGGTGCTTATTGAGGACATGGACACTGTTACTGCGTTGTTTTAGCACCCCCCCCCCTTTCGTGTCGTCAAATTGACATCACGAGCGAGGGAGTGTTATATCCTGGAGGTGCTAAATCAGGCTCTCCAAAACATCTTTGAATATCTAAGGTCTGTTACGCGACAAGTACAAAATAAATACACGTTAATTAGTAGAAATAAGTAAAACTTTATTCAAGGATAAAGGCTTGTTCCATTAATTAGAAAATAATAGTCCTTAAACAAATCCTTTAATAATTAGAGCACAAAAATGATCAGGGAATAGTACTGTACATGGTCCGTCGGTACAGGTTTTACTGAGTAAGTGTAAACTTAGCACAAGTATTAAAAAAAACCATCATTGAGGACTCCTAAAACCTTGTGGCGACAGTTTCACATGGTTCGGTGCTTGGCAACGAAGATTGCTACTATTAAGACAGTATGTTTACTTTGTAATGTTTTGAACGGTATATAAATTTTACTCAAAACTCAAACTCAAACAACTCAAAAGGGAGCCCAAAATTAAACAAACAGTAAGAGACATAAGGCCAGAAAACATGGCTCACCTTAACACTTCTCTTTCCAAAGAAAGATGGTATTTTCTAAATTCATTTCAACCTGTAGAGCAGCAGTTTAGATTGTTTAACGACACTCTAAATTTCCACATTAATATTTGCTGCCCTACAAAAATTATCAATGTTTGCGAAAAAACTTCCAAAAATAACTGGATCACAGCGGGTATTTTAGTTTCTAGAGAAAAACTAAAATTTTTCTCCGAAATTTACAAAAACACTTCAAACGAACAATTTAAAACTTTTTTCAAGAATTACAAAAAAAAAAAACATACAGGAAAGTGATCCAAGCTGCAAAAGCATATGATGTCTCAAAATCTATTTTCTTTTCCAAAAATGTTTCAAAAACAACTTGGGGCATCATTAATAATAAAACAAAAACTCACAAATCAGTCAAAATTAAAATTGGGTCTAGGCTTGTGGAAGATGAAACGGAGATTGCCCATCAGTTTAATAACTTTTTTGCATCCGTTGCTGATGGGCGGGGTCCTCGGCCATCTGAACCTCAAGTACGCCCCTTGCAAAGACAGAGCCCCACATCGTCAATGGTGTTGGCGCCCGTCGTTGAGGATGAGCTTCACCGAATTATTCAGCAGCTCCCAGCCAAAAAATCAAACGACCTCAATATAATGTCTCCATGGCTCATAAAAAAATGCTGCAAGCATTTAGTGAGACCCTGACACTGTGTGTGGTGAGTAAATTATTCATTCCAAAAAGGAGTGTTTCCCTCTCTCCTGAAAATTGCTAAAGTTATTCCTATTTTTAAGAAAGACGACCCAGCTTCAATCACTAACTATCGGCCTGTCTCAATTTTGCCAGTGATAAGCAAAATTTTTGAAAAGCTATTTCTTATAAGAATGTTTCACTTTTTGGACAAATACAATCAGCTCTCAAGTGAACAATTTGGTTTCAGAAAGGGCAAATCGACAACAGACGCAGTTGTGAGTCTTGTCGATATGATTGTAGAGGGAATTGAATGTCGAAACCACACAATGAGTGTGTTTTTAGACCTGTCCAAAGCATTCGACTGCGTAGATCACGGTACACTGCTCGACAAACTTGAGTCCCACGGCATTCGAGGCGTGCCTCTTAAAATGGCTTAGCTCGTTCCTAAGTCAGAGATCCCAAGTTGTCCAAATATCAAATAAATCATCCAAACCAATAGACCTGAGATATGGAGTCCCTCAAGGGTCTATCCTCAGTCCTGTGCTTTTCCTGCTTTACGTGAACGATATAAAATCATCGCTTCTGCATGGAAAATTGGTGCAGTTTGCCGATGATACGACTCTCTTTTTCAATGCAATGTCAAGCGAAGTTTTGGAACAACAGGCTTTTGTTGACATCAACAACTGTGTCCAATACTTCCACAGCCTCAATCTAACAACAAACTCTTCAAAAACCAACGTTTTGAATTTTGCCTTGCGCACTGCGGGCAACCAGTGTGAGCCGGCCATTTTGTTAGATGACTCCACACTGGAAGAAGTCTGCTCTTCAAAATTCCTAGGAATGCACCTCGATCGAGGGCTGACTTGGAATGAGCACATTGACCATGTTTGCGCAAAAATCTGCTCAGGCATTTTTGTTTTGAGATCTTTAGCCAAATACTGTCCGAGTCAGGTACTGATTACGGCGTATTACGGCTTGATTTACCCCCATCTTGCCTACGGAGTGGTCCTTTGGGGAGCTTGCGCAAACACTCAGTTTCAAAGAGCATTCAGACTCAAAAAAAAAAAAAAAAAAAAAAAAAAAAAAAAAAGCAATTAGAGTAATCGCCAAAATCAAATTTAGAGAGTCGTGCAGGGAAGCTTTCAAGAAATTGCAGCTGTTGACTCTGCCGTGCCCCTACATTTTGGAAACAACTTTGTTTTGTATTAGTAAATGTGCCTTAACCAGAGGCCAAGACATACACATGTATGAGACGCGTGGCAGAGCAAACTACCGGACTAGGAGACACAGAACGGTAGTTTATGAACGCCTACCCTCGCAAGCGGGTGTGCATTTCCTCAACAGACTGCCGAATTCAATTAAAAATGCCCTAACGCCTAAGGCGTTAAAGACTCGCCTCAAACGCTTCTTGGTGTCTCAGGCATTCTATAATGTGGGTGAGTTTTTGACATTCGACTGGGAGACCGCCCAATTAGAAGACTGACTCTGCTGTACTAAGTGGGCTGCATTGGCGAAGAATGAAAGAGGCGTGATTGTAAAATTGTAAGTATGGATGTGTATTGTGTGTATGAATGCCTGGAATTTTAGAAACCCCGTATTGACGTTTGCCATACAATGTATATACAATATCGCTGCAATAAAAAAGATTTTGATTTTGATTTTACTCAATAATCACACATCTAGTAAACCTGTACATATATGTTTATTATTTAATAGAAATCAACCCAAACTTTTCCTATATTGGTGACCCCGACGGGATGCGTACTGATATAATTTGTATATCTGAGAAGTGTATTTTTTCTACTTACGCTGATCAAGGATAACCTCCGACCAATATGCTGGGTAATGGTGAGCAGATCAGCATCCTTCGTCGAGAGAACGAACAACTCCGATGACAGGTCGAAGAATTACGTCTGCAAGCAGCAGCAGAATCGAGATGCAAATGTAAAGTTGCAGCAGCCGTTGCAGATTCCCGTTGTCAACGCCAGTGATCATCGCCTTGTAGTACGCCATGTTGATGTTAAGGTGCCGCCCTTTTGGTCAGACAAACCGAGTCTGTAGTTTACCCAGGCCGAATCTCAATTCACAATTTCCGACGTCACGAACGAGATAACGAAGTTCCGCCATGTTGTTTCTCAATTGGACGCACGTATCGCTGTATGAATCGAGGACGTTATAATGAATCCTCCTGCGCAAAATCCATACACATTTTTGCGTACAAAATAATCTAACGGTTATCTGCTTCTGAAGAACAACAGCGTGTGCGCTAAGTAATCAGCCAGGAAGAGCTCAGAGACAGCTAACCGTCGCAATTTCTTGGTCATCTCCGTTCTCTTGTTGGTGCAACCGTCGTGCATGATAAACGCTTACGGCAGCTTTGTCTTCAACAACTCCCGTACAACGTTAGTGCTATCCTCGGTTCAGTGGTTATCGCAAGATAACCGAATCAAGCAACGTCGAGCGTGGCTGCTGCTTGGATGTTAGACCGCTGAGCGATCCTGTCCTTGCAAGCAGCTCGCCTTCCCGGCCATTGGTGGTGGTTCGGAATTCGCCTTTAAGCCGTTGGTCCCCAGTTTAAGTGTTATAGAGGGCTTCTTAGCCCTAACTTCGCCTGATAAAATAATATATTCTTCAACTTTTAGAAATGAAATATCTCTTCCGGCACAGTCGGAAGAAAGTTAGATACCACGGTCGGCTTCCATCTCAACATATCATCCAGACGACGCATTGTTGGCTTTGAACGTTAATTTGTACAAGACTGATGGTATGACTTTAATGTCTTCATGTTAATAAATCGTATAATTTTCCTGTCTCCAGGTTATCCTGTCTCAATACTTTCTTTGTAACCTAAAAGTGTTTAAGAACGAACACTATAGTAAATTATTTGGAAATTCTAAAGCAATTTTCCATTTTGCTCAGCTATGCTAGACATAAATAACTGAGGTGCGATCATTTCTTTTTCCAAATTTGAATGACCGCAACTTAAAAACTCAAGAGATACCAGACACGTATAAGTTTAAGTTTTGCTTAACATTTCTTAAAATTTGTAATTTTTGTCCTCGTTCTGAAATAGGATATAAAAACTTTGCACAATTTTGAATAATGTCAGCCATTTCAAACATTTTATTGGTTAAGACTGGGGGCAAATTTATCCAAGCCATTATAAGTACAATTTATGTACTAAATTTAATTTAAAATTGCCAGAAATTTGGATAAATTTTTTGTACCTAATTTTCCGCATGTTCTCCAAAGGTACACTTCTCAAAACTTTTTCCAGTCGCTATCACAAAACCTTATTTGGAAAAATCCTGTTTCCTTCACAATCCTTCCATCGTCAAAAATAACCTTCAAACAAAGAAAACCTTATTAGATGTCAAAAACACTAAAAAAACAAACAGTGAAGTTAAAATACACTTTTTCCTTTGGGTCTTTAACGCCCAATGTCTAAGATGTTACTATTTTTCTAGATTGTGAATTTTTAACGACCATCTTGAAACATTGTATAAAAATAGCTTAAATACCTTGTTTTTTCAAATGGGTCAATTTTAGTATGTGTTAAATAATGTTGTAACAACATCTTGAAACTTTTTATTGATTGAGAATTTGCAGTATATTAATATTTTCGAAATATGGTGGTTCTGGGTTCTGATGCCCAAGATCGGTGAGAATGGAAACATTCTCCCGGAAATCCCGAAGTGAGGGTGATTTATAGACAGATTTCTTTGAATCTGTTAAAAGTGAATTAAACATTAACGAAATTCAAAATTTTAGGTGTAGTGTGTCTGATTGGTGTTATCTTTAAAGAGCCACAGTAACACATATTATCAGTACCTAGTCCTACTGATGTGTCACTGTGATCTGTGCCAGTGTTGCGAATGGTGGTACACTTAGAGGGTCACATAAGTAGTTTATATTCCTCATTTTCATCGCCATTTTCAAAGACTCTAGATATTAGTTACTTCTTGCTGTTTATGATTTACATCAAAATTTCTATAACTAATAAGTTGAAATCGTATGCTAAGTTAAATAAATTGTAATATCGAATTATTCCCTCGGATAAGTTTACCCGTAAATTTTTCAAAATATTGAATGCATATTGTGACGCACTTGTGTGTAATGTTTTTCCGTTAAATAAATAAACTAAACATTCAGAAGTATGGGAAAACTTAATATTAAGTGTAAGCCACAATGCGTATTGCCACAAATTTGAATTTCATTCGACAAAACGTAAGTGTATAATAAACACGGCAAGAGTACGTCACGCCACGTGTCACGTAGCAGGCTTCGGTAAGCTTGCAAGAAAAATTCGATATCTATAGAGCTCATTTAATTCTGTAGATGTCCTACGAACACAGAAAATACATTTTTATATCTTCCCAGTAGACAAAAGATAAAATTGTGTTAGCTTAATGAGTGATAGGCATCAATAACGCTCAGCCTAATTTCATAGACGGGCATGCATGCAACCTCATAGTACTCATTCTTGTATATGTAAAAATTCAAAGTGTACAGATGAGATCTTTCTCTAGAAATCTTGCTACATGATACATTCACGTTTTTGTTCGGAAAGTTTTTTTAGTAGTGTTCTAATAAATGTTCTTGTGAGTTAGCGCGAGTTCTGCAACGAAAAGTGCACTAAATTCAAATATTGTCACCGACTTTCCAATCTTTTATTTTTGCATTTTACTGTACGAATAATAATATTACATGTTCAAATCTCATATGATTGTACTCAGTACTCAGTTTCTTGACAAATGTATTTATTCTGCTATCTTCTAGTTATCTCATGGTTACCTATAAAATCAATTTAAATATGTTCGCAACCACTCAACCAAACCCTATGGAGATGCACATTACCATACTCAATGTCTTCATATACAGGATATAACAAAAAGGTTGGGCTGGATATGCATTTTCAATACTGTAACATAATGCGCCGTTTATTTTGCATGTGTAAAAAAACCTTCCGTAAAATAGCTATTCCAACAGACTTTTATAAATGAAGTATTCTAGGAAAGGAAAAGGTATTTTAAAACTTATACAATTTTGATAAAACAGTAGTTCAATAGATATTAAAAAAAACAAACCAAAATTAAATGCCCACCATTTTAGAAATATTAAAACAAATTACAAAATATTTCAGATATAATAACTTCTGATACGAAACTGTTTACAAAGTTGTGTAACAATCGTAAAATTAAAAATAAAGATACAATTGTTTAATAAAAAAACAAAATGGCGTATAGCTGATAAACGAAGTGGAAATTGGAATAAAAAATATTCTTCATTTTTAGCTTAGAGTTACACATAGAATCGGGCAATGCATAGCCAGCCCAACCTTTTTGTTACACCCTGTACAAATGAAGCTTCACGCAAAATTTCAAGTCTATAAGTTAGTTCGTTTTCGAGACACGGCTGGATAGACAGATAGATAGATAGATAGACAGATAGACATAAATGACATTTTTCACCCCAAGAATAATATGTTTCGCTACTGATCAGCAAATGAAAAGCACCCCTTAAAAATAATACCCCAATTAATCATGTACAAATATCAAATAAATATTTTTGGACACGATGTTTTTGTTGGCGAGGTAATAAGAAACATTGAAACATATTAGATTGTGATACTGTCAGGCATATATTATAAAATAATCCTTTAAGGTTTTCTGAAAGTGTCTGCAGAACCATACAGGGAAAAATCACAACTATGGGCCATGTAGTTCTGTATGAGATATAAATACCAAATACTACGGCACAATTTTGTTTTGTTGTTTAACCGTGTAGTAAAATAATTATTAAAATAGTATATATCTAATAAAAAAAAATTATGGTTGCCTGTAAAGTCGGTTTTACGGGCGAAGATTTTACGTGACAACGTCTTTTTCTCGGTAGAATATTTATTGATATGAATATTATTAAATTGCACAATAGGAACAAGGAATTGAATGAAAATAAGAATTGCACAAATTTTAACTATAGAAATATATTTTGTTTACTAAAACATTGTACATAATTTGAAATTAATTAAAATTTTTTATTGTAAATGGTAAAGTTGAATAAAACATTTACTAAAATTGGAATTTGAAATTCTTGCAACACAGTTAAATTCTAAGTGGTGTATGTTATAGGTTAGAGGTTTTGTTATTTTAAATGTTTGACTAGAAGGTTTTGAATTTGACACTGTGGTCTAGAATGTATCAAAATTAATGAACTCTTTTGAACTCTAGACTGAAGGGTTTACTCCATACACACAAGCCGAGTTTAATTTTCTGTCGTAGAACGATCTGAATGTCCTTCTTTGATTTTATGCCTTACAGACTACAACCCTTGAGTATGAACCTCAGATGGTAAATCGCAACGTCTCCACTCGCAGCACCTTGCAATTCACCTCTTAGAACGCGTGCTGACGTTCAGGTAACGTAATGCATGAGTACGTCACACCACCTTCCGCGTAACATGCTTCGCTAAGGTTGCATGCAAAGTTCCGTTGTGCTAGGGAAGTCACTACAACGCAAGAGTGTGTTCAAATCAAATTTTGTCACCAACTTATAACGTTTACTTTCCGCTATATTATTTTTCATTTAAATCTATGTAGCAAATGCCACATGGTAAAAATCGCATGTGATTTTAGCCAGTTTGTTTGCATATTTATTTCATTCTACATTTTCTCGTTGCCAATATGGCTACACATAGGACAAATGTAAGATATGCGCTAACGCTCAGCCAAATTCCATGGATTGACATGCTCGATAATCTAACTCAGTGGTTTCCATATAGAAATGAAGCTTCATGATAAATTTGAAATCTATAGGTCAGTTCGTTTTCGAGATATCGAGCGGACAGACAGACAGACTGTCTAGAAATGAAAATCTTTTAGTCACTCGAGTTATAGGCTTCATTAAAGCACAGCCAATTACTTACTAGTAGTCTTTAAAATAGTTTATCTTATATATTTCTTATTTATAATTATGTTTATGTATCTTCACTGGTAAATATTATACACTGCATTCAGAAGTAACGGTTAAAACAATATACATTACTGAAAGATTTTTTTAACTATTCCGAGTGCGTTCAGACTTTTTATTCGACGGAAGTATGTTTGCAAGCATAGGAACTCACTTAAGTTCCACTTTAAACAAATGAAAGCGATTTCCTATTGTATTTTTCTTTTTGGATTTGTTAGCTTTATGTTTGGCTTTCTGATATCTGCAGTATGCAAATGTATGATCTTGCTTTAGGTATTTCAATTGTCGCTTTTATTTGGGTTGTCGATCACCTAAAAATTTAGAGGGATCCTACATTTGTTGAACCTGGGGAAAGTTATTAGAGGATGTTTCAACTTAACTTCCAAAATGTTTCTAGATTTTCCTAAAAACACATGTTCTATACATATGGCAAGAAATATAATCTTCTAAATTTACTTGTTAGAGATTTGGGGAACATCCATCTTTAGGGCTTATGAATTCCTTTATATCATGGTGTATTAGAACGGGTGTATTAGTTGAGCAAGCCTTTATACGGAACATTGCATTGATAGAAATACAAATGACTAAACATTGACATAAACCTAATGAAAGGTAATAAATAACATATTGTCAAATTAAAAGACTAACTTATTTAAAATATAAAATAGTTATAATGACAAATAGAAAGACACAGTCGTATTGTTCGTACGTTAAACGAGGTATTACAATTAGCAAAACATTACAATAAATTCATTTACAGGTAACAAAACAAAAACAACAAAAAAAACAAAACAAAAGCACAAGTAACAAGTGCTATAAAAGAAGATAAGTAATTGCCTTTTATAAATTGGGTGATAAGGCCAACGCTATGAACGTTTTTATATGTTAATAATAATCTTTTGTAGAAGAGGTGTAGATTAATAATGCTGTAGGAGTACAGCGAGTTTTTTTTATTTTTATTTTTAGATCATCCACTTCTCAGTCAACAACTTACAGAAAATACTTTCACCCTTATTACGATGTACGAGTATCAGACCAGTTGTCCAGGCGGCTTGTAAGGAAGTTGTGTAAAGGTACATTTACACTGGTGCACATGTATGTGAACTTCTGTGATATTCTTGGCTGCTTACAAGTTTAAAGTTTGAGTACTGAAATCAGAATGATTCTAAAAAATGAGTTACTTTTTTGTAAATATTGGTTGTTTCGTAGGTTGATTATTAATTATTATGGATCAATGGATTAATTATTAAATGTAGTGGAATTTTTATACATATACACTTGTACACTGCTGGCTGTTGATAGAATAAAAACAAGTAAACTGTGTGCGGTCTGATTTTTTGAAAAAAAGAGCTTTTTACAGCACCATTTGGTCTCAAACTCTTGAAAGAGAAATTTAACTCTTATCCTATGCCAGTGTGAATGTCTCTCCTTTTGTTACTCATCTTGTACTCTGGACTTAACATCCCTAACTTTCTGAA
The DNA here is from genome assembly GCF_021130785.1 of Homalodisca vitripennis. Taxonomy (NCBI): domain Eukaryota; kingdom Metazoa; phylum Arthropoda; class Insecta; order Hemiptera; family Cicadellidae; genus Homalodisca; species Homalodisca vitripennis. The sequence goes on from NC_060208.1 coordinate 9,289,048, forward strand.
TTAGTTGCAATATTGATTCTCGACTCCAATCTAAAGACATAGCAACTAAAATAAAAACTATAACCACAATTTAAACACAATGAAAATAACCTTCAAATTGTATTATCTATATAAGAAAACTTCAACTATCACGTCACACAAGTCAACGATGAAATAAAATTTTGTTCATTCATATACGAGCAAATGTTGAAGCTCATAAAGAATGTGAGTTTTTTTTGAATGAGCAAATGTTTGTGGATTCGTTAATTCAACTAGAATCTCACATAAGTTCTCGTACATGTGTACCAGTGGAACGTACCTTCCAAGTAATACATATGTGATAACATACGATAACATACAAGTGTTTTTATACGAGCTTAAAATAATTTAAAATTGTAGATTGTTTTTGGGTGTTTGAGGGAAATATCTTAGCAACTTGTTTTAGAAGACATAAAATCACTGTAGGGACTATTTATACTCTTTGACTATTATTAAAATCTTGGACAGGTAATTCAGTATATGGACCACATAAATTGAAATTAGTTCATGAAATTTATTTTTTAAACAGAAATGAAATCTTTTGTTTGAATTTAGTATTCTTTACTTTTCTGATTCAGTTTAAAACAAATTATTTCATGTCAAACACTGCAAGTTTTTCTAAGATAAACAAATTATTCTAATTAAAAACCAATTATTGTACCTCTATAAAGTCACAGAGGTAAGACGAGATCCATCCTCGTACGTACATTCTATACCATCTGGTATCATGAAAATATACCAAAAGAATATATAAAGCACCTATTATCGTGTATAAAATCTGTCAACTACTAAATCCACAAGGTTTAACATTGTGGAATTATTTAGTCTGAGTCGAAACTATTCTGAGTACTACATTTTAAGTTATTAAAAAACGAGTCTTTCCTAAACAACTTTTTATTTATTAGACACTTGGAGAGTGTAAGCGATAATTTATCAGGGCCAAACTATAGCATTTTATGAAAATTGAAATTTTGTTCAGTTTTCAAACCAGAAGAAAATATTTCTTCTCCGGAGGAAGTATTCATTAAATTTTGTCAGGGTGTAAAGATGAGCATATAAAAATGTGTAAACAATTAGACGAACATTCCGTTTATGGTACATGATTTTTTGGACCCTGCACTTATTCGCATGTCAAACCCCAATCAGTTATTTTCTCTGTCTTTGGCCACTGAAACTGGTGTTGCTTTGCATTTAGTTTTATAAAATTTTAACTTCTTAAATTACTTTGATTTAAAATCGTTTAAAAAGATTTAGGTAAAATATCTAATCTAACTGACTAAAAATCAGATTAAACCTCTATTTGAATGATTTATAAGTAACTAAATATATAAATCTAAACTTTATGAGCTCCCAATTTGTGAGCCACCAAATCGAGCCAGACAAGGTCGACCACAATGGTTGAAGCTATGCTGACTGCAGGATGTTTTGAAATTTTACACTTATTGATATTACTTAGTAGGCTGGCAAAATCTTCTATTGCATTTTTACGTGACTGTCTGTCTTTCCGCAGGACGGGTCATCTCTAGAACAGGTTGGGGCGAAGAGATACAATTTAGCATAAAACTTCATATCCATACATATAGACAAATTCGAGTTCAATAATAGTGTATATCCGACCATGCGTTAGTGAAGTTTACAAGCTTGCAAGATATTTCGACTTCAAATCTTTCTTGAAATTTAATTTCTACACAAGAAAGGCCAAGCTTCATAATGACTATGAGATTTGGCTGAGCGTTAGTGAAACCTATCAATCGGTAGGATGGGGGAGGGGATATGTCCAACAAATTGAGCCATAGATTTGAAATTTTGCACGAAACATAATTTTTATAAAGGCAACATTGAAATTCTATGCTGCTGCATGGAACCATCCAGGGATTTTCAAAATTTCTATTCAAAGTGAAATTTTTTACGCGACACAGTTTGGCGTACTTCTAGCTTGTCATACTATTGTCTAGCTTGTCATACTATTGTCTAGCTTGTCATACTATTGTCTAGCTTGTCATACTATTGTCTAGCTTGTCATACTATTGTCTAGCTTGTCATACTATTGTCTAGCTTGTCATACTATTGTCTAGCTTGTCATACTATTGTCTAGCTTGTCATACTATTGTCTAGCTTGTCATACTATTGTCTAGCTTGTCATACTATTGTCTAGCTTGTCATACTATTGTCTAGCTTGTCATACTATTGTCTAGCTTGTCATACTATTGTCTAGCTTGTCATACTATTGTCTAGCTTGTCATACTATTGTCTAGCTTGTCATACTATTGTCTAGCTTGTCATACTATTGTCTAGCTTGTCATACTATTGTCTAGCTTGTCATACTATTGTCTAGCTTGTCATACTATTGTCTAGCTTGTCATACACGAGTATTACGTACTTTGCTTCATTGGCAGGCTAATTTAGGGGGAACTAAAGTTAGCCCTTGTTACACAAGACTTCGATGTTTTGAGCTAAACTAGTGTAGAACTTTAATTGTTCAATGAGGAGATACGTTTCAACACACATTTAACATACTTTACGTGACGGATTAAATATTGTCAGGTAAGTTCAATTTGTACCACCAGATGCAATACTGTGCACTGATTAATTTTCAGTATCGAACAGTATTTATGTGACAGAAATGCAGGTTTATGGTGATTTGTATAGTCTGGGAACACAAGAAATGAAATCGAGACCGTGACTGTATCGGAACTCACGGGGGATCCTAAATAAATTGGGTAATTACGATTAGAGGGGGCCCACAGGGGGTTGGATTATTGGGTAACGTCGACAATGGAATATCAGCACATTGTTGCCAGCCAATAACGGGTTGGCAAAACTGATAAACAGTTGCAGAAGGGGATGAGGTGGTGGGGGGAGGGAGGGAAGGGACTCCCCTCTAGATTTATTAATGAGCCTCTTGTTTCTACCAGCTTTTGTTCCAGCATTCATTTTCCATGTCGAGCTTTGTAAATCCCCCGTACACGTCAGTCGCCTGGTTGATTAATTAAAAAAACAACGAGCACCGGGCGCGGAGGGGGGGAGGGGAGCCACTTTGCTCTAATTAACGACATAGATAAAATGATGCGTCGTTGAGGACTCATTGTCTCGTCCAGCCCTACCGTACTGAGCCTTTTTGTTCTCTTGTTTTAACTTTCTTACTTGCGTATTCCGCCTATCCTAATATCCCGGCTGCGCTGATATTATCCTGCAGCAAACGTCATCACAGATCCATTGTCCTCGTCTCCCGACTCCACGTCTCCTTTCCGTTTATTAAGGATTTTACCCGGTTTCATTATTAACTAATGAGAAAAGATTTCCCCTCTCTCCTCCTCTCCCCCCACCCCAAGGGCGGACTGGGTGTATTTTCAGCACTTTTAATTACCGTGGTATAACTGGCTGTTCGGCTCGCTCAGCGAGTTCTGTTGGTTTTTTATTTTCCAATTACAGTCTGAAATCTTATAAATAATAAAATGATTTTTGCTCCCAAGATTACCCGGGCGTCACCTGACTGAAGTGGCCGAAATCATATTATTGCATTTTTGTTCATATCGAAACTTTATAAAAGTCTTTTACTATCACAATAACTACGTACCTTCGTCAAACAGTTCAAAATTTAGTCATACACTACTATAGTTTCGACTTTTAAAAAGTGATCTTCTGGGGTCGGTGTCAATAAATATTAAAAGCTAGAATTATCAACCTGGAGTAGTTATATATTAATATTAATATCGCTTTGAATATTTATTGTCAATCCGCAGTTCAGGGCTATGTAGTATTGAAATTAATAAAATCTTTTAATCTTAATTAATCGATGTAAAGGTGTATCGAAGGACACAAAACAGAGCGTAAAAAGGGCTACGCACAGGACAGACATCCTTTTTTACCTTTTCACTCCAAAATCAATTCTTCCTACGACCAAGAGAAATGTACCGAGCTTCGAGTCTCTAAGACCTTTCGATCAAGAGTTATGACACTGTCGGATGGACTTTCGTTTGACCTTTTGATTTCAAAATTAATACAGTTCTTCCTTGGACCTAAGAAACCCATCCACGAAGCTTCTACGACCTTTGTGTCAAGAATTACTGCAGAGACAAACAGACAGATGGAGTTACTGTGTATTTATATATTGACCTCAAAATCAATAGATTCTCCCTTATACCAAGAGGATCATATTTACCGAGTTTGAAGTCTCTAGCACCTTTCTATCAGGAGTATATCAGACAGAGGGGTTGATATCAATTTCAAGAAAGCCCTGTTGGGTTCACAATATTGAACGCGAATCTGATAATAGGCATTAACTTGTGCCTTATAAACCTTATAGCCTTAAACCGCAGCCCACAGGAAAACCCATGTTATCACTTGAAAGACACAACGAGCCATGCCGTCCAGATAGGCTACGTCATGAGTAGGTCTTCTTACTGTTTAGAAAGAAGCCTATGACTGTGTAATATAGGTTGTGTGAAGACGGCAAGTTGATTAGAACTTGTAATACCATAGCAACAACTCCGTGTACTGACACCATAGTACATACAAAGCAGTGATCAGATACATACAAAAGGAAATGGTTGCAACAGCAAAATGAGTTTTTATTTTACTAATGGGCAGCTTGTGCTTAAAGTACTAAATTTTTAGGAACCGGCTGTAATAAAGTTACCTTGAGTACCCCATGGAAACAATGTTAAACCTCATTCAGTTGGACACCGTTATTTTTAGTCGTACAATTATGGGATATGTCTCGTTTTAAAGATATAATTAATACTCATCCAAACACTGTATAGCTTTTTTTGTGGATTATTCAGAAAATATTCTCGAGCTTTCTTGTTATTTATTGTTCAAATATAAAAAAGCACACTTTATAAAGAAGAAACAAAAAGCGTTCCAATGAATTTTTAACCGTATTTCACCTTATTTAAAAGCTAATTACACAACAATTCATTCGTTTGGTAAACCTCTAAAAAGATGGTTATTTACGGTCGATGATATTGAAAATTTAATGTTTAATATTCAGGTTTAAAAATTGTTTCTCAGTAATCAATAAATTATGTATATTGTATGCGTATGTTGCTTACTTTTTAAAATCATATTTACATACTGCTAGCATTGTTGTTGAAGCCATATTGGTAATTACTGTATTTATTTTGTTGTTTGTTTGTTTTCTTATTGAAAAGCATTTTAGTGTATTAATTTCACTCTTAATTTTTTATTGGACTCTGAATCACTCTTACTATTTTGTTTTTGTTGTAAGTGGATTATATGTTATCAATACCATAAGCTATTCATTTAATGGAACTTATTGTATGCGTATGTTGCTTACTTAACCAAACTATTACAATATTTTCATTTTATGTGTGTATCCTTTATACTAAAATTGGCATGTGTTTTAACTTAATTTTGCTGCTCAACATTACTTGTACTATGATGTGAGAAACCTCCGGACTGTTATAAATAAAGTTTATGATTATTATTATTTGGATGTATATAACCTCTCGGAACGCTACGATAATAAACAAGGACGCAAAAGTGCATAATGTTAACATTGTTCCTATAGGGAAAACTCAAAATCACTTCAGACGGTTCTAAAGGGCTAATTGCGCACCCCAGCAAATTAGCCCTAACAATTTGCATTTCAACTGCCTCCAAAACAATAAGAACCCGATGAATTCCCTGGGGAAACTCACTATTCTAGCACTAACCCGGAAAAATAAAATAAAACATTTAATTACAAAACGTCTTATTAACCCAGGCGAAGTTAGGGCTAAAAAGCCCTCTCTAACACTTAAACCTGGGGACCAACGGCTTAAAGGTGACTTCCAAACCACCACCAACGGCCGGGTAGGCGGGCTGCTTGCAAGGACAGGATCGCTCAGCGGACACCCATCCAAGCAGCAGCCACGTGGTTTGTACATAGTACCTAGAAGAGATAGTTAAGAGACTTTCTTTGGCAGAATAATACGTAGTGTGGAATTTGGAGGAGGGCTGCAGTGTAATGCTCTAGCTTTGACCAGATCTTTTTATTTGGCTTGAAGACCAATTGCACATTAGTAGTAACTTCATGCGAAACTTTTCTCAGTACACTAGAAGTATCCACGCGTATATGACTCTAGCCACTCTGTTGTCTGTGAAAGCATTTCCAACAATGATATTTTCTTCCTTTGTAATATATTAAAGTAATTTTCTCCATATCTTTTTAAATACATTCGTTTTATAAGAATTGAATTGATATTGTAAATATGTTATGCACTATCTTCTCCAATAGTTAATATATAGAGTTATTTATATGGTGGTGCTTACGAACCTTTCCTTAACGACTTCTCTTTCAGTGAGTTTGGTACCACTGGAAATGATAAAAAAACAAAGACTTCAGCAAAATCCAACAACCAAACTTTCACTTTGTTCGTATTGTTTTGGATACCCCCTTTTTAACCTGGTCTTGGTCGACAAGTAGAAGCGTTCATTAGATGTTATATACGTTAACCAAATAACGAAGGCTCGTTAAACGCTCAGAAACGGTAAAATATTTTGGACTTCTTCTTCCTGGCCTTTATCAGAGTATATTGTACTTGGTAGACACATGTTTGTTAGAGTTCGATGGCTCTATTCCTGTTCCGGTTTGCCTTTATCTGTGGATATCCAAACTTGTCCTGCAATACCTCTCTCTGGATTTCACCATTTTTGATATAAAACTTACTTGAGAGATTGCAAAAACTTTGAAAGTACTGGTCTTTACAGAAGTGTTTCGTTCTTAAATGTTTGAGAGGTGAATCGTCTGGACTCGGAATTCTCATGACGGTAGGGATATCCAGTTACAAGTTACATACAGGAGAACTATTGGAATAGAGAGCAATTTGCAGTTATATGATTTTGAATTTATGGAGAGATCATATTCGCCGTCTGTCTTACAGTATGTCCAATCAACTCTTTTGGCAGGACCTGAATGTTGTACCTGGCAGAGGTTCCTCGTGGATATGTTTAACAAGCTCTAAGTCTAGATCGTATGGAGTTTGACTTAGGACGTTCTTCAAGTCACAGTTAATTTTAACCAACCATGAACATCTCATAATGAGTATATTTCTACTTGTTGAAGTCTACGGTTGCAGGGAGGAACTACTTCCAAAAGAAATGAATATCTAACTGTTAGTTAGGTGTCATCATTTTACACATTTTTATATATCTATAAAAATGAAGTGTTACCTTTATTCTGTATAAAGATTTGCTGATTATTTATACGATGATCATTGAAATCATATTCCTGGACGCTAAAGTTAAGTGTTAATTAACTATGGATATTTCTTAAGGTGAAAAGCAAATTACAAATATTTAGGTAAAGAAAAAAAATATTACTTACAAAATGAACTTCTTGTAGTTTAGGTAAGTATCCCATTGGGGCAGTGGCGTGTATAGAGAATTATTTCAGGGATTACACTGGATATTTTATGTGATATAGAATAACCTTCAAAAATAGGAGCTCGGAAGTCTTCCCCCGGATTACTGTTGTGATTTACAGCCTCATAAATGTGTTCTAGCTTAAAATCAAACTATAACGTAAGAACGTAATTTTAATGTTTGTCTTTAAGGATTTTGGGTGGTTTGAGCCCCCCCCCCTGAGCCCCTCCTATACACGCCCCTATGTATTGAGGTACATATATAAACATAGAACATAAGAATATAAAAGACTACAAAATGTTTATGTTTGCCAGCGTAACTAGATTAAAACGCCAGAGAACAATAATAACACTCCAAATTCAAATAATACAGTCCAATACAGCGTAACTTGTAAAACCAATCCATACGTAGTAGCACCAACTGATTATGTTTATTATGAATCCATCAGTTTTTTTTATTTTTTTTTCAACTTTTGCGTATGTTTTGTCGGGGGGGGGGTGGTATGTTATATTATGGCATAATACTTCATGACCAGTCTGTGAAGTAAACAATTTTGGAATGAGATCGTTCCGAGGGCTAGTATAAAAATTCGAAGAATTCCAGTAATTATTTCCGAGTTACAAACGATACTTTTCTGCGTACTGCAAATAGTAAATGAGAGTAAGGATGAACAAATTACGATACACAAAATTTAAATATATTATTTGGGGTTTAATTTTTTGTATTTGTATCGTATTTTGTATTGTATTACTATTTGGTGCTCTGTTCTTGTAAAATAGCTGTTTTTATTTTTGTAATAATACAAGACGCAAAATAATTTTGCAAAGCATAAGCATAAGCTCATATAAAATACATTAGGCTTTAATTTAGTATGACGAAATATGACTGCGGGGGCAAAGACATCGAGCTCGCCATTAGCCACTTTCGAGGCGAGTATTAAACGATCAAAACTCACACGATTATTTTAAAATATCACTTAAAATTGTATAGTTTAGATATTATTCTTCCATAAGGATACGTAACACTAGTTTATAATTTATTTTGGCCTTGGAATTGGATGTTTGAACACAAGACTGTCAAAATATAACCGGGAATTTCAATTTCTTATTTAGGGAAATACTCGTAAATGATTACATAAGGAAAGAATTGTTTACATATGAGAGAGAGCAAATCAGCTAACTTAGCTATAAGAGAAACTATGGCTTTCGAAAATCGCTTTTGTATTGGAAAGTAGACCATTACCATACTGAGTGATAGAACAATGTTTTAAGCTATTATAGGTCTTAAAAATACACTATCCAAGTGTAATTCTCATTTATATATAACGTAAACTATAACAGAATTTTGTCACGATTACGTATTAATATAATTATTAATTGAAATGCAAAACACAAGAAATGGGTAACGTTCCCTTTAAGATCATATTATTTTATTTTAAATTTAAGATATCAAAAGATAACATTTCCCAAAAAAATGAACTGGTGTTCATAAAGCCAAATGTACTGAAATATGTGTTAACTTTCTTTACCCCTCCTCCTCCGCCCACACATATTGTTTTACTGATCCATACTTAAACATTATTACTTAATACACATATATAGAGTCTATATGGACGGGTGGGGATCGAAGGTATAAACCTTAGATCCCCACCTAATTACGAGTAAATGATCCTATTCATATTTTCAAACTTTTTACTCTACAAAATTTTGATATTCCATCTTATAAGGTTTTAATTGTCATATAAAACAATATGAAAAGGAACAGAACAAAATGACAGGATTGTCTGAAGCCATGCAAAAACGCGTTTAGGATGTATACAAAAAACGAAACGTGACTTATTTTTCCAAAATGTTTTCCCAACAACGCATCAACAGTTCGGAGTTGAAAGGTCTACACAATTCTCTTACAGCTGTGACTCTATATAAGGAAACCTCTATGTTTCACATATCTGTCCTCTAGCCGCGACCCCGCTGTGTATTACGAGTAGGCCTATAACACCACAGTTTGCACAACTAGCATCTTCTCCTAACACAAGGTAAGCTAAATCGGCCAACAGGATGTAATTTTTCTAGGAGGTTCTCCACCTTTAAAGTAAATTTTCTCAAAAAAGCTTGTCACAGTCATTAGTTTCAGAGTGTTTCAATATTGACATTCAATTAACTCTGAAACTTTATTACAATAGAATAACAACTAGTATATTACATTCTATTGAAACTTTCGGCTTGAAGATTGGGAGTTCGTGGACAATCGGAGCTTCCGGTCTCTGAAGGGACACTAAGATATCTTGGCTTATGACACGTTCCGGCCCCTGAGCATATCCCACTCTATAAATCCTCTGCCCTCTGAAATATTAAATTCTACTGAAACTTTCGGCTTGTTGAAGATTGGGAGTTCCTAGACAATCGGAGCTTCCGGTCTCTGGAGGGACACTAAGAGATCTTGGCTTATGACACGTTCCGGCCCCTGAGCATATCCCACTCTATGAATCCTCTGCCCTCTGAAATATTACATTCTACTGAAACTTTCGGCTTGTTGAAGATTGGGAGTTCCTGGCCAATCGAAGTTTTCGGACTCTGGGAGCTCATAACCTCTAAAAAAACACCACTGGAAATATACAGTCTTTATAAATACCTAGTCCAGCTTCCTGGCCTCTGATGACTTTCAACCTATTGAATTTCACGCCCTATGGAAGCTCACCGATGTTTCGGCTACTTAGAGCTTTCGGCCCCTGGAAGCTTCATGCCTTTAAAATATTTTGGCCACTGGAAGATCTCAATACGTGGGATCTTCCAAAAGCTTGAAACTCATGAAAGGCTGTAGTTTCTAGGAGTCCCCTGGTTACTTAAGTTCTCCTTATTTTGGAAGGTTGTGATCTCTTTGCGATTTGGTGCTTCAGTTCTCTATAAGCTCCCGGCTTTCAGGAATTAGCAATAATTAGAAATCTACGTGAATAATATTTTGGTCCGTGACATGTCTACTAGTATTTTAACTCTAGAGATTTTCTGAGACCAGTATAAGGGCTCATGATTTATGGAACCCTTTGAAGAGTTTTGTTTTTTGTACAAATCTTCTTGTATAGAGTTTTCTGCCATTTGATGCTTTCAGTTCAGTAGGTTTTAGTAACCCATTCAAAATAACTACCCTATGGCAGCTCTGAGCCATTTATCTATTAAACTATTCAGCACCCATACATAAAATATCTCCAGCAGCTGTGATACAACTTGTACGTTTCTAAAGGCTCCTCACCAGTCATCGAAAGTTATAAAGAAATATTTCTTGATTAACTAATCCTTCAAAAAATGGTCATGTAAATTTCGGTTGATACTTATCTATCCACGAAATGATTAGGTTAGGTTAGTTAAGTAGTAGAGGCGAATAATAGCTCAAATAACCTTTTACTTTCAATGGAATGGGTTTGTTGAACGCCTCTCCCTGAATATTAACCTAAAGAACTTCGTTTTGCTTTGTGGAAAAATGTTTACCATCGTCCCTACACCCAGTTAAGAAATTCAAGAAAAACAGACATTGTTCAAGTGTTTTACATCTCTTTAAAAATTAACACTTTTACCACTATTACCAACAGACTAAGGTGGATATGTGAGTTATAAGCAAACAAGAACACGTCGATGGATGCAGGTGAGCAGGATAATCTTCACCGGGAGTCACGCGGGGGTCTCCCCTAGTGTTGACAGAGTAGATTAATGAGTATGGTAACCAGGAAGTCAAATTGTCAGACTCCACCCTTTGTCCTGATCAGGTTCGAGGGAGAAGACGAGGTGCAGGGGTATTTTGTGGTAAAAGCGAGGAGGAACAGAGCGGCCGGGAGGGTGGCTGGGGGGTGGGGGGTCTCAGGCACGGATATGATTTGTTAGGTGATGTCGTTCTCATTTCATATTCAAAGTATATCAACCACCCCCTCTCCCTTCCCATCGCTACGTAGAACGGGTGGTATGACCCTCGCCATTCTTAATATAGTCACCCCATCCATTTGACGAGTATTGTTTAAAATATCTCCGACTGGTGAATTCATCTCACAACTGGAAATGAAAGAAGGGCGACGATACTCTTCGGCAGTCAATTTTTAGAAGATTTTTAATATCCGCCAAAGCGATAGAGACACACTAGGCTTCATTTTGCGGCGGCTCTTGAGGTTTCTTTGTAGAATGCACTACAAAAATGTACACGGAATTCGGTTCACACTGTCGAGGTTTAACGGAAAACCGAAACCCCATATGAAATTATTGTTAGAAATTATAGTTTCAAACACAACGTTCGCGCCACAGTAGAAGGAAGGCCATACATTCACTATTGGTTTATTATAGTTTAGAATTTGAAAAATATAAAAACTTAATAAGCATAAATTATAAGGTAAAATTAAATTAAGTATTGTGTAACAATGTACAGAAAGTATCTTTTGTCTAAAAACTTTTACTTTTGTGTAAGCTTTTGCAAAAGTTTATGCTCTTCTTAAACTTCATGAGTAAAAATTAGAAAATATTTAACGAATCACAAAAAAATATTGTGTTCTTAAATTTCACCATGAACACAAACCTTCACATTGTGTATAAATAGTAGAAAATTAACGTTGAAATTTTTATTCGTCCGAAACATGTTTAACAATGTCTAAATTCTTTGTTTGAAGTTTATTTTTGACGATGGAAGGATTGTGAACGAAACAGAATTTTTCCGGACATTCGCCATCGTTCATTGAAACAAAAAAAATCAGAAACACTACGTTTAGAGATTTGAAATCTGATCTCTTCTTCAGGTAGATAACTAATCTAACACAATTGCAAACTAGGTTAAAATAAACAAATCATACCATGCCTAAATTTAAAGTTTAGAGAGTTATCTAGACGTCAAAATAAGACTTATTTTGAATGTTCCAAAGATCAATCATTCCAAGATAACTGAAGCATTAAACCAATTGTGCAATGGTTGATATTCCGACAATTGGCTCTAAAACGTTGCAATACATTTTTATGGACTGATATTCAAAGCTAAGAAAATTTTGAGCTTTAATAATGTCTTGTCAATACATTTTTTGACGGTATTTAAGGGAATAAAACATTTGCTGAATTCTAGAATATGCCTTCGATACATTTACGGACTGATATTCAGGGTCTCATTTTTCATGGAGAACGTCTTATTTTGAGCTCTAGAATGCTTTCCCGATAAATATTATGTACATAAGCTCGGAAACACTATAATCACACATGTACTAACATTGTAGCCTTTCAGTGAAAAGAGCTGGCAATAAACATACTCTGTCCTTGCAAAGGCCAAAGGCTTGAATCTTCTTTTATTTAGTTTTACATTTGCATAAACAAGTTTATAACCAAATGAGGTCTTTCAATTTAAAATATGTACTGTGATTGGGATTTTTAGGTCACTTTCTTAAGGTTAATTTTAAAAGCATTTTTCAATGTTACAAATATTTTCTTGTCTCTGTTTAAAGCATTGCTTTGTGAAAATGTCAGGTCAAACCTCATATACTGAAGTTATTATAACAACAAAATGTGAATGTTGCTATTAGCTTCAGGTCCTCTTCCTCTTAGTGCAGCGTCTGGAATCTTTCGCTGTCACAGACTTGACTTCTGGAATCTGGTATCATGGTCATCGGGTCGGATATACGTGTGGGTCGGAGAGTATGTGAAGCTGTAAAAATTAATAATAGTAAAATGAAAGTCAGATTAAGAATAAAGATTATTACAAAGATTAATCTTAATTAAAATTATTAATTTTGTAATTACCTTAATTGTCTTCCATAAAAGAATTACGATCAAACGTTTTGAAGTATAACTAACCGAATAAAATTACTTATTACTTCTTATTACGGTTGTCGCAAGAACCGGATCAAGCAACGTCGGGCGTGGCTGCTGCTTGGATGGTTGACCGCTGAGCGATCCTGTCCTTGCAAGCAGCTCGCCTGTTCGGCCATTGGTGGTTCGGAAGTCACCTTTAAGCCGTTGGTCCCCAAGTAAAGCGTTAGAGAGGGCTTCTTAGCTCTGACTTCACCTGGTAAAACAAGACATTTTTACTTTAAACGTCCCGTTTAGTCTCCACCAAAATTTCCGTCGTTGACTACCGACTTCTCTCTAGATTCCTTTATCGGTTTCTTAGCCCTAACTTCGCCTGGTAAAATTATACTTCTTTACTTTACATTACTTGGGAGTGCCGATGGCCGTGCGGTCTAAGTCGTTGGACTTTTGGTCTGAGTTAGAGATAGCGCAGGTTCAAATCCTGTCTGTGACCGTTGCACTGTTTATCAGTACCATCGACCTTGTACTGTATCGACTCTCCCCTTTATTCTGTTTGATAAGATCCTCGCACAGGCCAGTGGCCCTTGACGACGGACAGAATAAGGCTTAAAAGGGGATCGGTCTCTCCTTAAAAAAAAAAAAAACAAAAAACTTTACTTTATTATGGTTGGGAGGAAGGAGAATTATTATTTCTTCAGTTTCACTCATCATTACTTTTATTTGGGCAAATAGAATAAGTTATGACATTTCAAGAAATCATACAATACAAATATCTTTATTAATTATTCGGTGCAGAAACAAAGTGACATTACTATAAAAATTGTTGTTATTAAAAATAAATATGGAGAAGGACATACAGTAACCTTCTATTCAGAATAGTTTCCACAGGTTTTAATCTCGAATTTTGCCAAACAGTACCCGAAAAGAGGAATGCCACACGTGTTTCACTTTGGCATAAAAATGAACGCACTCGAAATTAAATTGTGACCACCGTTCGCACACTAAATGCCTTTTGATTTGTAAAAAGTGAAGAGGGCTGCAGCGCGGGGCTGAGGGGGGGAGGGTTGGAGGGTATGTTTGATGATATTTAGAACGGCAAGGGTGGCAGGCCTGTGTAATCACGAGTCAATCTACTGCTTGATTAATAAACCGACTAATCGGCCATGAATGGCCCAGCGGGTGGTCGTGGATTGTGGGGGAGGGGGAGGGGGTGATACGCACCCTAATAGCGTTAACAGATGGGCCCATACTCGTGTCGACACATGTCTTTTCGGCACAAGGCCGTGCTAGAGTGGATTGAATAGATAGCACGAGTTAATTGATTGATGCTGTATTAATTTGTCGAGAAGTTTTCACCATATGGGGAGTTTTCAACTGATAGTACTAGAAAATGCGCAGGCTTTTATTCAATTAATTAAGATAGTGCAATCTCTTTTCTATTAGTAAGAGCCTTTTATATTTGTAGGCTAATTTAATTTCACAGAAAAAGTAGGAAACTTTTAGTTATAAAGAAGAATAAATATCAGTTAAAACTATAAAATTTAATTAAAAATATAAATTTTAACTCAGTTTGGAGAATTTTAGTTAGTATGTTATTTATTTATTTGTTGAATGTATTGTTTTTGTTTTATATTGTTTATATTTAATTTATTGTTTTAATTATTTATGTAATATACAATTTATTGTAGTGTTATATTTATATTTTAATTTTAATTTTTTAAATATAATTGAATCAATTTTAATTTATTGCCAATCATTAGGAAATAAATGTAGGCAATTTTTTACCAGGCTAAAATAAAAAAACTATTGAAAATATACATCCAGTATGTACTACGTGAGTTTAAGTTTCAGGAAACGACGTATTTTTTATATAATTTGCAAATTATGTTTTAAACAATATATGGTTTTAGGAAATGACATGTTTTAATAAGTTTTCTTAAGGAAATTAATTTTTTGTTAATACAAAAATTCTGATTCGAACGGTTACCAAATCTTGTGGAATTATAAAAACTTGTTTTCTGACTTCAGAAAAGAGTCATAAACACACATTTTGTTTAAAGATTAAAAAAACAGTATTCAAATTAAATTCACTTATGCTTCTTCACAGGTCTGTGTATAAATTAATTTGTTTTGGACCAATGTAATTGTTTATTTTTGTCCTATTCGTTTATTTGTTAATTTTAAAAACTGTTCACCAACAGTAAGAAGAGCGTTTAATTCTAAATTTTTATTCACTTTGAAATTTCTAACGATTGGTATTTGTGACGTGTTCCTTGTAGCTACTTGAAGGTCATGTCTTTATACTAAGGGGTATTGGAATTTCTTCCCTGTGCAAGCATAAAGTTTGATCTGATTGCCACGTCGATAATGTCGGGTATTATCAAGGCGTTAATTTTCGGTAGAGTCCGTTAACGCCGAATTTTCCGGTGCCGCCTATTGTAATCGTCCTCTAGAACCGAAATTGACTCATACCTACAACGCCGAATATTTCGGTCCTCACGGACAGGAGTATACTCAGTTGGAATTAACGAAAGGAAGCAGAAAATCGGCGCTTGCGGACGACTTCAAGAATTTGAATAGTTCATTCTGTTCGATTACAATCCACTTGGTTCCGACTGGACGTACAGCTGTAAAAGCGCAGAAAGAATAAAACAAAACAGTCAATTGTGCAGCTGATGAGACATTGAGAATACCTCTTCACCTACATTACACTGTATCTTGCGGTGTGTCTCTGATGTCGAAACGATGTAATGAATCCATTTTTAGCTTCTTCGTCGCCGTCTTTTTTTATCTCTTCAGACGAACATGACTCCGATGTCAGAAGTTAAGTCTATAACAGCGTCAGATACCAGACGCTGCACTAGTGGAAGGTGAACTGGAACTTAACTGAAAATTCTGACAAATGTCCGATTGGAACACTGCTTACAGCGCGATCCAACGAATAGACCTAGTAACTACCATTGTTAGGACACAGCGCCTCCTTACCGAATGCTGTTGACTGGTGTTCTATTTATTAACCTCAGTGAAATGTCTGAGTTTGGACTGTCTTGTCTAGATGATTCCCTTGGTTCCAGTTAGTTATTACCACACTTTACAATTAATGATATATATCAACTTATAACAAAACATTATTCGTCCACCATTTACTCATTATAGAACATAAATTACGTACTCGGACACGGCGATGTTTCAAATATGAAACGATTTATCGTATACTCATCCATTATGAAGTTACGTTTTTCTCATTTTCCTGTAAAGGTCAGTTATAAAAAAACATATTTCGTTTAATGCCTCCGCTTCTGATCTGTTGTTGAGAAAAATTGGTTTCAACAGTCACTTAAGGCAATTCTTGGAATTACGTCAATAAATTGTATTACGAAAATATTAATATCTTGTTTTTAATATTTACTTGATTTCAACACCATTTTTACGACCTTTAACAGCAAAATGGCTGAGCGTAATTTATTTACATTCTGCAGATTTAGTAAATAAAATTCTAAACCTGAATCAACCTTTCCGTAAGTTTAAAATATCCGTACTTCCTATGAATTAGTAACTGTATAAATTGGTTTTGGTAACGAACAAAAACCTGTAAGTTTACCAAAACGCTAAAGTATCCAGAAAGAAAAAAAACTTTAGTGTAGTCTACTAAACTATTAAACTGGATAAATTCCATTGTTTGCATATGATAGTAATAGAAAGTACGATTATAACGTATACCAGTTTTACTCAACGTTATATTCTATTAAATGTTATACAGTTTCAATAACAAACGAAAGCTTACAGAATATATTATCGGCATTGAAGCGCATTGTAGAATTACACCAGGAACACGGAATGTGAATCCAATGAAGCCAATACGTATAAGTTCCTCTTTTGTGCTCAAATACGTTCGTAATTCTGGTAAATGTTGAATGCAGAAACAGACTGATGAAATATTACTGCAAGTCACAAAAAACCCCGCTCGCCGATTATAGGTGTTTTACATATGCAAAACACATTAGCTAAATGAGAACGTGTGTTTGAAAGGGTTTTTTATGCTGATGGAAAAAGCGGATGAAATTAATCAAAGCTCCTCTTGTAACAGCATTGAGCGTTGAGGAGCAGGTTGAATGGTCAGTTACTAAAATGTGCGCGCGTGTGTTCGGTGAATGTTAAACAACATTTGGAGCTGGATGAGTGTTCGACGGTGGTGCATCCCTCACCACAATGTCAAATCATTTTTACAATTCTTTATCCAACAACAAGATCTTTGACAGTGAGACTTTTACTAATCTACAAAATCTTTGACAGTAAAAATAAACTGAATTCATACAAATCTGTAGTTTTCTGTTTATACTGTTACAAATTCATGTTATAAATAAATAATAACTAATGAATTGTTTGCAATTTGTAATAAATAAATCAATGCCTTAGAAACAACCCTACACCGGTGCAATACAAGGGAAACAACCAATGTAATAATATAATAAGAAATAACTCCAACCATACATGAATCACATTAGCAATCACTAACATGATACGAGAAAAACCTCATACATTATCTGTATATTTAGGAAAAAGAATAGAATTAATAAAATACAGTTATTGAATTAAACGCATACACGAATCGCTAAGATTAACCTAAAGACAACAATTCTAACTTTGTTAGGATTGTTAGATACAAAGGGTAGAAATCAAAATAGGAGTTTTGGGGGATTATGCTCAAGTCCAGATGAAGTTAATGCCCCCCCCCCCCCCATGGCACGTTAGGTACAGGTCGCCCAGGGATCACAACAGAGCGACACCCTTTTCAAAGCGATTACAATAAGTAGGGGCATGTTCAATGGGCCTGACGCAGCTAATTTGTGCCAGGTGTTGGTACCCGAGGGACAACCCCCCCCCCCTCTGAGAGCTGACAAATCGCTAGTAAATATTTGTTTTGTAGTGCAGTGGCTGAGGTCAGACTATAGCTCCCTGCCACAATGAGAAACATTGCATGGTGCAGAAATGTACAGGGTGTTCACGAACTTTCCAGTAATACTGCACTCGTATTTTGGGAATTCGGCATTCGTGTCAAAACAAACAAAACAATGTAATATGGGTCAGAAATGCTTAGTTTGCCTTTTTTACTGTATATTTTAGATTTCATTTTTTATTTTATAAACCATTAAATAAAAAAAAAACTAAAACCAAGGCTCAAAACAAGAGCAAAATCAATAACGCAATTATCATATTACGTTTCAATATGTGAGACGGTTCGACATTTGAAAGCTTAATAACATAACAACTAATAATTTTATTAAACTATGTGACAAATAATAAAAGTTTATAAATGTAATTAGCAATATTTTAACACCTAAATTATAGAAATCAGCGAGTAAATAATGTAGAAATAAGCTTTAAGTAATATTACTAGTGGTTATGTTATTAAGCTTTAAAATCTTCACCCATCCGCCATCTTAAAAACATAGTACGATAATATAAACTTAATTTTCTCTTAATATTGGACTGAAAGAACAATATATGTGCTAAATTATTTTTTCTTAACTGGTTTCAGAAATAATAAATAAAAGCTCAGAATTTCTGATCCATGTTTATATTACATTTTTTGTTTGTCTTGACTTGAAGAAATACTATCGGAGAAATTACTGTATCAGCTATCCATAACGTATCTATAATTATTTTAATGGTAGTTATATGAATAATATTATGGTGCACATAAAAGGCGCGGTGCAATTATTGAATAGTTCTGCAGCACTGGTATCCACACCAAATTTTATCTTTGATCAAAATTATAATACTTTAATTAATAAGTATTTAATTATTTAATGATTACTATGATTAATAATTATTTATCGATAATTTTTATTATTTAACAATAATTATTATTGTATTTAATAATATTTTTTATTATAACTATTAATAGGGTCAAAATTGCTAATGTATACTGTCAAATTATGTAAATAAAAAGGTTTAGGATAAGTTTTAAAGCATTATTTTTAATTTTTTAATGCAGAAAACTCTTTATTCCATTCTATGATTCGTATGCCTCGACACGACTGTTGATAAACTCAAGGTAGAAAGGGGAACGGCTCGATTACTCCAATGATCGTAGGCCCAAAGATCCTCCTGGAAGATATATAATTTGTACAAAGGGCCCGTTAGGCTAACGACCCACTTTATATACAGACCATCTTTATATATATATATATATATATATATATATATATATATATATATATATATATAGACCTATATACAGTATATATAGCTACAAAATATAGTGTAGTCTAGGTGTAAAATTAAAGGATGTCTTATTTTACCAGGCGATGTTAAAGCTAAGAAGTCCTCTCCAACACCTGACCTGGGGACCATCGGCTTAAAGTTGACGTCCGAACCACCACCAATGGCCGGGTAGGCGGGCTGCTTGCAAGGACAGGATCGCTCAGCGGTCACCCATCCAAGCAGCAGCCACGCTCGACGTTATTTGATTCAGTTATCTTGCGATAACCGCCGTACCAGGAAGGTGAACTGGAGCTCAACTGAACATCTGCATATCCTAATATATAAAGGAAGTTCTTTAAAGGTATTCGCACATATTTTCATTAAAATGTTCTCATATTCTGTAGCATATTATGAATCATTGCCAGTAACCATATATGCAGTGACTTCTTATACCTGTCTTAATATTTGCTTTGATTACTTTTACTTTATTCACTCCTTAATCAATTTAAGGTGTACCACAGGAAGGGGCAACCACTTAATCACCTTATTATCATTGCAAACACAAATACATTACCTTAAAAGTACAAAAGTTACATTATTCTACATTCTACCTATAAAAGACACTATCTTGTCATAATTACAACCAATCACTTGGCAACTACTTTTGGCCACAAATAAATTCAAATAAAATTCAAATTTGTTAAATTTTGTACAGAATTGAAATGTTTTTACAGAAAATTTAATGAAAATGTACACATAAACACAAATTAACGGCAAGTGGGATTTTTACTGCGGAATAGGATTTAAATAACAATGCTCTAACAACTAACGTCATATTCATGTATACATTTTGCAGTAGAACGTTATAATGTTGGTAAACCGTGTATGGCAACTAAGGGTTGTTTCTGTGAGGAGAACCTTCCTTAGAAGACACGCCAGCTCTCAGTTAGTTGAAAGACCACATATTTTACAAACGTTAAAATTAATCCAACGACGGGACGTTTGAGAGGCGAGTATTGCGGTCACTGTAAACGGATGGCCGCAGCAGACAGACAGACAGACAGACCGTCAGTTGATTACGACGCTTGGGAGAGCGTTAATGAAAATCCGGTTGGTTGTGTAAACCCTTGCCAGTGTTGATTAAGTTACGCCCCTTTCCCAACCCCCTTCCGCCCACCCCTTCTGTAACTTCAGCAACAAACCAGCCAGCACGTCGAGTGAGTGAATTATGTAACTTGTTGCAACTGTAAGAGTGTTCCTATGTTTGGTGAATGATGTAGTAGTGAGTTTTATTCACCTTCAATTTAACTGTGGAGGTGAAGGTCAACCCATGTAGTAATGCGAGTATATTTTCAACTTTTACACTAATTCTACACCAATGTATTAACTTTTAACAAATTTGTAGTAACACTAAGAATGTTTTATTGGCGAATAGAAATGCAATCAAGTTGTGGAAACTTTAAAAAGTAATTTATGGAAATACACAAGAAGGTTATCTAATTGATGCATGGGACAGGTAAAATAAAATTGTAACAGATTTAATTAATCAGATTTGTAATAAGTGAATATTAACCTACTTTAGTTGTTGATATAACCTCTCCAAACTACATTCCTCCACATGCCCACAAAGATTAGCAAAATTTTTAGAAAAAGTAGATCCGAGAAACAGCCTTAATTTTTTTATTATTACCTTAAACTTCTACAGCATGCCATTTTTAGTTCAAACGGAAGTTTGATCAACTCTGAAGATATGCTGCAATAGCTAGGATCTAATAGAATGAAGCTATATTATCCAATGTACAACGGACGCTGTTTAAAACCCAAAAGTACCAGTAAGTGATCGTTGTTAGAAAAAGATTTGAAATGTTATAACATGACTGAGAAGTTAATAACATTAAAACATAAAACCAATATTTAATACTTTTATTTTTTGTGAGGCCTTTCGATAGCAATGCTATCTTCTTCAGACACATCACAAAAATGTGTCTACCGAAAGGCCTAAAAAAATAAAAGTATTAAATATTGGTTTTATGTTTTAATGTTATTAAGTCAACAGTCAATCTACAACATAACCGAGAAGCATTATTTATATGATGATGATATGATAGTTTTCAACATTATGGAACTGGGAATTACATTTTTCTTTTATTTTCTTTTTTATTCCCTTATTCTTGTTAAAATTCAGAAATTCTTGTTTAGTTTAATAGTCTATGTTGAAATGTTGAAAGACTAAAATCAATATCAGACCAATACTAAAGTTAATATCCAGTTAGGTTTTATCAGTCAAATATTAGTTCCATTAAAAAATTGCAATATTATAAACAATTATTGTTGATTTCATTACTATACTGTTTTACGGTACAATAATAATGAAAAAATGACTCTTATAATATTAAGATCAAAGAGGTTATCTTCGTGGATATTTTTTATACGTTATGATATTCTAGGCTAATAAAAAACTGCTTTACCTTCTTTTCTGGATAGCCATATAGGTAGTAATTAGATACAAATATGTTATTTCGTTTTTATATACCTTTCTAAAAACATATGAAACATTTCATTTAGGCTTTAAAATATGATATTTCTAAAAAAGGATTGGACCGAGTTTTATAAATTTGTTTTATAATTTGTAGGTCACAGTTGCTTTTAAAACACGTATGTTTTTGTATTACAATAAATGTTGAAATAGAAAAAATTTAATTTCTAATAATCATAATTAATTTAATACAACGTTTTTTATAAGTATAAATGAAATTAAATATATTATAAAACGTGAGTTAAATGTATAGTCTTGTGGTAATGAAAAAAACAAAATCCTAGACTTGTGTAATGTTACCACAATTTACATACAAAAATCAAAACTTTCAATTTACTATAAACGAACGACATTGTAATTACAACTCTCCTCTGTCAAATTATTAGTTATTATTAGTTAATTGATAATTTTACTGTTGCTCATAGACGAAAGAAGATAAAAGTTATTACTTTATGTTTATTTTTAGTATTGGAAAACAATTTTATTTCCAGAAGGAATGAATACAAATATAATAGAAGTACGTATGTGTATCTCCCCATTAGCTGCGTTCAATAATGTGTTAAGTGAGTACAATCAAAATGAAGTAAAAATCAACGTAGTTTAACGTAAAAATTTGCAATTTAAATTTATATATTTTTTACTATTTTGAGGACTAGTTATTGTTAAAGCTACAAGAAAAGGTATTAGAAGAACACGGTGTATTATCCGCAATGCGCGTTGTACAAATGGGGCTTGACGCCAATCATAAAGGGTAACTTTCAAGTACAGAAGCACACAAAACCGTGCCCCGCCCGCTTGGCACCTGGGACAAAACACACAGGACGGGCAGGTGTCGGACCACTAGGGAGGCTGTAATGGTGATAAGCCATATCATCGAAATTAGCCCCGTGGAAGCCGTGACGGGAGTGCATAATGACAGTTCATCGCCACAGCGGCTCACACGCCGTATAGCCAGGCACCCTTGAGGACAACTTTGTCTCCCACAAGAGCGATTTTACACTCTATTTTACCGCCGTATGTTAAATATTTTGCCACGAAAAATTTACAAAAGCGTCTTTACACTCTAAAACTACAGTTCGCTGAAAGGAATCTTCCAAAGCGGTTGCACAATTTTCTATAAATAAAAAAAAATAATTCGAATTTAATCAAAAAGAATCTACCGAAGATAAAGGAAATGAAAGCTGGTACTGTTATTCATGCAATGAAGATAAGATATTAGACAAGAGAAAGTGCAGTGTTTGCGGAATCTATGTACACGAAGAATGTTTGACTAAAAGAGACAAAGATTTGTTCATTTGTCCAAAATGTAAGTAAAAAAGAAAAAGTTTTTCAAACTAAAACTTTACTAATAAAATTATTTATTGAACTTTTGTAATGACTAAAATTGTTTTTACAGTAAACATTGACTAATTTATTGAACTTTTATTTTGACCACATCTGTTAATAAATATATTTAAGTAACAGTTTTTTTAAATTTATTATCCTCGTGATTTATTACCAAGGCAATATTTGTTTCAAGATAAGGGGAGTTTACTTCACAACATGTTGCTGTTATCATAAGATTGTAATATGGCCAACTACTAAAACTTTGGAAAATATTTTTTTACCGGAGCCTACTAAAAATTACTCAAATGGGTTAACTATTCTTATATTTAACCCATGTACATATATATATATATATATATATATATATATATATAAAGAGTCACTCATGAGGATACTCATTCCTTATTATAAAACAGTAAAAGTTTGCTGTGTAGTGTAATACGTGAGGAGTCGATTTCATAAATGTTTTACACATGTAGTTAACTTTGCTTATTATGGTTGTTTTCAGAATTAAATTCTCTACAATCTGTATTAGGAAAAACAATTTGTTTATTGGTCATTTAACAAAGTTATTGGACATCAAACATCTAAGACGGTATTTTTGTTATTAGATTTTTGGCAAATTTCATACTTTTTCTCAAAAACCGTTCACACTACAACCTCTAGAGTGGTTTTATTTGATTTTTCAGATATTTTCCTTATAAATCCACCTTATTTGAGTTAAAGAGTAAGAACAAAACATTTTAGAATCACTTAATTTCACCAGGTGAACTGAAAACAAAGCAAAATCTTTCGGCAGCCATTACTCACTAATGGAGTATTTCCGGACCTACCTTCATATAACATTTTTTTCTTATTTTTAGATATTTTACCATGTTTCTGACTCACCCTATATATATATATATATATATATATGTGTGTGTGTGTGTGTGTGTGTATATATATATATATGTGTGTGTGTGTGTGTATATATATATATATGTATATATATGTACTTTATAAGATACATATATATGGTTTTACTTTAATTTGAAAATTGTGACTATAAAAATAATCAATCCTTAATGAGGCCGTATTATCATCACCTACCTTATTTTACAATTCCCTTGTTTATTTTTACTTTGGATTAGGGAAGTGGCACATAAGACCGTAACAGGTCGAAGTGTCTAGATATCTCTGTATGAGTGAAATATAGTTTGTAAAATTACTACTATACTATTGTAGCCAATTCTCTTTGCTAATAAAATATTGTATGTCAACATTCCTGTAAAAAGTTTTTTTTTTTGAGAATTCTATTTATAAGCAGGTATTGTAGTTAATTCTGATATTACCCTAATTATTATTGCTGATGTAGCTGGCATTGTACTAAAAAAGTTTAACAGTTAAAAGAAGAAAGAGAATATTTAAATAATTGCAAGTGAAGAAAAAACACTTGAAATGTACTCAAACAAAGCAAAAGTACCCTTTTTGTTACTACAACATTTTTGGAATTCCTCTCCGAATGAAGGGACGTTTTTCATCTAAAATTTTCATATAGACGTTCTAGTCTTTGTGAAAAATTGAAAAGAACACTATAAATCGTAAAAGCTAAATCTATTAAAAACTATTCTTTTTAGATGCCTTTTAAGTTTCTACAGGTTATCTTCTTTATAAGGCAAACATTTGAAAATTCGAAAAATCCGAAATGGGTGAATTGTGGGTGTATAATACACAATTGTTAATTTTAATATAAAAATATAAGACAGACGTCAAAGCAATTCCAAATAAGAGTGTAATCACCAATGGACATACCAAATTTATAACGTAAACCTTTTTAATACTTCTACGTAGTATTACGTCTCATTTCTATATCTACATATAGGAAATTGTGAACCAATGAAGATACGTTAACTAAGTGTCTTCCTTTATAATTGCTACGATCGTTTTTATTCTATTACACACGCCTGCCAATTTAAGGCGTATACAAAAGGCAAAAATTAGGGCAACTTAATCACCAACTCTAAATACCAAAAGGATTACCCTAAAAATATAAAAATTAACCTTACTCTGTCTTTTTGAGTTTTTGCAAACGAATTTTAATCGCAAAATGTAATTGCAAAAAAATTAATTTAATATTAAAAAATATGGTATTTATTAAGAAATCAAAAATTTTGTTAAATTACGGATTTTGATCACGAGACAGTATAGCCCTGAGCAACAAGTTTCTGTGGTCCTTAGTTTCCGAATACTCATAGGTACAAACGCACTCAGTAAACAATCGATATCTACTCGGCAAACAAAACAATAAATACATTACATGCTCTCGCAGTCCATAAGCTGAGATCCAAGTTGTATTGTATAACCCATGAGTTCGTTCTACCCTCTTAAAACCATCCGCCAGACTCTTAAATAAAAGCTAAATCAGCGTCAGCTAACATAGATACAGACCCTTTAAGTAGCGACTATCACACTCTTTATGTAGTTGCCTGGCGGTTATAAATATAACTAACAATGTCTGTAGGTTGGTTTTATCTGTGTCAAGCGACTAAAAATATAATCCGATTTAAAACTATCGTTTCATAATTTTAATCCTTTTGCCAATGGCGCTGTGTAGCGGGTACACTGGTATCGCAAGATAACCAGATCAAACAACGTCGAGCGTGTCTGCTGCTTGGATAGCTGATCGCTGAGCGAACCTGTCCTTGCAAGCAGCCCGCTTGCCCGGCCATTGGTGGTTCGGAAGTCACCTTTAAGCCGTTGGTCGCCCAGGTTAAGTGTTAGAGAGGTTTTCTTAGCTCTGACTTCACCTGGTAAAACAAGAAATTTTTACTTTAAACGTCCCGTTTAGTCTCCACCAAAATTTCCGTCAATGATTATCGATTTCTCTCTAGATTCCTTTATCGGGTTCAATAAAAGCCACGTTGTGTGTTTATACAGTGCAAACTGACTCTCGGCTTCTTGATTGACAGATGTCAGCTTAGCGACGCTTTATTTGAGTTTGTATCTCGAAATGATAACATCAACGTCATTTTTTTCCTGCAGGCAGATCCAATTTTGAGTGGGAGTGTTGTGTCCCAGTCGACACGGTATCAAGATCGGAGTTAACTAATGCAGCTCACCGAGATCCGACGCTTTGATGGGGGATGCGAGCAAGGGTGGGGTGGCGGGGGGGGATTAAAGTGAAAACTAATCACTTAATCAAGTCCCAGCTAAGTGAGCTAATGACGTAAGCTAACCAGAGTTGCCGGTTTGAGATTAGTTTAGGTACAGTCGATAGCTCTACCCAGCTTTGTGTTGCTCCTGCCTGCACTGTATTCAGCTAATGTATCCAATACAGCTTCTGTCCAACCGCATCCACCGCTAACTCTTTTATATTTTACTTTAAATCGTACTCATCGAGTCTGATTCCTCTCACTAGTTCAATATATTTGGTAGATTTTGTATTTAAAATCGGTCTATTGTATTTTTTCTCTTGATAGATCGTAAAGAAAAATGTACATAACTTCACCGAACACGATCTTCAGAGCCCAAAACCATTCCTAGTTCCAAATTGTAATGTTTTATATGATATAATGTGGTTTTTGGAAACAATAACTGTTACAAAAGCTCAAACAAGATGAAATTTTGTATAAATACGGTTTTTGACAAGTACGGTACGTCATTTTTTTCCAATATTCAAATTATAAAAATACACAACTCCATTATTTATAAACCTAAAGAAAAAACAAAAAGTGATTCCAGAGCGTATAACATTTAATAAATATTTCGTAATCAACATTTTTTTTGTACCTCGAATGGTTGTCGAGATATCAATTACATATATAAATTTCTAAAACCATGTACTGGCGATAGGAATTTTTAAACAAATTCAAACTTGGTACAAAAATGTATATTATTGGTGATCAAGTTCGTTACAATATTGCGGTGCCTTAAACTTTTATAAAAATTCTCCATTCTGTTATTTTATGAACCTATAGAACTAATACAACCTATTGTGTAATGTTTGTAACAAACCCTATTTTTTTGTAATAAACAAACAGTATTCAATATTACATATATTTATTGTATATGTAAATCCCACAAAAATAAATCATTAATATTTTAGCTGTCACAAAATCTACTTAACCTACTCCAGTTAAGAATCCAACTGTGACAGAAGGACTATTATTAAAATCGTGTTTCGTTTTAGTTCCGTATAGAAATAAAAATCTATTGCGATTCCGAAGTAAAAAGATTCTTCGTTTTTCAATATTTGTGGTGCGATAACTAAAACAAAATTTATAAAATATGTTTATTTTTTGTTATTGGCCATTGCTTCGGACCATGTGCGGGGAGAAGTAAGGTTGATGAAGTGTATTTTAACAACATCAAGAGGCCCCGTAGTAATTTTTTTACTTTTACTCAACAATTATTTAAATATATATATATATATATATATACAAAATAATTTATATTATATCTAGTATTAAATGTAAGTTATTAGGGGCAATATCATAGTTATCAAGATAATGTTATTTACCTGGAAAATTGAATATCCAAATTTCCACTTACACAGTTGAATAATTTCAATCACACTTTACACAACATTTAACAAAGACATAACCGACACACAGTACGCCAGCATATGTTCAAATACGTGTATGCGAAGAAAAGTTATTAAGTAAGAATGAATAAATTTGATATACATAATTTCTATAAAATAAATAAATTAGAATAGCTGTAACAGTTGTAAGAACCACATTTATATCATATTAATTCACCTCGATCCGTCTGTATGTAGGCTACACGACATGACTGTTGGTTCTTGCCCAATGCACGGAAATTAATCGTTTTTGAAAACATGTTTTGAATTGTACGTAATATTTGTCTACCTCTTCCGATAACCCAATATCTTTAATGGTTATTACACAAATGGATAGGAATGGGTAATAACTGATAAGACTAATGAGTTACTTAGTTGACCGAGTCTTTTGACTATTCGCCACGGTCAATACCATCGACCTATTCACCCAATTTATTTACTTTTCTTCAACTTTTCAGTTTATCTAAAAGCTTAATCAACAGAATGTTCTAAATATTTAATAGTGTTATGGGAATGATGTGTTGTATTAATTTATAGTAATAATCAGACAATATTTTTTAATCACTCCAAATTAATAATTTCACTGTTGTATGTATATTATATACCAATTTTCACCACAATTAAATTAAAAATACTACGTTAAGGACCTGAAAGATAATTAAATGTAATTATGTATCTCAACTGTAGTTAAATATAGTTATATAGGTTCCCGCTGACAAGTATTGTACTTAGCGGGGCCTCAGAAATGTATAATTTCTTGAATAAACGCAATTCAATTCAATTCAATATATATATATATTTATAAAATATATATATATATATATATATATATATATATATATATCGTATGGGGGACAAAAGCAGCTATCCATAAATAAATAAATTAAAAATTACAATTATTAAAAAGTACGTAAGAACAAAGTTCTTGAGTCATAAATTAAAAATAATATTAAGATCTCCCGTCACAAAGCTAAATCCAAATTTAAATTATTTAAATAATACGTCCACATTCGTTTGAAAGCCACTCTAACCATATTTTATTATATAGTTCAAAATAACTGGTTTACAATTATCTTATATGAAAAATGACAAAAAATTCCGATTTCTGACAACAAAATATTGCTTTATAGATTCTTAGTAGGAAGCCATCTAGAAATCTCCTCCGCTGAAATAAATACAGAGATTATACAGATATGGCAGACGCGGCTGCGAGAGCAAATTCCTTTTGTAGTTGGTCAATAAGTTTTCTGATTGTGAAGGACATTTTCCATCGTTCAGTGATACAAAAAATCGGTAATACTACGTTTCCAGATCTGTAATCTGATCTCTTCCTCAGGTGAATTACTAACCCAACACATAACTACAATCTAGGTTATAATAAACAAATCATACCAGAGCGTTGTGACACCCATAAGTCAGGAATCACAAGAATGATCGTTTGATCGTATCGACTTCAAACGAGCCAATGACGCAGTGTAGTGGGTACGGCGGTTATCGCAAGATAACCAGATCAAGCAACGCCGAGCGTGGCTGCTGCTTGGACAGGTGACCGCTGAGCGATCCTGTCCTTGCAAGCAGCCCGCCTGCCCGGCCATTGGTGGTGGTTCGGAAGTCACCTTTAAGCCGTTGGTCCCCAGGTTAAGTGTTAGAGAGGGCTTCTTAGCCCTAACTTCGCCTGGTAAAATAAGACATTCTTTACTTTTACTTTTTTTACTTCATGCACACTAACTGTAAAACATGCATTTGTTAAAAACAAAACACTAATTTTTAAAACTGAACTAAAGAATGGATGTCACAATCGATCTACACTAACCGAGTTGACATTGATAACTGGTTTGTTTTTTGTGTACTAACACTATCAAATCTGGGCTACTAGGGGTTAATTTTAAAAATTATAATTTGTATATTTTCAATCATATTTTATTATGTAGAATATTTTTTATGTATAAATCTATTATAGAGTTTAGTTGTTTTATAATATATGATTTTGTTTAAACCTTACGAGCACACCTATAACAACTTAACTTAACTATTTTTTAACATAATGCTCATTTTTACTTTATAAGACTAAGACTTGTGTCTTGACTGTAATCTATTTTACGGTTTACTCCGTTTAGAACCATTGCTAGCACGTTAAAATCTTCGGTTTCAATGTGGAGGGTCTTTTCCTGTGATCGTATGCGAAACAAAAATGGCAGAACTAGCTATACTACACAAGAACGTTGCTAGAAAAACAAATTGGGGGGGGGCTCCAGACAATAATATTTTCCCGTAGTGGACAAAGAGTAAGACAATATTTTGTTCCTTAAAATGTTCTTGACCCGTTTCTTTGTTGAGAACGATCTTTGAGCAGTACATGACAGTAATACCGAATTATTTAAATAATTATAATCGTTTAACAATTTGAGTTGAAGATTTGGGGGGCCCGTCCCCTTGGACTCCCTCGCTGGTATTACAGATCCTCTTACAATGGTGTGAGGGGGAGGGGAGGGTGGAGGTGTAATGTGATTGACTACATGCTAGACTGAATAATATTAGCCTAGGAAGAGGGCAAGGGTATACCCTAGTTATTATCAGAATAGGTTATTGTACTATATACACCTGACAATACTGGAAATGTGAAAATTGTCTGTGCAAAATAAATCCATGCTAGAAATGCTGTAATTTTTACATTTCAAGGATTGTGTGTTTTTGTATTAAGGAAACAGGATTTCCGGACATTTTCCATCGTTTGACCATAACGAAATCAGTTACACTACGTTTCTAGATCTGCATACCGATCTCTTCATCAGGTGAATAACTAACCTAACACATATCTACAAACCATACTAGGGTATTGTGACACACGTAGGTCAGAAATCAAAACCGTGGTTTGTGTCAACTTCGTGCACACTATCTTTAAACATTGACTTTCAGGTAGAAAGCAATCATCCGGTGAGTAACAATGCTAGGTAGCGCAAGAAATCCAATGTCGAGTTCAATTCTTTCCATCTTATCGCACGGGTTGAACCCAAAATGCGGCTAAATCATTCTATAAATCTGAAGATATTGTATTTTTTAGTAGTTATATACATTCATGAAATGTGTATAAATGGCAATAGCAGAATTGAATTTCAACAAACATTGAATTTAAAAAAACTGCTTTATGCTTTACGTTGTATTGTTTGGGTTGTGATTTGTAGGCCTACACTTGAATCATGTAATGAAAGAGAATTAAGAAATTATTATCATTATTATATAGAACTCAACTCAAATTAATCTCGTAAAGCCTTTTACTATTCGTAATATTTCCTTCAGGTTTACTTGTAGTGTTCTTTACTTTAGACGATTTGTTAGATCGCTTACAGAGAACAAACTATAGTAGTCCGCACGAAAATAGTCTCTCCCCCATTTTCCCCTCGCGACCAATACTGTTGCCAATTTTACATTTGCGAAAAATTATTGTTTCGTCTCAACATTTGTTAGATTAAGCAAACAGTTGTTACCACAAACGAATATACGTACGTTTTATTTTATTAATCTTTTTTTAGAAAAAAACACATGTAAATCAAACACGACATTCCACGATAATCACGCCAAAGCGGGGACAGCTGGTGGTTAGCAACGATACGTCATTAGACTATTTTTGCGGGTCATACTAGACAATATCTTGCAAGATATGTTTAACACTAGGGTGGGAAGCAGGACGGTGGTGAAAGGGTAGGAAGAACGATTAAAAAAGGAGATAAAATGGATATAACGTGGGGGAGACGTGATTTGGACAACAAATATAAACAAACTATGCTAATAACTATAATATAGTTTTGCATTTCACTGCGAGTTTTCGATATTTTAAATTATACAGCCTTGGGAATGTAGTTGGATAGACTACTGTTTATTACTTCTGGCTGCTGTATAAAACTGTTGTGTAACGAAAATGTGATTAATCTGAGCTCTGAGGATTTCTCAAGTAGATTTTCATTAGCGTTTCCAAAAGCAGAAGTAATCAACTGTCTGTCTGTCTGACTGTGAATTCATTCGTTTACTCTGACCGCTTTTATAGCTACATTCAAAAGGCATGAAACACCCTTTGACTTGAGTGTTTCGCTCATGTTGTAATTTCCGTTTAAACTCAAATAACTTCTGAGGGAATTTTGTTTCATCTTCTTATTCCCCGCACCCGTACAGGCTCCCCTGGGTAGCCAACCCGGGGCTCACATTTCATTAAAAATTGCTGAGAAATCTACCGATGACTCGCTTACTAATTGGAAATACACTCTATACGAATGGTAGTCCCTTGTCAAAAATGCCGCAAATGCGCTCGGCCAAAACAATGATGCATTTAGTATCCATAAACACTTTGAAACTTTACTTGTTTTATCTTTAGTATGAATAATGAGCACTTTACTTTCAATATAGCTCTGAAAATCATCAAATATCGTAAAAACTTAAATGGCCGATAGCTTTAATAAAAAAATAAATAAACAATTCTTTGTTTGTTGTTTGAAGTTTGTTTTGACGATGTAAGGACTAACTACTGTGCAGACTAACAATTGACCTGTGTTCTTTAGTTCAGTTTTAATAATAAATTAGAGGTTTGTTTTTATTTAGTGCATGTTTTAGAGTAGGTGTGCATGGAGTTGTAAGACAAATTGGTTCTTGTGATTCCTGACCTGTGTATGTCACGACGCTCTGGTATGATTTGTTTATTTTAACCTAGATTGTAGATATGTGTTAGGTTATTTATTCACCTGATGAAGAGATCGGTATGCAGATCTCGAAACGTAGTGTAACTGATTTATTTATCATCGAACGATGGAAAATGTTGTTTCCTGTTTCCTTACTAATAAAAAACACACCACTAAAATCCTTGAAATGCAAAAATTACTAAATTTATAGCATGGATTTTGTTTTGAAACATTTTGCACAGATAATCGTAACATTTGTAGTATTGTCAAGTGTATATAGTACAAATAACCTTTTCTGATAATAACTAGGGTACACCCTTGCCTTCTTTCTAGGCTAATATTATACAGTCTAGCATGTAGCCAATCACATTATACCCCCCCACTCGCCTTTGTAAGAGGAACTGTAGTACCAAGGACGTAGCCAGCGAGGGGTTCAAGGGGTCGGACCCTCCAAATTTTCAACTCTTTCAATTAATTTTTTGGTAATCGATTATTATTATTTAAATAATTCAGTATTAAAAGAGTAGCTCTTTAAAATATTGCTCTTCGAATCCGAGGAACATCTTATTTTAGCTTATTTTTAAAATTACACCAAATTTACACTGAGTAAGTTTCTCTGGGGCGCCGCAACACCAACGGAATATTACAGATGATTCAATGTGTGCTGAGTTTAGCTCCAGTTCACCTTCCTCTTAGTGCATCGTCTGGAATCTGACTGGAGTCATGTTCGTCTGAAGAAAAGTTTCAATTATGTACCTGATGAGATAATAATAATACCTCTTCACCTAGATTACACTATATTTTGTTGTCGTTGATTTTGAAACGATGGAAAGGGTACATTTTCAGCTTTTTCATCACCGAGTTTTTTATCTCTTTAGCCGAACATGACTCCAGATTCCATGAGTCAAGTCTGTGACACCATCAGGTTTCAGACGCTATTTAAAAAAAAAGTTGAACTGGAGCTAAACTCAATATTCACATTGATTCAACCCTTCCCACCATAGCTACGACAGGTGGTTTATTACTCGATCAGGTCAATGTCATAGGTTAAACTCATCCTTACAAAAAAATACGAACTCCAGAGTGTTCAATGAAAGGGATCTAAATGAGTTCTCGGATATAAGAGTACGCTAGATCTTAACAGAGGAAATTTTATGATTAGTAAAGGAAGGACAAGATGAGGGTTTGTGGCAGAGATGCCATTGTTATCCCCACTTTTACTCCTTCCTCTCACTCTTCAACCCCATTTCTATTTCCCTACGTAGCGTTAAAATACTCCTTCCAAGATATTTAATAACTAGTTTGTTATACAAAATGTTTTTGATCAACAAATATACATGAATAATAATGCTGTTAGTTTACTATTATTCTTAAACGCAAGGTTGTAGTCATTTTTTATTGTAACATAAAAATAAACTTAGAAGAGTAGTTTACAAAGTAATTTATTACTAGTGATATGGTTGCTATTGAAGGTTCGTTTTTTTATCCGGCAAGACGAACCATAGGCCGACAATATCGGCGGGTTAACATATCAAATCAATGTTTATACAGGTACAATAACCCACGAATAAGCGCAAATTTTAACAAATCCTAATTATTAACCTTTGTGCATCTCGCCTTGGTCGTGAATCAGTGCCTTACTGAGTATATACATCCATAAAGCGACAATCACAATCTTTGTGCTCAGTTTTCTAATGATTTTTCACTATCTAAAGAGATGTATTAAAACTCTCTTCTGTGCTCGATTCTTGAGTTCATAATGTCTTAAATGTCAGTGTGTCAATTTATTGTTGCTTGAATTTATTATTTTAACCTTTCAGTATATTTTTCGTATGCAATTCTTGACAGGAATAATTTGAATAATCATGTGTTCAATGTAACGTAACACTTATAGTTGAATCCAGATATGAATGGTTGGGAGAGTCTTGGAGTTTGTAATATCATACCAAGTCATATATCACAAAGAGCTGGGATAAGATGTTCTTTAGCTGGTGTGTCAGAATTGTGGCTACCCGATCAGTCTGATTCATCCTTTTTCAAGGACCTTAGTATAGTTAAGAATGTGAGACTGAAAACCTCATATAGTCCAATCATTTCCCATAAGTGCGCAATTCAACTCCAGTCACAAAAAGGGTTTGATCAGGGTTAGAATTCCTTTGCTTCTATTTGCGTTCCCTTTAATTTCAATACTAACAGAAATTTATTATTTGCCTTTGCATCTTGTATCATACATACTTCGTACAAAGTATTCTTGCCAACAGTATTGTCCCTGTTCTGCAAAGTTGACCTTTTTGCTGTAAAAATAAATCTTTCCTTTTCCGAGTGCGAACTACAAAGAATTTTCACTTCTTATTCAAGCCTATCATGCCTTCTAATTGAAGTATTGCATATCTCCGTGCTTTAAGTTTCCATTTTTCTATAAAATGCCTTTTCTTCAACATTACATAGCTATCCATTAAAATACATCACCCTGATTGTTGCAGTTCGCGTGACTCAATAACTCTTTTCTGCCAATATCACGCTTAAATTTATATTTTTTAAATTCTTTATTCTGTTATTTTCCCTACGGATTTGTTAACATGAATAGATTTCTAAAACACAATTAATTCGTATTGAGTTCAGCATGGAACAGAACAATAGGAGACGTAGTCACCAATTTTGCTTTGGGTTCTAATCGATTTTGGTTTGAGAGACGTACAGGGTTTGAGCTCTCATGAGAGTGATAAGAGTAAATTCTTTGCAATTTCACATTCAATCAGTTAGAGCAAGTAGTGTCAGAGAGTGCCTTATATTTATTCTGGTTAACAACAGCAGACTTTATGGATCATCTCGATAGGTTTAGAAGTTTGAACTCCCTCAGCAAATCCACGGAAGATGTTATCAACCGTTTTTAAAGAGCATTTAAAGACTTAGCAAACCCATTGTGTCAAGGGAACTGCTTTCGAGTTCACTGAGTAAGTGTCAACC
Organism: Homalodisca vitripennis; assembly: GCF_021130785.1. Lineage (NCBI taxonomy): Eukaryota > Metazoa > Arthropoda > Insecta > Hemiptera > Cicadellidae > Homalodisca > Homalodisca vitripennis. The sequence continues at coordinate 9,324,460 of NC_060208.1, forward strand.
CCCCCCCCCCCCCTCGTTTTCCCTCAAACCCCTCTCCACCCTCACAACTTCCCCCAAGAATCGCCAGGTATAGCGTAACCCTGTTTCTTAACTTAATGGAAGCTCTCACCTCGGGAATTGAAAGACGCCTCTTGCATTTCTTTTGTGCTCCGCCAAAATGGATTTTTCAATGATTATGATTACGGCTCTTCGAAGTCCACCCTCTCACAAACAATAACCCCCCCCCCCACCTCCTACCTACCCATGCTCCGGGCGCTGTAAGGGATTCTCTTAGTTTACTGCTAGGTCGGTAAATTTATATAAGATTGTTCAAAAAGGAGAGAGAGCATACAAGATTTATTATATCTACATTTCTTTTGAATGCAACACTTTCTGTGGAGTTTCAGAAATATCTATTATTATTCTTTGTAAGGATTCTTTGTATCCTTCGTGTAAATGAAAAGGAATATTTGACCTCCAGTTCAATTCCAACTATATCTAAAGGCTTTGATATTTATAGAAACATAAATGAAACAAAGAAAAGGAATAATGTTAGCGCCCGTACCCAAAATATTAACCCATTTTAAATTCCCTCAATTCAATGTAGCGAAGTGTAAGTATATGTAAATAATTGTTTTGCAGTTTTTTTAGTAACCTTTGTATAGTCTAAAACACAAATTTAAGATTTTATGGAAAAGAAATATTTCTAGAGTATAGAGTAGTATATGATATGTTATGTTCACTACGATCAATATCGTCGTACTCTGTACCTGCATTCGTAAAGCTTTATACACGTTTACATAGTTTTTTTTTTATTAAAAAAGGAGAGCCCGATCCCCTTTTAAGCCTTATTCTATCCGTCCTCAAGGGCCACTGGCCTGTGCGAGAATATTATCAAACGGAATAAGAGGGAGAGTCGATACAGTACAAGGTTGATGGTACTGATAAAAAGTGCAACGGTCATAGACAGGATTTGAACCTGCGCTATCTCTAACTCAGACTCACAGTCCAACGACTTTAGACCGCTCGGTCATTGACACTCCCAACAGTTAATTATGTAACAGCCTTTCTTACAGAACAAGGGTAGAAATGGGCAACAAGAACTACGCGTAGCTGTGATGATCACCTAGGAATTATTACATAATTTGGTAGTTTTTCAAAAGAATCTCCAAATACAAGAAAAATTTCATCTCTACACTGAGCTACGTATCCAGGCATTGAGTTTCGGGGACACACATCCATTAATGTATATTTCATAGGAGGCTAATGTTATTATTTATATAGCTAACGTTATTTATAAATGATATGAAAGTGCACTCAGATTCAAGATTTTCAATTATGTCAAAATACGGAATGCAATAATCTAGTTCCTCAAAAATTAAATTTCAAATTCCAACATTGAATCAGGTTTAAAACAGATGGTAATGCCATCTATAAGTCAAATTACACTGCACTAAGATTAATAGATACTGCTGCCTTAACATTGTTTACATATAGTAAGAAAACATTAGATCCAAAGATTGAACCCTGGGGGACACCGAAAGTTAATATCAACAACGATAATTAAGATAAGGTTGTAATAAGGAATAACTTGCCCTCTTACTTCTCCGGCTTACGTGGTCAGTAGTATAGCATTTGCCATCGTTATATGTTAAATAGAACACAACGTTTCAAGGATTAAAATCTAAACTCTTCCTCAGGTGCTAAAAACCCTTACACGGAAGGTTAAACATACACAAAATTAAAGGATAAAAGAGTGGCGATGGATTTGCCTCATACTGAAGTTGCTAAACATTTTCAATAGGGTGATTTACGAACTCGAAGATACACAAACTTTACACACAGTTTTTGTGTATGATCTTTTCACATTACGAGTTATGTATTGAACGTCCAATGACATTTAGAGAGTTTAATAAAGGCTGGATTAAGTAAATTATTTAACAACACTTAGTAAAACTGAACCAATTACTCCATCGATCAACGATTACTCTCCATCTACTTATTAACTTTTTCTTCCGAACGATTTGATCAATTAAATGAGGGAAATCTGCAAGTCTGCAAGGAATGAACCAAAGAACCCAATTATTCAGATTAAAAGACAGTTTGTACCTTCTTCTCCGGATTCTTTTGTACGAACGCGTCCGCGCCTGTACACTTTGATTGAATCGCCAGGTAACTTTGTTTGCTTTACTTAAACTTGGTGGCGGACTTTAGTCGGAATTTTATCGCCTCCCGATTCAATACGCATTTCCTCTCTGTTTTATAATTTATCTGCAGGGGGAATTTTCTTTTGTTGTTGTAATTATAATTAGTTCTTAAATGTATTGGATTTTTTCTTCATCGCTCGTTTCAATTTATAATGATGTGAAATTGCTATTTTTTAAGTGAATTTTTAAACAATGATTGATGGTGTTTTTATAATTCTCTTACCTACGAAGAAACTTCTCAGCGCTACAAAATCTGTGATACAATGATACAATATTTCTTATCTGTGTGTTGTATCTTATTATTTCAGAATTTTTTCGAATTCCGATACCACAAGTTTTAATTATGGCAATTCGTGGTGCCAAGAAATATATGGAATTTAGTTGCATACGTTGATGACACTTTTAACAGGCCCTAAGATCACACGTTATCAGGCGAGACATAACTACAACTACGGCAATTATTTATATAAAGTATACAGTATTAGTTACAGGGTCAGATTCCGTTATATGCCCTCAACGCTTAAACTTTTTTCAATGAACTTAGAACGTTATAAAACGATGTATTTGAGTAACAGAACTAACATCCCATCAATCAACAAGCATTTCCAGGTATTCCGGTCGGTATTGTTGTTGCTGTTATCTTATCTTTCTCGAGAATCCCGATTACGGCAGGCCGCGCGGCATCACATGATTAAGTTTTTTTCCACGGTACATAATTGCCTTTCCATTACAATTCAATTTATATTTCTGATCAGCCCCTCTAGAATTTGATATTTTACTGATAGGTACTATCTAGAGGGATGTTTTTCTTTCGTTGACAACAGCGCGGGCAGCACCTCCGGAGGTTCTGCCCCACGCTGATGGCCGGAGGCACTCGCATTTTGGGTGACGGAGTGTGATCAAGAATAAACACAAGTTTTGTATGTTTTTTTTTTTCAATAAAGAGTTTAGTTTTTGTTTGGAAATGTTTGTTTTTTGTTGAATTTGTTGTGTTTGGAGAAATGTAGGGGTGTGGTCAATATAATACGTAAGTACCCTTTTTTCTTAACTAGTAACCAATTGTAATTCATTATAATCATCCGTAAATGAAAAATTAGCGGTGGGGGCATAATTTTAGTTTTGTTACTCAACTACATCGTTTTATAAATTTCATTATTGAAAGTTTAAGCGTTGAGGGCATATAACGGAATCTGACCAGTTACTGAAGAGTTAACAATATACAAATGTTTTTTCTCGGAGATCATTTTTCTTTGTTGGACATATTTGAAACGAATGGTTTATATACACAAATAAACATTAAAACATACATTTTTAGTATGGATAGTCTGAACTCGTTAAACACTCAGTTCTCGTGATATATTCCCGGACATGACGGTAACGGCTAGCCAACTATGACATGATAACTGAATACTAAGGACAATACGTCAACTCGTACTTCACTGACAACAATGGCTGCTGTGTGAAAGTGTAACTTTGTTGATACTGTAATTATTGTATTCCGGGAGAACAATGGAGTCGAACAATAGACGCTGCGAGATTAACAAAGCACATTTCCTTTGTTTGGATAGCTTGTGGGAACGAAGTAAGTTTTAAACTATTGTACTACATTCAACCAAGCAAAAGTATGTTCTAACTATCTCTGGAGTGTAAATATCTGTCCTGTTGTCGAAAATGGCATTTCTTCTGTTTTTGTACCACTAAACATTAGCATAATACAGTAGTATTCATATTGAAGGCTATTTCTTTTAGAATTGAAATAGGTTGGAAAGTAACTTTATACTCCCTTTGTATTTTTGTACTGTGCGTGTCTAAAGAAGTTACGTTAAAACTTTATTTCTTAAGAAGTTTCTCAAGGGAGAGGTTAGACGCAAATCCTCAACATGAGGTTTTTGTATTGTTTTACATAATAAACATACACAATTCCAGGAATACTGCATCGTCAATAATAAAACTCAAATAATGATTTATAAATAGGCTTATAAAAATGTCACTGTTAATAAGGAGTATTACAAAAATATAAGTACCGATTTTTAAGTTTTGGTCAGCTTAATGAGGACAAAATTTCGAAAATTAAATACCTCTTTATAAAGTTATAATTTTAAATCTTATTATCAGTAACAGTAAAATGGTATGAATTGAGTGTCATCACCAAATGTAGAAAGCTCACTTTTAGAAATAATTAGGGAGTAATTTCCAACATCTCGAGAAGTAATAGTGAGAAGATACATTTAAATAACTTTCAAAACTGCCTTTATCAACATAATATAACAATGTTTATTAAATTTCATGTAAAATATGATCATTTAAAAAAGATTATGAAATCAAAAGTTATATTGATATCACATTTCAGAGGTGATATAATTTAAAATTTAAAAATTTTAAATGTTTTTTTAGAACTGTAGATGTCACAGCGAAAACTGTCATCATCATTATGCCATCATAAATTATTATTAATGATTATTGATAATTAATAATAACATTTCAGAATTTACCGTTAACTGTTCTCAAACTATGTAGTCACATGACTATTAATTAACATATTATAACAAATTATTTTACATTTTCCTGTGTTAATGTTGTTCGGTATAGGGGCTTTTTGGAACATCAGAATTAAAAGTTATCTTTATGAAAGGTGGTAGTTGTAGTTCAGGAGCCAAGAACCAAATTGTGTCGTATAAAAACACAACCTGGTTTGTTTTAAATCGATAGAGGAATTTTCCTGAGAAAGAAATTGATCCTCAGCCACGGTAGGTTTGGTGGAAGTCGAAATTGGAAGTATCAAATGGGTTAAAAACAAACAATAGGGTAATTTTTATTTATCATGACGATTGATATCTTTCTTTTAACAAAATTGGCTTAGGAATTGAAGAACTGTCTTTATATTTAAGTATATTTCTATATCTGCTATCAGATGTAGAAATAAAAGAATACTTGATGATGGCTTTCATTTCTTTGCCATTTGTACCTGATTTCCTAAAACTGTGACTTTAATTCGTATAAAAAATTACATTAAACTTCTAATTTTGTATCATAGTACGTGAAATATTAATTTTATGTGATTTTAAAAAAGTGTTGATATATTGAAAACTAAGCGACTTTTATTAAAGTCATGATCTTTTATTTGGACTAGTCAATAGCTGACCTATCAGCCCTTGAAATACTATCTTTGAGTTATGGGACACCCCGTCTATATGTTTTTGAAATTCCGACGTGAAAAATAATTAATTGTCTAATTGAAAAAAAAAAAAAAAAAAAACATTCGACCTTGAAATACATTATTGGGAAGATTGAAGCACATTTTTCCTCATTGCCATTCATAAACATAAGTTTTGTATAAAAATAACGGCAACGGCATTGATTTTGTTTTTAAAGAATCCTCTCAAGTAGGTTATATTTGCGCTTTACAGAGCGGAGGCTAATTACCCAAAGAAAACATAATAAAAGAATTTAAAAAATTATTATTACAGACAAAATCAAATTTGAAAATAATTCAGAAACAGTTTATTTGACTCGGAATACGTGGCTCCAGTCTGTCAATCGGTATCTAGAAACAGTGTAGTTGAATTGCGTCCTTTAATTTCGCAGCGCCAAATGGACTGCCGCTGGAAAAATCCAGGATGACTGGATAGAGTTAAAAGCCAAAACGGTGTTTTAATTTCACAAAAACCCTTTCCGATGGGAGCAGGTTTCATCCCATGTTGTAAACGTATTTAATCTTTTAAAACCAATTCATTGCGAAACACTTCTGTGATATATTTTGTTTTGGTGGTGACATCTCATTTATAGTAAATAACAAATAATTGTACTTCAAATGTTTATTTCGTAAGAGATTTATGGGATCATAATCTAACATTTTTCCTCTTTCACAAAATAATATCGCCTGAATACTCGCAATGTAACTAAATTAAATCTACCTACACTTCAGGGGACCGTAGGCAAAATTCAAGAAATGATGGTGAGTCCATCCCCTTCTACGATTATTGTAGTCTTTTAGGAACTGGATTTGTAAATCAGCAGCCAATAACATGTCTCCTAAATAGCTTAATTTAATGTTTTCTATGAGAATTAATTATGTTTTTTGTTGCAAACCAGTAATTACACATTATTGTATGGTCGGATTTAGAAAATACAGACCCCTAGGCTCCACCTGTAGTGCGGACTCTGGACCCTTCATTAGGAGGGTATACAAAATACTTCCCAAAGAAAGGGAGGCCCGGGGACCCTTCCCCCGGGAAAATGTGAAAAATCAGATGTAAAATAGTGATTTTTAAGAGATATTGCGCTAAATATTCGGTATTGTCTGGCATGAAAATATCAATTCTTCGACAGTTATAACATAAGTTCTGTATCTATATGGAAGAGAAAATTTAAGACATTAGACTTAATATCGTTAATTTATAGCTCAGGTCGTTTTTATAAAGTTAAGCCACAAAAGTAAACACAACTTTAACACTTGATGGTACATTGGTAAGTGAACAAGAAAAGTACAAGTCAGTGTTTAGTACTTATGAATAAATCTTTAGCCATATGTACAAATCATGTTTACTGTCACGTTGCAAATTAGTTTCCGTCTAATCTTCTCCGTAATGAAGTTGTTTATGATGTTCTCATGGCTGACTTGTCTCAGAATGTCATGTTCTATACTAAGCAAGGGCTAAACGTTTAGCCTGTCTTCTGACATAGAGGTCCGGAGTCTGTTCTTGATCAGCTTCAACTTAGAGAATGATCTTTCTGCAGAGCAATTAGTCACCATCATGGAAAGGTACAGTCTTGTATCTTTGTCAATGCACCTTCAAGTTCATCTATGATTGTAGTGAACCTTTGGGTCCAGAATGTATCAAATCAAGTTAGGTCAACTTACGGAACTTGGACATAGTCAATAGGAGCTAAATGTGAATTTGTTTTTATTCAACTACAACTTCATATTCTAAAGAGTCAATTAATTTTATGGCGTTCTACTCACACAGTTAGTTTTGTAATAAGGTCCAAATAAAAACGGCTGAGGGTAACAATGAAAAGATTTGAGTATAAGCATGAGATGTAGGTTTAGGGAGTGACATGTGTTTAATTTATTAAAAATGGTATTTCATTAAGAAAAGCTATCCAAAGATATATAATTTTCTTCAATTATATTAATAATTTAAAAATATGATTTCTCTTGCATAATAAGTACAGAAAAGACATGTAGAATAGTAGTAAAATAATGTCTTATTTACCAGGCGAAGTTATTGCTAATAAACCATCTCTAACACTGAATCTGGAGACCAACGGCTTAAAGGTGACTTCCGAACCACCACCAATGGCCAGGCAGGCGAGCTGCTTGCAAGGACAGGATCACTCAGCGGTCACCCATCCAAGCAGCAGCAACGCTCGACCGAATACTTCGTAGTATTGTATAAAATAGTTGGGTACTTTTAGAGCTAATCTGACACCTAAAAAATTTTGTTGTAGGTTTTGTAAACATTTCTTTCCTAAGTGTAGATTACAGTCCGACCAACGATAAATATGCAATGCGTAACTTTTAATTTATATTGCCCATAACGTAGCTACGGTGGGAAGGGTTGAAAAATGTAAAGGTACTTAACATGGTAAGGTTAGGTAACATGGTAAGGTACTTTAACTGTAGTTCACCTTCCTCTTAGTGCAGCGTCTGGAATCTGTCGTGGCGTTAGGAGGAAGATGAGGTGGAGCTAAACTCAGCATGCACATTAATTTATATTGAAAGAAAACACTTTTTAGCATATTTTATAAACTCAACTGTAACATAACAGTTTGGATAAGAACAAATTTTGCCACTTATCGGATGTCCTGTGAGGCAGGTTTGCTCTCACGAAATGCATCAACGATGATTTGTTCTTTTTAAAAATATTCCTTTATTTGTATAGCTGGTTCTGTAAGACTTTCTAGGTCATTCAGGGCGATTTTAACACAGCCTATCATTTCTTCTAGCTTCCCGATAGACCTTTAACTGTTGCTGCATGCCAAGTTACCAGTATAAACAGAATTATGCTTTTATTGGCCGAGATTTAGCGAGCGAAGTCTATCCATTGAGGGGCAAAAATGGCATTTCTGTCTGACTTCGACTAAGCTTAATCCATTACAAAATAGCGACTCTTGAAAGAAAACCTACATTGAAAATTTCAACGTCCGCCATTTTGTATGTGATAAACATTTTAGGAATCATCACTAACTGAGACGAAGATACCTGGACCGGATGATCGTGGCGGGCGGCGGGGCTACTCTTTGAATCGTGACTGTGTGAATGGAAGAGTGAATGGAATACCGTATGTGTAAGTTTTAGTTAATAAGCCTTGTTTTGAATTATTAAGATTAATTTTTTTAAGAGGTTAAATATAAGAAAGGACCATATGGTCCTAATTTCGCCTCAATAAAGAAGTGTTTCTTTTCTTTTTTCTTTTATCAGGACATATAACACTTTTAGTACTGAATTTTGTAAAAGTATTGAAACTTTGCGTATTGATATTTTGTTACTAGAAAGAACACTTTAAAATGTTTCCAGACATTTTACACGCTCTGTATATATATATATAATAAAAAAGGCTAATGATTAATAAAAACGAAAAAGCTTAAAAATTTATATTGTATGACATAGAATGTTCCATTTTAAATTAAATCCAAACGGCTGTCCTCAAAGAGTAAATAACGTTATTAGTGTTGTATCTATACTTAATTTTTAATGGCAAACTACTTATATCATTTCACTTTTAATATTTAACGACAGTTAGCAATGCCACTGAAATTTAGTACAACTTAAAAATTCCAAAAAGTTAAGAAAATTGTAGTAAAAAGGCAGCAGTACGTTCCTCTATGATGATGTTATACAATATATTGTATGATATTTTATAGGAAAAATTGTTGATCAAGGATAGTTTAAAATTGACAAAGTTTTATTTATACACATTTTAGTGTGACAAAAAAAATTTGTAATGTATAAGACCAATTGTATAAGACCAAATGTATAAGACCTTTGAGAAACAATGTTTTACTGTAGAGATGGCTGAAAGTAATACAACTTGATCGAATTGCTGCTGGGGGTTCAAAACGAGATTTTCATTAACGCTCCCTGTAGAAAACAACCAGCAGGTCTGTCTGTCTATCCTACGGCGAGTGTCCTGACACACACACTCTGGAACTGCCTTTTGTCAGTCAAAAGTCAAATTCTGGACTTTGTGCCAAATGTAAGGAATTTGCTTCTCTAAATGAGCAAGTTTGGTCAAAAGTTATTAAAATCATGGGAAATGTCACAAAGTTTGAATTGGTAACATAAAAACTAATAACAGAGTAGACCAATAATTAAAAATCTTATATGTCCTGTTTACAAAGAGTACTGGATATTCGAGAAACCCCTATCTAAAGTGTCATATTGCTGATTTATATATTCTATATACTCTATGAAATAAAATAAAATTGTATTAGTATTCTGTCAAATGCTTCATAATCACATAACTGCCACATTATTGTTATTAAATAAAAATAACTGATTTGGACAGATTTTACATTTGCAAAATTATTTGGCAGTGAAACAAAACCAAAAACTGCCTATTGCAGCTGATGCTCTAATTAAATTGTCTAAAAACAAAACATGAACTAACAAAGAGTCCTCCTCCATAGACTAGTGGAGAGGATACAGTCACGGCTCTCCAACTGAGAGATCACGGGTTCGAATCCCGGGGAGGTCCTATGAGAGTAATAATAGCCATAGTGGTCTACACAAGCCAGCATAGATTAAGCGCTGAGGCTTAAAAGATAATAAAAAAACTAACAAAGAGGTAAAAATATCTGTTCAACATTTATTAAAGCAAGAAACGAAATAAGCTAACTAGTTCATACAGTTGAAGAGCATAATAACTAACTGGTTTTGCACTTGACAAAACGGCCATCTTGGTCCGATAAATCTAACGTGATTTGGCTATGTAAACATGACAGATGGATTTAACGTGTCTTGATCATACAACTGCAAGGGACTTAATGGTTTTGGAAATTGACACAATTTTCAAATTACACTGTAACGCGTTTTCAACACTTGAACTGAACACAAATAATATCTCAATTTGTTTTAGTTTGGTTTTAACAGATTTTACCTTTTGCCTACTTAATTAATTCTCGTTTAAAATCAAATTTGTGATTATGTTGAACTAAACGCTTACAAACAATAAGCTAACAACTGCATACAAAAGTATCAGAACACGCATTTCATATCTCGACAAAGGTGCAACGACAAATGGTCATAGCTTACAAACGTTTGAATCCAATAATATGGTGGAAGAGATGGTAAACAAATAAGGTACTAGCTGTTTCCCGCAGCTTCGCACGCTTTTCGTAAGTTATACCCGTGTATGCACTTCTGGTTCAAGTGAAATATTTCCAACACCAATGTAGAGTTTACCTTGTTGCCACGACCAAGAAAATCTGTCAAGAGTTTATAGCTATTGTACACGTACATGTGTTTTACATGGTCTAACACTTAAGAATTAAGTTCAACCAGAAATTTTATACATAAATAATTAGCGCCTTCAAATAGTGTTTGGCTATTTAATATACGTAACTGTCTTGTAATTGCAGTTTATAATGTGCAGGCGCTTTGTTAAGTTTTATTTTTTGAGTTTATTCCATAATAATAATAAAAATAATCATCCTAAAAGATTAACTGTAGGGTTTTGAGTTCCTTTCTGGTCATTCTCATACCATCAAAACTTGCAAGAATATGTTGGTCCTAAAAAGCTGCAAGTTATGATAGATTTCATCTAATATTGTATACAGATGAGAACGTTTTAAAACTATGCAATTGTATAAAACAGTCATATTTTGACAACACTTTTATTATTGTTACAAACTGTAAAACAAAATGTGTATCTAGCTCGCGTATAATATTGTATAAAACACATTGTAGACTTTACTCGGTCTTTCTCTAACTGATGACGTGTTTTCAAAGGAGGCAAAGGAGGAAATGTTTTATTTGATACACAAACGAGGAAAGGGTAGATTTCCCGGCGGGTTGGCAATATTACAAGAGAACAGAGTCAACGCTGTTGAATGAATGTAATATCAACATAATCAACAGTTGTTGAATACAGTTTGTATTGCGTGGCGTCAGCATTGTTGTCGTGACTTACTGGATTGGAGTATTCCGGCAACAATGAATCAGAGAGTCAGAGGGGGGGGGGTGACAAGGGCAGGGAGTATTTAATCATTTTTAATACAGGTAAGATACATCTTGATGAATATGAATACACGATTCTTCGGGTAAAATATTAGTTAGCCTTTCGGCTAAAGTAAGGCGAAGGTGTTATTACATTTTTTTAAATAATAGAAATGGACTTAACCTCTTTTTAAATTATTATATGCAAGTTACCAAAAACTTCGTCTTCTTACATATCAAGCATACTAGAACTGAAGTATTAAAAAAACAAATAATGTAGCTTTAGAAATTAAAGTCTGCTAATTAATTATAAACAAATAAAACTTAACTCTTTAAATAAAGAGGGCTTGTATATGTATTTCACACAAAAATTGTATGACCTTTATTTGTGTTGAAGTTAAATGTGGTAGGCTAACAACAGTATATTCATAATTCTGTGTGTTGTCTTACTTCAGTAACTTGACACTTTTCTCCAGTGTGGAAATACCCCTTTATTTGTCACCGTTTCCAGATACCAGTATATTGAGTGAAGAGCTTGACGAGTTTCACGGTTTTCTGATTGTCCTTGTTACGCTACGTCTAGTAAGTTTGAAAACGACATCAAAGAGTTTTGGATCTCCTCCTTAGGTAGAATATAAGGATAGTTGGACATCCTCGAATTAATTTTGCATCGCTTCCATATATTAGATCATCTTTGTAATTTCTACAACATTAACTAAGAGTTAGATTCTTCGATGAGGGAGATGTCATTGTTTACTGGTGGATATCGGTGTAAGGCAATGTAGTTCGATCTCGTTGGTTATTTGACTTGTGGGTGTTGTTTTAAGAACCGATGCCTTAGTTTTATGATTGAGAACCAGCGGGTCATTTCTTTTGCTAACGATCCTACTTTATTGTCTAATCAACTCAGGGTCTTCAGAAAATTCTGAATCAAGTGGAGATAGTGAAGGTTTTTGCTTGTAATCCAGCTAAATGCAGTGTGTTGTATTTGGTCTCGACTGCCAAATTTAAGACCAATGTTCAAGACAAATCAGAAGAAGGTGCATTTGAAGGTTTTTTTCTCCAAAGTGGTAAAAATATTTTTTAACTAAACACTGGGATAGAATTACTATTCTAATGACTGAATAAGCGCTAGTCTCACTTAAGAATGTACAGCCTGAACCTTCCAGTTGCTTCACACAAAGTAGTATGGCTCGCCGGTGTTATCCTAGAAGACTTTTACGAAGGAAAAATCGATTTTAATGTACCCTTACAGTGAGTGCATTTGGATCCATACACCAACTTTTATCCCTAGATTCCCTTTGATCCCGTTCATATCCTTGCAGCTTTTGAGTGTTCCAAATGCCTAAGAACTTTCTTGGCGAAGAATGGCCCGCTGCTTCTTGTTGAAGAGGTCATGCAGATAAGCTGAATGAAGAGATTAGTATTGAGGTGGGGATATAGTGTGTATGGACTCTGGAAGAGTTACGTTTGATGAAGTGGCGCTTCATATACCTCGAAGGCATATAGGAGAGATAATTCATGGTAATCATTTTCTTGGTGCAATCAGAGCGTAAGGCTCTGTACAGAGGCCTCGTCGAGACTATCGTCGAAGCTGTCGTTGTCCAAGCTACCCGAATTTTCTGTGCCAATTCCTGAATAGACAATAGTTGTAATTTGAGATTTTTCAAATCTCTATTGTAAACTTTAAATTGCAAGTGTAACTGTTTATCAATAGAACAGATCTATTGCATTAGGTGATGAAGGACATGGGTGGCTTTTTCTTCATGTTCAAACTCGGTCGCGTTAGTCATTGGTTACATTCTTTTTTGTTATATATCTAGTGAGATTTGGATATGGGCATATTTTACAAGACAGTTATATAGAAAACAGTGGAGTTCCACTAGTAAATGTGACGACGAAGCATTAAGGTCCATTCATAGGCCTTCCCTGTTCCAAAAGGGTTTTCGGAGCCTCGACGGCTTTGTTTGTCTTTCTTCTATAGTTTGGTTGTGTGTAAGAAGATTCTTGCAGCTGAGATCCTTATGTCTCTTCCGCATCTAAGCTTTATAGTTCTACTGCGAGGTAGTAAAATGCAGTTCCAACATCTGTTACAGCCATTTTATTCAATCTTCTTCTTGGCTTTGGTGGGTTCATTGATTTCAAATATTTTGGTTGGTGGAACTATTTTCATCAATAAACAGTCCAACTATGCTCACTTTGGACAGCATACTCCAGCGGTTGTCGAGGATTTACGCTCAGCATCTTTGTAGGCGAATGTCATCAATCTAGACTAGCATTGCTATGGCGATGTAATAAGATTTTATCTTGTTAGAGTCGTGGTCTAAACAACGACCGCTTCACGTTGTACCTCTAAATCATGTAGAAGTCCTTATGGTAGTTAAAAACGCGAAATTTGTATTCTTCCATGGCATAGGAAAATTAATCTGTGGAACTTCTTTTAAATGATCGTTTTCAGTCTAATAATTAACTTTATTATTTGCGTACGTATATGTACATCAACCGACAATCGTATTTCACGAATCAAAGGTGGCAATAAAATAAAGAAGCCCGCAAAACCGTCTGCAGAGTTTGTAAAAGAGAAAGCATTTCATGTAGTATCGCTCATGAAAGGAAACGATTATACAGAAGGCAGCGGATGATTATAGCGATATGAAATGGTATAGCCAGTCAGCCGCAGTCATGGCAGTGAACAATTGAACGGTCAACAATGAACCATTGTTTGTGACCACGGAGAACCACTCTGTGTATGAAAGAACCGGGTTCTAATCATCTCCCTTTATCCAACTCATTGTCCTATTCCATCCAATACCACTGGCAAATGTGATTTTTTCCATTTACCGGGAATCAGAAAATGTTTTGTTTCGTCAGCCCGCCAAGTGTTTCCCTCACCCAAATGAACATCGGGTTTTATCTTTGTTATTTGTGTTGTGCCGTTGTTGGCCGTCCATCGGCATCCATTGTGACCTGCTGATCAGGCTGCGTCGGTTTACAATTGCTTGTTTGTCTCTGTTTAATTTACACTGTGAAACTGTTATGTGCTGTTCCCAGATTAATCTATTGTACTATTAATACATATACATGACACATACATTCCTCTCAACATTGTAGTTCACCGCTTCCATTTTACTAGCAAATTCTGTGTCTATGATAGCTAAAGGGATTGTTTATGGTTCGAATACGTTTGGATACTAAATTAAAATTATATTTATCAAGTGTTTTATGGAAGCGCTGCTTATGACATTCTAGTGAACTTTTTTCGAAACGTTCCCTTTTCTGACTAAAATTATAAAAATTGTTTCATGGAGGTACTTATTCATAATTCCACATTGGTGAATTTCACTGCAAGACTATTTCTATGTTCATGTTGCGGTTTCAGCATTTTCACACAAAATCAACATGTTAAACTTATAACAAGAGCGTAACAATTAAATATTTTGATTTTTCTGCTCAAACCTCTTTACTTTGTCCTACAAATACTGAAAAATACTTTAAACGTGTTAATTACCATCAGAGGAGGATACCGTAAACAAAATCTTAAAACTGTAAAAAAAGATTTTAAGCACTTTACGGTAACCTAAAGTTAGCATCCTGAATTAGGTAACAATTATAATTTAGGCTTACCTTTGTACCCCAATCGAAAAGTGTATATATATATATATATATATATATATATATATATATATATATATATATATAGCAGCCATCCTTTTCCCCATTAGTTACATTATTTTGTTAGCTCATTTATGCTAACAAAGGTACTGTCAGTGAAAGCGATAAGTACACTTTGAGGTTATGTCGTCCTATATTTAATTAAATGTAAATTAAACGTGGATTGGTAAAGATACCGATGGAGACTTTCTCTTGGATCTTGACCGGTTCCTTCAAAGTGTCAGCAACACTTGATATGTAATTTTTATTGCTACTGATGTTTTTTAATTCCATATCTCTTGTCTCTTCTCCCTCACACACTTCGCGTGCCATCAACAATTCCCGATCTCTTCCTTTTTCTCTCACCAACTTCAAAGTGAGATCATCACTTTACTACACCGTATCAGGACGCAAGCTTCAGTACCGAACGACTTTATTCCGTGCCACAATCCAACCAGCACAGATAAAGCTGCAGATAGCATTCGACATCATGAGCACATAGTACGGTAATATATACAATACAATTGTACAATATATTACTCTGTCATAATTTCGGTGGCACTCACCTGAGCGGCTGCCTCTGACATTGGAATCAGGTCTCCTCTGGATTTCCAAATCCCTCCTTCCTCTTGCCACGAAAAGAATTAGATTTTTGTTGGGAACGTTAGCAAACTATACATAATCTGGCCACGGGATCCGAAGTCCACCATTCAATAGTTGATAACACGTGAAGTGTGTTAGAGAGAAGAGAGAAGATATCTGGAATTGTCGATAACACGCAAAGTGTGTGAGGGAGAAGAGAGAAGATATCTAGAATTGTCGATAACACGCAAAGTGTGTGAGGGAGAAGAGAGAAGATATCTAGAATTGTCGATAACACGCAAAAGTGTGTGAGGGAGAAGAGAGAAGATATCTAGAATTGTCGATAACACGCAAAGTGTGTGAGAGAGAAGAGAGAAGATATCTAGAATTGTCGATAACACGCAAAGTGTGTGAGGGAGAAGAGAGAAGATATCTAGAATTGTCGATAACACGCAAAGTGTGTGAGGGAGAAGAGAGAAGATATCTAGAATTGTCGATAACACGCAAAGTGTGTGAGGGAGAAGAGAGAAGATATCTAGAATTGTCGATAACACGCAAAGTGTGTGAGGGAGAAGAGAGAAGATATCTAGAATTGTCGATAACACGCAAAGTGTGTGAGGGAGAAGAGAGAAGATATCTAGAATTGTCGATAACACGCAAAGTGTGTGTGGGAGAAGAGAGAAGATATCTAGAATTGTCGATAACACGCAAAGTGTGTGAGGGAGAAGAGAGAAGATATCTAGAATTGTCGATAACACGCAAAGTGTGTGAGGGAGAAGAGAGAAGATATCTAGAATTGTCGATAACACGCAAAGTGTGTGAGGGAGAAGAGAGAAGATATCTAGAATTGTCGATAACACGCAAAGTGTGTGAGGGAGAAGAGAGAAGATATCTAGAATTGTCGATAACACGCAAAGTGTGTGAGGGAGAAGAGAGAAGATATCTAGAATTGTCGATAACACGCAAAGTGTGTGAGGGAGAAGAGAGAAGATATCTAGAATTGTCGATAACACGCAAAGTGTGTGAGGGAGAAGAGAGAAGATATCTAGAATTGTCGATAACACGCAAAGTGTGGTGAGGGAGAAGAGAGAAGATATCTAGAATTGTCGATAACACGCAAAGTGTGTGAGGGAGAAGAGAGAAGATATCTAGAATTGTCGATAACACGCAAAGTGTGTGAGGGAGAAGAGAGAAGATATCTAGAATTGTCGATAACACGCAAAGTGTGTGAGGGAGAAGAGAGAAGATATCTAGAATTGTCGATAACACGCAAAGTGTGTGAGGGAGAAGAGAGAAGATATCTAGAATTGTCCGATAACACGCAAAGTGTGGTGAGGGAGAAGAGAGAAGATATCTAGAATTGTCGATAACACGCAAAGTGTGTGAGGGAGAAGAGAGAAGATATCTAGAATTGTCGATAACACGCAAAGTGTGTGAGGAGAAGAGAGAAGATATCTAGAATTGTCGATAACACGCAAAGTGTGTGAGGGAGAAGAGAGAAGATATCTAGAATTGTCGATAACACGCAAAGTGTGTGAGGGAGAAGAGAGAAGATATCTAGAATTGTCCGATAACACGCAAAGTGTGTGAGGGAGAAGAGAGAAGATATCTAGAATTGTCGATAACACGCAAAGTGTGTGAGGGAGAAGAGAGAGATATCTAGAATTGTCGATAACACGCAAAGTGTGTGAGGGAGAAGAGAGAAGATATCTAGAATTGTCGATAACACGCAAAGTGTGTGTGTGAGAAGAGAGAAGATATCTAGAATTGTCGATAACACGCAAAGTGTGAGGGAGAAGAGAGAGATATCTAGAATTGTCGATAACACGCAAAGTGTGTGAGAGAAGAGAGAAGATATCTAGAATTGTCGATAACACGCAAAGTGTGTGAGGGAGAAGAGAGAAGATATCTAGAATTGTCGATAACACGCAAAGTGTGTGAGGGAGAAGAGAGAAGATACTAGAATTGTCGATACACGCAAAGTGTGTGTAGAGAGAAGATATCTAGAATTGTCGATACGTGAGTGAGTGGAGAAGAGAGAAGATATCTAGTTGTCGATAACACGCAAAGTGTGTGAGGGAGAAGAGAGAAGCTAGAATTGTCGATAACACGCAAATAGAAGATATCTAGAATTGTCGATAACACGCATATCTAGAATTGTCGAAAACACCAAAGTGTGTGAGGGGAGAAGAGAGAGATACTATAATTGTCGATAACACGCGCAATATCTGTGTGAGAGAAGAGAGAAGATATCTAGAATTGTCGATAACACGCAAAGTGTGTGAGGGAGAAGAGAGAAGATATCTAGAATTGTCGATAACACGCAAAGTGTGTGTGTGGGAGAAGAGAGAAGATATCTAGAATTGTCGATAACACGCAAAGTGTGTGAGGGAGAAGAGAGAAGATATCTAGAATTAGATATCTAGAATTGTCGATAACACGCAAAGTGTGTGAGGGAGAAGAGAGAAGATATCTAGAATTGTCGATAACACGCAAAGTGTGTGAGAGAGAAGAGAGAAGATATCTAGAATTGTCAATAACACGCAAAGTGTGTGAGGAGAAGAGAGAAGATATCTAGAATTGTCAATAACACGCAAAGTGTGTGAGGGAGAAGAGAGAAGATATCTAGAATTGTCGATAACAGGCAAAGTGTGAGGGAGAAGAGAGAAGATATCTAGAATTGTCGATAACAGGCAAAGTGTGAGAGAAGAAAGGTGTTGGTTGGTTGGCTACTGAGGATGTTTCGAGAGCTGTATGAGACTGGCGATGGTTCTGATAAGGAGAAACACAGAACAAGGGCAGGCGTAGGAGACATGCGACATGTAGTTCATCGATCAAGGGTGGCATATTTAAAAGATAATGATGAGTAAGGATTGAAGACCTTGCTTTATTCTTTAATTGATTAAGTTAAATAAGGATTCAAAAATAGTAGTAAGGCTAGTGATTGGAAGAACCAGGAGAATTAGTACCAATTGGAAACTGTCAGATTATTGTGAGGATCAGTCTTTCCATTATGATTAGTTTTCCAGATGGTTGCGTTTTGCAAACAAAACCAGGCGATACAAAGTAGTATCTAAAGATCAACTTAAAAAAGTCTTACCAAATAATTTCGCAAATTAATTTCATCAAACGTGTTACTATTTTACACGTTATATATTATTATATAATATTAAGATTTTACCTAATGTGTTTAAAAACTGGTTTATTTTGTAATTTTCTCATTATCACCCATAATACCAACTTAAAAATGTAGAAATATTGATATTGAATGTTTACCTTTTTACCTCAAAACCAATAAAATATTTCTTAGATCAAGAGGAATCTATATACCGTTTTAGGTCTGTAGTGCCTTTCAAAAGTTATAGCATGAAAGATGGACAATGACACTATTTTCGGATGCCCTATCGGGTAATTTATATTTTTATTGTACTTAAAATACTATAAAATTATCAAATTAGCAGTTTTGTAAATAGTAGTAGTTATAAACATACGATTACACATTTGTACAAATAAATCACAAAAAGCTATCTCGAAATAAATTCATACACTCCGCCCATTTTTATATCTTTAAGCTGCTTTTTATTCAGCGTACACATGGGCCTGTTGTTGCATTGTTTCCCTTCCCCCTAGGGAAAATGATGATGGAGTAAAGGTGAGACGGGTGGAAGAGGGGATGAGAAGGGCGGGGGAAGGGTTGAAAGGGATACAACTTGATCAAAACGCTGCCAGGGTCTCACAAACAAACCAGATTTTCATCAACGCTCTAGAGCAGTTGCGATCATCAGGTCTGTCTGTCTGTCTGCTGCCAGTGTATTTCATTGGGCTGAACTGTCTTTTATGCAAAAACCACATCATTCGACTTTGATTTCAGAGTCAATTTTAAATGAAACGCCATTTTGAGGGGGTGCTCATTGGGTTGAATGATACCACTCGGACGTACTTTGTTGGGAAAATATAGTAAATTGCGAAACATAAACATTTCGATAGATTATATTGACTTTCCTCTCGCAAAGAAGAAATCTCCAAAAGAACCCACGCTTTTCTAACATCAACTGTAATCTATATTTCCAATACTGACTGTAAGACAATTTGGTATTAAACATCCTCTCAATTATATTAAAAATACAAAGAACTAATTTTTGCACAACAGCAACACAACAGTGGTACTAGAACAGGAATCCAGTACGGTTGGAGGTGTGGCTTAACAATAATTTACGGAGTAGTAGCAACGCATTCTATAGCAAATTTATAGCATCCCTTATAGAAATGTACCACAAAATATTTTACAAGCCAAAAGTGTGCAATAGTCTTGTCAGTTACTTCTCAGACTTGTTCTCGTATAGACGGAGGTATTAATAAAACCGTCATATAATTCATTATTTATTGGCTGAACGTTAGCGAAGCCTATCACTCGTGGGGCTGACAATCTACAGTACTGTCTATCTTTCTGTGTGTCCGCACAAAACCTCGAAAGCGAACCGACCTTTACACTTGAAATTATGTATGAAGCTTCATTTCTATATGAGGAACACTGAGTTCGATTAGGGTGCATGCCACAATGTGGCTGAGCGTTAGCGAAGATTTTTGGGTTAGTATTATGGATAACCATGACGGCTACGAGAAAATATCAGAATAATTGAATGTGTCAACAAATTCAGTATACTCGAAAGAGATTTTTACATGTGATTTTTATTTTTGAGTAAAAGGAGAAAAATATTAACACATGTAGCCCATCATCATTTTATGCTGACTTGGTGTGTAGACTTTTATTATATAAACACTGATATGATACGCAATTTAGTGAACAAAAATGTGAATGTAAAATGTGTCAATGTATCTAGAGAAAGATTTCAGATTCAGGCTAGAACTTTTGCATGAAATTTTATTTCTATATAGACAAGAATGGGTTACATGATATTGCATGTCCAACCACGGAATTTGGCTGAGCGTCGTTGAAGTCTATCACACAGTGAAAAGACACAAATTCTCTTTTGTTTTGTCATAGATGTAAAAATTGCTTTGTCGTCGTTCTACTTGTAAAAAGTTAAATGAGCTGTAGACTTGAGATTTTCTACTCAACGTAAGCGTAGCTAGTTACGCGCCACGTGGTGTGGCGTACTTCTACTGTTTTATGATATCGGTACTTTTACTAACACCCTTGCTTAATTTTCACATAATAACACAACTGACATTACACCGTCGTCGCTGTGGTTTGATAAATTAACCGAGTTATCCATTTTATTAATGTTATTCGGTAATTTACTATTTGACGAATGGTCATAGACTGTAATAAATGTTTATTCTGAGCTTAGCACGTTAATACTTTGAAAATGTTATATTAGTTGATTGTACTGGTTAATTTTCCAACATGTAACATGTAACATGACATGCTTAGTTTAGGCTATAACAGGAGAATTTTGATATGTTATCCAGCAATAATAATTATAGCTCTGTCCCACACACAAGTCGTTGGGAAATATTCTTCTTCTTCGTATTCTGTGTATATAACCTGTATGTCTTTTTGGGAATAAACTAGTTTTGATTTGATATAAGTTACCTTGTTTAAACTCTTGTAACCACACAATGCTGGTTATCCACGTAGTGACTGCCTAACAAACAGTGAACAAACATAATAGAGTGAGTTATTGATCAAAGCTCTACGTGGGGTGCGCTATAATTGCAGCACGGACAAAGCATATATACTTTTACCATCGTGTCATTTAAAAGTAGTTCAGTAGGTTTATCAAAGAATTACACAAGTAATACACAGCCTCTGAAAAATAGTAAGGTTAAATGTCCATGTGCATAGAAATTATCGATCAAGTTTACAAATAATTTCTGTAAGCATTGTTTTTAAATGTTGGCCTATGTTTACTCTGTGGAGAGAGTCATTTATTTTTAAGTGTAATTACTGTGTAGTATTTATTAAATGAATCGTCTATGTATTGAAAACTCCCAGGGGAGTTCGCTTCTGGCTGGTTTATACCTTCCAGTTGAACCTGCTACTGGGTACAGCAAAAACCGATGTGTAACTTAAATCTGTGTAACCTTATAGATGTCCAGGAACAGCACAATGTAGAGATATTGCGGTGAAAGGGTAAATCTACAGGTTTAGTCTACTGTGGGCGATGACTGTTGGAGTTGGGGCTTCCTAAGTGTTAAGGGCTGTTGCTAGCCTAGACATAAGGGTGTGTCACTCCCTGCCTGTTTTTACTGGAGAGGCTGGTACAGAGCTGGTGTCCCCTTCTTCCAAGGAGACTGAGATTAATGTTCAAAATTCTTCCTTGTGGATCTTGCCTCTACCCTCAACCTTACCCATCCAAAATATCCTGTCATTCCGGAAGCAGCGCAAAGGTGTTTTTAGGCTTACCTGCAATTTCTCAGCCTATTTTCCTAAGAGAACATAAATTGAAAAGAGAGTGTGATGAATTCTCTCCAAGAACCTTGTTGGGAAAAACACGGTCTGATTTATTTATAAATTGGGATGAAAATTTGCAACCCTTCTTGCTCAGAGGGAATCGAGAGTGAGGAGGAGGAAAAACCCATAATTTGGAGTGTAAGAAAATAAATAGCTCAAAGAACGGAGTATTACTATTGAGTAATACTTATTGAAGTAGCTGAAGCGTCAAGGCCAGAGAAGAGTATTTCAAGAGGAAGGATATAATTAAAGAGGACAATTAAATAATTTGACATTATACATAAACTAATAGATATGGTAGATAGGTTGAATATTTTCATCGGATAAAGGATGTATTGAATTGAGTGGAAAGGAAAGGTTATACATAGAATGGCAGAGCTGTAATGTTGATTGTATTAGCTACACAGGAGATCGTTCATATGGACGTGACTGCTGAAGTCCGGAAGATTATTTCAGTTAGTTCTCAGATTCAGCGCTAGGTAACTCTGATTGTTACCTTCCAATGTATTTGCTACCTGTCCTCTGACTCACCAGAGATGGGCTAAACCAGTACGTACCTGTAACCGTTACTTCTGATATCGTTACTCGGCGATACTGAGTACAAATACTGGTTACTTGAAATCAGTATTTCCGTACTGCTAACGTTTTATATACTATATACTCTAAATCGGTATCTCAGTATTTTTTAACGTTTTAAATACTAAAAGACTTTAAATTAGTATTTCCGTACCATTAACGCTTACAATACTGAGTATTTTCCCTAATAAAACACAGTTTTGTAAATGCTTTGATGTAATTAGTAGTATTCAAATGTAAAACGCAGTTACGTAAAAAATATAAAACATAATTTATTATTATTAGAAGTTTATACATTTTTAGATGTACCTAATTAATGAATTGTACGAAAAGTTTAACTTCTGCTTCTTTAAAGAGTCCAATGGGCTGTTACATTGGGTATTCTTTAAGGATATGAAAATAAATTTCTATTTTATAAGTAATTTTAATTTTGTTTGCTGCATTTTTGGTACATTGACACAGTTTTGTATTAAGAAAAAATTTAAATTAGCTCTCATTTGAAGTAAAAACATAAAATCTCTAATCGTAGTTCACATGATTAAACAATTTTAACTCAATGTATTGTATAAACTGTTTAGTTT
Source organism: Homalodisca vitripennis (assembly GCF_021130785.1). Classification (NCBI taxonomy): domain Eukaryota; kingdom Metazoa; phylum Arthropoda; class Insecta; order Hemiptera; family Cicadellidae; genus Homalodisca; species Homalodisca vitripennis. The sequence goes on from NC_060208.1 coordinate 9,347,614, forward strand.
TCTCTGAAACAATATATTTATAATTCAATAACTAATTCAAATTAATCACACTGACATCGGGGTTGGTGAGTGATTTACATTGCGAAGTAACAATATTTCCCAGTTGGAGCGTTACGATCGCGGTATTTATTTTGTACTTGTCAGCCTGAGATCATTATTTCAGTATTCGGTATCAGTGAGGATATGAGTAGGTACTTCAGTGTTTAATGTACAAAAGTGCCGTCAAGAGGTCAAACGAGAAAATAAATTGTAGTATTTTAGTTAAAAAGAGTGAATTAGCTTAAATAACATAGTAGAGTGGATAAATAAAGAAGTATAGCAAGAGTGGAAAATTATCCACAGAGCTAAGGGCATAGTTAAAAAGTGGGTGGGATAGGATGCAGGAGTGTGGGGTTGGGGTACAAGGGCTCAGAAAAGTGAAACTGAAAGAGTAAACTAGTTTAATACGAACGATACCTAACAATTGTTTGCCGAGGTATAAAGAGGACACATAGGCTTCAGTCTGACACCAACATACTTTCAAATGTCTCTGTTTTTATGTTTCCTTTTTGCCGGCAAGTGTTCCCTGCGCCCAAGTTTCCTCTTTATCTGTAAGTCTCCTCTTTTATCTGCAAGTCTTCTTTTTATCTGCAAGTCTTCTCTTTATCAGCAGGTCTCTTCTTTATCTGCAAGTCTTCTCTTTATCTGCAAGTCTTCTCTTTATCAGCAGGTCTCTTCTTTATCTGCAAGTCTTCTCTTTATCTGCAAGTCTTCTCTTTATCTGCAAGTCTTCTCTTTATCAGCAGGTCTCTTCTTTATCTGCAAGTCTTCTCTTTATCTGCAAGTCTTCTCTTTATCTGCAAGTCTTCTCTTTATCAGCAGGTCTCTTCTTTATCTGCAAGTCTTCTCTTTATCAGCAGGTCTCTTCTTTATCTGCAAGTCTTCTCTTTATCTGCAAGTCTTCTCTTTATCTGCAAGTCTTCTCTTTATCAGCAGGTCTCTTCTTTATCTGCAAGTTTCCTCTTTATCGATAAGTCTCCTCTTTATATGCATTGGATTTTAGGTAGAGGTTTCTAGTACAAAACTTTCTCTTTGAGAAGTCAGCGTTTTAGGTCCACTTTTCTTGATCTACAATCTTTTATATACTGATTCAACATTCCGCCTTCTGTCTAATGCATTATTCTCACGAGGTGGATAGATCTAGTGTTACAAACATATAAAGCTAGATGAGAACATAAACTCATCGAGTCAATGGCGCAGTGTATCAGTTACGGCGGTTATCGCGAGATAACCGAACCAAGCAACGTCGAGCGTGGCTGCTGCTTGGATGGGTGACCGCTGAGCCGCTGAGCGATCCTGTCCTTGCAAGCAGCCCGCCTGTCCGGCCGTTGGTGGTGGTTCGGAAGTCACCTTTAAGCCGTTGGTCCCTAGGTTAAGTGTTAGAAAGGGCTTATTATCTCTAACTTCGCCTTGTAAAATAAAGACATTATTTGACTTTTTACTTTTAAACTCACAGATACACAGACAGAAATTTTAATTAGTAATAAAATATAACCAGTTTTGGGCTGGAATTACATTCACGTTGACTACAAGAATTTGCTAAATCATTTTTCCATTTTTTGTTTATAGGATGGACATCCCATCTTCTTCTGAGTATTTTTTGGCAAAACTTTCCATAGAAATTTGAATTTTAATTAAGCAACATGGTTACACAATCTTTTCATCTGACACCTATGAAACTGCGTTTTTTAGATGCGTATCATTAATTTTTATTGCTTGTATTTGTAGCAACCCGAATCACTTAGCAATTTCAACCCATATTGCCAATCGCTACTCGCTCATCGCTTGTATTGTAGCCGAAATCTCATACATCTGCAGATTCATGATATTACTTTAAAAATAATGTAATACTGTTACTGTTATGTTACTGTTTTTATTAATACGCCCGTTATTTATTAAAAGTGAAACATTCAATCTTTTCTTAGAATCGGATTGGTTCATCCTTGAAAGTCAGTTATTCATTTTTTAGGTTTACTAAGATTTTAGTGTGACTAGGTATGGTTATTATAGTGTATATTATGTTGAGTATATGGTATGTATTGAGTATATATTTTATTGTACTACTTTATATATACCTTGAATGATTTTGTAAGTCAGCTTTGACCACCAAGATGGTTATTGTTATTATAAAACTTATATCATGGCTATAATTTGGTATAAAGCGGAAGTGAAATGTTTTAGAAACTTTTAATGATTTGTGATAACTTACACTTGTTTTGGCTAAGCCCAAATCTCTAGAGAGATTGGCACAATCTCACTTTTGTCTGCCTGCAGACTGTAAAAATGTTATTTATTGCAGGATATCTCGAGAATGAAATGAGCAAATGACCTCAAATTTTGCATGCAACTTCAGCGAAGCTTGTTTATAACCAGATCTGGTGTACTCCTACCTTGTAATTTTTCAGGATTCAAAGTGGTAGTCATTAACTAAATTTGTTCAGAAATTAATATAATTTCGAACTAATTTATATGTAGTAAAATATATTTATTTTAATTAATTAACTTATAAGCCATTGAAATTAATTTAATGTGTCCTCATTCTGGAATGTCAACTAAGTAGTGGCACCCTTAAATTTACTTACCTTCCAATTGTGCCTGGAGTAAAATTTTAATTTTGAATTACAAAACAGAATTTTCCAACAAATATATACACCAGTGATACTGTTAAACCTTTCTAACAAATCTTTATATTAGAACGAAACAGAATAAGATAACACAGCAACTGCAAATTCTGTAAGAAATCTTATCCTTTGTTGTCATTCCCGATGGAGCGAATCACAATCAGAAGTATCCAGAGCAGATCTGAGAAGTCGTGAGACAAGAGAGTTCTACTTGTCACAGGTTGGAGTATAATCCCCTTGGGTTTCACGAAAGCTAAGAATGATTAATATTCGAAATTGCACCAATGGGGAAACTGAGGATTTCACTTCCTCGGATTCGAGCAGTACCACTTTGTCGTTTAGAATGAAAACTTGTGTGCATTGACAAATTCATACTTCCTAATTTTGTATTGCGTAAAATAAGTTTAATGTATTAAAAGGGCAAAAAATTTAGTTAATTTAAATCAATAACAAACAATTTAAAATGTACATTAGTTAAACATAAATAGAATCAAAAGCAACCACATTTAAAAAATTGTTGCCTGAGCATTATTAAAAGCATTGATTCTGGGCAGTTCGAAGGAAATTGTGTTTGATTGTCTGTCTATCTGTCTGATGCACTATATCTCGAGAACAGTTTTGGAAAGAATACAAAACGTTAGTATAAAAGTATGTTTTTACCACAGTAGTATACCCATTGATTTACAAATTTTCAGGGAACCAGTTCGTGAGAATTTAATGAAAAAACTTAGGTATACAAAAATGTAAAATAAGTCGTGTTGACATCAATTTAGGACCTTTATTTAAATGTTCCTAAATATACATGGAACGTAAAGGTTCTAGCACGTCCATTATTGAGACATTTTGTGTGGTCAGTGGATAGAGACAGACAAGCTATTTTTTACAACATGAATTGATTAGTACAATACAAAAATTATGAGAATTTCTTTCACTAATTACAAATAATACTTAATTCACGCCCTATGACAACCAAGACGCCTTTGTCAGTATTGCAAAGCAGATTCTGACTAGAATAAAAGAAACGATGGTTAATTTTTTTAGGATCAAAAATTTATAACAAAGACTCAATCATGAAATTCATAAACTATTAATTGTATTAGATTCTACTGGTTATAACTTAATTGAAGGTGTTTTAACAGTGTAAAATCAAATTCATACAAAAAAGAGTATAAACTGAATTTCACTAACCTTCTGTACATTAATAAAACTTAATTAAAAGTCCAACTTAACTCTTAGTCACAGCAGCTATACAGAAAAGATCATAATATTCTCAAATTCTTCACCATGAAGATTAATTAATTAGAATATTTCTTACTATGAATGTATTTGTAACTTCAAGAATTAATCACACTTAAGACATGAAGCTCAAGACACAGCCCCGGAGGGACTACACTCAATACCTCAACTTAAATGTGCCAAGTACAACTCCTAAGGGCTAAAACACTTTTGTGACTCTCTTCCTCAAATCTGTTTCCTCGATACCCCCTCCACAATGTTACATCCCCTCTCTGGTGGTACTTCACAATATGTCGAATATCTCCCTGAAATGTTTCTTGAAATTCCCCACGAGAGCTGAGAATTGACATTCAGACTCAACTGAATCTTACCTCCACGAGTTTATTTCTTTTATTTATTCTGGGAGACCATATCATGTGTTTACCAGTGATATCAATGGTGATTTAGAAGATCATTTTAGACTAGCAGTTTTAAAATATTTATTGGAAATACAATAAGCACGTTATATCTATAATTTGCATCTAGGGAATAGCAAATTGTAACTTTCATGATTAATAACGTTTAAGATTATTTATCAAGACATCAAAAATATCTCTACTGTTTGATAATCAATTTTGTTCTAAAACAGGTTTTGTATTTCAACCTAATCATCCTCTTATATTGCAAGTGACATTAATTCCAGTAAAATATTAGAGTTTTTAACGTATTTGTTCCCTGGGATTTTTTGGAAATTTCGAGATGTCCTGCAGGAAGATAGACAGATATGCATGTCCATGTGATGTGCAACCTTATGGATGTCCAGGAGCAGCACATCACTAACCGCAAATGTCGAGATTCTGGGGTGCAAGGACAATTCGATAGGTCTAGTCTACTGCGGGAGATGACTGTTGGAGTTGGTGGGGTTCGTGCCCTAAGTATTAGAGGTTCTTGCTAGCCTCAACAAGGGTGTGCCACCCCCTGCCAGCTTCGACTGGAGAGGCTGGTTTAGAGCTGGCCTCCCCTTCTTCCGGGGGGATATGACTTTGAGTTTAGTACCCTAATTCTTCCTCATGGATCTCGATAGGACGCAGCCCCTACCCACTAGACTTAACCCATCCTGAATGTCCTGTCACTCTGGAAGCAGTGCTAAGGTCCTTATAGGACTAAGTGCAAATTATAAGCTTCTTGTCCTGAGAGAGCAAAAAAAAAAGTAAAAAGGTGTTACTAAGTTGAGTGGTAAAACTTATGTTACCATTGTACTCAGTTTGTTTACAAATTTATTTATCCTTCTAATTTTCTTGTTGCTATCATGGTTATCCATAAAACCAATGTTAAAATATTTGCTAACGCTCAGCCAAAACCCATGGAGTAACATGCACCAATCGAACTCAGTGCTTACATAGAAATGAAGCTTAATGCAATATTTAAAGTCTATAGGTCAATTCGTTTTTGAGATATCGTGTGGACATCCATATAGACATACAGACAGACAAAATTGACATTTTTCCTCCCTCTTGAGTGATAGAGCTCGCTACAGCTCAGCCAACAACTTACAGTATAAAAGTTTATTTCATCTGAAAAAGCTTCCTGCAAGGATCAGTGGAGTTTTTTTTTTTTTATTAATAATTTTTACAGCTCTTTTTTATTAAGAATATTCTGTTAAAACTTACTAAAGTTGTTCCTCCGCAGATCCCTATACCTATCTATGAAAAAAAGCAAAATACACTTTTTTCAATACTTCAAAATTAACGGTGTTTGATACTATTTTTAACAAAAAACAAATTGAATTAATCTTTATGGAATGTGCTCATGAGAATCTTCGTCTGCGATATAGGGGCAAGACGATTAACATTTTCACGGACAGTCAGGCAGCGCTGATGGCGCTGGATTCTTGCGCAATCAAATCAAAACTGGTTTGGGATTGCTATCAGACCGTTTCCTCCCTTGCCAAAATCAACAATGTAACCATTTGTTGGGTTCCTGGTCATGAGGGGATTCCTGGGAACGAAAGAGCTGATGCCCTGGCCAACCAGGGCTCAGCAACAATTATGACGGGCCCTCAACCATTCTGCGGTGTTCCAAGGTGTGAATCCTCTAGGGTTGTCTCGAAATGGATTCGCGCGGAGCATGGGAGAAGGTGGAGGTTGCATCCGGGTTTGAGAGTGAGTAGAATGGTATTACAGTCACCTTCCCCCAAGGTGGCTTCGGACCTTCTCTCATTAAACAGATCAATGTCTTCTAAGGTCACTGGTCTCATTACGGGGCATGGTCACCTGAAGGAAGCATCTACACAGAGTTGGCATCCTTCAGGAGGATCCGCTCTGTGGAAGGTGTAATGAGCAGGAGGAGACTGCTGAGCACCTGCTCTTTGATTGTCCTGCAATAGCAAGAGAGCGGTATGCCATCTTTGGTAGCTTGAACAGGGGTGGTGAGTTTTCCCAGGAGGACTTGATAGGTTGTTTTCGGCGGTTTGTTGAACTGCTGAAGTTGTAGACTGGTAGGCCTCACGGTGTTTCCGGGGTGCGCAAAAGGCCCTTGAGGCTTAAGTGCATGGCAGTAGGCCGCCCCAAGGAAAAAAAAAAAAAAAATCTAAAGGCACTTTACTACGCAGAAAGTGATTGGAGCTCGATATTCATACTGAGAAAATCTCTTCAACTAGACTAGACTGAACAGCTGCTGGGTAGAAAAACACAGTTCCTTTGTAGCCTTGGTGTCTGTTGTCTAAACGAAGCAAGGAGTTTATTCTGTATATCTTTGTCACTGACTTTATATGGATCTTTTCAGACAGGTGTGAACTCCAGATTCCAGGAGTCAATCTGCACTAGATGGAAGGTGAATAGAGCTTAACTCAATATGTGAGTAGAGCTTTTTGAAAGCCAGGAAGAACTTGGGTCTTATTATGTGCATCATCTGATTTTTCAATGACAAATTTCCTGCCTGATGCTTTACAGATACTTGGTCTGAAGCCATTTTTGGTACACCACTTGTATCTGAAGATACACAGATGCAACAACCAAGGATGCATAAATCCTTTAGAGGATAGTCTGGAAGTCTCCTAAGGTGTTTACAGTACATGTACGAAAGGAGGTTTGACTTCTGCTCTGGTGGTTTTGAGGTTCATCTCATTGTACTGTACTACAGAGCTTTCTCTAGCCTGGATCTATCAGAAGAAAATATAGAAATAAAAGTTCTGTGTGAGAACTTTCACATGAAAATGCTATTTGTTTATCCTTGTTTTGGTGTACGTGACCCAGTAAATTACATTTACTGGCTCGTAAACATGTTAAATTAAAATTTTTCTGTCATGGTTTGGTTTTTTCCAGAGCGACATTGTTCTCACACTTAGCCTGTGCCTATGAACCGATTATTCTCAAGCATTGAAAGCTTGTGCTTCAAGGCTTTTTTGTATGATTGATTATTCTACTTTTACTCAACCAATATCAATAGCCATTGTGTAGATTGATATAACCAAGCTATTTTTCTTTTTTTAATATTTATTTATATTTTTATATGTATTTCTATCTATTTTACAGCGGTGAGTGGAACTTCAATTTTTAAAAAAAGGTTTTCATGTTAAGAGGTTGGTTAAAACTCCATAAAACACTTTTTTCTTAATTTTCCATTATTGTAAAGCTAATATGGCCTCTGGAATATTACAATTTTCCAGCTCCATTCTCCAGTATGAATTCCATTCTTAGCCCACATCACTGAACAGGGTTGAGAATAAAATTGATATTGCGTCATCTTCTATTCTATTTTGTTGTAAATAGTCCACAATATCACTATCAGAGTACAACTCATGAGTCTGAAGAAGGGATCAATAAAATAGGAAATGTTTAGAGCTTTGTCTTTTAATTCTAAATAAATTACAGAATTTAGTTTACAGGTGCGATAAAGCTTAACAAAACAAACCTGCCATTTATAGTACCTATATACAACAACTGCAGCTATAACATCAAGTATAAACATAACAAAAAACATTAAAAGTGATGTTAAAAAAATAAAGTGCTTTTAATATCACATTTGTTAAAAAAAATAATAAAAGGCTAATTAAACGTAAAGAACAAGGCCCTTATGGTATGTATTTACTTTGGTCATTTTTTTGTAAGTTTTATATTTATAATAATACCTCAATAACTAAAAAATCTAGTCTAGATAGGATTAAAAAAATAATCTCACTCTTGACACAAAGCTACGCGATAATGTACAACGATAACGCAGAGTACAGCTGGGAGTACCACACTGGACAGCCGAGAATGTTTTCACACAAATGCATTGTTATTCGCAGTTATTTACAAAGACGACAAAATCAATAACATATTGACTTTCAGGAATGATCGTGTTCTTTGAAATGTTGATGAGATTCCTGGATAATTTTGAAACGGCAAGAGAAAGTTTTAAGTATATCCTTAAGTAGGCGAGACTTTCTAAAACGAAAAATAAACTGAACTGTCAATAAATAAATATATTCCTAATTTCTGTTTGGATTGTAGATTTTTAAACCTATACCAGTCTTAAAGCTGAAATCACAATGTTATTTGACTACTTGTCAACAAGTAAAAGCTATAAACGTTTGGACGCTTAAAGTTTCAAGGTTTGCGAGATGATTTCTGCAATCTTGAGAGCGCTATCTCCGGCCAGGATCTCTCTGTGGTTGCCCTTCACTGACTGAATGTTGACTGGCTGACTGCAAATCTGTGGGAAGACGATGTTGATAATTAATAACAAGCTTTTAATATATGTTTTTACAAAATTATCAATACAGTATGTAAGACTAAATAAAAGCATTATGAAAAATTGAAGATAATATAGCTTAAAACTCTGATACCAAAACATACCAGAGTACAAGAGTATTTAGAAGAGCATGGTATATAATGAAGAAGGTAGTGAAAACCTTACAAGAACCTGAGAAGAAGAAATGATATTCAGAATCAATATGAAACTAAGCTTTTTAGTGGACAGTAAGTACTCACTGTCATTTAGTTTAATGACAGTAGGGTTAATTGACAGTGGGTTCCTCAATTTATATAAGGATTGTGATTTTCCTGATGGTGCGGCAAAGTGTGGGTTCCGAAATATCAGATGGTTGGTTCTAAAGATAGGAGAGACCAGATGGTTTGTTCTAAAGGCTGGGATTTTAGACATTCAAGTGGATCAATCATATTAATGCCTTCCAGGATTCCAATGGATTCCAATAGCCCAGAAGCTTTAAGATAACTTTCCAGTCTGGTAAGTAAGCTTTCTCTTCCAACCCTTAGAAGTAAAGTAGTCAAAATTTGACTAATGAGTAAATTTGTGAAGCATTTATCGAAATGACATCTCTTAATGTACTCCTATATATATTACAATTTGATATCCAGTATGATTGATTGATTGATAAAATTAGACTCCAACATCAGGAAGATCTGGCCTATAAGAGCTTCGAGGCTAAGATACCCCCTGATCTATGGAAAATCCTATGACCAGAGGCTAGGTAATTTATAGCTGGATGATCCTGGCAGCCGAGGGATCGTAGAGGTTATGCTGGCAAAGTTGTGTACATTCAGAGACCAGAAATCAACTCAAAAAAGTTTGTTGGTTCCCTAAAGAAAAGTTTATTGCTTTTTCCTAGCAAAATAATGGGCCTATTTCCTATTGCTTATTGTTTTATGGATAATGGAAATAATGGATAGTTTCCCCTGAAACTATCTTTAAAATTATTAGTTTCTTGGAAATGAGATTGGCTTTCACTTTGTGTACATACACCAAGATCTTCAACTTTGAAAATAAATAGAGAAGATATTTTGTGCCAAATCATATTTAGTTTTTCCTCTACCTAAGTATACTGGAGATTGTTACATATTTACAAGGATAAAGGTCAATATGAGTAGTGACTGACCGGGGCTAGTCCGTAGTCTTTGCCGAGCGAGACGTAGTTGTCCGTGGCCTTGATAAGGGTGACAGGGCCAGTGTAGGTCCCTGAGGGCTTGTAGGCATCGGCAGCTACCAACTTCTTGTAGAAGGACTCGGCGGCTGCAGCCAGTTCGGACTCTGGGAATGGTGTAGAGCCAGACAAAAGCTGCGTGGCAAGCGACAGCCGCTTCTCCCATCCTGTCAGCGCTTGCATGTCCTTCTGGATCTGTCACAGCACAAAAATAATCAGATCACAGCTTCCCACTCTTCGTGGCTTTTTGGGCAAACATCCCCGAAGCTAACAAAATCAAACGATAAGGTAAAAAAAGTTGTTATATTCTACAATTCAAGAATGACGCTTCTAGCCTACCTTGATGAAGTCGACGTCGTCCTTGAACAGTGAGATGAAATACGTGAGGGCGTCAGCGTCTGCGTTCTTGTTGTCTGGTTTCTGTCGTGCCTTGTAGTTACCGGTGTGGGAGGCTACGTAAGTGGGCGAGCCGTCAAGCAGCACCAGTGTTACCTTCTCCTTGCTCTTCTCTAGTAAGAGGGCCATCTCGAAGGCCACACAGGCGCCAAATGAGTAGCCCGACAGGACGTAGGGTCCTGACTTCTGGACAGTCTTCACTTGCTGTCATACAAAAAGATTTTTAATAGGGATTGTTATTAAAATTACCAATAATGTTTTAAATCTACTTAATTATATATTTTAATTCAAAGAAGTAGTCTCAAAGTCTTACACCAAATTCATGCCAGGATTCTTTCAGACCTGTTTTAAGTGATTCTAATGAATTTAATCCTGTCTTGGAATTCTCGAAACTCTAGCAGAGGTATGAAATCATACATTACTTTTTGAATGTTAAAATGGATGCCAGTTATTTATATAAAAAACAAAACACCAAAGATACATAAAACATTTTCATTAGAATATTTCTCTCAATTCTTTGTACTTAACAATAAAATATTTAATTGTATCAATGTTTGATGAAATTAAAGCATTATGAAAAAAAGTGTTATAGTGTATAACACGATATAAATGAACATATCCATACATATAACTTTTATTTATCAAGTAACTGTTGAAAAACATTACATGTTAGCAAGGATTTTTTCCAGAGATGGCAGGTCTCAACAAAAAAGATTTATTTTGTCTCAAATCTGCAATATTTTATATACTTAGAGCAATAAACTAATGGCTCTGCATGACTTATAAAGAGGAGCTGCTATACAGTCTGTCTGGTAGAGTAAGCAAATTGAGGCAAATCTAAAATCTATCAAGCAAAAGCTTCAGGCATCATAAAAGAACTCCTCAGCAACGTATTTGGAAGAACTTGCTGCAAGACAAACCTGTATGTAGAAGGCGGCAAGTTTCTGGATGGACTCTAGTGGAGCCTGGGTGGTGCACTGCAGACCGTACACAGGACAAGGCAGCTGGGCAGCCAGAGCCTGCAGAGCAGTCACTACACCTTCAATAGGGTGGACGATGAAGATGGGGGTTCCACTATTAGACTTGGACGGCAGTTGTTTGAGAGTCTCCTTGGGTACCAGCTCGGCAGCTTGGAATTGTACCTGAAAAACAATAATATTTTAGTCATTCTTCCGATGTGATTTTCATGGATTTTAAATAAACTAGTACGAAAAAAGAATTAATTTTTAAATCCCTCCTCTCTTACATGGTCAAACATGCTCGTCCGACACATTTGCTGAACGTGTTGGTGAAGTAGTCTGATTTTCCATACTTTACCATCGATGGCTTTTAAATTTATGGATAGGAAGTTACATTTAAAGATGTTAGATTACCATTAAGTAAAAGTTTGATCTGATTTTATCCACAGATAACTACATCCATTCTCGACCCTGATTCCCACCTCACATATCCGGCAGAGATTGGAATACTATCCATCTTTGTTGAGTGAAGATTCCAGAGGTCTTAGGACTTTGACACGAAGATGACTTTGACATTCCTTGCCTGTGGTTTTGAAGACTATAAATCAACAGATCAGATATATCACAAGCAGGAAAGGACATCAAAAGGATATCCAGCATTACCAGAATTCCACGCTTCCTCTTTATCAAGTATTTTTGGATCTGTCATAATTTCCTATCCTTTTCAGAAGTAACATTTCTAATTGTTTACAAATTAGATTCAGTTTCATATCCAAGGTGGCTTTATGAAGTCCTGCTATGAAGATATGCTTATTTGAGCTTTCTAATCATCCTTAGTTAACGAAGTTTTGGTCTTCCTTGAATGAACACATACCTGAGTTGTGTCTTTGACAGGAGCAGCATCTGTTGCAGTCGGAGCCTGAGTTGGGGCAGCCTCACCACCGTCTCCTCCAGAGGACAGCTCCGACAACTTGCCGAATGTCAGGCCTCTGATCTCCTGAGCACTCAGAACCAGGTCGTAGTTCCGCTCCAGAGTCTGCTTGATCTCCGCACCCATCAGAGAGTCCATCCCCAGGTCGGCCAGAGTGTTGGCTGGGTTTACCGTCTTCACGTCCTTTATACCTATACAATAACGAGTTGGACTTAAGTAAATAGACAACTAAATTTATTTTGTTACAAATATTTTATTTTTTCCTACTTTCTGATTTCCTTAATTTGAGCGTTAACTAAAGGACAAAAAAGTGTTTTAATTCCCTTTATTCTTAAAGAATATTTTAAGTACCAAACCAATCTAAATATTTATACTTTTAACCGTTTCAGTGTCAACATCCGTTTTCACAGATGTTGGTAATATGTAAAAGAAGAGCCAGCGTCCATTTAATCAGATGTCTATAAAATATTGTAAACATCAAAATAAAGTCTAATGTTTGCAACATTGTTTTTTAGGGTATAAGTGCTTAACTTTTGCATTAAAGAGTTTATATGTGTATATTTTCTTTATTTATGAATTATAACCAAATCATGAAATATTGAAATTAGATCTTTTCATATAACCAAGTTTAACAAGTTGTTTAATAAGATAACTCATTGAAGTTATGTACCATAATAACTATGGGTGAGAACTGTAACACCATCTGCTATGTTGCAATTAAAGAAATTTTAACTGCATATTTATTGGAGTAAAATAATTTTAAAAAATAATTCAAACGTGTCAAATTTTATTACTAACATATATTTTATTAATGCATGCACACACAGTAAAATAAGTTCCTCATTAGTTTAAACTATATTACCATGAAATAAATAAAAAATAAAGTGTTTCAGTCTAAAATGAACAAAGTTATAGCATTTAATGTGGGCAGCTGTAAAACATTGAATTTTGGCTTTGCTCTGTATGTATGCTACAGCATAGGACTTATACCTTGGTACTTTTTGCAATGCTTCCTAGAAAAATGTCTGGCACTGAAAGGGTTAAAAGGACTTCCAAAACATGAATTAGCTTCCTCCAACTTTTTCTAACTTTCTTTTCTAAACTTTTGAAATCAACATCAACAATTATAATTGGTAATTATTCACGGATTGTCTTCATGGTTTATGAAACAATACTTGAAAACTGAAGTTATTGTGAAGACAAACAATTTTTACAGTTAAGTAAAAAAAGTGGTAAAACTATTTTAATTAGTTAAGAAATTATTTATTGGCTGTAGGAGTCGGAAAGTATCTTCACCTTATACATTAATGTATGTGTATATGTTTTGTGGACTTACCGAGAATGTTGCCGACAGCTTCCAGCAACCCAACTTGGTTCGCTTCACCTCCGCTCTTCCTCTTCTCCGCCAACACCATGGAGGCCAGAACAGCGTGGGGTTGTTGCAGGAACTTGTCCATGGTGGCCAGGCAGGAGGACATGCGCTGCGGGAGAGTTCCCCCCACCACGGTCTCGTTGTCTCCCATCGTTTCCAGGATCAGACCTACATCTCCGATAGCACCCCATTGGATGGCCACCTGTACACGATTTACTATTTAATCATTTTGAAAATATTATGATCTTTAAAAGTGGAAGTTATGGAAGGTTTTACTTATCGTGCTTGTTTACAGACAACTTCCGAGTTCGAGCAATGACAAAATTGACAATAGTAAATGAGCTTGAAAAATTGAATAACTGTATTTAACAATAACTGAATTTCCGGATTTAAGAACTGACCTTTTTCACCATCAGTGTTCTCGGGAGAACACCAGACAACAGGAATGACTAGTCCCGAGTACTTAATCAACTCGTGATTGGCTTTATTACAGTAACAAGCACATATAGACAAAGTAACACTTTGATAACCAAATCTCAAAACACAAATTTGACAACATAACTTCTAGGATAACCTCCTTGAATTTGATTTAATAAAGTTTACAAATAATTCCTCCATGAGGTATAACTGTGGTAAAAATCTCTATTAGACCGGTTTTACATTTCAGAGCAATACACTTACAAAACAAGTCTAACAGATAAAAAAGCATGATAGTTTTAATCATATGAAAACTTCATTAATCAAGAAATAAAACGTACAGTTGGTTTCTCAATATGACCATCAACTAAAATAGTATGTTTTCATTAGTCAATTAAATGTCTTAAGAGAAATCTGCTGAAATAGAGCAGTAAAACTTCTTAAATGTTTTTCAATGTAGACAGTTCTTTTATTCATTGATAGACAGTTGGATACACAGACATCTGCCAACAATTTTTTTTCTGTATTTTGTTGTTTTTTTTTTTTTTAGTTGGCAGTTCTGTGAGAAACAAATTAGTAATTTATTTGATAACACAATGTTTCTTGTTATTACAACAGGTAAATTTGTTAACTCTAAAATACTATTTATTAGCTCTAAAATATTATTATTTTTCTGTGTATCTTTCTAAAACTCTTGGATTATTAACAAAAATTGAAATGTGTAAACAGAGTTGATTGGATAAACTGAGGTTCAGAAGCAAAGTACAAGTCTAAAGCCAGAATACTTACTCCCGGCAGTCCGGCGGCCTGGCGTGCCTCACAGATGCGCTCCATGGCACTGTTGGCCAGGCCATAGTTCACCTGCCCGGCGTTACCTCGGCCACAAGACACCGATGAGAAGGCCACAAAGTAGTCCAGTTCGGGACACAACTTGCGGGAAATGGCGTCCAGTTGCTTGGTGCCTTCCACCTTGGGCCGGCACACTGTCGCGAAGTCTGCGGCGCTCTGGTTCTCCATGAAAGCGTCCCTCAGAACCTGTTGGATTACAAAAGCTTAGTTACATGGACCCAACTTGTTGCAAAAACACGCATGGAAACAGTGTACAGTTGCGTGTTTTTCATTTTTGGCCAACACAAGTGTGCGGCACTCCTTGAAAGCAATAAACCAATAGAAGAGAGATCAAGGGACAATGCTATGGATTGCTGAAGAAATCGTCCTAAAAATATGTCAGATTTGATTAAAATTAAATTTATAACCAAAACAACAAAGTAATTAAATAGTATTCAGTTTTTAAATTTTAATTCTTTTTATGCATCATAAATTGTACAGTTTTCCTTTTGAATCCAAATGTTACATTTAATATAATTTAATGAACCTTTCATAATAAATTAGGTGTGTCTAAAAAGTAAGTACCATTAAGAAATTTTAAAATAATTTTTTAAGAATATTTCATTTTTCACCTTCACCTACTTTATAGCATTGTTTCCAATATTTTTTAAGCCTTATTCTGCCCATCCTTATGGGTCACCAGTGAGGAAGATCTTATCAAAGATAATAAAGGAGGAAAGTCGATACAGTACAAGATCGATTATACTGATAAAAAGACCTACGGTCAGACAGGATTTAAACCTTCACTTTCCCTAACTCAGAACCAAACTCCAATGCCTTTAGACTGTTAGGCCATCGGCTCTACAATATCATTATAGTTGAGGCACTTGTCATAATGAGTGACCTTCGTATCTAAACCTTCCTCAATGACAAATCCTTGACAGGACCACAGTTTGTGATAACATAACTCTCAAAACTTGAGGAAATTCATCCAAAGCATTGTCATTGTGAGGTGTCTGTTCTGTCATTTTCCCAATCACATTCACTCAAAACAGAAGGCCTCCATTTTGAATTTCGTTGAGGACATTTGTCCATCCTTCTTAGAACCTAGCCACTTCCCTGCGGTTCCATCACTCTTTGTATTTTTAACCACTAAACAGACAATAGATTTTGACTACTAGATTGATATTTTGGAATCACAGTTAGTACTAGTTATACTACATGTCTGTACCATTGCTCTATGAAAAACTTCTTAAAAAATGACAATGAGGGAAACATACCACAGCCAGGTTGAAGATGCCGCCGACTGGGCCCAGTTTCGTTGCCTCCTTGATCAGCTGCTCGGCTCCCTTGGGGTTGGTAACGTCAGCAGTGGACACGAACACTTGGATGTTCTGCTCACGCCACCGCCTTACACACAGTGACTGGTAGCCGGTCTTCACTCCACTGCGAGATGTCAACACGATCTTCTTGGCTCCTCGGGTGATCATCCAGTTGGCCAATTCGAGACCAAATCCACCCAAACCACCTGCAACAGAGATCTTTCTTAGTCAAGAAATCTGGAAGCTAGGTTTTCAAAAACATGGAAGAACCTATACATATGCTGCGTTCATGTAAGAAGTAAACTTTTCATCCATGCTACCTTGGAAGGGATAAAGGCAATTAATGATCTCAAGCAACCGGTGTTGGTTGCCTTTCACTCCGGGCAGTCCCTTCCTCATCTCCTCTTTTTGTCTTTCTTTTGGTGATCAACGATAGCAAAAATTAGCACTAATGCTGACTTTACTACTATGAGTGTTACCACAAGACCATTTTATCTAAAAGGCATATAAAATACTCACACTTAAAACATATTTAAATCATTTGTTTATTCCCTTTTAGTTCCATACTAGTAAACTGATGCCATTGAGTAAAATTCAGTTTAGAAAAATTGTTTCTATATTCTACCCAGATTATTTTGCTTTGTAAGGGGAACAATTTACTATACTGTAAATATAAAAATAACTTTTATAAATAATTTTCTACAAAAATATTAATTAAATAATCTTTGTAACAACAAATACATCTTTTCAATTTTATCACATTGACTGCGGTGGATGCACCTTACTACTATCCCGGCTGTCCTAAGTCAGTACATAAGTAGAGTCGCTGTGAAGGTGTAAAACTAAAATAACATAAGTTTTGCTATAGTAAAGAGTGAGAAAATATTAAAATATATAAGATATTTCCATTATAGAAGAAGAAAACAATCACTACTATTTAAAATGTAAAGGTATGAGAACTTTTTATGTACCAACGTTTTTACGCATCTTCCTAATTTAATTTAACAAGGTTTGATCTGTTACATGGCCAACTATTCACTTTCATTGTAATCCTTAATAGTAAGTGGTAAGTAGGCCTACTTCAGATACAATTTAGCTCACCGGCTAGGATGTAAGATTTCTCCGGGTTCATGTAGGTGCGAGGGATGGCAGATACAGGCTTCACCTTGGGGATCAACTTCTTCTGTGGTTCTTCATCTCTGATCTTCAAGACAACTTTACCGATGTGTTTTCCGGACGCCATGAATCGGAACCCTTGCTCCACCTGGTTCTCTGCGAACACTGTGGCAGGTAGAGGCCTGACTGCGCCGTTCTTGATGCCCTCGGTCACCAGTCTCACCACCTCCTTCTTGTCCGCGTTGTCACTGCCTGCGTCAAAGAGGGCATCCAACAAGATGCCGTGGAAGGTTGTGTTCTTCAGGAAGAAAGCCATACCTTGAAAAAAGAAAAGAATATTGAAATATTCACAGTTTCAAAACTCATTAAGTCAATTAAAAATTATTACATACGTGATATTTAAAGGAATAAAGCAATTAGGTTCTTGAGAAAAACAATTTCAATGCAGTTGAATCATTCATACTGTCTGATTTCTATAGGATCTTATTTTGCAAAATCGTATAAAAATTGGCAATGTTAACATAGTAAATTATTAATTATTGTACAGTGTAAAACTTAACGTGCAAAGGGATAAGATCTTAACTTAATCATTAAATAATTCTTACTGACATCACTGGTAAATAAATACAAATTTTCCAATATTTATTTCTATTATTGCAAGGCCTTTCGGAATCAATGATTCCATCATCAGGCACTTCACAAATATAAAGAAATAAATATTGGAAAATTTGTATTTATTTACCAGTGATAGTATAACTTTTTATCAACGCTCCAAGATTCTTCATTTACTAACCTAAATTATTATTTAATTAATCGTTTTTCATTTAATGATTCTCTCTCCGAAAGATTAAATCGCATTAGTTGTGTTTAAACACTGCAACCCACCGATGACTCAATCCTGATACCGGTGAAGATAAGTTCGTTCTCCGCCATCAGACTACATTTTGTAGTCAGAATAGACAGAATTTGTATAATTGAGTAAAACCAGTGAAATTTCTCTGCACTCACCAAGAGCAGTGTTGTTGGAAAGATCCAGCTTTCCGATCTCGAGGAATCGTCCGTCCTTGGCTAGACAGCGTACGGAAGCTTGCAACATTTCGTGGGCCAGAGAGTTGAGCACCAAGTCGACTCCTCTGCCGCCCGTCTCTCGCAGAACATGCTGCTCAAAACTGGTGTCTCTGGAGTTGGCGATGTTTCTGTCAGTCAGCTGTAAATAACATCATCCAATATCAGTTTTGTTTTTTAAACACTACAACTAAAAGTGGGTACGTAAGTTGAGTACGTAGCCTGTCTGAATGTTAGACACTGCGTTGCTTAATAGCCAAAGTATTAATAACGTATTCTGTAACTAGATATGTGCCATAGTTTAATACAAAGAGTACAAATGTTATATTAACAAATGTGTTAACTTTTTATTCATAACAAATTCCACAAAAATGTAAGAAAATGGCTAATCTTTTTCAGTTCCAACTCAAAACATTAGATCCAACACCATTATATATTTCAAATGTTGAGTTTAGATCCTTTTCATCTTCTGCTTAATGTGGCATCTGAAATCTGACACTGATGAGAGAGAGAGAGAGAGAACACCCCTTCATCTAGATTACACTGAACAGCTGCTGGATAAACCAGATGAACTTCTTTTTGTTCAAGATGATAAAAACGATGCAGAGATTCATTTTGAACTCATCAGACAGAGGTGAACTCCAGATTCCAGGAGTCAAGTCTGTGACAGTGTCAGATTCCATACACTGCACTAATTGGAAGGTGAAATAGAGCTAAATTCAACATTCGCACTGAATCAATCCTTCCCACCATAGCTACATTATTCGTTATATTGTAAATTCTTTAGTAATAATTTCAGTCCAACCTTATTGGGAACTTTGAAGGGAATTTTGAAACTGACTTTTTCATCTTGGACCACGTTCTTCACTGATACACAATTCTAAACATTTGTTGTATAAATGTCTTTACAGGTAGGTGGAAAACATTCTGGTGTAAAATGTGCAGAGATATAGGGTTGGAAAGAATTTAGAAACAGACTGTGTTGGAGGAGTATCGTGGTAGAAAGCCAAGATTTACACACCTGAGGGAAGGTCTTCTTCAGGAATTCACGTTTCTCCTTGCTTCCGACTGTCGTGAAGACCTCGCAGCCCATGTGGAGTGCGATGGCGATAGCAGCTTGACCCACACCTCCTGTGCCAGCGTGAACCAGCAGACTGTCTCCGGGCTTCATCTTGCCTCGTACTACCAGCGCGTAGTAGCTCTGCAACAAACATCCAACCGTCAGTACTTCAACTATACGTGATATCATGATAACTATCATAGCACATTACATCTTAATGTGTGTATTTTCATAGATGAGGTAATTCCAAAATTCGTTTACTACACTCTCGATGCTAAATTTGATTTTTCAATTCTTTGTTTGAAGGTTATTTTTGACGATGGAAGGATTGTGAAGTAAACAGTATTTTTCCATCATTCATTTGCCATCGTTCAGTGAATGTCCGGAAAAATCCTGTTTCCTTCACAATCCTTCCATCGTCAAAAATAACCTTAAAACAAAGAATTGATTCTCGGTACGGACCCGGAACCAGTAAACAAATCAAAGACCTTGAGAGCTTGCAATTGATTTTTCATTTATAATAATGGATAAGTTACATATTACATTAAGTTTAAGATAAATTACATATTACATTACGTTTACAATGTGAGTTGGGAGCAGCACATCACACTGTACTATATTCAGTCAAATATTTTAAAATTAAAACAGCAAAGATCTATTACAATTTTAAACCTAGTTCATTCAATATTACAATGTCGGTTTCCCAAATATGTTTCTGAATATTTTAAATCTATCTGATGGAGTTGTGAGAAACACTCGTTCTGATTCGTATTTTTTCGTTTTGAGAATGCCTCAGCACAGGACTGAAGTATTTGATAAGTCATTCCATGTAATGGCTTGTAGGCTGTGGAATGCCCTTCCACAAACAATTACTTCCATCAATAGCCGTTCCCGGTTTGTGGCAACATTGAAAGTTATGTATCTTAAGCAGTGAACCGAGACAGGTCCAGTCTGAGATGCGTGTAATCCTGCTGTAGGCGTGAATGTAAGAATATGGGGATTTAGTAGGAATAATTAGTTTAGCTTTTGTGTAAATGTAAGTTGTATTAATTTGCAAATTTTTCATTTACGTGTGAAAATATATTAATTTCTGCATGTTATATAAACGTAATTATTTGTTTGATTATGTATTCATAAGGTAATATTTAATTTGTTAATTTCTTGTTTTCACAGGTTAAGTCCTAGAAAGAACCATGTAACCCTAATTTTCCCTGTATAAATAAAGAAATTTTATTTTTTTTCATTTCATAAGTGTATAAAAATGTTTAGTTCAGATTTCAAATATTTATATGGCTTCCACATTATGGTTCTGCCATACATGCGAAAGTTCTACACTGCTAATGTGTTGTTAGTTTCTAGTTTTCAATTCTTGTGAAAAGAACTGGAACTGGAAGCGATGCAAGGTGTCTGTTCTTCAGTTATAGCCATTTATCGTTCAGGACAAGTTTGGGCTTGTTTGTGTCACAATTGTCTCTTCTGCATGACAAACTAAAACAAACCACATTTTCGATTGAACGTACATAATGAAATTTTCATTACTACACTTATTTTGTGCCACTGCATTTTGTCCAGTGATCATTTGTGACGTGTCACACTGTTCCGCATTATTTATTAGCTCGAACGCACCGTGTCACATTTGTTGCCCCCCTTCCCTTAACATTTTTTTCTTTCCATATGATGTGTCATCAGATTTGGTTCAAATACTGGACTGTTAAAAATTTACAAAGATCTCATACAATAAGATGCATCAATACTTTACTTTCCAATGCAGCAATATTGTTAGAACAGCTCTAATTGGATCTGAATTTCTGTTTTCTGATTTAAATTAGCTAACACCCTTGTGGTATGCTTGCTACGTAGGAAACAGTGGGTGATATTGATGGTTCTTTAAAAAATAAACCTTTTGAGCAAAGTCTGGATACTCACAGTGGCGTAGACGACAGGGATAGTTGAGGCCTGCTCCAGGGTCCACTTCTCCGGTACCTCCCAGAGGAAGCCAGGATCAGCTAGGACGGTGGAGGCGAGACCACGGGCTGCTACCATGCCCATGACCCTGCGACCGATGGAGTCTCGTCCGGTAAATTCAAGACCCAGGATACAGTCCTGCAGATCACAGACAGTCATGCATATCATCTGGTATTCTAACCAAAATCTTTATTGCGATTACAGAGAGGTTATTCAGGAAATCGACAAATTTTTTACCCATTGAAGTAAACACAAGAACTGAGCTCTCAGAATCTTGGCAAGACCTTCATGCGGGATTTAAAAAAGGATCCTTATTTCAAATTAATTTCTTTGTTACAGTATAACCTCAAAATTAATTTTGATAACTATGCATAACATTATATAACATAACACGATTTTACCTGTCCAGCCAGGTCTCCAGGAAGGGCATCTGGTGGCAGTTTTCCAGTGGCCAACATGATATCACGGAAGTTGAGAGGAGCGTAGTAAACTGTGCAGAGTTCACTGTTGGGGTAGTCCTCTGGCCTGGAAATTGTGCAAATATTTAACTCATCTTGTTTTAATTTCCCTTAATCCTTGGAGAACATGGCACAGCCAGCTCATACTACTAAAAATGCTTGTGGCCTAGTGGTGATTGTAACGCTTGATTGCAAACTCGATTGAATCCAAAACTCCATCCATTAAAAAACTTGCAATTATATGTCCACTTTTAAATTATAGGTCTTAAAATAAATAAATGTTATAGTGAACAATTTATACTGCATTCTCTCTACAAATGTTAAAAATATCATCATTCTTTCTGACAGAACTCGTCTTCGATTTAATCAGTTAATTTCACAATTTGACTCACTTGTAGAAAGTTAGTGGACCCTCGATCCACTTGAGACTGGCAAGGTCACCGCGCGTGATGGCGTTGATGTAAGCGTGTTCCACCTGCAGGCTCGCGTCAGTGGCCTCTAGCTTTAAGTGGCGCATGGAGCCCCATACACCGCCGCGCAACACGTTGTGTACCAGCCCCTTGCGGAGCTGTGCTGCGTACTGCGCAGAAGTGGGTGAGAAGGCAGGTGCCTTTGCATCTTGGATGAACACCGCCCTGAGCGAAAAAAATCACAGGAGTGAAAAAGTGAGTACACAGACTTTCCTCTTGTTTATAATTTAATAATGAATAACTTTACAATGATCTCAACAAAATAACAGGGTTAAAATATAAATCGAAGAGTTGAAGTATATCACTGCTCACCTGACATTGTTGCCACCAGGTTCTTGCTTGATACAGTTCATCATGCCCACAAGTCCGAGCGTCTCTTCACCTTGGCTGACCAGCAACACGTGTTTTCCCTCAGCTTCGGACTGTTTGAGAGCCTCCTTCAACGTCTCCACCCAACTGAAGTTCTTCTCCGTCACACTGATGACCACTGGTGTTGGCTGGTCCACCACCTACCGAGCACAGTTGACTATATCATCTCAACTATTTGTCGTAAGATGAGAATGTAGAGCAACCGAACACAATGTCCACAGAAAATCAGTGATGGGTAGGAAAAGTCAAAGATGAAATGACAAATTCAAGAATGTGTTGATAAATTTAAGGAGCAGTGACAGAACCAAAGTAGGGATGGTAAATTCAGTGGTGAGGCAGACAGTAGATTGTTAAGGAAGGTAGCAAAATTAAATTTAAGAAGCAAAACCAAGTACAAGATGAGTAATTCAAGAAAAAGCAGAATTTATAAATGAAAGGTATATGGAAAGGAATTGAGAGCAAGAATAAAAAAGAAAATTACTAACGATTCCTTTGTAAGGTATTCAGTTGTCTCACAAATGATAACGTATTGACAAAACTTCTAAACAGTCAAGTAATAAAATAAAAAATGAAGTTTTTGTGACAAATTAGGTAACAATTATGAAATCAGTCTGGTTGTTCTAAAACCCTCAAATAGTCAAACTTGAACAACTCACCTTACGCAGGAGTACGTAAGCTCGGCGTTCAGCCTTGACCTTGGCAACAACTTCGAGTCCTGTGGCCTTGAGGGCAGCGTCTGGAATGTCGGGACTCTCCTCCAGGAGCACGAAGCCTCCAGCCTTGACACTCTCGACCAGGCTGGCCACGGCAGGGCTCTGAGCCACATCGGCTCCCACCGCCAGGTGACAGTTGGCTTCCAGGGCTCCCGCCGCTGCGTCTTTCTTGGTGGACTTGGCTCCCAGCGGTTCCGTCAAGGCGGCATACAATTCAGGGGCATTGGACGCCACAGTGTACTCAACCTGTCCACACAACAAATCCACTCTTTATTCCGGCTCATATAATTCAGCTGAAATTTCTCGGTCACCAATTGTTAAGTTGACATCTCGTGACAGAAAATGGACCTCCATTCATTAATTCTGTTCAAGGACCATTTTAAGCCTTACCATTTTCAGAATATCTTTGAACTAATACAATAACTTACTATAGTCTAAGCCCTAAAGACAGTGGATTTTCAGATTTGTCATTACAAAAAGACAATTTTTCAAAAACTGTGTGAAAAATGGTATCTTCTGTTATATATTTTTAACAATAAATTTATTTTACTTTGTGTATAACAACAAAACTTGCCATCAAAAAAATTTTAAAATAATTATTGTTTTATATACATTTTATAAATAATAAATAAAATGTTTAAAAACTGTATACACATTTTATTCAGATTAGTAGTTAGGAGCTTTCAAGTTATTTCAACATTGATCAAAAACTGATAAGAAATTTGGTGAATTTTAATCTTAATCTTAATTTTTTAAGAATTTTTTTCTTAGTTCACAGATTTAACATACAGCAGTTTTTGTCAGTTTTAAGGGTTTTTATAGAAAGAGAGAAAGATAATTTGAGGAGCTAACTTACACTGAGCATGGGTTCTGACTCCAGGATATCAATGATGGTGGGGGCCAGCAAGTTCTCAGGCATGCGGTCGGTTCCAAGTTCCACCACCTTCATCTTCAGAGCGCCACTGGAGTTTTCAAGTGCCAGCTGCACCAGCGATGTCAGGGCTTGCTGAACTGGCATAACCTGCACGGAACATTTATTTAGTCATACCGTTACATCATCCTTGTAGCAACTATTCTTCTGATAATACCGATGAAAGTTATTAAAATATCAATGTAAGATATTTGATTTGGAAGAGTCTTATATAAGATGAATTTATTATATACCTTATCATTGATGTAAGGTACGAAGGTGTACTGCTCCAGCTTGGGCGGGGCTTGTGTCTGCTGCCTGCGTGGCGCAAGGGAAGCCTTCATCCCGCGCAATTCCACACCACCGGACTTGATGACGTCGATGTCACGGTACATGTACACTGGCACTGTGGCCTCCTCACCCAATTGTGCGACCAACTGCTTGTGCTTGCGGGGGTCGATGCATACACGCTGCATGCGCGTGGGCAGGTACAGTTCCCGCGTGTTTAGGCCCAAAATGGAGAATTGCAGCATGGTATCAATGTAAGAGATCCAGTTGCCGATCCATTCCAGTTTTCCAGTTACACCTGAAATGAGAATTATCATTGTTCAGTGTTTCCGGAATGAATTGTTCTGAATTGTTAGTGTTATATCTTATACTACTTTAGACTTGTATCAAATGAATAATTTTTGACATTTAACAATTATTGGTACTTTGTTTGAAGTTTGTTTTTGTCTATGGAAGGATTGTGAAGGAAACAGAATTTTTCCGGACATTGAAGACCATCATATGAATTGGGATGAAGCCAAAATAATACATCGGGAACCTCATTTCTTCAAAAGGAGATTAATCAAGGCTTCATACATTAAATTGTCAGACCTACCAATCAGTCAACCATCAGTCGAGATTACGCCGCTTTGGTTGCCAATTCTGAAAAATGAACTAAGAAGAAAACCAAAAGTATCAAACAGATTAGATATTTGTAAAAAAAACCAATGTGGAGTCACAGTATGGTTTTAAGAAGTTGATCTAACATGAACCAACAATAAAAATGGTCCACTCCTTTCCTCATTTTAGCTGCCATCTTGTTATATGTCTACCGTGAATATTGCCATTTGTTATTAGCCTCTGGTCAGTCGTAGGTGGTTGGTCGACGAATGCAGACTATAATTAAGACCTGTATCCTGTAGTTCAGTTTTAATAATTAGTGTTGTGTTTAGTTTTTTATTAAGTGCATGTTTTAGAGTTAGTGAAGTTGACACACAACATGGTGGTTGTGATTCCTGACTTACGCTTGTCACAACGCTTGCAGATCTGGAAAAGTAGTGTTAATTATTGGTAAATAGACACATATGCATATCTTCCATTAAGTTTCATTTCTCCAGCAAAAACCCACCTTTGTTGTCAGCCTGCTTGACTCCTCGGAAGACTCCGGTATAGTCATAGCCACGGAGACGCAGGTCTTTGTACACATCAGCCTTCTCCAGATCCAGGAAGTCTCCACGGGGGACAGCAGGGGGTGGCAGATCCAGCTGCTCCTTCTCCACATCCTCGGGCAGGCGGACCCGCCCGGACACGGCCACAGAGCCACCCTCGACCAGCTCAAAGTCTCCAGAGTTGTCGAAGATGTTGATCAGGAACTTTACAGAACCTGTGGAATGAATGTGTGTTTACATCAATATTTTTTTTTAATTCCTTAAAATTTTATATACATTAAAAGTACTGTATTTTGCAGTAAATGTTTGGGTTAACCCCCAAGAGCCTTTGCTGATTGACTTCAAGATGTAACTGAATACTCTACTTACCATCCTTGGGCATGATGGTAGCTCTATGGAACTGCACGTTCTCCAGTATTACAGGCATGTCTTCAAAGTCTTTTCCTTGCAGTTTTGCAAAGGTCTTCCACACCAGTGTCTGTCAAGGGAGGAAAAAGCTACGTTATCAACAGCTGTATTTTTCTAACAGAACCATTACACAACTAAAACCACATAGAGGAAGGTAAGAATTTTCTGAACTTACTAAATAGCCCGTGGCTGGGAAAAGAACCCTTCCATCGATGGCATGGCCAGCCAAGAAGGCATCAGCTTCCTTACTTAGATCGATTTCTATCACACTCTCACCGGAACGGCCGCCTCCCTATAAAACAGCAAGCATCAATATCAATAGTGTGGAAAATCTGTTCTGCACTCCTTTTTATATGTCAGACCTTAAATTATGTGAATTGTCTGAAACAATCTACAATCATTAATCAGTGCCTCAGATGGTCCTGATGTTTTTTTTACACTCAAACCAATGGTACCTGTTCTTGTCCTGAACACTAATTTCAGTCATGTTCAATCTGAAGCATTATTTTTGCCTAAAAGCCTAAAATAAACATTTAAAAGATGAAGATCCGTACCTTGCCAGAGAAGTCAGCGACGCTCCACTCATTGGAGTGATCCCACTCTATCATGGAGGCGAGCATTGGAGTGGTGCGAGCCACGGGGAACTTGACCGAAGGATAGAGGTTCTGGAACTTGGGCTGCGCTCCAGCATTGAAAGCCCTGGACACATTCAAACATTAGTCATGGCAGCATGGAAGTTTTGGTGCTTCTAAACTGTTTGATGTTGGCTTCTCAATTACTTTATCTTCACTGTTTCAACTAAATAATTTGCTCTAAGAAATTACTGACAACTTACTTTCCGAGGTTGGTGAGGATGAAGGTGAGGTTGTCGGGATGGAGACGCTTGACGAGTCCGATATTGGTGCAGTTGGGGCCGAGGGAACGCTTGAGGATGGCCTGCAGTAGGCAGTGAGGTGCCACCTCCAGGACTATAGCACCGTCCGGCACGTGCTGCAGAGCCTCGTGGAACAGCACGGGAGAGAGCAGGTTGTTGACATGGTACGCAGCGGATGACTGCTGCGCAAGAGCTGAGCCCCACGCCGCCTCGGGGATACTGGAGCTCACCCAGCGCGGTGTGCGGGGCTTGGGCCTAGGGATGATCTGCAACAGCATCGACAAGTGGTTAAAACTGGTGGTTCTTAAAAAGTTCCACATTAGTTGGACAATCTGCACATAATATCTGAAATCAAAATTTGTTGACGTTGACATATGCAGTGTTTACCTCAGCAAACATTTTCTTTTAAATATCATTAGCATACATAGTTAGAGATCACCACAAATCTCAAACATTGAAATTCAAAAGAAATTATGGTGAAATCCTGAATCATCTGATACTCTTTCAATTATTGCCATAGAAAGCTCGCATGTCTGTCATTGAATAGCTTGTTTGTAATCAGATTATTGGTTATTTTTGGTTTTCACTCAGATGACTTAAGTTTTGCCTAAGGGTAAAAAAAGCATTATGCCTCATGGTAGCTGTTATTTCCTTCCAGGAAGTGCCAACTACACCAACCACAACTGTGTCCCTTGACATGTCTTAACCAATTGGTTTTATTCAAGAGATAACATTTTAGCAAGCTCACACACAAAATATCATTCAAATTCATGTCATCTTGTATAGTAGTGTAAACTCTCATATATGATATTCAAGTTAGAGAAAAAACCAACAGTATTTTATTCAACTGTACGTGTGCAAAATTCTGGTTTATGCCACTTGTACACTACTATTTTCATCACATCTTCTCTTCGTGCTTTCATCAGTATCTTCAGAAAATTTCTTGAGCAAAATGTAGGGTTTAATGCTGTTTTAAAGGTTGCAATTGAAAATCTTAAAAAGAAACACCAACCTTTGTCAAAACACCGCACCTTTATATGACAGTAACCAAAATAATTCCTGATGATTCAGTCCTTTAACCAGCAGTGCTGCTAATAGCAGAAAAAGAAATTTCTCCTGGTTCAATATAGATAACAACTCCAGAAACCTTTTGAATTTATCTTGTAAGAAATAGACCATTACATTTAAATTGTGAAATCAAATTTTCTAATAACCATACTTGGTTGCTTTTGCTCTTCAGGACATTTAGCTTTAAATTTAAGAAACAGATCGGTCAATTCTTAGAATTGAAAGTTCATCTGACAATACTGATGGGCTCTGTCAACTGGGAATCCAAGTATAAAGTTGGATTTATTTCTTGATGGAGTCGGAATTAAATGGTGTATCATCAGTTGGCTTGAACTGATAATTATATTATCATATTATAAAAAGGCCGGATCTACTGTTTTATGGTATACTAATGATATTCCCTGTTGCAGCTCTTACCTCTTCCAGGCATTTGCGCAGTTTAGGTGCTGCAGCCTCGATGTACTTGGAGTGGAAGGCGACTCCGGAGCTGGCCACTTCCTTGGCGAAGATGTTGTCGGCTTGGAGACTCTTGACGAACTTGGTGAGAGCCTCCGGAGGTCCCGAGACCGTCACAGAGTCCTCGCTGTTGTGACAGGCTGGCTGGATCTCTGGGGGTGCTTTGGCCTTGACCTCCTCCCAGGAAAGGCCTGGACACAACAGTCCTGTCAGTACAGTCCTACATGACGGCGTCTCCACGTTTACAAAACAGGAACAAAATTGAGTGATACTTACCAACAGCTGCCATGGAGCCAGGGGGCAGCTTGGAGTCGAGGATAGCTCGGCCTCGTGAGTAAGCGGCGAGGACTGTCTGTTGTGCTGTCAGTGTGCCGTCTGCGTAAGCGCAGCCCAGCTCTCCTACTGAGTGTCCCACGATAC
Organism: Homalodisca vitripennis; assembly: GCF_021130785.1. Taxonomy (NCBI): domain Eukaryota; kingdom Metazoa; phylum Arthropoda; class Insecta; order Hemiptera; family Cicadellidae; genus Homalodisca; species Homalodisca vitripennis. The sequence goes on from NC_060208.1 coordinate 9,376,425, forward strand.
CGTCTGGTACGATACCGACAGAAGTGAGGACATCAACCAGAGCAACCTGTGGACAGGAAACACTTAATCAAATTGGCACAAAACAGAATTTATGGGAAAAATTAATTTTTGTATCCAATTTATCTAAGGTGATACGTACACAAATGAGTAACAGTCCTAAAATAATTTATCATTACTGTAAAATTTAATTTTTATTTATAATTTTACTTACAGAGCCATTTAAAAGGTAAAATTATTTGTCATCAAAAATTTAATTTAATTGATTGTAATTTAATAAAATTTTGACTTAATGCACACGAAGAAAAGTAAATAAAACTGAAATATTTAATTTAAATATTTAAACTAACATTTCTATAATTATCAGATCATTTCAGATGTACGGAGAAACAAGGAGGTGTGGACCCCCAGCCCTATATTTTCATATAAAATTTTGCAATAACATGTAAAAGTGACATGCAAAACAACCAGTACTATGGTAAGCGTATGACTGTACTAATGCTGCATGCATGTGTGTTTTGTTCCTGTACAATACCTTAACGAAATTATTTGTGCTGGATAAAACAAATAAAAATTGTCAGAGGTGCTTTTTACATTTGCAATCAAACATCTATAATTCTCCATTATGATTGCATTCCCAAAGATTAAAACCTAAATCCCCCAAGAAGCTTAGATACATTCATGTGTCTTTTATACCTTGCAACTCAATCAAAATTGAATAGAAACACACAATATTTTTAGATCTAACGCAAAAGAAGAACTCAGATGTGACTAAACTAAAACTAAACAGAAACAACAAGTATACAATTATCAACTAAGCAAAATTAAAGTTAATTAAATTATCAAGTTAAGCAAACAGTTATCAACTTTGCGTTCAATCTTTATTTCAAATACTCTTTGATCCCTTCGTAAGATTCAAATTAAATGAAGTAAATATATTTGCAGACAACATTAAAATTCTAATAAGACACTATGAAGTGGGCGATTGTATGAAATGACCTCCATCTTACTATTTTCCACACCCCCTTTGTCTTACATCGGAAACCGGTGATCAAAGCATACGACTTACACCACAGACTTACTTGGCACGAAGTGATGGAGACGAAGGAGTTGAGGACGTTGTCGAAGGTGGACTGGTCGGGACTGAGCACGATGGAGAGAAGGTCGACACCCTCAGGACGGAGAGCCTCCGCGCACTTGTTCATGGTGGCGGCAAACGGCTCCAGGCGCATCAGATCCTTGGCCATGCCCGCCCACTGGCTGCCCATACCGGAGAACACGAACCAGACCGGCCGCTTCTCGGCTGGCACTTGCTGTCAACATACCGGTTTGATGCACATGATGATAGGGTTTAAAAAGTGATCAACCACAATCTTTAAACTTAGAATTTCACTACTACATTGGAGTTGTTACAACTCGTGTAAACTTTAAAATAAAATTATTCACATCTATAATATAAAAATGAAACTGTTCGTGTGTAACAGCATCACTCACAAACGGCTGGACGGATTTGCCTAATTTTTTTTTAAATTTGTTCGTCTTGATCTGTAGAAGGTTATAGGATACTTTTTATCCCTTTCCCGATTCAGGATTCCGCCCCACTGGTTACAGAAATACCCGTAAGAAATGCATTGCAGCAAACATATGTTATTAAGTGAAAGAGTCTTTTCAAATTTTTAATCAGCTGTTCTTTGTAAACATATATAATGCGACAAAAAATATATTTATATATAATTTAATTACTATTTTAAATTTCTTTACACTTATAGTAATATATAAAAATGAATGTTTGTGTGTTTGTCCTTTATATACTCAGAAACTATTGGACCGATCACTATGAAAATTTGTATTTTTCTATGTAGAAGGTTTATATGCAATGCCCATTGATGTAACTCACCACCAGGCTGTACTGCAAGATATAACAGTTATCAAAGCGCCTGCACATTATGAACTGCAATTACGACACAGTTACGTTTATTAAATAGCTAAACACTATTTGAAGGCAAAGAAATATACGGGCAAAGCTTAAGAGACGCGTGCGAAGCCGCGGGAAACAGCTAGTAAGTTATATTTTAATGTTTATCTTATTTGATAATTTGTACATATCATATATATTAATACTGAACAATGTTGTGCATTAATATATTTATTATGAGTGATTTAAATAAGTACTTTTCGGATTCTCTTGTATGCATGTGTCTATATTTCAACGTGACAGTAGTTCTTTAATTTTTACAGCACCATGCTGTGCAATAAAAGTAATGAGTATATAAATACAATCACTAAAATTGAGCTCCTGTAAAATGATTTTTATTAATTGCTAAACTGGTAATTAATAATAAATTAAACTAAATTACTATAATCACATATGGTAAAGTAATGAAAACAACTGTGTCAAAAATATCTTTAAATTGTTCCCAAACATCTCTCGTGTTGTGTCTATAAAACAAGTTTATTCACTTTTTCAACCAACTAATAAAAGTTTTCCATTTCAAACATTTGGATATTAATGTTGCAGAATGCAAACAACGGTGTACAATATAAATAATTCATTTTTTCAAATGACGGCTAATATGTAGTTTACTAGGAGCTCTTGCTGGTAAAACAATACTGTTCCATATTTGAAGGTGTCAGTTGGAGAGCTAAAGAGAAATTTGATGACACTGACTACCGAATCAAATCAGAGCCGAGACTTACCGAGACCTCCTTGACCGGCTGATTGGCACCGAGCAGAGTGAAGCCTCGGTACAGATGTCCCGGGATGTTGGAACTGTGAATGTTGTGAAGCAGAGCGTTCAACTCGTCATCTCTCGGGTTTTGCTCGATCTGAATTCAGACTCATTATTGGCAAAAACAATGACACATAAAATTACCAAAATAATTTACAATCAGTAAATGTAACAGTAAAAAAAGGTTTAGACCTTTTCGAAAAAAAAAAACAACACATTAATTGTTCCTTTGTTTTTTTTTCTATCTCCATTGTTGGTCATTTACTCATTTAAATGCTCAAGTTGTATTTTGTTGTTTTTAATAAACTTGTCTTTAATTTAACATTTTTTTTATTGTTATCTGAGTGTGTTTAGCAGAATGCTACGCTGTACTAGATGTGGAAAAAGTAAAAACATTTTTTTTCAAAAAAACAGTTAATAATTTTCAACATGGAACGGTAACTAATTGTAATTATTATTTTTTTTATTCCCTAGCTTTGGCTGAAAAAAACTATATACATAACATGTTACACTTTGTTAATTTTATATACTTATTATTTACTTTCATCGTAATGCTTGCAAAACTCCTACGGAACGTGTAACACTACAGTACCTTGTCCAGCCAGTTGTTGACGGCCTGCTCCGTGCGGCCGCTGACAGCCACCACGCGAGGGATGCTGTCCTGTATCGCGGGAGCCTTGGGCTTGTTGTTGGAGCGCAGCAGTATGTGAGCGTTGGCGCCACCGAAGCCAAACGAGTTGATGGCCACCAATCCTCCGTTCCAGGGCCAGTTCTTGTTGACCACCTGTCGGGTTTATACAGCATATTGTAAATAAATTTGTTTGTACCCGATTAATTTTAACTCTTGACATTAACTTGTTTAATTAATTATGAAAAAAATTAAAACTAATTTAGCGTTACAAAAGAAGGTATATTTTTTCTAAATAAAATTTTAAAATTGTAATATAAATATTTGTAATTATTTACAATTAATATTAAATATTTTTAGAGTGAATAAAAATTTAACTATATAAATCTTACATTCTTGTAGTACTCTAACCATAAGTAATGTATATTTTATTTTCTAATCCACACAAAAATCAACATTGCTTTGAAAAGGTCCACATCGGTCGATGAACACATCGCTCTATCTATTAGGACTGTCAATTGTAACCAAGTGAATAATACGGGCACTGCACTGCAGGCTTACTAATATGAAAATAATCTGCACAAAAAATATTGGTACGTGTAAGTATTTAATTGCCATGCGTTTAACCACGTAAACATATATTATTTCTAGATTCATTGTGCAAACACTATGTTGAAATTTTGAATTAATCTGCTCTATCTATTGATATAAAATCTGCTGATAATTTAAGCAATTACAACTGAATATTCTTATTTCTTTTATTCTTGTTTCCTTTCGAAGTATTACTATTATTAAATTTTAGTATTTTTTACTAAATTTTAATTACTACATACTAGATAATTTCTATAAAATTTGTTAGTAGTTGGTAACACTGACCTGAAGCCTGCCGTCGCTGAGAGCTGGAATGTCGGTGTTGGGACTCTGGAAGTGTAGGTTCTGGGGGATGACGCCAGCCTCCATGGCGATGAGGATCTTGGCGATGGAGCAGAGACCAGAAGCTGGCTCCGAGTGACCCATGTTGGACTTGACCGAACCGATCAGCAGAGGAGTCGGTCTGTCCTTGCAGAAGAAGTCAGCGATTGAATTGACTTCCTGAGGGTCTCCAACCTTGCGAGGAAAGTTATGTTAATTAAACCATGCAGTCTAACATTACATTACTAATTGACATACAAGTACATTTAATTACCTTGCTATCGAAAGGCCTCACAAAAATAAAAGTATTAAATATTGGTTTTATGTTTTAATGTAATTAAGTTATCAGTAACCAATATAAGCTCCATCTAAAAACATACAAGTACATGTATAGCCAAATAATGAGATTGATATTCAGTGAATCCATAAACTATGTTGTTTTGCTGATTTTTACAGAGACAGGCATGTAGTAGAATTTATATACTTTTTTATGCAAAGTTATTTTTAGCGTCAATTTTTTAATTTGTAATATTTTTTTATATATTGTCTGCTAAGTCATTTTCATTGTCCATATATGAGTCATCATGATGCAAACAAAGGCATCTGTTTTTGCATAGAATATTTCCATGGCACAATAAACAATTAAAATAAAACCATAAAATACTCCGGGACGGATGACATGCCACAACAACACGTGTTAACTGTCTGCATTGTGTGACTACAGCGAGGTGTAAAAACTCATGACAGGGGACCAAGAAGTGCTGACACCTAGTAGTAATCGCCAGAACTAATTGTGCAATACAAGGTTGTCATAAATGCTTTTTGCACAATATTATGGTAGATAATAATACAGGAACAATATAATGATGCGTAATATTACGTCAGTAAAACTGTTTTATGTGATCGATATGAACCTAATATTATATCAAAAACCGTAAAGGGGTTAAAAATGGAAAGTAGTCACTCACAATTATAAAGAATCATTGGAAACACACCATCATTGTCAGCCTACCAGTTCTAACTATTCTAAATTTGCGTGACCATTCAAAATTTCTAATGGCCTTACCTTGGTGCCAGTACCGTGAGCCTCCACGTACACGACGTCGTGAGGGTTAACACCACACTCGTCGTAGACCTCACGGATTAGCCGGTTCTGCATCGCTCCGATGGGGAATGTGATGCCCTGGCTCTTGTAGCCGTCTGTGTTGGTCTTTGCATTTACGATGGTAGCGTAGACACGCTTGGCGTCACTCGCCTTCTGGAGGTAAACTACCACTGCGGCCTCACTCCTCACGTAGCCATTACCTACCAACAGTTGTCTGGTGAAAAAGTCATTTAAATTCGGATTTAATCTTTGTTTCAAAATTCCGGAGTTTACTAAGGTGGTCAACTACTTAAGATCCAAGTGCCTGTTTTGCTCTTACATTTTAACAACTGTGGTATACTTTCTTCCAACTTGAACTGAAAAGAATTTTAAACTTCAAAAAACAGTCTATAAAAATGAATTATCCATTTCTTTGAACACCACATAGTAGTTTTTGTAAAAAAATTTTTTTAATATTTTTGTGTAGTGTTTTGATTGGTCAAAGTTTAAAATTAAAATTCTACATGTGACCTTTGTAAAGGACATTATCTCTTTCAGCTAGAAAATCCTTATTCTGAGCTGTTAGCTGTAAGTCGGAACTGTTAATCCTGATTATTTTAAAAGGCTTCAGATTTTTCTTTTGGTAAAACGATCCACTCTATCATTAATGTCAAAGACACGGTTCCCAGAAATTTATCACGGCTGAAAAAAGTTTCTGATGTGGATAAATTATAAAACTTAGTAACAATGTAATATCATCTTCGAGACTTGAGCGATTTTACATATTTTATAAGCTTCTTCAGTTTTTACAATGTTTAACTTAGTCATTTTAACCCTGGATCTGACACTTGAAAAACCTAATAGCCCCCTTTTACTATATTTGCACATCACACAATATCTGTAGAATTTTAAGCACAATATTAAAGTAGGTATACACTATTAAATATTGTCTTTTCAGTATGCTATAGATGACATTGATGCATTCTAGAATTTTTTATCAAAGTCAAATAAGTACTTGATTGCTTAACAAATGAAAAAAGATAAGATAATAAAATATACAAATTTAAATCCAATAAAATCTGGGAGGAAAATGTTAAACGTACAAAACGTACACAAAATCCGTACACAATCTTTGTTCATCTAGAATATTTAATAAGCTTTACATAATAAAGACTACATTAATAGTAGCTACTATAAAACAAGACTAGAGATAGTCTAATCACCTGAGGCATCAAAAGCCTTGCACATGCCCTGCGGGGACAACATGCTGAGGCGATGGAACTGGAGGGAGCAGGTAGGCTTGAGCAAGAGGTTGACACCGCCGACGATGGCTGCGTCACACTGACCACTGCGCATGGCTGCCACCGCCTGTTGGAGCGCAAACAGCGAACTGGAACACGCTGTGTCGATGGCGTAGCTGGGACCTGAAGCACCAATATAAGTTTATTGTTTGTCCATTATAATGAAATCCACGATTTGAAATTTACACATCCCTCTTCTTCTCTTCCTCTTGTTTACTGTGCAGTTTCTCTTCAACCTCTAACATTTTTCTCTTAGCTTCAAATAATGAACGTTTAACGAAAATATGGTAGAATTTTGCAATCAATGGGGACAAGATGTTTTTGTAAGACAATAAGACAATATATTTGCTTGTACATTCTTTGAGAATTACAATGGTATCAAAATTTTATGGAATTGAGTCAAGAAAAGTACAGGACAAATTCACCAAGATGTTCAAGCGTTCAAATCCTATTGATCCATTTTGTTAACTCATCAATTGTGTAAAACGGGTGCTTCAGCAACCACTTCTTCACGTCCCTCTTGAAAGCGATGCTCTCAAGAGCTTTCTCATAAGAGCTTTAAACACATTACTGAATCATTTCCAAAGTCGATGTTCCCAAATCGAAGAGGAAATTTAAACCAAAGTGACAAAAGACCTGTAAACCATCCTAGAAGGCTTCTCGTAAATGGGAGAAATGTTGGAAATGGCATACTGCAAATAAAGGAGACTACTTTGAGGGGCGATCAAGTAAAAAATTAAATAAATAAAAAAGCCTTTTTTATTGACATGTTTTGTGTTTCTCCTCAAATTAAATACTGTTGCGAATGTAAATCAAATAAAAATAAAAACTTAATCTACTTTAAACTTTTTTATTCTACATTATGGCAACAATACTATCAAGAATGCTTTTGAATCAAAATATATTCAACAATCTTCAGAGATTTGTCCGGTTACCTGTGAAGTCGAAGGTGAAGGAAATTCTGTTGGGGAACATCGCTCTGCAGCAGCCGGTGAGTCCGTAACCGTTCACCAGCTCCGGATCTGCGGTCCAGAACTCGTCAGACTCTGATGCTGACACTCCGATGAACACTCCAGTCTTAGATCCCCGCACAGACTGGGGGTTGATACCTGGTTCAAACAAATCGGAGATAAAAAATACAGCACTGTCTGATGGCCAGTCCTAGTAATATTGAATGAACCAAGTGCAGCTCTACCACTAACTCTTCTCTAGCTAACTCAAGATTTGATAATTCAGTTATCAAATACTACTTACCAACTTTAGTAAGACCTCTAAGCAAGCACAAATTGTATTTTTTCCAGGTTGACATGTTAATTTTGAGTGATAAAAAAATGCTATTTCCCTAGGATAAAATAAATGTTTTTTTTATAATAAAATAGAAAATCATTTCTTTCAGTAGCCATTCAAAACCCAGGCTAACAAATTTTGACAGTAAAATAGGGAAAAAATATCAATTTAATAAGGTAGTTTTTAATTTAATAAGTTTAAATAGTTTTAATAGTTTAAACCAATATTTAAACCCCACTCTGTAACATAGATTTATTTAATCCTATCAGATTTAAATTCTAATAGATTTTAGGTATGGTATATACTTTTATAAAAACGTTTTAAAGTTTCTCTGCAGTAAAATCATACTGAAGATAAAATGTATTATTTATTTACTTACTGTTCAGTTAAATTTATAATATTTCAGTATATTTTTCCCTTTTTATTGGACAAATTCAATGATTTGTAGTGGAAATATTTTCTTATATTACTCATAAATGTCCACTGAAAATTCTCGTCATGCTATGTTTTCCAAACTTAGGGTTGGCAATTTGGTCCAATTCTTTGATCTCGAACCACTTTTCTTTTGTGTGATGAAAATTAATATTTTCCTATCAATACCTGACACTGTGCAACTATATACAATTATTTAATAGTAAATCAAAGCTGATTAACTACTCAAAAATATCATCTAACACAAGTTTACTGCCTAACTTTTAAACACATCACAAAAAATAAGTGCTTGAACCATAAAAACAGACTCCCTAAGGGCATTTCACCACGTTTTGGGTGTTATAAAAAATTGAGATGAGTTTTAATTACGATCTCAAGCTTTTATGGTACTAAACTATGACTGACCGGCGTCTATGATGGCTTCGTGAGTAAGCTCCAGAAGCATGCGGAGTTGAGGGTCCATGACGTGGGCTTGCTTGGCGTGAACACCGAAGAACGTGGCGTCAAAGTGCTTCAGATCTTTGAGCTTGCCAGTGCGTGTCGGCAGCCCGTACATACCTGCATCATGGTTGGTAAACGTTAATTTTAGTTACTATAAGTATATATCTTACACTATTACTAAAATACGTTTTCTTTCTCCATTTATTTTTTGAGGAAAAGCATTTTTGATACCTCCAGAACATATTTCCAAAATTGAAACAAAACCATCTGTAACACAATTTGTTCTTTCCAAGAATCTGGCAGTCATGCTTAAAAATTTACTGCATTTTTTAAACTAGCTGTTATTAATGATGATTGCATTACTTAATTCAACCTGATTTCTTATAAAATCTTACAATGAAGCTTCAATACTTTGAAGAAGTAAAGAGATTTAAAATAGTTTATTGGTTAATTTAAATTTTGAGAATCAAATCATTAATAATGCTATTATTTTGAATAATATTTAACACTAATCTTTTCATAAAATGGTTTGCTTGAACAAGGCCACAATAAATATTAACAATTCAATTTTTTTGGTTTCTTAAAATTTTTTCTAGGCATCACTTTTTTCTAGAAATTAGAAAAAGAACACTTTAAAATTTATTCCAGTCAATGTATAGTTGAATACAGGAAGTCCATAATGCAATTCAATTCAAATTACCATGAATTATCTAAAATATATATTACAGTGTACATCTGCTTGATTTAATAAATTTACACAGAAAAGCTACAGGATATACATGGTGGATATACAGAATCGGGACATTTCGATATCCTGTGTATATTTTATGGATACCAATGGATATCCTATAAATTGGATAGATTTGTGTTGTATGGCTTGCTTCACCAAAACAATTTATAAGCTATAATAAGGTTACCAGGAAAAATCTCCACACACTGTAGGCTGTACTTTACTAAATAAAAATTTGAAACTCATTATTTCTAATGACGAAAGAGGTTTTGACGTCACTCGAACATGTCAAGCAGAAATGTGGACAACAGAAAATAACCATTTTAGCATATCATGCTAGCCTTGGTCAGCCATTATGTCACCGACCATGGCTCAACATTCCTGGAACTCTCTGCAAAGCACTTTTAAACGACAAACATTACACCAGCCTATATCTGCAGAGTTTGTAGCAGACACCTTATCCTGGTCAGTTAATGCCTTGAGGACACAGGTCGTAGCTTTGACAATTACCTCTTTAAATTGCTACAAATAAATTATTGCATGATGTTACAATTAAAATGAAACTGTGCAGAACAAATTCTATTCAAATCTTTGTAATTTTCTAAACAAAATTAATATACATTCTACTAAATTTTCCATTTACTTGAGTACATATTTTAAATATTTTATTGCATCTACATATATCAGAAAATGATTATACTAATAATTAAATGTCTTAAGATCAAATACATTTTTATTGTTAATCTTCATGATATAATGCAAAGAAATTCTATATTTTTTTGTGATTTAGCTGAAATTAAAACTTTTATTGATTGCTGTTGATACACTGTTCTTCCTTAATAAACACCGATCAATCACATCTTTTAACTTCTAACATATCGCTTTTAAATATATATTTTTGTTTTATAAAACTCCTAAAAACTAGTTCCAAACAGTGGCATAATGGCTGGTAAAAATAAAATTATGCTTCAATGTATATTTTTCCATGAGCAGCAGTTTTAGCCATTGATATTATTTACATCCATAACATGTGTATCTATATTCATAAAAAGTAATTGCTTTATTAGGTGAACCTTTTCTCAGATGTTTTAAGTCCTGGAAGACATTATCATTTTTAAATTAAGGCAGTTATGCCAGTTTTTGTCAGGAGTTGCCAATTACCAGTAATGTACTGAGCAGTGAAATGTAAGACCAAACACATCCTGAGCAAAATAATACTTAATACTAGTAATTTGTAAAGATTTTATTTCAAAGGAAGAGATGATACTCAAGAATCTGAATGTACCCCTGGTTTAACCCCTTAAGAGGGGTCTGCTTCCCTAAAATCTAAAAATTGATTATGATGTTTGTGCTGCATGTATATTGCATTATGACGATAATAATCCGTTTCATTTGAAAATTAGCCAAACCGATTCTTCACCAAGTCTCATCTTTAGTCTACCACCAAACTTCTCCGCAGACTTACCGGAGGGCCACCTCCTTTCGTCGTCTGTGATGAGGTCCACTCCAGCAAATAGCTGATCCTTGAACTCCTGGATGTTACTGCTCTCCGGGAGCCGCCCGGAGAGTCCTGTGATGACCACCTCATCGTCCAGACTGTACGGCTGTCCGTTGTATGAGCCGTTGCTCAGTGGGCTTCCCACCTCCTGCCGTTGGTGTTGCACCTCTGGGAATCGTGCCGGCATCCTCTGTTTCAGTACTCTGAAACAAAACATTTTTGTGAAATTTGCCTCTTTATTACTTAGATTGTACCAGTTGAAAATAGAGTGAGAAAATACCAGAATTAGTCGTTGTGATTTGCGATATCTAAGAAATTTCTAATAGTGAGTGAAAAATGCATTTGGTAAGCATGTAGAAGTTGCAGTTTTCCCTATGAGTAAGTACTGTATGTCAGAGGAGGAAGAGTCTCAACACAATCACGTAGTAAAAGTTAATAAAACAATACTTTTCCAATATAGTTTATTTTTTGGACCAGGCCTTTCGAAATCAAAGGTTTCATCATTAGGCGACTTCACAAATAAATAATTATATACATTATTTTTATAACAATTAACTTAGTATTAAATTATACCATTTAGTGTAAACATGCAAACACAAAGATTTTGGAAACATTTCAGCCAGTATGAAACATTATAATATATGACTAGAAAAATCTGCTGTAGCCAAGCATCGCATTGAATCAGGACACAACATCAATTAAAAATCTAAAATTAATAAAAGAAGTACAAAATTCAATGAACTTATTTGAATGGCAACCACTACAAATAAACAGAAATAAAGAAAAACTCATAAACAATGAAGAAGGCCCTATTGAACATTCCAGTCTTCTTTCTTCTCAATTTATTCAAAAATTAAACTGTAGTCATATCTAATTTTTCATACTGGCTGAAATATTTCCAAAATTTTTGTAATATATGATATTATAATATTTAATATAATAATTATTTATAATAATAATATTATATCATTATTATTATTATAAATATATTATAATAATATATATGATATAATATTTATTATATAATATATGATTTGTAATATGTATACCTAATAACAATAATGTAAATCTTTATTTGTGGAGATGATGAAACCTGATCATGAAACCTTTGGTTTCAAAGGCCTCGTCCAAAAAATAAACAATATGGGAAAAGTATTGTTTTATTAACATTTACTACTATTTAAAAAATTTGTCCAATTGCTCCAAGAGTCTTCAGTGGTTGAACATGCTTTAAATGAACAGATAGTATTCTCTAGAAAAGATAGTAGAGAGGAAGAGGCTCAATACAATTATGATTGAAAGATGGATCCTTTTAATACCAGTTATAATAATTTTGTTAAACCAAAAAACTTTATTTTGACTTCCTATTACATAAAGCCTAGTTTATTTATACTTTAATTCTTTACAACAAATAAAAAAAACATTATTACAGTTCATGGTTAGTTCAAGCGCTTCTACCATTACAATGTAACATCAAGTATAGCAGCCGATCGTCATTATCAGCAAGTTGTTACAAGAAAACAAACACAGGCGCGGTTTATGGCCCATGGTCCTTGACACTGTCGATAACGTTTGATCCATCGGTCTCAACGACATTGCAAGGTCAAGTTTGTATCTTCGGTTTAGTTATCTTTGACTTTGAGGACTTTGTACTGACACGGACCAACAATTAACCGCACGAACGTGAAACCTGCCCTCAGTTTTGGAGCAAGGTTAGTTTCACCTGATAGGTCGGCAGGTTTCGAAAATGCTGCATGTAGCCTAACTCTCCATCAACTAAACATCAGACGGCCGTCATTTTGTTCTCTGTTGCATTTCGCGAACTTCCATTTCTGCTCCACGTGATCACTTTACTACTGATAATACCGCTGTCTTGGACACATGATAACATACGAATGCCAACTTCAACTACAGCTAAACAAACTTATTATTAAAAACTAAATTAAATAACACCAATAGTAGTTGATAACAGTAACCGCAATAAAGAGAGAAACAAAAATATTTCAAAATACGCCGCAATCTGTCGAAGCTTTGAAAACCGGAAATCGTAAATGTTATGTCCGCGTAAACTCAAGAAGTAGCATTGTTTCTTAATATAATTATTTACCATAATTGTTTTAACATTGCTTCGAAACGTATTTCGTCACATGAATTTTGAATTTGTAAACAAAACTGAAACAATACTGTGAAAACTTTCTTATTCGTTACAATGAATTTTCGTGAATTTAGAACATTTCATGCTTCTTCGCATGAAAAACTATTGCATACTTGGACTAATTTGAGTTAGATAACTTGCAAATCTGAGTCAACTAACTTAAAATACATAGTGAATATTTTTGTTGTTGTAAAGCAGTTCTGAAAGCTTGAAATAGAAATGTGGCGTTCGCTCCTACTATCTGTTGAATCAAAACTGATAGAAAAGGGAAATTCGGGGTATAATTCAACGTTAATAAGAACTACTTTTGGCCCCGATATTCCCCTCGGGGGAGGGAGAAGATTTTTCAACGCAATTTGTACTTCTGTTTTCTAGCTATTCATAATTTAAACTTCATTTGACATACACAAAATGGACAAACAGCCAAATACTTAAAATAATGTTCAGCAGAGCTACACGACAAACCCCCCCCTCCGCACCCCACCATCAAAAGATATGAATCTTGAAAAGACTGAACATGATCAACGGTTTGTGCGGAAAATATTTGGTCTTTTGTTAAAAAGACACATCACAAAGAGTGAATGTCCTTGTAAATATTGAGTACCGAAACGTACGAGGTCATGTCACCTTGGAACATAACCTCAAAATTCTTTATGCAGCAAACATTATGTTTCGTTGACCTTGAGTTGTCCTCACAGTTGCTATTTCTACCTGGTATACTGATATGGTCCGAAATTTAGTGGCCTAAAAGACGAATTTTTATCGGCCTATACAATCAGCGTAACAAGTTGCTACGTCGCAGAAGAAATTATCTCGACATCGGCACGGCATTGATCAACGAAACGGACGTGCCACCGTTGCCGTGGCAACCAACAGGATCCGCAGCGCTGCTTCCGGTGAAGCCCCGCGTGCAATTTGCGTCGCACCAGCACAGGCAACAACGGCATGCTCGGATAGAAGCGATAATGGCGTGGTGGACTAAAACGGATGTACACAAAATGAAGATAACCGGATATGTATGACGTAATCAACAACAATACGAAAATTAAACCAACCTTTTTCCTTAAGAAATTAGACGATAACGATCAAATTCGCCGCCCAATAATAACATAAATTTTACGGAATTTGTACCAGTGCCGTCCTGAAACAGTCAACTGTAACATGGTTTGTGAAATGTGCATCATTGCGAGTAAGACGCGTGAGCATGTCTTCTAACGTTATTTTTAGTACAAAATCGACGCCATTTAAGTTGGCTAGAGGTCTTTTTAACATTTAGATTAAAGCCATTTCAGACGATACTGTGTGTAATATAAGGGTTTTATTATTTTCTTTACGAAAATTTGTGAAATCGATGTTTGGAATGAAAATTTACGTAATCTTAATCTCTCTCTCTCTCTTGAGTGATAAGTTGATAATACTGAATTTCAGTAATATTGTGTTTTTTCACGTCCAATAACATGAGACTCGGGAAACACATCCTACTATGTAGGTTACAATCACATGACTTTAAAATTTCACATCGTACTAATAAAATCTTTGCGAAATAAAAAAATACATAATTTGAGACAAATATTTAAAATATTCCGGAAATTTATATTTAATTGAATTATTGACAACACGAATTCCTTCTTGATCAACAATGGCATGATGAATTTGATTTTAGTTCACATTTTCACGGTGAAATACTTAATAAATATAGACAAAGTAAGTTATGTCAAGATTAAAAAGTATGTATAAAACAATATTATTCAGAATTTCTAGTCCTTGAGCATATCCTAGCATAACAAGATGCCATTAGGATGAAACAAATATATCCATCCGAGAGTTGATTTAGACGTGATTCACGTCTGTTCAAAATTTATAGGACTGATCAAAAATGAACGAAGCTTTTATCAAGTTACCAGTAACGTTGACCAGGACATGATTGGTGTTTTAGAGGATTTGGATTAACTTGATTCGAAAAAAACCGCAGATTAAAACTGTTCCAAATTTACTAATTACAGTAGCACAGTCCTAGCTCAACAAGTGCAGAGCAGGCTGGCTACGCGAAGTTATGCCCGGATGTCGCAGGTCCGTGACGCTCGTTCCTTGTCCAGTTCCATTTCTCCTCAGTTCAGTTTCAGTCCAAGGTCAAGGTAACATATATCAATCCCGTTTTTGTCCCCTGACGCGCGCGGCTGGCCAGACAGCTTCTGTGACGCGGGAACAACGAAATCACAAGGAAATTAAACTGTACCTGTGCTCTGCTTGTTTGTGTTTTATACGACTACGTCATAGACTACTTTTTCTGCATGCCCTTAATTAACATTTATATTGTACAAACACTGACGAGGAATTAATGCATTTACAGTGCAATGCGTTAGGGGCAAATATTTAGTTCTACGTGATAAAACCTCCGATTATATCCGGAACCAAAAGAAACATCGAATTCACCGCCTTAATCAAAACAAGAACGATTAGATTTTCTTTTCTTAAAAAGTAACATCGAATGTTTATCTACATATAGCCTATTGTTATCGAATGTTGTCTCTTAACATTTTGAAGTGTGACGTAGGCCTACAAATTAAACACGTCATGAGCGGATATAACACAATGAGCGGATATAATTCTTGGCTGTACGTAAACCAAAAATACATATATGTACATTTCTTAATTGCAGTAGACATTTTGCAGGAAAGAATCGTAACAAAAACAATATTTTATTCTTAGCGCAAAATAAAAAATGCAAAAAATTACAGCTTTTAAAATTAAAATGAACTACGTTGTTACATAACCTGTCGTCCTGGAATTTTACAGTTTCACCACCCGAAATACATAGATAAATTACATAAAAAATAATGAAACACTTGTTTGGTCGCAGAAATGTGAATTTATTAAGCAAACATTTCCCAAACGTTCGTAATTGTTCAAACTAATGCCGACGGAAATGAACAACGGAAGTTCACGTCTAATGTTCATTAACACACATTAAGATATTCGATACTGTCGTTTAGTACAAGACTAGTCGCGAGATAACCCGCCAAACGGGGTTGGGACGCTCAGCATATGATCGTAATTTAGTGGTCTATGACACATCTCGAGAGCTGAGTGCTGTTTACAGTGCTGTGAGAGTCCGCCTATCTTATCTATAGATTGCGTCTCAACCGATAGCGGACACTGTAATCGATCTTTCACGTGAAATCCCATTGTTTGCACAATCGTATCAACTTAACAGGATCTCGAGTGATAAGCGATTTATGTCATAAATAACAATGGCCTTTGTCACAAATTGGACGCGACATAATTCGCAAACCGATAAACTGTACAAGTTTACTCTGGACTCTCAGTAGAGTTTGAAAACACTTTTCTTCAAGCGTTCATAGTTTTATTTGTTCGGTAAAAATAAGTATATTTGTTTTTTAACATTGGGTATTTTATACGTATGCTTTTACAATTACGCTATTACCCCATATTTCACGGAGGTAAAGAGGGTAAATTGATTTCCGTAAACATTTTATCCAGATTAAAAATTATGATTACATTGGATATAAAGAAACATGCGTTTGTAAACTTTAATTATGTTTCATCCGTTATGCACTTAGAAACGCACTTAATTTCATCAGAAATAACATAACCACCGCGATTTACTTTCTATTATTATATTTTAGGCGAGTTTCTCTCTGGGTAACAATTCCGAATTGGGCTTCAGCTTTTAAAACTTAGATATCTAAGCAGACTAATGAAGTCTGTACAGCAGAAATTTTGTACGGTAAAGCTAGTAGTTCTGTTCAGTGACGTATAGAAACCGCTATATTACATTCTTTAAATAATTATAATCTATTGCAATGCTCTAGTGATGAGCAGACCTTTATGAATTAATTTCACTATGATTATTTCGTATTATTGTCACAGTCCACTCAATTATAACCTTCGATTGTGTATCAGTCCATGAGAAGACATCGCATTCAATGCTAAAACCTGTTCCAATTGTAACATCATGGTTGTTTCCTACCTGGCGTAAATAGAGGGAAACACCGATTATAAATACATTACAGAAAACTATAAAACGCATGTAAAACTTATACAAATATCCACCATTTTTAATCGAATTCATAAAAATGAGGTAATTACAATAAGATTAAATAGATAACAACTCTAAACCGAAGATTTGATATAGAACTATCTAGTTTTAAGGAAAGAACTAGTTATATTGAACATAGGTCTATTCTCAGGAAAGCCAACTTTATAAGTAATCAATAATTCTTCTTTGTAATGTATTTATAATCACTTTTTCTTTCTTTCATGTGACAAAAGATTTGATCTTCTCATAGACTGTTACATCATTAAAGGCAATGGGCTACTTGAAGATTCTTGGAGTATTGGAAATATTTGAATTTAATACCACTAGTGAATTACAACACATATTCTAATAATAAATTTAATTTTGCGAGGCCTAAAATGTGTTACTTGATCCAACGCCAGATTTCAATGAGCATCTAATTTTTAAGTTTGTATTAATGGTTTATATTTTTTTTTTTAAAGGAGTCGGATCTAATCCTTAATCAAATCCATGAGTCTAAAACGCGACTTCTAGACATTGTTCAAAGCACCAGGTCAGGACTCGACTAGCGGACCTGCCACACCATTCCGCTGTCGAACTAACCGCATTATCTCGGTACCGCATTCCAAGTCTGATTTAATACTGAAGTGATAGTACAAATATTACCCTATTAGAGGACTTTATAGTTTCTCCAGGGAGGCTGGGGGGAGGGGGGCCTTGGCCTTCACACTGAATGATATGCTGGAACCGAGTGTTGTAGGCTTTTAGACATGGCAATAAACACGAATAATTCTTTAACAATATGCTTATGTAAAAGCTGTATGTAGTAGCTGGCTTGAGTAAATCGTTCTTGAGTTTTTCTCCATGAGAACAATTTAAATCCCCATACAGCGTGATGGCCTTGTGATTGTAAAGTTATGGGAGATGTCTAATTTGCAAATTTGTATGTAAAGTTTATGCTTTTTACATTTTTTTAACGATGATTACTAGCAGTTACCCGCGGCTTTGCACGCAATTTCGAAGGTATTTCACTTGAATGAGCACTTCTAGTTCGAGAGAATTATATTTCTGACGCCAATTTTGACTTTGCCTTAGTCTTACGATCAAGAAAGTATGTTAAAGTGTGTTTTTTTGTACCAAAACTGATTTTTCCTCTCTTCTGATTAAGAAAATAGATATTACATGCACAGCTCTGAGAAGCCTATTTTTGTCAAATAATGTATGTTTCATATCAGTCTTTAAATCTATAGTAAAATTTAGACTACAATCTGCATTGCTAACCGATGCCCGCTGCTTTGAACGCAATTTAATAGGCATTGCACGGTTATGACCACTCCTGGTTAAAGTGAATTATATTTCCGATACAAATATTTAGTTTGCCTCATTGCCGCGATCAAGGAAATACGTCAAAAAGTTTATAATTATGGCCATTGCAATTTGCTTCGTTCTTGGTATGTTTTGTTCCATAGTTGATTTTTTTGTTTCCCGGTCAAGAAAATATATATCTGAGATAAGAGAAGCTTACTTCTGTCAAAGGAGAACTAAGATGGGTTTTACGTAAGTCTTTAATTAAATTTATAGTAATTTTTTTTAACATGTTTGAGAACATTTAGTGCTAAAACTGGTACATTAGTTCAAAAAGAACATTCCAGATGAATTCCATCTAGCACAGTTCTTGAGGACTGCTTCAAAAGCAGTTTTCGCAGTCAAATTCACATCTTATGTTTAGGACATTTTCTATAGTATATTACAACTTACATAATCACTGAAGTCGAAAACAGCGTAAAAACTTGGGTTAATATTTAGACAATTTACTAATTTTTATAAATAAGATAAATTTAAAATGATAAACATTGTTTACAAAGAACAATTGATTACATTCAATTAATATTACACGCCTTTAGAGACCAAGATGGGATTTTTCGTTACTTTAAAGACGAGTGGGGCGTAGCCCGGAGGTATTTTCAAAATAAGAATAAGCCTATATTAATCCCAGGAACCGTAAGAATGTCCATGTAAAATTTCAGTACAATCGGTTCAGTAGTTTACGCGTGGAAAAAAAACTAAAGCACTTTCACATTTATATTATTATTATGATATCTTTAAAATGAGACATGATCCATAATTATACTACTAAAAATAAGGGTGTAAAACAGCACGAGGTTTAACATTGTTTTTATGGGAAAAAACTCAAAGTCGTTTAACTAAATCCGGCTCTTAAATGCATAAACAGTAGGCTATCATGTAATCTAATTTGTTCGCTGGTTTCGATTTCACTATACGGCACGGCAGGAAATAAATAATAAAAAATAAATATAGCCGAAAAGGAAGAAAATGGATGAGTTTTTTTTTAAGACTGAGCATTTTTAGCGTTGTTCTTGTGCAATGCCAGAGTAATTTATGGTGCTTACAATTATTTGCGAATCCCCCGTTATTCTTATACCAACCTATCAAAGGGGTTTATCTTCAATTGTATTGACATTGAGGTGTCATGAAGATTATCATAAGTTCAATGTGAAGGTTTCACAACCGCTATCAGTCCGACAAAAGTGTCCTTTGACCCTAAGTTACCTTAAGGTGAGATAAATGGCTGCTTATTTGATAACGTTGTGGTTTATCAATCTGCTGGTAAACTCTCGGACGTAGTTCACACGATTACGTGAAACAGTACAAGAGAATCAAACTGCCTATGATTGTGTAGAGGTTGTCCCAGAACTGAAACTTGAAAAATACACGAGAAATTGTACTAATATTACAACATATTGTGCCTATATTACTAAATATAGACGCGAGTATCGAATAATTAACACGGGGTAACCGAATTTCCGAGTTAACCGAATCGATTCTAAGCCATTTATATGATTCATTTACATAAATGAATAACGACTCTATGATAAAATGAAGCACACAACAAAACACGATATAGTATCGTGGATCTTCAGGTGCACTACAAGCTTCACAGGCATTTCCGTTATAAAATGGGAGATTTTGTATATTATTCCGTATAGGCAACCCCGCGTTTTCGTTCAAATTCCCTCAGACGAAATTCTACTGTATTTATGTAATCTATATTCACTTTGGACAAACAAAATAATGTCTAATCAATCTATTTTAAATACTCATGTAAATGGAAATATTCATGTTTATCTAGAAAAACAAAACACGGTTATCGATAAAGTGGATTATAGATAGCACTTATCGATGCTCGAACGTGTCTAAGTTGAGACAACAAACAAGTCCAAGTACTAGTACGGTCAAAGGGATCAATTAGTATTGGGTGGAAACCGAACCATGGAGAATTCGGTCTTGGACTGCAATCAACTCCCGATGCTGAATTATATATTTCCACCAGCCAAAGATAACCTGGACAGTTCTCTGTTTGAAGTTTATTTTTGACAATGGAAGGAACCAGGACTTGTACGGATATTTGCCATCGTTCAGTGATAAAAAAAGTAACACTACGTTTCGAGATCTGCAATCTGATTTCTTCTTCAGGTAAATAAATGACCTAACACATAATTACAGACTAGGTTAAAATAAACTAATAATATCAGAGCGTTGTGACACGCACAAGTCAGGAATCACAGCCACCATGTTTGTGTCAACTTCACTAACTCTAAAACATGCATTTAAGAAAAAACAAAACACAACACTAATTATTAAAACTGAACTACAGAATACAGGTCACAACAGATCTGCCTTTATCTACTGGTGGTTATATTTCCTGACTTACGCGTGTCACAACGCTCTGGTATGATTTGTTTATTTTAACCTATGTGTTGGGTCAGTTATTTACCTGAAGAAGAGATCAGATTGCAGATCTCGAAACTTGGTGTTAATGATTTTTATTTGTATCACTGGACGATGGCAAATATCCGGAAAATCCTGTTTCATTCACAATCCTTCCATCGTCAAAAACAAACTTCAAACAAAGAACTTCTTCTTCAACCCAGGTTATCTTTGGTCGGTGAAAATATAGAATTCAGCATCGGAAGTTGATTGCAGACTAAGACTGGTTTCTCCAAGGCTCGGATTCCACCCAATACTAATGGACCCCTTAGACCGTACTAGTAGGCTACTTGGACTTGTTTATTGTATCAACTTAGACAAAATTGAACACCGATAAATGCTATAATCCACATTATCGATAACCGTGTTTTGTTTTTCTAGATAAACATGAATATTTCCATTTACATGGTTATTAAAAAAACGATTAAGCATTATTTGGCTCGTCCAACGTGAATATACATTACATAAAATATATTAGAATTTCGTTTGAGGGAGTTTAAATGAAAACGCGTGCTAGCCTATACGAAATAATATACAAAATCTCCCATTTTATAACGGAAATGCCTGTGAAGCATGGAGTGCGCCTGCAGATCCACGATATTATTTCGTGTTTTGTCGTGTGCTGCATTTTATCACATAGTCGTTGTTTATTTTCGTAAATGAATCGTATAAAAGGCTGTTTCCTTCTCGACCTGGACAGCTTCACAACCCTCCAGGGGTCACCAGAAGACACATCTGTCCTAGCGCTCAGTACGGCCATAGACGACGTAGGAAGAGAAATCTCTCGCCACTTTTGTAACAACCAGGGTCCAGTTGGCGACAATTCTGCGGTTGTGGTCGCTCACTCACTTCTCACTCAGGGTCTTCAGGTTTCTTCGGCCATTTCCTCCAGCGCGCGCGGGCCTCTCTGACGCGTGAGTATTCAGTCTGTGGTGTAACACTCCGACCGCCGAGAGTGATTCGCCTACCACTTGCACTTTGTCCCGTAATAGGAATGGGAAAACGGTACCTGGAATGGGAATTACTATCACTCCCGTGTGTAAAAAGCCGACTGGAAACTGTTGTAGTCGCAAAAAATGAAGTGACGAGCCAATGAAGAAAAGCATGTGAAATTGCGAGACCCCGTCAAATGGATAACGAGTGCTATTGTACGTCCATCAAGTGACCTTGACCTCCGACCTCGGACCGGGCAGACGAGATAGTCGGGTCATACAATTATCTCGGGCCAACTGGTTTCAACAAACCCCTCCTGGGATTACGCAAGGACGTGATAGTTTATATTTGGGAGCTATAATCAACACTAAGGTTCAGTGAACAACCGTGTAAGACATTAATCTTAATCCAATTATCTTGGGCCAACCTATTTTCAATAATCCCCTTCTGGGGTTACGCAAGGACGGGATAGTTTTTATTTGGGAGCAATAATCAACATCGAGGTTCAGTAAACAACCGTGTACGACATTAATCTTAAATCCAACTATCTTGGGCCAACCTATTTTCAATAAACCCCTCTTGGGGTTACGCAAGGATGTGATAGTTTATATTTGGGAGCAATAATCAACATAAGGTTCAGTGAACAACCGTGTACGACATTAATCTTAATCCGAATTTAAATCGTTCGACCAACAAGATAGACAAGAAAGTCTATCAAGAACAAAGTTACAAGAGAAATAAGATGAGTGAACCTGCTTCGGCAAATATGGTATTTTCTAACCTTGGACGTCTTTGGAGTAAACGGTACGTAAATGCATTAACAGTGTTTGACTTTAGTCGTCTACAAACGATGAGTCAGTGATAATCCCCAGAGACGATTTGCAAACTCTCCTGGACTGAGACATATATACATCATATACGATAATCTATGTGTGGGCATTTGCGATTTTATGAATTTAGCGAAGACGAAAACAAAACATTTACCATTCTAAGACCTGAATTTTGCATGAAAGGCAAAAACCTTTATCCAAGTGGACAGTAGTCAATCTGACAAGTAGTATCCAACGAAACACTATCCATACCAGAACAGTGGCGTCTATAGAAAATCATTTTGGGGGGCTCACATATTTGGTTGTTTAGGATGTATTAAATACTCACAAGAAATAGAGGTTCAGAAATCTTCCAATTGAAAAGTTTTGAGCTTTAAGACCTCATAAATGTTTTCTAGCTTAAAACAAACAACGGGGAGCAATTTTTATGGTTGTCTTTCAAAAGTTGCTTTAATTCCGAGAGTGGACTGAGCTATAGGTTTGAAACTTCGTAAGCAACCTAAGTGAAGCCTGTTACGCGACGTGCTGTGTGACGAACTTCCACCTTAGTCCTAATGAAACCTTACGATTGGTTAAGCCAAGGAAAGTAACATATGCTACGAACCATTCGTGATGAATCACCTAAACCGTTGAACCTTCAGGTATTGGAGTGAGTATGAAGGGTTGGATGGGGGGCGTTGATAAGGAAAGTTCACTTGTTGATAATTCCCTTCTGGTTTAGTGAATTATATTTCCGACCCCAAATGTTGAATGTGCCAATGATCAAGAAAATATGTCAAAAGTGTATATCTATGGCAATTTTGATTTATTTCGGTCTTGGTGTTTTTTGTTCGATAGTTGATTTTGCCTTGTTTTCCGATCAAGAATATATGTATACAAACACAGGTATGAGAAGCCTACTTCCGTCATAAGACAACTGAGATAGGTTTATAAGTCTTTAAACTTAACAAGTTAGATACCAACTTTTTATTTTATGTCCAATACTGTGTATTTCCTAAAAATGTACAGTCAAAACTATATTTTTAGTAAAACTTTTATTTTCTTATCTGGATATTTTGTTACTCTGTGCTCAACAGCGGTTGCAGAAAAAGTTGAAATATGAAATATTGTTACAATCACGTTTACTCTATGCTTTCCCACTATAAATGTAAACAATTTGAAAATAGTGGTAAACCCATTACATATGGTTGTGCTGCCACAACATAATGTTTACACCGAACATTTGATTACATTTAAGAAGCTCTTTCAGTTAATATTTCACAACTTTAGAGACTAAGATGGCATTTTTTTAGAGACAAGTGGGGCGTAGCCCGGAGGGATTTTCGAAATAAGAATAGGCCTATATTTATACCAGGTTGAATAGTTTATACTAAAAGCAAAACAAATAAACAAAGGCACTTTCGCATTTATAATATTATTAGGATATAAAAACCTGGTATCACTCGAGTTCTGGAATTCGAGCGTGTGACACCAAAAAATTCACAGTTTTTCAAAATCAAAATTGATGGAACTCAGAGAAAGTTTTGGCTAAAATCTTCACTGCGAAAACTATGCAGAAGTTTCGACCTTCAAAATGAGAGCCACACTGTTCAGGCTCAGAGGTTCTGACGTCACTGCTTGATTCGAGCGCTTGTTGGTCGTTGAAGAGAGTTGATTTCTGTAACAAGGCTCTTCACACTGATGACCTTGACCTGTACTAGTAGTCTCTTACTTCTAATATCATTCCTGGTCCAGTTTCGTTATCTCTGGAGGGGGGATTGTTTCTATAGCAGTCCCACATTCTGCGGATTGTGTACGAAGAGCTGAGTGTGCAGGACGATGGACGGGTGTAGGCAGGATGTTGAGTCAAAGGTCAACCGCTTCTTCTTCTCTATTTGCCCAATAACCAAGACGCTTTACTTTTTTTATAAAACCCAAACGAGGAAGGTCCGAGTTTGCTTTCATGGGTTATACGCACTCAGATTCGAAGAACAAGAATTACGAGTTAGGCGTGAGTCCGAAAATTATTAATGTCGAAAATTTGAAGTCAAAGAGTAAGATAACGTACTTTCGTTGATTGAAAAGTAATTCTAAACTCGTATTGTGGAGAAGAATAAGAATGTCAGCAACTGAATTGTGTCAAAAGAATTATTTTACGACTGGCGACTAAAAAGTACACTTAACTTTTAAAAGAAAGTATCCTTTCACGAAACTGGGTACAAATAAAAAGAGAAGATTGTGCTAACAAAGATTGAATTTCCATATACCATAGTATAACCGATTAATAAATAATCAAACATATTCTACTGAAAATCCAAAAATGCTTACACCACTTTATGGGTGAAAAATACTGAGCTGTTGATCACAAAGTGTTTAAAGGTCAAATTATATCACATATAAATACATATATTTATTTTTAACACTGGTTAGCACACTCCAGTTTTGGTCGTAAATGATGTGCAGTATAATTGAGATCGAATAATACAGAAAACAACCGTAAAAGAATTATGAATTCATAGGCCCAAAAATTCAAAATTGTGGGACAAATGCTTCTTGAAGGAGAAAGTAATTTGTGCCTGTTGGTAGCAAATTTATTATACATCCGTATAATCCTCACTATATGGAAAATTATTCCAAAAATGTTCTAAAAATTAAAAAAAGTTTACGAATCCATACATGACTGTAAAATTTGTGCGACATGAGGTGCTCATACAATTTTCTCATGAACTTTATTTCCATTTAGGTTACCATATTCACGTAACAAATAGCCTAAAGTGTTCCTTAAGATGCAAATAACATTCACGAACCCCTGTAAGAAGTACACAATCCAAAATTTGGGTAACGCAGTAATTATGTAGGTACTCGAAGGGGAGCAGTGCTTTAGTAATTACTGTGTTTAAGTACTAAATAAAATTACCCGCACTAACTTTGGAAATTCGGAAAACGCGTAAGGCAGAGTCCATACAGTAGGCCTATTCGGAAATATTTCCAGTTCTTAAAAGGCACATATTAGGTGTTTATTGAGTTTTGATTGATATAAAATGTGTATTGAGAATAATAGTTTTGGACACTAGAAATGCCGCACACAAAAGTTAAAAATTTGTTTATTTTTTTTCTAAAATCCAAAAATTTCTCATTCACCAATTCCATTGACTCATAATGAACAAAAAATGCAAAATTGTGGGACACACGATCCTGCAAATTTGATTTTTTAATCGAGATTTTTGTTAAAATAAAATAGAACTTTCCAATCCATGTATGCCAAAGAATACGAAAATGTGAGGTAGTATTTTAAGGACCACAAATTAAATTTTTTACCACCTATGTATAATTCTATAATAGAAAATATATGAAAAGCAGGTCAAGATTATGTGTGATAGAGTAAACTTCAAACATTTTCACGTGGACCTCAAGAAGATAGCTTGTTGGCTCAAGGGCAGATTTGTTACACACTCATACATGACAGATTACAACAAGATTTGTATGGATTCTCGATCTTATAAATTCCGAAACGATAGTCTGTTAAATTCGGCAGCAATTGGCGCAACCCCAATAACGTGCGTTTGATTCAGTAAATAGTGCCTTACGATTGCCAATAAAAATACCTGTAAGCTACATGTCGACACATTTATTACCAGCGATCACCTCATTCTTTGTGATAAGAGGCAATTATCGATACAATTAGTAATTAAATAACATATGTATGAAACGCAATTTCTGGTATGAAATAAATCTATACGTTTTGTTTTTAAATGTCACTTAAGTAAAAAAATACTTTTAGTTTGGTACATTTTATTGGAATACGAAATGACTATACGTCTATACACAGTATAGAGTACGACTTTTTGTTGATTAAGAAGATTCCTGTTTATTATCCTAGGGAGGGTTGAGTCATACATTTATTTATATTTCGGACCTAATTTTGATTGCAAATGGCCGTGCACACGTTTTGGATTTATTTACACAATAGGTGTACTTTTTTTCTATTACGATGTTCCTATGTTCATAATGAAAGGATTTATTGCAGTTCACAAATACAATGCACCACAGTCCGCGAGCTGTGGCGGACTGAGGGTCCACGTCTCGCGTCGCAGCAATGAAAACAAAACAAACGGATCAGGTGACAGTGGCGTGACCTACATACGCGACCGGGCCTGTAGACACCATAAAACTGACCTTGGATATAATGACTCATATAACATTAACATATCTTTGTTACATCGCGTCTGTAGTCTCGTCTACTCGACTGCACGTTCCTTGTATAAATGTTTCAAGGTTGGTACTAATGACCTTATTTCCTGATTCAATTAAGAATTCAAATTGATTCATATAAGGAAACGTAACGAATTAGTTATTCAGGAATGGTACATTGGAATGTCACTGCTAGTAACCATCCCATTAGACTAATTACGATCTCTTATAGACTAATTCAGGAATTCCGGTAATCAAACTGGATGTTCGTGAAAATAAAGTTTGAGATAGTAACCAACAAAACTAAACAACCATATTTCAAGTGTTCATTATTAATACATAATCTCCTTTCATGCAATGTTTACATATACACTTGTTATTGGAGAGTAACATAAATTAATTAGGTCACAAATTATTACTACCGACGTTAAACATAAATTTAAATTGTAGTATCATTACATACTTATATAATTAATTTTATTACAACCAAATTTGGCTATTATGTTATAAAGTACGAATATTTGCATTATTCTTAGGCTTGTGGTATCTTATAACAAAATTCGTAAATGTTGTCAGTAATTCGAGATTCATCGTGGAAATATATGTAACTATATAAAATATATATTTGTGTTAAATAATACATTTTTAGTGAATTAATTCATTTAGAAATTGTAAACTATAAAGATACCAATCCTAAACCTGGTATGCAGTAATTATGATGGTTAGATTTCTAGGTTAGTTACAATAAATGACAACTTCACTTACCGTTGATGACCTACAAACAAACCGCTGAAATGTAGCGTTTGCGATTGAGGACCGGTGAAACAGACACACACACCCGGTAAATTAGCGCACACACAATAAACTTGCCAAAGGACCGATCGCAAGCATAGCAGAAACCTTTATTGCGGTCCTTATCTTACTCTGATGTCAGGCGGTCAGGCCATGTGAGCTCCGCCAATCAGAGGCCGGCGTCTCTCCCTCCCCTCCCCTCCACTCCTCAGTACATTGTCGCACGCCGACCCGCGCAACTAGCACTGTTCCGCGGGAATGTCGAGGTTAAGAGGGAAATTTCTGTCCCCGCGACGCCCCGCGAGAGGGATTTGTTTGGTTACAGCGTCGTACGCTTCTACGGTATAAACATAAACACATATCTAATCACAAAGTTGAGCTATCATTTCAATGCAATGAAATTGTCAGACAACGCTTTTTCATGTTTTGGGAGCTAATGTTCTGTTGCAGTTACGATTAAAGGATGCATGTTGGATAGTAATGTAATTAAAACAAACACGATTAGGAAAATCCATACCTAGACGAGATCCTAGTCTTGCTCCTAACTTAAAGTAGCCATTGTAAACTAAACATCTACTTTGCTTTGTGGCTTCCATTGTAACAACCCCTTTGTAGTATGGCGTGAAGAAATATAACGTACATATTTGGGCTGTGCATAAAGAGCGCATATAAACGAATTTGACCTTTAAACAGACTCATTTATAGACAAAAAAGTAACCGACCTTTTCATGTACCATAGGTAATATTTTAGAGCGAAAATAATGCAAGGTTAGGACAGCAAAAAGTACCAAATATATCGTAAATGGTACCGAATTAGGGCGTTATAAGACTTCCTTTTGAGATACTGTAAGCGAGTAAAGTATGCATGTATAAAGATTTGATGAGGTAAAAACATGGATGTGCGTGAGAAAATTTCGATAAAATAGTAAATAACGGTAGTTTTTAAACTATAAATAACTATTCTAAATGACTTCTATAAAAATACGGATAAGTATCAATATGTAAAGAAACTGTTTTATTCCCAATTAGATTTAATTGCAAAAATTAATTTAATTAAAATCAAACATGTCGTTGTTTACAAATTGTTCCAAAATGGAAACGGTTGTGCTATATATAAACCAATATGAAGTTTGTGACGATTTAAATCACTAAATATATAATTTTTTATTAATTACACTCTTTTTTCGATAGTCTAAATGTAATGAGTGGTACAGTTAATCGAAATAAACCGTTTATAATCTATTTTCATCTCATCGGGATGTTGACAATAATCTCGCAGTTATAAATTAACACGCGATGTTTACAAAACTAGAATTCAGATATGGGTACGACATTTATCTCGATTTAGCTGACATTTCAATAGTTGACAGTTCCCAGATATCGTCCATTTCGCAGCCGCAATTGTGTTTTCCCCATTTGCGACACAGACCTCAGTCGGTGATCAACTTCCGGTAAATGTATCACAGATTAAAACCGCCAGAACCGCAAAATATTACAGCTAACTTACCCATCGGCCAAGAGGACCATATTGGAATGATAAGAAGCGAGGTATCTGGTGTCTGGTATCTGGAGACACAGTCTAGGTGTGTAGTTGTAGTCATGCGCGAGTTTGTCACCACGCGAACTGTCAACGTCTCGCTGGGACGACGGTAAAAAATACACTGCGCTACTTCAACCAATCACAGCCTCCTCCCACAGACCACGTGATGAGAACATCGCATCATAGCGTCGCGGATTTAAATTGTGATGCGTACTCGGTAATATCAAGTTGGAAATTTGATTTTCATAAATTAATTTTTAAAAACTCCTTTGTTGCATTGAAATTGTGTTCTACACACACCGATTTATTTTTTACACAGACTAATAATGCATAAATCAGTGCCATATTTTTTATAGTGTTTAGTAGAGTATTTTTCCATTTTTGTGTGGACAAAAAGGCAATTACTTAGTAAATTCAACTGTATTCCAATTTAATTACCACTAGCGAATTACAACACATATCCCAGTAATTAATTTAATTTTACAAATTTAAATTAATTATTGGAATATGCATTGCAATTTACTAGTGGTATTAAATTAAAATATTTCCGATGCTCCAAGAATCTTCATGTATTGCAATTACTCTATTTCATTTAGTAAAATGCTTTACCCTACTTTCTGGATTTACATTATTTTTTGCTTTAACACGCCATCTAATTTCATGAAATCTTCCTACATCGAACCTGACTCAATGCATTTTTATAAATAAATCAAGAAATAAACTATAAATATTATATGTTTAAAACATTTTTTATGTCAATAGCACGCACTATTGAAAATATTTTAGTTCAGAAGCGAGTTAAATGTATTAGAACTTATTCCAGAAATTTAAAAATCGCACTTACCTTTTAGTGGAAGTATATCCAAATCTCGGAGACGCACAGACGTCACTTGCACAACTGTGTCAAGAGCTACTGAGGTCAGTACATCGATAAAACTTGGTTAAATAACTCGCTACACGCACTCGAGGAGCGGCAGGGCCCGTTATCAGCTGATAAGAGCGCTCGCTGAGTAGTGCGACGGCAGTGATCAGCGATCAGCTGGTGTTACTCAACAATCGAGTGTGACGAGTCGAGTATTTTCGTGTGTCAAGGTTGGCAGTGTTTCCATCAGGTGATCGCACCGGCTCCTCTCTGTCTGGCTGCAGACTGCACCGCATCGAGCTAGCCAGCTGTGACCGGGTGTCACGCGATTCAACCGACCAATCGTCAGGCTCCTAGCTCGGCTGGAGCGGCAACGGTCTTGTTCCTGTTCCTAGCGGCGGGGATTCGGAAGGGAAAGGAAATCCTCGGTGGGGTTCTGTCAGCGATTTAGTTGACGTTGTTTGGAAACAGAATTTTTTGTACTTTTGACATCTCGAACCTTTGGGGTAATTCACGAATTAAAGGGTGTATACTGACTGACATTGATTTGTGTCAATGCGTCTAAAAATGGTTCAACGCAGATTTCAGAGAAATGGTCTGAAGTCGTGTGCTGCAATACTTCAGAATCTGAAAGTGAACAATATTGTCCTTGGGCTTAAATCATCGGTGTCACGTTTTCCGGCTAACACCAAATCGAGACATTGTTCACAATACTGAAAATCTTGAGATATTTCGGGAAGGGACTTTCTCCAGTCACTGTAACACTTGTTGACTAAAGATGGATCTCCACATTTAGGACGAATATCTCAAGACTTTAACTGTGTTTACCTTTTACCACCGGCCGTGTAAACCAACGAACTAAGTGATCTAATAGTACAGGAGCCGAGAACACAATTTACAGACTATAAACACATAAACTAGTTGTTCTTGAAAACATCGATGCTGCCGATCGATAGTTTTAGTGGAAGTCGAAATAGTAGGGCATCGATAGGATAAGAAACGATATATTTGTTTAATTTCATACATTTCTCAGCTTGAAGCACATAAAATCCGCCCGTCGGAGACGTACATAATATTAAATTAACGTCATCTAACCACATACAAACCGACTCTTGGGTGAAAGTTGGTTGAAGCACTTAATATGATTGCAGACGATAATATAAGTATTGTTACGATTGGTCTGCCAAGCTTAGAAACAATTTTTCTTCTTTTTTATATCATCTGATATTTTTATTCGTTTCGATGCCCTCCAATTTTGACCTCCACCAAAAGAAACAATCGAATACTTACTTGGGAGAATTTCCTCTATTGATTTCAAGAAAACCAGATTTTGTGCTTGTACCATGCAAATTGGTTGTAGGCTCTTATACTGTATATTCAATTCTCCTCGAATTATTGTCATTTAATGCAAAGTTACCACAGAACGCATGGTGATTACAAAGTAGGCGGGAAAGAAAGAAACGCTTCTTTATTAAGGCAAAATTAGGACCATAATTAATTATGGTCCTTTCTTACATTTAACCTCTCAAACAAAATTAATCTTAATAGTGGAAAATAATAAGGCTTATTAACTATAACTTACACTTACGGTATTCCATTCACTCTTCCATTCACACAGTCACGATCCAAAGAGTAGCCCCGCCGCCCGCCACGATCATCCGGTCCAGGTATCTTCGTCTCAGCTCCGCCACAAACCGTTCCCGGCTCTCAATTTGTTCGAAAGAATCTGGTAAGAAGTTCCATAATCTACAGGCGGGTAACGGTGAAAGATCGGTTATAGGTTGTGGTTCTGTGTATTGGAATTCTGAGACTTAGTGCACCAGTCCGAGCTTTTCTTGCGCCACTCCCCGCCATAAACTGAAAGTTTTCAGATAAATATTTTGTTGAATCCGTATTAATAATAGAGTATAACAATGGCAAAATTCGAATCGATCTTGAATCAGCTAATTTTAGAATTGATGGCTGAATAAAATATGGCGTAACATGATCCCTTCGACGTAAATCAAACAGAAAGCGAATGCAGTAATTTTGTGCTCTTTGCAGTTTGTCATGTCATTGATTACAGAGTTGCAGTAGTTAAAGTAGGGAAACACAAGTGATTTGATCACCAGAAGTTTAATGTGAACTGGTAGAAGTCCTTGCATTCGTTACATGGATGCCCTGTATACCACTTGACAGCTGTGATGCTGAAGGGCTATGGTGGGACTTTAATCCGTAGAATCAGCTGTTCATCACTGATGAAGTACGCCGTAACCATATATGGCATTTAAAATACTAGATAATATGTAGAAGTAGTGAGTGGAATTACTTCTTGAGTGCTCCACAATGACATATGTGTAATTAGTCATCTACGCAATGTGAACTTGTCGTAGAAGTACAATTTTGTAGCAATTACTTCCTCTTTACGACGTACACGGTCATTTACTTGGGTGTGATCGTAGCAGAGCACATAGTTTTTCAACCGTTTACGTCTTTAGTCTTGGAATCTCTTCGGAGAAATACTCTTCTATGATGAATCGAAGCAAAATATCAGATAGAAAATGGTCGCCAGAGCAGAAGGTGCTGCACAAGTTCAGTGATGTGAGAATCGAATAGTATTCGAATAAAGCTCGGGTATTCACATATTCATTCGAATACCATAAAATGAATTCGAATACTTTTGAAATAAAATATACAATTTCTCTGGAAGAATCGAATTCAAACCGACAGTATTAATTCGTTTAGACTAATAGTAGACTATTCAAATAAAGTATTCAAGAGCTGTATTCGTATTCAAATACATGCACTCGTTGGAGGATTTAGATGAATATATGAATGTGTTTTGTATATATATATATATATATATATATATATATATATATGGACT
Source organism: Homalodisca vitripennis (assembly GCF_021130785.1). Taxonomy (NCBI): domain Eukaryota; kingdom Metazoa; phylum Arthropoda; class Insecta; order Hemiptera; family Cicadellidae; genus Homalodisca; species Homalodisca vitripennis. The sequence continues at coordinate 9,409,440 of NC_060208.1, forward strand.
ATGAAAAGAATAATTAAGTAGAGATTCATAATTTGGAATGTCATTAAAAATGTTCAAACTTGACAATATGTATAATTGTACAAATAATCAATTAATAAATACATTTGTAAACAATAAAGACAAAAATTAATGTTTATTTCACGTCTGTTGTGTGAAAACAAAATATTATTTAGGTTTTTGGCTTCAATCTATTTCTACGATCATAGGTGACAAAACCTGCAGTAGAAAAGAATCTTTCAGGCGGGACTGAAGTAACAGGTAAACAAATATTTTTTTTCTGGAGTGCATAAATCATGGGTATGTCATGTTTGCAAGAGGCACAAAAAGGAAAAGGATTTTCCCACCTTTTTGGCAGGGCAATTCCAAATACCCAAGAAACAATGGATTACGGGAAGGAAGTAAGACAAGTCTAGACTTGTCTCTTACAAAAAGTATTCGAAAACAAGGGTGGTTTTGAATACATTGTATTCGATACTTTTAAGTATTCGATTCTCCCATCACTAGGTCAGATAGCTTGTTCAGGTCTCTCTGTATAGTTCACCGGTCAGGAAATCCCAGCCCTCGACAACTGTGCAGAAGTTGTAGCAGCCAGATAACACAGATAAGGACTGTGTTTGGGAGCTTCAGAAGATAAGAAACCAGTTTAGAGCAAAGCCCAACATTCCGGGAAGAAATATCAGATAGGCTAATTGTCTCCTTACCAATCTAAAATGTTACAGTTCATACAGAAGAATAAAAATAAACATACATAACAGTTACAAACTAAACAAACACACATAATAGTATTAGTACAATTCTTGAACTGCATATATACATTTATATAGTACATGTTGACATATAATTACAAGTATATCAACCGCTATTTCATTCTAGACAATACTTAATCTCACAACAAATCCTTAAAACTTATTGAATATGAGAATATCTTTGGGGTTGAAAGAATCATTTACATAAAATATGTCTATAGGAATGAACAGTGCACATGTAGTGGTAACCGCGTCTTAATTTATACCTCCCTTAAATTCGGGTTTTGAACGATGGGCGGATAGTGAAGAAAACAGTATTTTTTCGGAGATTTGCCATTGCTCAATGATATAAGAAATCAGTAACACTAAGTTTCGAGATCCACAATCTGATCTCTTCCTCAGGTGGGTAACTAGCGTAACGCATAACTACAATCTGGGTTAACATAAACAAATCATACCAGAGCGTTGTGACAAGCAATAGTTAGATTCACAACAAACGTATTATGTGTTATCTTCATACATATTAACTCTGAAATAAAAATGATTAACTCTTAATAAAAAAAACTCTAATTATAAAAACCGAACCTTTAAATATACAGGTTACAAATATGTATGTATTAAACGACCAACGACTGATAACCGTTCAGTACCCAGTAAATTTTTCGTATCACTGAACGATGACAAGTGTACGAAAAAAATCAAATTTCCTTTACTCATATAATTATCATTATAAAACAAAATGGGGCAGAGTTTACTTCCCTGAATAATTCCATTATCCATTTTTTTCTACTACACCTTGACTGATACGTAATGTTTCCAATTTAATAAATGGCTTTCAAAGCATGTGTACACCACCTTGATTTCCTATCATTGAAGTATATAAACTCCTATTTAATTCCTTCTGTATGGACTGACCATATTTGTTAACAACTAAATTTCACACGCTTATTTCCATACTGCTTTAAATCTCAATTAAATGCTAACAAAATTTCGGTGAGACGTTTCAAATTTGTATTATTACAGAATTTAAAGTACGGTACATAATGTTGTGATTTATTGGCTGAGCTTTAGCGAAGCCTAACACTCGTGGAGCTGGAAATTTATTTTTGTCCATTTGTATATCTGTCCGCACGATATCTCGAATACGAACTGACTTATAGATTTGAAATTGTCCATGAAGCTTCATTCCAATATGAGGGACACTAAGTTCAATAGTGGCACATGTCACTCCATGTGATTTGGCTGAGCGTTAGTACATATTTTTACATTCTCTAATGGGTAACCACGATGGCAATAAGAACATTGCAGAATAAATAGATTTGTAAAAAAGGCCACGTGCATTAAGAAGAGATTTTGGCAAGTGACACATTGACACAGGTAGCCTAACTATCCTAATCATTCATCATTGTATGGTGTCCTGATGTCTAGAACTTTATTATTTTAACACCGATATTAAACCCAATTTAATGAACAAAAATTTGAATGTATCATATGGTAATACATGTCGAGAAAGATTTCATCTGGGTCAGGTTCCGTTATTTCACCCCATGTTTTTAAATCGCTACTATAGCCACGGAATTGATTGTTTTAACTATTTATGATCATAGATGAGTACGGAGGTACTAAACTAGATAGACACTGTTTGTTTTCCTTGACGACGTCTTATCTTATCAGCATCAGGCATGCCCAGACTGTTCTTGTTATCGAAATGAGACGAGTGCCTCCGGCCATCAGCGCGGGCTTCGGCAGCACTGCCCCGCGCTGATGTCAATAAAAGAAAAACATCCCTCGAGATAGTACCTATCAGTAAAATATAAAATTCTAGAGGGGCTGATCAGAAATATAAATTGAAATGATTAGTTTACCTCAAACAATCAATTCCGTGGCTATAGTAGCGATTTAAAAACATGGGGTGAAATAACGGAACTTGACCTTCATCTGTAGAGTTGAAATTTTGCATGAACTTCATTTCTACATAGACAAGAATGGCCTAATGGTGCAGGTCAAACCATGGAATTTGGCTAAGCGTCTTTGAAACCCATCATTTAGTAGGCTGACACAATTTTTTCCCGGGGGGGGGGGGTGTAAAAGGTTCTTTCAAGTATTATTGTATTTGTATGTTGTTCTATCTGTCAATAATGAAACTATCTGTAGACTTGAAATTTTGCATTGAACCTCAGCGAAATTCCTTCGTTGTATTTTATAACGGAAGGATCTAAATTTAGTATTATGTGGCCGCAGAGCAAATAAACATTACCAGTTTACAGTGAGGTGCTTGTAGATTTGGTTATCAGCACTTAGTGAGGTATTAACACCTCTAGATCCATACTCTATTGTCTGATTAGAGATATTAACATGTAGAGCATTTCTAAAACAGAGCCTTAGATAGCAAACAGTTAAAAACTTTGATATTTATAAAAATATCTCAGGCTTTTCATGTAAAATAATACATTAAGTCAATTTTTAAATTTAATTTTTTTTAATTAAAATGTATTTTTATATATTCATCCATTTATAAACATTTCTAATATTTTAATGTCTTTGTGCCTTAGCCCACTGGGTGAAAGGTAAAATACCTTATTAAAATTTGAATTTATTCGTATTTGTGTTAATTTCATATGTGTGTGATTTTTTTCATTGAGGATGAGGGAGTTTTAAAGGGGCAGAAGAGTAAATAAAAACTAATGACGCTTCAAGTTAAGGTTTTATAATTATTGTATTTAGTTTGTGGAAAGATATATGAATAACGAAGCGAAGATGTTTCTCTACGTAATACACCCCTACTTTACTATTTCAATCGGAATGAGAAGGGTTAAACATTCTTGTTTGTGCGTTCCTATGAAAGTTGTCGCAAAACTAGACTAAAATTATGTTGCAAAAACTAATTCTTGCCTTTAGACCAATTTCTTTGTTGTTAGCAGATCCAGAGTTTACATGGGAGAGTAATATTTGAGAAATGCTGTTCCTAATAATTACACTTTGGAGTAATAAACTAAATATGTATTTTATTTACTATATATAGGCAAGTTATATGTTTAAGCCTAACGTAATGCAATGGTTATAAAATAATTAATATTTTTGGGCTTATATGCTGAATTATCTAATTAGCCCTCACACAACGATTTTCATTCAATGGTCAAAAGTAAAGAATGTCTCATTTTACCAGGCGAAATTAGGGCTAAGAAGCCCTCTCTAACACTTAACCTGGGGACCAACGGCTTGTTAAATGCTTGTAAAACCAATAGCAGTTAAAGGTGACTTCCGAACCACCACCAACGGCGGCGGGGCAGGCGAGCTGCTTGCAAGGATAGGATCGTTCAGCTGTCAACCATCCAAGCAGCAGCCACGCTCGACGTTGCTTGATCCGGTTATCTTGCGATAACCGCTGTACCCACTACACTGTGTGAATGGCAAAAAACCAATTACAACAAACCACTCTATGTACTTACTTAAGGTCATAGAGTAAAAAGAAAACATATCAATGAGAACAGAACTAATGCCTGTTATATTTCTTTTCAGACATCAAGGATTTCGTTTTATGTAATGAAGCCTTGCAGTTGCATAAATTATAGTTGTTTTTTTTTTTTTTGTGTTAAACTATTATAGTCATGATTATTTTATAACAAACAACACATAAGCAAATAACCATGAGTTGTTTCTGTCTTCAAAGGCATAATATCATGTGAATTGATGCAGGTACAATACCTATAAACCTATTATTGGAATACAAATGACATTTATGCTGCTCTTCTTGCCTTATTGAATGTATGAAATCTTTTAGCGCAAAATATGAATGTTATGAGAATCTAGATTATCGTATACACAAAAGTCAAAGAATGTCTAATTTGACCAGGTATTTGAAAATATGCTGAATCGTGAGGAATATGTATTTATAAATAGCAGATAAATTGTAAACACAGTTAAAATATATACTTACCATGGCATTTTTATTTTTATATAAATTTAAAATGTTTAATTTTGGTTTTTCTTTTTCCAAGTTTCACTCATTATGGTTTTTACATAACTTGAGATAGTAAGATATTTCAAATGTACAAAATCTACCACAGTTTTAGAGTGGGCAAAAATATAAAACATATATAAACTTATTGGCAGTACAAAGAAGGTTTGATAACTACTTAATAAATCTTTTTCACTAGAGTCGGGTCTCTTCCTCTTCCCTAAAAATGCAGACAACGCAAATTATTGGTATCACCCATGCCATTTGGGTTGTGTGTTGCATTTTCCTGGCCAACCAAAGTCCATTTTATAACGAAATAATCAACTTTTTACTACATAAAAGCCTAGCAACAGTGGCAACAATAAATGGCAACACTGAGTAAGGCATCAACGACACGGGGGTCGGTAGTCAGTCAGTCTGTACAACTTGAGCCACCAAAATAGCGTCGACTTTTTTAGGGAAAATTGTCTTTGGGTTCCTAGACTGTATTGATTGACGTTCAGTAATAAAATTGTATTCGTTTCTTATAAGCGTATTCATCGTTGATGTCATTGTTTTGCTTTTTTATCTCAATTCAATTAACAGGAAACAGTGTGCTCCCAAAGCAGTGGCCGTTTATTTTCAAAGAAGGAACCTAACCTATTATATAACGATTACAAATGTAGTATTTTTACTTGACTAACGCCAACAGTTGCTATCATATATATTGAATTTATGTTCAGCTTAATAAACTTCTTCAAATTTGTATAAAATACCGATTATCAACATTTAATTATGATAATCATCGTATAAGAGGTTTTTTAGTGTATAAACCATCCTCTATGTGTTCGGAAAGTAATGTGTTTTAATTGAATTAGCAATTATAGGTAAACCGTTAAAAAAGACACTGGGCGATTTTAGTTCACGCAGGGTGTGGTAAATACCCCTCCGCCGCTGTGAAGCCGCCCTCTCCCAGTATCCCCACCACTGCTCGGCACTCGCCCGCTCGCTCTATCCCCTGACCACTTAGCGGCTAACCTCTCACCAAAACGCAAACTCCCTGGATACGTCTATGGCTACATTAGTATGTTCAATTAATATTTTACCTATTCTTAATATACTTATAGTATAGGTAAGTAACTGTAGTATAAACAAAATGGCGCGAGCTAGGCACGATCCACACAGCTGATAAAACAGACGAGGAGATGATTGTCCCATTCCGCGTAACTACTCAGATATTTGCTTCTGCGCAGTTTTCTTTGCGAGCGGTTTATCTATAATAGGTAGTGGTTTTACAAGTACCACTTAATCGTGAACCATATAAACGTCATAACAAGATAAATCACAATCGAATCGGTATCTGTTAAATGTTATACGTAAGCATTACAAGTATGTATAGTATTTAAATTAATATGCATATTCAATTTAATAAACGTACACAATATGGTAGACTAATAAATCAACATGTGTTTTTTTATCTTTAGAAAACAATAATACTCGTCTACGCTGAAATCCTAAAAGGCATCAACATTGATGAGCAATTAAAACAGGCTAAGTACGGCAGGCTCCATACTGTCTAGTAACTACTGGTTGGCCTCTGACCATTCGGTAAATGAGGACTTGGGCTCAAACAAACACCACAGTAGTTCCTAGCAAACATGCTTGCTGATAACGGGTATCATAACTAAAGTGTATCCGGCACGAATAGCAAAACAAATAAGTTCTTATCAAGACATTGTTCCTCAATGATTTTTTCCAATAAATGAAGCTGTCTGTAGACTAGAGTTTACCTACTGGTACTTAACATACAGTATAACTCAAGGGCAAACAAAAGGAATTTCGCTAAATGCCCTTAAAGTACCAAATTGCTGAAAATAGACCAAATATACATTAATGTTTTAAGTACTCAAAAACAACATTAAAAGTACCTGTTTTGTTGGTTCTATTTCCAAATAGTGAAAAATAAAGATAAAATGTCCATGGGTATATGTGAGGAACAGTATAAAGATGCATACGGATTCTAGCTTTTAAAGGAGAATATACCTTGCATCCATCTTGGGGTTCATGAGGTAGGAGTTTTGTTTGGTAAAGCTAATTCCGTGCAGGGGCGTACTAACGTGGAGAACGAACGTGACCTATCCCCTCTAAGAAACATTTTATTTCAAAATAATCGATCGCTTAATAGTCTGTTTGTTTTTGACTAAATATAACATTCATGTTGGAACTTTGAAATAAATCACAATAAAATATATAAATTTAAACCCTATAACAATTTTAATTTAATAAATACACGGCACTGCACATATAACAATTAATTTTTTCATGACATTTTTTCAATATTTGAATTTCGCCGTCACGCAGCAATCACGAAAGTGAGGTTACTTCATACTATTTCTACTGGCTTCTACCTGTACTCGGTACTTCAGTAACTGAGTACAAAATATACTCATACTGATTATAACTCATATGTTATCGAGTGCTCCTAAAATATTACAAGTTCCAGTTCCTGTTACTGCTACAGGAGCCCGAGTACTTTGTACCAGGAACGGCGGTAAGCGTGTAAAGTATCTGTATCGTAAAAGTATTTGTAACCTGTACCGGTTACTTTAGGTATGCGATGACTTGTACTCTTTGTACAGACGAGTAACCGGTACAGAAAGTATATTTGGGAGTAGTCCGGAAGTGATCAGTTTTCACAGTAGTGCGTGAATTACCGAGCTCTGAGCAGTTCTGTGATGTATTAGTTTGTTGCCATTCGTTGTCACTAAGGCTTCTTTCACACACATCGAATTTGGACGTCCGATATTTTATCGACCGTCCAAATTCCAATAGTGGCGCATAGCAGTAAACGGGAACATTCAGACTAGAAGATCTCTGAACGGCAACGATAAAATGCCGTGTAGCAGCCGTCCACTGCCACTGCAGACCAACGGCACCGTGCCGTTGCCGTCCTTACAGTGGCGTACGTGTCCATTCGTGCGCTTCCAGACATATCGATATTTTACCGTCCGTCCTCACTTCTCACTACGCCTTCTCCCTGTGCAGTGCACATCTTTAGGACTAATCAAGTTAATTTATAAATTGTACACATGAATTAAATTAACTCTGAAGTGTTATATTGTAATATCGATGAAACTTCAGCCCTTGAAGTACAGTATAAAGAGCTTGTAGCTCACAACCAAAGTTTTTTTTTAATACCAGATTTTAAATTATTTGAGTTTGACGTATCACATAAAACAAGATTGTTTCATGTCGAAAACCTTTCTCTTTTCAAATAAATAAATTTAAACAAACATTTGTATTATCATTATTAATTAAAGTTTTAGCTCTAAAACGTGTTAGTTAGAATTTTTAATAATTTGTTACTTACCTTAACGTAATAGCAAGCCTTTCCTGTGTGGGAATACAATTCCTCATTTTAGTGTTTTCGTGTTTGATGACATCTTTTGACTTCTCGTGAAGTTCATCAAACGAAACCGTAGACATTCTAAAGAAATTAAAACACTTATTTCCATCACGTTGAAGTTCTTCAAAAACGGTGTGAAAGGTTCCCACCTGTTCCCTTGTTTTATTAATCGGATGTATCCAGCACTTCCACTTAATCCTACGACGCATTATACGACGGTATAGGAACCACATAGCCACAACACGTTTTTTATTCATTAGAGAGAAGCAATAAAACACTCACTACAGCACACCATATACTCGAATAACTTTCTGAACGGTAAAAAAATCGATGTGTGTGCAAGCGGCACCCAAACGATAAAATATCGCCCGTTATTTTATCGGACGTCCAAATTCGATGTGTGTGAAAGAGGCCTAAGAGTCAACACCGCCCTGGGCAGTCTGGCGATTGTGCGTTAAAACGAACAGTTACCGGTTACGGTGAATTAACAACACTTACTCAATTTAATGTGTTAAAAATTAAACTTTTTAATTATAAATTTACAAAATTACTCAAGATAATGACTAAAATCCATAGTGTAACCAATTCCGAATTTTGTGGACCACATTTCTCCAGGTGATTGGTAGTAGAGTGGTTTTACTGTAAGCTTTATACACCTTGACCTAATTTTTGCCCTCCTTTTATTAGTTCAGAAGTATTATATTTCATAATTTTAGGACCTAGCATTTCCAAAAGTTTCCGAGGAAGAGTCCCCAGACCCTCCCCCTCCCCCCACCATAGAGTATGGGGAGATTGTCTAAACCACCGACAAGTCGGTGTTTCAGGAACTCCCCCCCCCAGAGAAGATTTCTCGGTACACCACTGGTTCCATGCGATGACGTTCAGGTAGTACTGTAATTCTAAATATTTTTTTAGAGTTGTAATATAAATCTTCAAGTAATAACCTGTATTTTATTAGTTCGATACACTTATACAGTTATGATCACTGTTTCTCTTGTTTGCCGCTAGATCGAGCGCAACCACCAAGTCAAAAGTGGTAACAGATTTAACACTGGGTGCAATATCTGCTCACTGATCCATAGTCAACGCCGCGACCGTGCTTTGTTTACATTGCAATCATCGAGACTAAAGTGCCATGAATACCTAAATGAGGAACAAACTCACACAAGAAGGCCTTCGGAGTGAGGTGTCCGTCATGCGTCGCTTAACAACGAAGAACAAAACAGGATTTAATTATTAACGACCTTGACTGCCTGCAATCAGGTGGCGTTAATGTTCCTAAAGAAATATCAGCTCAATGTGTACCACTTATAACCGCCTGGAACCGAAGCATAGAAACGACCTTGACAGCTTGCAATCAGGTAGCATTAGTTCAATGTTTAACAATGATAACCGCTTGGAACCGAAGCACAGAAACGATCTTGACAGCTTGCAATCAGGTAGCATTAGTTCAATGTTTACCATTGATAACCGCTTGGAACCGAAGCACAGAAACGATCTTGACAGCTTGCAATCAGGTAGCGGTAGTTCAATGTTTAACATTGATAACCGCTTGGAACCAAAGCACAGAAACGATCTTGACAGCTTGCAATCAGGTAGCATTAGTTCAATGTTTACCATTGATAACCGCTTGGAACCGAAGCACAGAAACGATCTTGACAGCTTGCAATCAGGTAGCGGTAGTTCAATGTTTAACATTGATAACCGCTTGGAACCAAAGCACAGAAACGATCTTGACAGCTTGCAATCAGGTAGCATCAGTTCAATGTTTACCATTGATAACCGCTTGGAACCGTAGCACAGAAACGATCTTGACTGCTTGCATTCAGGTGGCATTAATGTTCCCACAGAAATATCAGCTCAATGTACCTTTTTTACAGCTTGGAACCGTAGCACACAAACTATACAACGCAGAAAACCCAGTGGAATAACATAAATTACAGCGCGATTCTACGGCCAGGTTCAGTGTTACCGTTGTCAGCACCTTTTGCAACACTGTTGATAGCCTCCTTCGAGTAATATACTGAACTATAAATGTCTTCACTTATACGTAACGTAGCCTGACGCTGTCACAGACGCTACACCAAGAGGAAGGTGAACTGGAACAAAACTCAACATTCACGTTGAATCGACCCTTCCCACCACAGCTTCGTTCTGTGTAGAGAACTCGTTGCTCCACCGTGCTTAGAGATCGTGTCCATCACATCGTAGTGCACTCAATTGTGCTCCTGATGAGATAATGAGTATACTTCTTAACCTACATTACACTATATTTTGTAGTATATGTGACTCTGATGGCGAAACGATATAAGGAATTCATTTTTAGCTTATTCGTCGCCGATCGTTTTCTAGCGACCGTGACTCCAGATTCCAGGAGTCAAGTCTGTGACAGCGCCAGATTCCACTCGCTACACCAAGAGGAAGGTGAACTGGAGCTAAATTCAAAATTCATATATTCACATGAGATATAGCATTTGCCTGGCTAACGTCATCCTATTCCTTAGTAGAGTCACTATATGATATTCTAAATAGTTGTCAAGGGAATTCTACGGTTTTAAATAAACTGCTGGTTTGGTAAATTGCTGAACCCCAGGTCATGGTACTAAAACCTCGCCCCTTTTCCACATAGAGAGACGGACGTCCGTATACCCTGGCTTCGAAACGCTCATACTTTCTTTCAAGAAGGTGGCTTGTAAGGAACGCACTGCCCTTTAAACCTGTTAAATATAATAAAAACAATGTAAGCTAAATACAAATTATTTATCTAAAAATATAAATGTGTTGGCTTAATACTGTATATTCTCTGGACGTTTTAAAAATTTTATTTTATCTTAAAATATCCCATAGCAGTGATTACTTTTCGTCGGTGAACTTTGTCAATACGACCAAAAAAGTAATTTTGCATTTTTTTAATGTCTAAAAAAACTTTTATGACTGTCCGTATATCTAATATACATGTATTTTAGAATCGACATGTTTCATGATCAATGTTGTTTTACATTTAAGATTCAAATGTGCTGTTTACAATGCGGTTCACTTAATCAGTGTTTCAGGAGGTTCTCCATTACTATATTATTAAGGTGAGATTAAAATGTATGTATTAAAAATAACAGATAACCACATCGTATATTCAGTATAAACATATCTTGTTATAAAGTTAATCACGCTGAAACAAAGGTTTAAATTGCCTTTGTTCCGTCATATTCCACTTTATTAAACAAACATATTGCTCCCAGAGTTGCTTTAGATTGATAGTAGTTAGTTTTACATTGTTATTTATAGATTATAAACGTCACATGGTGATAAACTAGTTTTGTATGTATCCATACATAATTAGTATAGTCTAGTTTATAAACCTGCACGCCTTGCTGACAGTTTGTTCCTTCTTTCCTTGTCTAGCCCGAGGTCGTGTTCCTCGTTCTTATCTGAACATAACCTATAATAATGATTCAGAAATTTGGATATGTTGACTGTTGAGACATACAATTAAGGAGGTCAAGGTTCCGGTCAGGAAACGAAACCTGTTCACATATCCTACAGCCTTTGTATTGGTGAGTCATAGTTATGTTACTATTTGATTGAACAAAACTAACGATATCATCGCCCATCGGTGTACAGGGAGATGTTATCTTATCTACTGATGTTACTGACATTACTGACGATATCATCGCCCATCGGTGTACAGGGAGATGTTATCTTATCTACTGATGTTACTGACATTACTGACGATATCATCGCCCATCGGTGTACAGGGAGATGTTATCTTATCTACTGATGTTACTGACATTACTGACGATATCATCGCCCATCGGTGTACAGGGAGATGTTATCTTATCTACTGATGTTACTGACATTACTGACGATATCATCGCCCATCGGTGTACAGGGAGATGTTATCTTATCTACTGATGTTACTGACATTACTGACGATATCATCGCCCATCGGTGTACAGGGAGATGTTATCTTATCTACTGATGTTACTGACATTACTGACGATATCATCGACCATCGGTGTACAGGGAGATGTTATCTTATCTACTGATGTTACTGACATTACTGACGATATCATCGCCCATCGGTGTACAGGGAGATGTTATCTTATCTACTGATGTTACTGACATTACTGACGATATCATCGCCCATCGGTGTACAGGGAGATGTTATCTTATCTACTGATGTTACTGACATTACTGACGATATCATCGACCATCGGTGTACAGGGAGATGTTATCTTATCTACTGATGTTACTGACATTACTGACGATATCATCGCCCATCGGTGTACAGGGAGATGTTATCTTATCTACTGATGTTACTGACATTACTGTCGATATCATCGCCCATCGGTGTACAGGGAGATGTTATCTTATCTACTGATGTTACTGACATTACTGACGATATCATCGCCCATCGGTGTACAGGGAGATGTTATCTTATCTACTGATGTTACTGACATTACTAACGATATCATCGCCCATCGGTGTACAGGGAGATGTTATCTTATCTACTGATGTTACTGACATTACTGACGATATCATCGACCATCGGTGTACAGAGATGTTATGAATCTATTGATGACTATCTCTACTACTGACATCATTACTGACGATATCATCGCCCATCGGTGTCAAGGTACTCATTTATCTATTTCTACTGATGTTACTGACATTACTGACGATATCATCGCCCATCGGTGTACAGGGAGATGTTATCTTATCTACTGATGTTACTGACATTACTGACGATATCATCGCCCATCGGTGTACAGGGAGATGTTATCTTATCTACTGATGTTACTGACATTACTGACGATATCATCGCCCATCGGTGTACAGGGAGATGTTATCTTATCTACTGATGTTACTGACATTACTGACGATATCATCGCCCATCGGTGTACAGGGAGATGTTATCTTATCTACAGGTCTTACTGACATTACTGAACCATTTTAGTATCTAGAACTGAATAAAACATCACGATTACATTCCTTGTGAACAAAAATCACGAAAATGTTAAGATTTGCCTTTGATTTAAGCTTTATATAGTTTACTCTGCTGTGATATCAAGAAAGGAAACGAACATAACCTCAACAGCAACACTTATTCGATAGTTTTCATTGTATTCCAAGATAATTATCAAATATATTTCTATTTATTAGGTTGTTTAATTTCCTATTATTTCCCTATTTGATTTCACATCAGTTTTGCACGTGGATTTTCACATCTGATCACATTTATATAACTTTATAAAAATGTTTCCTTAATAAAAATGGCTTAACAGCTATTTTATTACGCTTTATCTGTCTTTATGAAATATTTGCCTATTTTAACCTTGCTCGGTCAATGAAGTGGTGCAATCTTTTATGGTCGGGATAATAACTATTTCATTTAATGAATTACATCCCTCTGCGATGTTTCTCAAGAAAAAAAGTAGACAAAGAATTTCTTGACCACTCCATGAAGAATTTCAGGTTTTAAAGTAGGAATGTTGGCCACCTTCGTCCAAAACAAAAAGGCGGAATATAAAAATGTGAATGTTTACAGTGTTGCATAATGACACACGATTACGGCATTCTTAATGATTTATTAACTAAAAAATTACATGTTCTAATGAAATTCAATTAAAGAAATTTAAATGTTTTTACTTAAATTTTCGTTGTTGAGGAAATTAACCTCTTCATAAAATAAAAAAAAACTATAATTCTATCTAACAATACATGATATAGACTAAAAACTGCAAAACTCTTATTCTTCAATAGTCTTAGGGTCTGACTATAAGATGCTCATAATTATTGTGCTTCAAATACCTAAAACCATTTCTGAAATTAAATTGCAATATTTTACAGAAAATGTAAAACAGCTATTAAAAATCCTTTGTTTAAAGTTTGTTTTTGGCGATGGAAAGTTTGAAAGGATAATAGGATTTCGGACATTTGACATTGTTATAAATTACAAAAAATATAGCACAACGTTTTGAGGATTGAAATCTATCCTCTTCGTCAGGTAAGGAAGGTATTAATACACAAGGTATACACAAACATAAAGAACAGAAAAAAGAAGGGAAATCAAAGGGTTTAAACATACCCAAAAGCTGCTTGGAGTCCCGTCCAGGCGTTGTCCTGTACAGTGACCTGACGAAGAGGATAGATTCTAATCCTCGAAACGTTGTGTTATACCTTTTGTAACTTACAACGATGGCAAACGTCCAAAATCCTATTAAAAAGTGTTTTTTATTGAAAAACATTGTTCCAACTGAAAACTGACTGCGCCAAGTTAAAGTTAAATATATCATGAATGCGGGAGTTACATACAGAAAAATACCTCTCTAATGATCTGAGAAATCATCATAAGAGTTGCACTGAGTAAGTCATTTTTAACCTTTTGCGGTCGGCTCTTTAATACTATAATGAGTTGAGGAAGCCAGACAATTGTTGTAGCCTCATGTTATGTAACAGGGGAATCAGATAGTTATTATAGAGTACGTCGATTTTACTGCATCGTTAAAGCCAACCGAACATTATGTGTAGAAAACTCGTTGCTCCACCGTGCTTAGTTAGAGATCGTAGTGCACTCAATTTCAATAGTAACATTAAATTTGTTAAATTTGAGTTATTGGAACACAGTTAGTAAGTCGAACATTGAAACAATCCAAGATTTGTTGACAGTGGATGATTTGACAACCTGTCCCATATATCTCTATTAAGGGATAATAAAGTCGCCGCCTACTAATTATTATAACTGTTGCAGATAAATATAAATATGACATTTAGAGATGTTTGTGGATCAATTATTCCTACTATTGACAAATATTTTCGGCCGTTGTTTCCAGAAGGAATGCTCTATTCCTTTTCGTTATTGTGAAACACAAGTGCGATCCATTTTACTTTGTTTAATGATTATATTAATGTATAATTTGGATATTTAAAATCAAATTTAAATTTTATCGATTAAAAAACAATATTTCCTGTTTAAAGAAGAAAATATTAAATGTTTATGCTAATGTTCAGGTTTGCAACGTAAAAATAAACTTATTAATTACAAAGAGGTAGTTTTCTGCCAATAGATAAAAACAAGTGAGTCTCCTTGTGGCATGTTCAGTTTTTCAACACGCCAGGAATATATTTTCATCCAATCTTAAAACGGTTGTTCCTAATCCGAAACTTCAAACCTAATTTTAATCGTATTAAAATCCAAGAATCTGTTCTTTCTAAGTGTTACTACATTATTTTAAATTCCATAGAGTGCCATTAACCACCATATTTTATAGCATTAAAATATTTGGATGACAACTTCAGAAATAAAATTTACATCTTGAAAGATTTTTTGCTCTCTTTCAAAAATTGCACAAATACGTGGAAATTGACTAGATAACTTTTTAGATCGACTTTGATTGGTTTGTTTTGTATTTTTACGTTAAAGTTATTACAAAGATGAGAATTCACCAGCATTATTTTATTAGACTTTTTAAATTAGACTAATGAGTTTTAGTAAACAAGCTCAATGTTTATTTGATTCTAAAATATGGCATAAAAGATATAAAAATTAGGATTGTACCAAAGTCCTGGTTTTTGTATCACATCCCCGAAAATTAATTACAAAACAGGTGATACAATTTGAAACTTCTGAGCTTTCAAGGAAGCAATGCCATGAAATTTGTATTAATTAAAAAGTAGGCACTATTAACTTAAAACATCGATTCAGATTCATGTTTCTATCTAGCATAGTTGTATCACTGAGTCCAGTGCACGGAACGGTACATAACATTGAGATCTCTGACCTATCCCAGTTACTACAGGGATTGAAAAGATGCCAAGAAAGCGTCAGCTGATTCTCAGCTGATTCAATTGTAGAAGTGGCGGCCAAACAGCTGGAACTGGAGTGGTTGTAAGGCACTTGCTATAGGAACTCGCGTACCTTGGCCATTCCGCAGGCAGGACTGGACAAGGTCGTATGAAGGTTATCAACTCCACCACTTGTTTTCCTGATTCGCGAAATTACTGCGTTTGTAAAAGTCATCCAGTACTGTGTAATGTGTAAAAACTTGTTTAATACCTCAGCCAGCCCACACGAACCTACGAGTATGTATCCGACACATTCTCCACACTGGGAAAGATACGGCAAGTAATGTATCTGACCACGGTGTTGAGTGTTTGTAGATTAATGTTTGTGCTTTTTAGTACACTAAATCCTTTGAGGTTAGGTATAATGATATACGTATCGTGGATTACTAAAGCGTCATTTAAATACTGTTTCAAAAATGTTATATAACAATCTTAAAAATGTTTATATTTCACATATTTATTTGATTAGTTTGGTAATTTTCAAAATGACATTATTGTCAAAATCCAGATTGTCTGGTAAATTTAAGTTTTGAAGATGCGCTAATAGAAATATTAACTTATCTCGGTACTTATCAAACATAACTACTTGTATGTTAACGACTAATATAAATTATATATATATATATATATATATATATATATATATATATATATATATATATATATATATATATACATAGCGGTCACATATCACATATGTGATAGCGGTCTGGTAGAGTACAACGTATATATATATATATATAAAGCTTGTTGACGGCTTATTTCAGATTTCTTATTCCGAAATTTCACACTACACTTTTATAACATATCGAGTCAAATTTAAGACTTCGCTGCTTAAACAGAAAAATCTATATTGCTGTTTTCTTAAAATTTATTCTGTTAAAAGTGAATGACGATAAAAAAATGTGCCTCTATTACAACACGAACTGGTGATGAGGTAAGTAAAGAAACTGACAGAGATGCAGAGAAGGATGAATCAACTATATAGTGCGTATGCTCGACACAGGTAATAATGCCCAGCCGCTTACTCGGTAACTTCTACTATAAATCCTAACATTAAACCGGCCAGTAGCATCTTATCAAACCAATCAGCGGTTTTCTAGTGGTCGCTATTTCAGTAAGGCATGTAAATTAGCGTAGCGTGGCTAGTGTGATAGCGGTCTGGTAGAGTACAACGTACAACATGAAATCACAAATAATACGCTATCCACGCTACCGTACTCCGTCACGTGTATCATTGGTTCATAATTTCTTAATTTACACGTTTTATTAGTACTATTAACTCGTTTTCAATTAAATATAGTAAATACAATTTATTACCACATTATAAAATAAGAGATATTTATTTTCATAATAACAAATTAAAATCAAAGTTTGTTATTGACACTAAAACAGACTTAGTAATAACTAACTTATAAACATTCGCCTTTTCTTAGTCATTACTAAGCCAGAATCAGATTTCAGACCCTCGTTCATATTATAAAATTCATTAGCTATGACAAAAATCGTTAGCTTTGAAGGTCTTAGGGCTTGTTTTTATACACAACTGACCTAGATTCTTTGTCGTAGAGAGGGCTTAATCCAATTTCTAATGAATCATCTGTCGGAAATTTTTAACTAAGCTCTTAGGTGGTTTTGGAGCCAAGTAGGTAGTAGAACGTCTCTGCCAAAATCATTGCGAAATAACAGCTTTGGACATCACACTTATCCGTGGCTCTTAACCAAAGTTGTCTTGAACGTTCTGTGAATTGAATGTGGCCCGAGGATTGCCTCTATGACCAAAAACGGTTTCTACATAACTTATGAATGAATCCATTGTGAGTGAATTTCTTATAGACGTTTTATGGAACATTTAGGGTGAATGAATGATTGCAAGCGTCTTCGGAGCCAAGAGGAAAAAAATCCTCAAGACATTTTTGTACATTTCTTGAAGATCCAACTAAAGGTAACATTGATTGCACCACAAAAACGTAATTTATCAACTAACCTGTAAATGCTTTCCCAAAGATTATATTGGAAAACCAGCACTCCATTAAGAATGAGAATGACCAATCATCGGTTTGATGTTGTTCATCAAAATTATGAGAGACCATTATCTGCTCATGCGATTCAACACAATCAAAATAAATTAGAAAAGTGCTTCGGCCTAAAATGAATTTACCATTTAGAGCCAAATCCCAATCAAAATACTAACCTGATAAATTTAAGAAATGTTGAAATCGCAGTTCAATTAATTTTAAAATCAAGGCAACCAGATGGGTTGAACCTAAGGTGATTCTCTTTTCCTTGTTATGTACATTTTTAGTTCTATGTGAACATTTACAAATATTCTACATACAGCTGATTGGAATCTTGTTTATGGTATTTATTTGTTAAATTCTTTTTTGGTTATGTTTTTAATTCTTGGTTTGGGTTCTGTTTCTATGTTTTATTAAATCATTGTGTTTCTGATGAAGGGTTCTGGGAACTCGAAAATTAAAACATGAACACTGGTTTTTCTGTTTTGTCCATATTTTAAACTACTTGGAAGAGTAGAGAAACAAATTTATAGTAAAAAATATTTTTGAATGCATAGTCGCCCATAATCGTTATGTAATGTATTCTGGATCAACGAGACGCACCTCAAGTACCATAAACATGTCCCACATAACTTAACCACGTAACAAAAATTTACAATTACGCTGTATAAAAGAGACTTTAACCAAGGAGTCAACCTAACGTCTGTCTACTTAACCATTCCACAAACAAAGCATCCAACAACTTGCTGAACACTTACCCACTTAACCCCCCGGAGAACTTTAGCCCCTAGTCAAGTTAACGTCTGTCTACTTAACCATTCCACAAACAAAATCATCCAACAACTTGCCGAACACTTACCCACTTAACCCCCCGGAGAACTTTAGCCCCTAGTCAACCTAACGTCTGTCTACTTAACCATTCCACAAACAAATCATCCAACAACTTGCTGAACACTTACCCACTTAACCTCCCGGAGAACTTTAGCCCCTAATCAACGTTAACGTCTGTCTACTTAACCATTCCACAAACAAAGCATACAACAACTTGCTGAACACTTACCCACTTAACCTCTCCCGGAGAACTTTAGCCCCTAATCAACCTAACGTCTATCTACTTAACCATTCCACAAACAAAGCATCGAACAACTTGGTGAACACTTACCCACTTAACCTCCCGGAGAACTTTAGCCCCTAATCAACCTAACGTCTATCTACTTAACCATTCCACAAACAAAGCATCCAACAACTTGCTGAACACTTACCCACTTAACCTCCCGGAGAACTTTAGCCCCTAATCAACTAACGTCTATCTACTTAACCCTACTTGCTGAACACTTACCCACTTAACCTCTAGCCCCTAATCAACCTAACGTCTATCTACTTAACCATTCCACAAACAAAGCATCCAACAACTTGCCGAACACTTACCCACTTAACCTCCCGGAGAACTTTAGCCCCTAATCAAATTAACCTGTTAACTTAACCCCCTAATTAATACACAACGGCATTTAATTCACGTTTAGCTAATATTCACTGATCAGCATAATCCCATGACTTGCAACTCTAGTGGTTACTTAGCTGAAAACAATCTTAACCTCCTGATTACATCCATTGTTACCTTACCTCCTAGACAACATAACCTCCTGGTCAACCCAACTCCAGGTGAGGTCTGGGAGAACTCTACCACGTAAAGTAACATAAACTGTATCAAATAAGATGCATTTAGTGTGATCATTTCAATACAAATTGAAAACCACTCTTATAATAAACCTAAGGCTGCACTTAGTGATTCTATTCCTTGATAGCTTATAAAAGAAAACCTTTTTGTTCACCTTACGCTATTGTGAAGGAAACAAGATTTTTTCGGACATTTGCCATCGTTCAGTGGTACAATACAATCAGTATCATTACATTTCGAGATCTGCAATCTGATCTCTTCTTCAGGTAAATTAATAAACTAATGCATGACTACATCCTAGGTTAAAGTAAACCTATCCTAGGATAGGTTCTTTATGTCCTCCGGAAAAAATCCTGTTTCCTTCACAATCCTTCCATTGTCAAATTTATGTTATTATTGAATGTAAAATATACTAAACATTTGAGAGATTCGTAGAAATAATCTGTTAAATTGTAAATGATAATAGTTCTATCCAATTGAAGTTTGTACCGACGCAATATACAAATAGCGGTGTTATTGAAAGGTGTTCTCTTCCCAAACTTATTTAAATACCTATAAATAACATTCGTTTAATGTTATTAAGTCACCTAACCATTTCCGTTTTGAAGATAAACGTTCCACACTTCACTTAGTTGGAAGTTAATG
The DNA here is from genome assembly GCF_021130785.1 of Homalodisca vitripennis. Classification (NCBI taxonomy): domain Eukaryota; kingdom Metazoa; phylum Arthropoda; class Insecta; order Hemiptera; family Cicadellidae; genus Homalodisca; species Homalodisca vitripennis. The sequence goes on from NC_060208.1 coordinate 9,429,712, forward strand.
TAAAGATTTAAACTTATCCAGTTAAACAGTCCGCATTAATTTAACTAACATAATTAAAGGATTAATCAAATTATTAAACATGAACTATTTCATCGTAAATAGATAATCTAAATTTTAAACTTAGTACAACAGTTTTAACTATACAAGTTTCTCGTTACGCAATATCATTCAACATTTATTGGTGTTCATAATAATGTTAATAACAGCTAATTCTTATTTTTCTTATATCTTCTTATTTTTATTCAACCAATTTGTTTACTTGATAAAAAACACAAAATCCCCTTGGGTATTTTATTACTCAGGTGTAACATATACTAATACGAAAGGAATACAAATTTCATTCTGTTCTGCCTGATTTGTTCAAAACGTTTCAGGAGAAAATGTAAAATTTGAATTTGAAATATGCTGAACAGCTACCACTTTAGACATGAAGTCCGTGAAGCTATTTACAAAACTTACAATTTATATCTGAAATAGTATGTTTGATTCATTAAATTACGAAGAGAATGCACATCTTTAGATAACTACGAGTATTCAACCTCTCAGAACCACCCTCCCCTTTCAACCCCATTAATAGGGTGGGATCGTGGGAGTTATTCAGAATAATTATAACTTTTACCCGGCAGGGATCACTTCTGGCTGGTTTATACCTTCCAGTTGAACCTACCACTGGACACAGCAAATACCGATGTGTCACTTAAATCTGGGCAAACTTATGGATGGCCAGGAGCAGCACATCACTAATCGCAAATGTCTAGATTATGGGGTTCATGGGCAATTCAATAGGTCTAGTCTACTGTGGGAGATGACTGTTGGAGTTGGTGGGACTTGCTCCCTAACCTCAGGGGTTCTTGTTAGCCTCGATAAGGGTGTGCCACCCCCTGCCTACTTTGACTGGAAAGGCTGGTTCAGAGCTGGCCTCCCCTTCTTCCGGGGAGACATGACTTTGAGATGTAGTGCCCTAATTCTTCCTCATGGATCTCGATAGGAGGCGGCCCCTATTCCCTAAACTTACCCATCCTGAATATCCTGTCACTCCGGAAGCAGCGCAAAGGTTCTTATAGGACTAAGGGCAATGTATAAGCTTCTTGTTCTAAGAGAAAAAAAGTATATCTTCATAGTTCAATATTTAAATTTTGTGGTTTAGATTTATTTTTACTAGTTCAAAAACATAATGCAGATGGATTTGTTAAACTAATTTTTTACAATGTATATTTGTTGAAATGGTATGATAATAACAGTAAAGCATACCATTAACAAGAATTACAAGTTTTATTTATACAAATTTACATTATGAATGAGTTTAAATAAATATCACACATTTTCGTAAGGACTTAAGGGACTCCAAACACTCAACGGGTTGCAGCGCGAAAATCGAGGTTTTGCCACGCCTTAGTAATAGATATAGTTTTTGAGATCGTCTTCTCAATATAGTTTATGACTGTTAGCAAAACAATGAAAAACTATTGAGTTGGATGACTGGGAGTTGAAGTTGAAGGTGTTTTATCTTTAGTGTTATAATCCTTCAGTTCGTACTCATTAACAAGGTTTGCAATTTTCCCCTTCACTTCAATCTGCATCGGGGCAGAAAAATTGCGAACTGTTTTTTCCATTGCTTTGAAGAAACTCGATAAGGCATCATCATCCACCAGGTCCGATTCATCTCTTCTGTTCGTTTTGGAATGTACGTATCTTTGTAGAATGGTTGATAAGGAATTTCGTTTGGCGGGTTTTGTCGAGTTCTTAGCCTTAGAACCTTCCACAGGCGATCGGGAACGATCTCTGGAAAGATCCACCTTCAGTCGGGGAGTTCTGGTGTCATCGTGGAGAGGAACTTCAGGTTGGTACTTTACATCCTGTGATTCCTCCAAACTCTCCTCCACCAACAGGACGCCATCCTCCAGGATTTGCTGTTGGCTGGCTGAATCGACGCTCTCATCAGACTCATGGTCCGGATTGGGCAATCGCTTTCTTTCTATCATGTGAGGCAGGATGAATTTCATGATTGTTTCGTACTTCCATGGGCGTTTACTTCCTTCTCCCGGGGTTCTGATCTTCTTCTGTAAGGTCTTTCGGTAACTGTCCCTCAGTTGAATCCAGCGTCTGCGGCAATCAGCGGCTGCAACAAAACAATTTCCATCAGAATGAGAAAAGAGAGAAATGAGAAACTTTATTTCACACAGAAATCATTAAATATATACATGTTTGTAAGTGAAATATGTTCCCAGCAAAGGCATATGCCTGTGTGCTGGGAACGAGCTCTAAAAGTCTACTAAACAAATATAGCAAACATAAAGTATAAATAAAAATATAAGATAGCTGAATTAATTCTAAGAAACAAAAAATTAACTCTTGTAATCAATTTATGACTAGGTTTAATATAACTTAAATTAGCGAATTAGAGATAGATGAGAAAAGAAAGGTAATAGAATTTGAGACTACTTATTTGATAAGCTAATTACAATGGCCTAATTTGTAAAATTATGTAACACTATAAAATTTCGGCATCCTTTCGTCCTGCATGTGAAACTATCAACAAATACAAGACAAATCAGCAATGTCTCTCTCTATATCTTTCTCACTCAGTCAATCTCCCTCTCACTATCTTTTACATTCACTCACACTCTCCTCCCAATTTCTCACTCATTCTCTCTCACACACACCCAGCCGCTTTCGTACACACACACACACACACACACACACACACACACACACACACACACACACACACACACACACACACACACACACACACACACACACACACACACACACAAACACACACCCCCACACACCACACCACTCGTTAGGAATATATAGAAACCATAAACCGTTCAACACCTTCTCTCCCAACTTCAACTAACCATTTGTTTACTAATTTTTTGTAACTATTTATTCTTAGGACATCGTTAACTTTAAGGTAAGCTGGTAAATTTGAATACAACATGTTAATTATGTAAAACGAACAGGTTTTGTTAATAGATTTCGATAATCTAGGAATCACAATTCCAATATTTTCCACTGAACGAGTAAGGTAGTGGTGGCCTATAGGTGTGAAAAGGGTAGACTTGTTGACAAAAATATATAAAATAAGGGTTCTTACATAGAGTTGATTTATATTGAAAACTTTAAATTCATCGAAAATTAAGTTTGTCGGGTATCTTCTGTCTTTCTGTAAGATAGATTTAATAATAGCCTTCTGTACTATTTCTAATGGATTAATTACATTTTTATTTGCTCCACCCCAGGCGATTATTCCAAACTGTAAAACCGATTGAACATAAGCATAATACACACATTTAACAACGTTCAGATTAACCACCCGGCGTAAATTAGCTAAAACAAATATGAATTTCCTAAGCTTGTTCCTTATTGTAATGATGTGAGGGGCCCAACTCATTCTCTTATCAAATGTCACTCCTAAATACTTATATTCGTCCACACTCTCAACACACTCACACGTTGTGCAACCATTCATTCTGCCACAAGTATGTAACCTGAGTTGTAATCCCACAGGATCAGAAGAAGATCTAAGAGAGATGGCCATGTACTTAGTTTTTTGCGAATTGACAGTAAGCTTATTTTGGTCAAACCACCCCTTAACCGTACGGAGACCCTGTTCAGCATAATCATAAGCTTCAACCCAGGTCGAACCCTCGAATATAAGAGCAGTATCGTCAGCATAAAGAAATATCTTGCCATTATCTAAACTAACCCTACCTAGATTGTTCATATATATTAAAAATAGAATTGGACCAAGGGTACTCCCTTGTATAACCCCGTAATCAATTTCTGCTAATCTACTACTAATACCCATTATCAACACCAACTGACGCCTATCACTTAACTAGCTTTTAAACCAATCAAGTGCTAAGTCCCTTATACCAGCATTAACCAATTTTGTTAATAAAATACCACGATCAACAGAATCAAAAGCTTTCGCCAAGTCAATAAACACCATAATACATTTATTATTATTAGGGCCAATTGTTTCATGAATTTCTTTTGTAACCATAAATAAATTATCATTAATATTTTTATCTCTTCTAAAACCAAATTGATTTGAAAACAAGAAATTGTTCCGGGTTAAATAATCAACAAGCTGTAATTTAACACACTTATCAATGAGTTTTGCCAGGACACAAGCGAGAGTAATAGTTAATGATCAAATTTTTTTTGCCACTTTTATAAATTGGAATTACTTTACCAATCTTAAAAATATCTGGATATCTTCCCTGAGACAAACTAACATTAATAACATGAGTAATAGGCATTTTTAAATTTTGAAAATTACTTTTAATAACTTTTGTATGGATCCCATCGACGCCTGGAGCTGATCCCCCTTTCAGTTCTAAAACACTTTTCTCTAATTGTTCAAGAGAAACTGGAGAAAATTGGAATACGGAGTCTATCTGATAATCCTCGTCATTGACAACCACCTCCGTGACAGGAGGGATTGCATTCGCCAAATTACTACCCACATTGGCGTAGTACTCATTAAACTGATCAGCAGCTTCTAAAATATTATCAGTTTCACTTCTAGTGTTTCCAGACAAAAAATGTTCAACAGGAAACGTTTCTTTGGATTTAGAAGTTCCCATAAATTCTCCCAAGTTCTTCCAAAGTTCCCTTGCGTTACCTTTTGCCAATATAATTTTATTTCTATAGTAATTTTCCTTAGCACTTTTTACTAATGAATTTACCCGATTACGACAATTTTTAAAAGCCATTAATGCTAATGGGTTAAAAGGTTGTTTTTTTAATTGTTTACTGAGTTTGTCCCTATTCCTGATTTCTTTAATTAAATTGTTTGTGATCCAAGGTTTGATTGCTTTGTATTTTGCAAGGATAGTTTTTTCTTTGGTACATTTTTTAATGATATTTTGTAAATTTGTAACAAGTAAACCCGCACTAACATTGACATCATCCGTTTCTACGACCGGAGACCAATCTAACTCGGATATAAGATGCCCCACCGCTGTATCGTCAACAAAATGTATAAACTTTTTATTTTTCGATTTTGTTTTTTCTATCCAGTTTTTTAATTCTGTAATAATAAAAAAATGATCCGTCAGTTCGGATTGAATAACTGAGCTTGTTAACTTATTAATTTCCTTACAGTCTGTAAAGATATGATCAATACAACTTTTGCTTACGCTCGTAACTCTTGTGGGAACAGTAATACAACCAATAAAACCGGACCCGTACAAAACATCTAGGTATTGTTGTGAGAGGAGATTTTGTGTTTCCTGTAGTATGCAACAGTTAATATCACCAACTATCCAGTGCATGCGATCCCTGGGCCTATCATTACAATATACCTCCAGGTCTTGAATAAACAATTGTAGGTCAAGGTCAGGGGACGGACTACGATACACTGCGAGTAAACAAAGCCGCTCATTACCTACAGATAAGTTTATCTTTATACTTGTGGCCCCATGCATTCTGACTTCCTCATGCGTAATACTGAAACACTTTCGTACATAGACAATCACACCATCATTTTGATTTCTGCTTACTTTATTAACTATGGCGTCATACCCATCCACACCAACAATCACACCACTTTCATCCAACCAAGTTTCCGTTAACACTATGATATCAAATGTCACATTAAAACTGTTTAAAATAGTTAAAAACTCGTCTATATGTTTATTATAGCTTCTAATATTCACATGCAGGATCGATAAGTTACCATTGGACTGATTGATACCGTTAGACAAATAAAACTGATTTAAATCTTCATATTCAAAAATGCTAATATTCCTGTACTCCGCTAACTCTTCTAAAAACTCTATTGTGGAAAAAAAATTAAATTTATATAAAAATAAAGAATAACTCAAACAAGAATAAGAAAAAGTAAAGAGGACTTAAACTGTTTGATAGCGAATGAGCTGCCTATCCCACCCATACAATAGAAAAACTACCAAATATCCCGCTACTTTTTTATTATTTGAATGTAACATTGATCTAAGCCTGGCTTAAGATTTTACACTATTATTTTATATGTATATATGTATTTCATTTTGTACAGTTATAAATAAATAGAATCATAGCTATACTACCAATTTACCAGTTTATTTTTAGAAGTTTAGAAAAATACTAATAAAATAAATAATCCCAAGACTTATTTATTAATCGTTCAGTACAAACACTGATTCTAACTTACAGAAGTTGCGCTCTATACAGCAACCCGTATATACTATGTATATACTAATTACATATACATATATACATACACACACACACACACACACACACACACACACATATATATATATATATATATATATATATATATATACATAAAGCACCAGAAAAAAAACTTTTCTTTTTTTTAAACTTGTGTAACTAAGATTGCTATAGGTACCTATGCAAAAAAATCCTAATAATCTTGAAATTAACTTCAATACTAATTCTACAATCGACTTTTAGACTATACTTAAACTATTAAGATAAAATTAATTAATTATATAAGTATTGAGATAGCAAGAAATAAAATGTAACTATGTAAACACTTCCTTACGAGTTTACAAGATTAGCTCTAATCAAAAATACGTTTAATTTTCCTTCTAAGTAAAACTTGATTAAAAAGAAGAACATACATACATTGTGATGGAATACATTGTAACACAAAACCATCAACTTTAGTTTGCGGCAGGAACAACGTGGGATTCCTTTGCAGTAATGTTGGAAAACTCTCTACTGGAGGAAGTTGATTCTACCACATTCCTGGGAATTCACCGTGATAGAGGGGTGACCTGGAGTGATCACCACGGATAAAATACTAAGGACAAGGACGACCTGAAAACTCTCAATCCCACAGAACTTCTACTTTCAAGCAACTTCCATCTTGTGTTGGTGTCAAGTTAATCAATAAACTCCCGGACTGTGTTAAAGAATCAGCAAGTAAGAATTTTAAGGCTATATTAAGAGATCTTCTAGATCTTTTATTCTTTTGATGAATTCATGGTAAACCGCTAGGATCAGTAAACTTTACTCTAACTATGTTGCTGAGTAATTGTAATATTGTTAAACAATTAGCAAGTAAGAATAATGTTAAGGCTCTACTAAGAGATCTTCTAGTGTCGAGAGCCTTTGAATGTGTTGCTGAACTCATGGTAAACCGCTAGGATCAGTACATATTACTCTAACTCTGTTGCTGAGGAATTTTGATATTGTTAAAGAATTAGCAAGTAAGAATCATTTTAAGACTCTACTAAGAGATCTTCTAGTTTCGAGAGCCTTTTATTTTATTGATGAATTCACGGTAAACGGGTAAACTGCTAGGATCAGTAACTTGTACTCTAACTCTGTTGCTGAGGAATTTTGATTGTTAAAGAATTAGCAAGTAAGAATCATCTTAAGGCTCTACTAAAGAGATCTTCTAGTGTCGAGAGCCTTTTAATTTGTTGCTGAACTCATGGTAAACCGCTAGGATCAGTACATATTACTCTAACTCTGTTGCTGAGGAATTTTGATATTGTTAAAGAATTAGCAAGTAAGAATCATTTTAAGACTCTACTAGGAGATCTTCTAGTGTCGAGAGCCTTTGAATGTGTTGCTGAACTCATGATAAACCGCTAGGATCAGTACATATTACTCTAACTCTGTTGCTGAGGAAATTTTTGATATTGTTAAAGAATTAGCAAGTAAGAATCATTTTTAAGGCACTCTACTAAAGAGATCTTCTAGTGTCGAGAGCCTTTGAAATGTGTTGCTGAACCTCATGATAGACAAACCGCTAGGATCAGTACAATTACTCTAACTCTGTTGCTGAGGAATTTTTGATATTGTTAAGAAAAAAAAAAGAATTAGCAAGTAAGAATCATTTTAAAGCTCTACTAAAGGAGATCTTCTAGTGTCGAGAGCCCTTTGAATGTGTTGCTGAACTGCATGATAAACCGCTATGGATCAGTACATATTACTCTAACTCTGTTGCTGAGGAATTTTTGATATTGTTAAAGAATTAGCAAGTAAGAATCATGTTAAGGCTCTACTAAGAGAATCTTCTAGTGCCGAGCGGCCTTTGAATGTGTTGCTGAAACTCATGATAAACCCGCTAGGATCAGTACATAGTTACTCTAACTCTGTTTGCTGAGGAATTTTGATATTGTTAAAGAATTAGCAAGTAAGAATCCATTTTAAGGCTCTTACTAAGAAGATCTTCTAGTGTCGAGAGCCTTTGAATGTGTTGCTGAACTCATGATAAACCGCTAGGAATCAGTACATATTACTCTAACTCTGTTGCTGAGGAATTTTGATATTGTTAAAGAATTAGCAAGTTAAGAATCATGTTAAGGCTCTACTACTGAGATCAGAACTTTTAGTGTCCGAGAGCCACTTGTTGAAATGTGTTGCTGAACTCATTGATAAACCGCTAGGAATCCAGTACATATTACTCTAACTCTGTGTGCTGAGGAAATTTTGATATTTGTTAAAGAATTAGCAAGAAAGAATCATGTTAAGGCTCTACTAGGAGATCTTCTAGTGTCGAAGAGCCTTTTGAAATGTGTTTGCTGAACTCATGATAAACCCGGCGCAGGATCAGAACTCTAACTTCTGATTGCTGAGAATTTTGAATTAAAAGAAATAGCAAGTTAAGAATCATGTTAAGGCCTCTACAGACTAGTGTCGAGAGCCTTTTGAATGTTGCTGAACTCTAAACCGCTAGGAACTCTGTTTCAGAGGATTTATGATATTGTTAAAGAATTAGCAAGTTAAGAAATCATGTTAAGGCTCTAAGAGACTATGAGTCGAGAGCCTTTGTATGCGTTGCTGAACTCATGATAAACCGCTAGAGCCTCTGGTTCGAATTTTGATTTGTTAAAGAATTAGCAAGTAAGAATCAGTTAAGGCTCTAACGTAAGAGAGATCTTCCTGATAAAACCGCTAGGTTTTTATCAGTAACTTGTACTTCAACTCTGTTGCTGAGGACTTTTTAATATTGTTAAAGAATTAGCAAGTAAGAATCATCTTGAGGCTCTACTAAAGAGATCTTCTAGTGTCGAGACTCTTTTAATTTGTTGATGAATTCATGGTAAACCGCTAGGATCAGTAAATGTTATACTAACTCTGTTGCTGAGGAATTGTGATATTGGGTTTAATGCTTAGTAGTTGTGTGTGGAATTAATAGGGAGTCGTAGTTACCTGTTGAGTGAATGGGGGAGCGAATGATAATATTATAATACAAATGTTATTTTATTATTAATTGTGTTTATCTGTGTTTATAATTTTTATAAAAGTGATTCGTTCAATACGCCTTGATTCACAGTTAATAAGTGTAGACTTCACCACGACTGAGGTTCTTCTTATAAACAGCTGTTATAAATTTTGTAGACGAAACAAGATTGCCATTAGATATGGGAGTTAGAGTTGCTCTAACTTACCTATTAATGTCCTGGAATTGAGAGCCAATTTACATTATATAATGAGTGTACAACCTAGTTTTTTGTGACATTGATATTGGTTACTTTTTCCCATGAAAAAATTACACCAGCCGCGTTGGTTTCGGTAGAGATTGAAATGGAAGTTATCGATACAGTTTAAAAATTACCAAATGATACATTTTTCATATGTGATTATTTTAACTGTAAGCACTTTAAAAAATCGACAGGCACGTAAATAAAAGATAAATCAGCGTCAGTCAATCATACAAATACTGACTACTTAACAGGAAATGGCGACTTTCTGTATGTTTATCACCTTTATATCACGGTGATATGACTATTATTTGCGTATCTGATTTTATGTTTTCCATGCTAAAAATATGATCTGAGGTGGATTACTCTGATATTTTATAACTATTTTGAAACCATTCCTTTTTAACTTCCAGATATGGCGAATCATCAACAGAAGAGAAGGCATTTAGCACCAGATGGCATGTATCACAAGATTGGAATTGTTTAGAATCATTCAACTGTTTTACGGTCTCAGGAAACCTATTTATTGATAAGGCTGCAACCCGTCTTGGCAAATGTTCGGAAACTGTCAGGCAGCAACTTTAAATCTGGTAGTTGTCCCTACCTCTTGTCTCGTAATTATGAATGTGCTGCCTTGAATCATATTTAAAATGACAGCACATGATCACCTCCAAAAAAGAGCGACAAGAATAAGTAAGAAACCCAAGCTTCCTGAAAATATCACTGGACAGCTCGATGAAACTTAATTTCACTATGATTCTGAATGTTTTTGTAGTCCCAAAACTAGTTCAATTTTGTATTTTTCCAAGCCTCCTCAGACTCTTATCTTGTAAACCTTGACACAGTTGAGCATCTGTGAGACTTCAAAAGTACAAGTATTCTCTAGACTACGTAATACGTACATTCGCCAGAGTTAACTCAACATCAAATATTATCGATTGTAGGACTGTAGGTCCACGCCTAGTTTTAACGAAGTTGGCTGACGTCACTTTTCTGCAGGGTAGGACAGTTAGTCCACGCCGACACCAGTGGACTAACTGTCCTACTTTTCAAAACTGACCTGGCCGTGCATAGATTTTCTACCAACACTCATTCTGATCAGTGATGCTTCCACTACACTCGCACAGCGTACTGCTAAGGCAGTTAACATTAACAACAGTTTACTCAAACCAAAACTCAAGCTATCACATATGAAGTGGATTACTGATTAGAATTACATTTAAACAAATTCCACACAACATTATATTACTATCTGAGTAATTCGGAATTTCCTAATGATTCATAAACATCTATAGTAAGTTGGTATCAATGATTTCTTCTCTTGGTTCATCGTTAGTATAATTCTGTACATGCCGGTAGACACGTCACACATAGTATACGTTAAATGAAATTGACAGTTAATCGATTTATTAATACTCTTAATAATTAAAACGACCATTTAGTTCATATCTAATATATCATATTTATTGTTTTATCAAACTTAGGCCTACGTTAAATAGATAACTATACGAAAACTATATGGAAATATTTTATTACATTAAATAGTAATATATAGTATAAATAGTAAACAAAACATATCTGCCTACAGAGACATACTAGCTTACTTAATAGCGACCATGTGCCGCTAACGATAGGTTGAAAATACTACTCAAACTTCAGTTCGATGAAAACCGGATACAAGAGATTTTCTAGTTTCATTCAAACTTTCAATTGCTATTCATCACGCTGCGAAAAAGTGTAAAGTTGAATTGAAATAGTGATCCAGAAACTACAGGTGATATGTTTAGGTACTAGCAATTACCAGCGACTCCGAACGCAACAAATTCTTAAATATATTTTTAAACCCTATTAGTTTTATCTACCTTCAAAATAAATCGTTAACCGTTCTAAAATTTTTTTAAATAAAAAAAACAAATGCTATAAGGTACGATTACAATTAATGTTAAAACTAGTAGTTCTCCGCGATTTCACACACAATTCCTAGGCTTTCGTATGAGCACTTCTGGTTCGAGTCAGTATCCGAAGCCAATGTTGAGATTTGATTGTTCCTACGATCAAGAAAATATGTCTTAAAGTGTATATTTATGGCCATTGTAATTTATTCCAGGCTTAATATATTTTGTGCCTTGTTTCCTCGAGCAATGAAATATGTATAAACACAAATGTCTGAAAAGCCTACTTCTGTCAAAAGTCAACTAAGATGCGTTTTATAACAGTCTTTAAATTTCTAGTAAAAGTTATATGGTCAAATTTTTATATATGCATTACAGTACTCACCAAGCACTGCATACTCAATATTTGCTAAAGTGTACATTTTGTAGTAAAGTAGATTTTAACTAAACCTTTTAATTTCCTTATCTGAAAATTTGCCTTACTCCATGCTCAATAATGGTTGCAGAAAAGATTGAAATAAGAAGTGTTGTTATTTTCAAGCTTACTCTATGCTTTCAAGACCAAATGTAAACAAATTGGAAATAGTCGTTAAATTAGTTACACATATGATTATGCTGTCATAAAACAATGTTTACAAAGAACAGTTGACTAAAGTTAACAGGCTCATTCAATCTATACTAGTACATAACAATCTTGTTCCGATTACCTGACTTTTTTCCGTGCACTTTAACGATATTTTAATTGGTTTATTGCCACAACTGGCTTATCAACAGGCACTTAAGCTTCATTGATTCTAGGTTTACCTGCACTAGAGTTAGTAACAGTGGTTTACCTCAAGGTTGTGTTCTTAGTCCTTTGTTATTCTCCTTATACATATCAGACATAAATTCGTTTTTGCCGACACATATTAAATCTCTACAGTAGGCTATGCTGACGATATTCTGCTATATTCTTCAAATAAACGTTATGATTTAGTACACACGCAAATGCAGCAAGCCATACGCAATCTAGTTACATATTTTGAAATGTTACACATGGAATTCAATGCCCAGAAAAGTAGTATAATTATCTTTTCCAGAAAAAGAGTTGTTGATCCTGACCCACAATACTTTATAAAGGAACACCGATTACCTCTAGTTGATTCAATGAAAATTCTGGGTATGTTTATAGATAATAAGCTTACTTTCAAGACTCATATTAATAAAATATTGCAACAATGTCTAAAAGATTTAAATATATTGAAATCAATTAGTTGCAGAACAAGTGGAGCGCATCCAGAATTGTTCTGCAGATTTACAAAAGTCTTATCAGTAAGTTAGATTATGGTTGCTTTCTTTATGGATACATTGCCAAAGTTGAATTAAATAAACTAGACAATGTTCAAAATCAAGCATTAAGAGTTGCACTTGGAGCATTCAGTTCTACCCCCATTATAGCTTTGCATGCAGAAGCAGCAATAATACCTTTAAGTCTAAGAAGAAATATGTTAACTGAAAGATTAATCTACAAGATTATTACTCAATGTAAACATCCTGCTTATTTCGGTTTGATGCACTCCAAATATATGGATATGCAGTATTGGGAAAAGAAGAAGATACCTTTATTTTTACAATCATTTAAAAATATTTCTCAGTTGAACCCTAATTTCTATATTAATGAAGAACCTAAAAATCAATGGGATTTTAAAGAACCTCTTTTTGTGATTGGCAGTAATGAAAAACCTAGCACCAGTATAAATATAACAGATTACAATGAGTGTACAATTAATAAGCATCTTCAAAATGAAAAAGTTATATTTTTACAGGCAATAAGACAAAAACTTAACACAACATACAAAAAACTATCTGTGTTTTCACAGATGGTTCAAAAACAAAAGATGGTACGGGGTCCGATTTTAATTTTCCGCTGCTCAATATATCAGGTCAATACTCTTTAAACCCGTATTCATATAGTTAGACAGGCGAGCTAATAGCAATTTTAAAATGTATTGAATATATAAATAATTTAGACTTTAATGATAGTGTTATATTAACAGACTCGCAGGCGCTATAGAAAACAGCTTCGAAGGTTTATCGAAACAAAATCTAATCTTCTCAATAATATTCAAAATATTAGAATCGAAGAAAAATATTTTCCTGCAGTGGATTCCAAGTCACATAGGTATTTCAGGTAATGAAAAAGCTGACAAATTAGCAAAAGAGGCAATCAAAGATGGCGCTAAAATAGAACAATTAATTACATATATCCATAGACGATTTCACAGCGTACCAAAAACAATTATACTTCTCAAAAAGTAACGATCTGTTTATAGGAGTAGATAAAGCCCGTTGGTATAAAGAGGTTGTTGTAACGATACCAAAAATATACATGGTTCAAAAATGTTGAAATGAAAAGATGGGAAATTATCAACATTCTAACACTAAGATTTGGTCACGCCAATATAAATAAAAACCTATATACTATTGGTCAGTATTTCACTCCACTATGTCTGAGATGTACTTTAGGTCATAGTGAAACTTTGGAACATATCTTTTTTACGTGCCCTGCATATGACCATGCTAGAAGCCAAGGTTTAAATTAATAAAGAATAAGTGTGGGATGAATGTTCAAAACTTAACTAAAATTCTCCAGTCAAACGATTTAGAGATTTTTAAAGAATTACTTCAATTTTTGACCTCAACTAAGAAATTTATTTAAAACAAAGTAACTATCTGCATATTGGTAACTTTAATGTAACCTGGATAAGGTGCTTCAACCTAGGAAACCTGATGGACCCATAGCGAGAAGATAACCTAGATCCTTACAGGACTCCTACGTCAAGAAACAAATACAGTAGTACATTGAGGTGGCATGGGATTTCCCGAAGCCTACTAGCCTAGAGCTAACAATTAGAGAAGAAAAAAAATATTTTAATCGTTGTTCTGCTAGTCGAGGCGAAAACGTAGCCAGTCTAGCAAAAACCATTTTAAACGTTATAGTTATTCTTAAGTTATAAACGGTGTAATTAACCCGACTTTGTTTTATGTATATAGATTGTGATTAATTCGTTATGTAGCTTTCTTCTAACGTAGTCTACTGAAAAATATTTAGCAGATATAGAAAGTATCTATATATATATTCACGTTTAATGGAACCATTGAAAATGTTTCGTAAATTGAAAGCGTATTTGTGACGTTTTGAATATATGGCGATAAAAGGTTTAGAATTTTTCAAATATAATGCAGACTTAAATAAGATTAGTTACCTCATTTATACCCAAGTTCAAATACTTTGAAAATAATGCTCATATTTTATTACAACGTTGGATGTTGATAATCACCAATATTGACCACATTTCCATACCCATAAAGAAAATGAAATGCCTTACTTTTGGTAATTCATTCAAATATATTTTAAAACATCTATATGTTTACATGATTTGTTATTGAGTATTTATTCTCCAATTTCGATACATTTTAACCCATTAGAACTACAAATTATATTTAGAAATATGCGCCCTTGAATTATCCAGTTGATTAAGGTACCTGCCAAACCAGTTAGTTCCGGCGGGGCGTGACCAATACAATTAATTGTAATACAAGTGGTGAAATCAATAAAACATGTAAAACAAATCGAAAATCTCCGGGTTCTTGACGGAGTGCCCCAATCAGGTTTGTGCCGGAATGGGTAGAGTAAACCGGCCAATTAGTCTATGGCCTAGCGCTAATTGAATTACAATAAAACATTCTCCGGGTTCTCATCGAAGTGCCTCGATCAGATTTGTACCGGAATGGGTAGAGTAAACCGGCCAATTAGTCTATGGCCTAGCGCTAATTGAATTACAATAAAACATTCTCCGGGTTCTCATCGAAGTGCCTCGATCAGATTTGTACCGGAATGGGTAGAGTAGAGTAAACCGGCCAATTAGTCTATGGCCTAGCGCTAATTGAATTACAATAAAACATTCTCCGGGTTTTTCATCGAAGTGCCTCGATCAGATTTGTACCGGAATGGGCAGAGTAAACCGGCCAATTAGTCTATGGCCTAGCGCTAATTGAATTACAATAAAACATTCTCCGGGTTCTCATCGAAGTGCCTCGATCAGATTTGTACCGGAATGGGTAGAGTAAACCGGCCAATTAGTCTATGGCCTAGCGCTAATTGAATTACAATAAAACATTCTCCGGGTTCTCATCGAAGTGCCTCGATCAGATTTGTACCGGAATGGGCAGAGTAAACCGGCCAATTAGTCTATGGCCTAGCGCTAATTGAATTACAATAAAACATTCTCCGGGTTCTCATCGAAGTGCCTCGATCAGATTTGTACCGGAATGGGTAGAGTAAACCGGCCAATTAGTCTATGGCCTAGCGCTAATTGAATTACAATAAAACATTCTCCGGGTTCTCATCGAAGTGCCTCGATCAGGTTTGTACCGGAATGGGTAGAGTAAACCGGCCAATTAGTCTATGGCCTAGCGCTAATTGAATTACAATAAAACATTCTCCGGGTTCTCATCGAAATGCCTCGATCAGGTTTGTACCGGAATGGGTAGAGTAAACCGGCCAATTAGTCTATGGCCTAGCGCTAATTGAATTACAATAAAACATTCTCCGGGTTCTCATCGAAGTGCCTCGATCAGATTTGTACCGGAATGGGTAGAGTAAACCGGCCAATTAGTCTATGGCCTAGCGCTAATTGAATTACAATAAAACATTCTCCGGGTTCTCATCGAAGTGCCTCGATCAGATTTGTACCGGAATGGATAGAGTAAACCGGCCAATTAGTCTATGGGCCTAGCGCTAATTGAATTACAATAAAACATTCTCCGGGTTCTCGTCGAAGTGATCCGATCAGGTTTAGTACCGGAATAGGTAGAGTAAACCGGCCAATTAGTATATGGCCTAAGCGCTAATTGAATTACAATAAAACATTCTCCGGGATCTCATCGGAATGCCCTGATCAGATTTGTACCGGAATGGGTAAAGTAAACCGGCCAATTTGTCTATATAGCCTTTCGCTAATTTAATTACAATAAAAGAAATACGAAAGAAGTAACCGCTTCTACAACATTTAATTACATCGGCAAATATGCAGGCAACGATATTACATAGAAATAGAAATTTCTTATTACATTACAATAATTGACATTAACGTTACTGAAAAATATTGTCGCCCATTACATTTTGTGTTATTAGTCAATGCGCGTGTTGAAAAGATAATCCAATCCTAGATAGTCCAAGAACCAAATAGTCACATGTAGGCTAATTAATTACATAATTTGAGTTTTCTTATAATCGGTGGAGAAATGTTCCCTATGAAAACATAAAAAAGCGAGGATAGTCACCGAGTAGGCGTGCGTTTTCCTATGTTACTTTTAGGCGTACCTGCTACTTCTTCACGCGATTTTCAAAACACAGTAATCGCTAACTGAACATAAGTAGCTTGTACAAAACCGCTGTACCTGGTGAGTCAGCAATAATCGTAATCCGCAACCACGTCTCCATCAATATCAGTTACTGAAGGATCTAGCAGATAAGAAATCGCTGTACCTGGTGAGTCGGCAGTAATCGTTAATCGCAAACCGCGACTCCTTCAATATCAGTTACTGAAGGATCTAGCAGATAAGAAATCGCTGTACCTGATGAGTCATCAGGGATCATGAATCGCAACCGCAACTCCTTCAATATCAGTTACTGAAGGATGTAACAGATAAGAAATCGCTGTACCTGATGAGTCAGCAGGGATCGTGAATCGCAACCGCGACTCCTTCAATATCAGTTACTGAAGGATGTAAACAGATAAGAAATCACTGTACCTGATGAGTCAGCAGGGATCGTGAATCGCAACCGCGACTCCTTCAATATCAGTTACTGAAGGATGTAACAGATAAGAAATCACTGTACCTGATGAGTCAGCAGGGATCGTGAATCGCAACCGCGACTCCTTCAATATCAGTTACTGAAGGATGTAACAGATAAGAAATCGCTGTACCTGATGAGTCAGCAGGGATCGTGAATCGCAACCGCGACTCCTTCAATATCAGTTACTGAAGGATGTAACAGATAAGAAATCGCTGTACCTGATGAGTCAGCAGGGATCGTGAATCCGCAACCGCGACTCCTTCAATATCAGTTACTGAAGGATGTAACAGATAAGAAATCGCTGTACCTGGTGAGTCAGCAGGGATCGTGAATCGCAACCGCCACTCCATCAATATCAGTTACTGAAGGATGTAGCAGATAAGAAATCGCTGTACCTGATGAGTCAGCAGGGATCGTGAATCGCAACCGCGACTCCTTCAATATCAGTTACTGAAGATGTAACAGATAAGAAATCGCTGTACCTGATGAGTCAGCAGGGATCGTGAATCGCAACCGCATCAATATCAACAGATAAGAAATCGCAGTATAGCGGTGAGTCAGCAGATAAGAAACGCTGTACCTGATGAGTCATCAGGGATCGTGAATCGCAACCGCCACTCCTTCAATATCAGTTACTGAAGGATCTAGCAGATAAGAAATCGCTGTACCTGATGAGTCAGCAGGGATCGTGAATCGCAACCGCCACTCCATCAATATCAAGTACTGAACGATGTAGCAGATAAGAAATCGCTGTACCTGGTGAGTCAGCAGTGGTCTTGAATAACAACCGCGACTCTATCGCTATCAGTTACTGAAGAATGTAGCAGGCAAGAAATTGGTTTGTGGATATCCTGCATTTTTACAGAGTTGGAATTAATTTAAATAAAAATAATACTTTACGGTCAATTTGGTGGAGAATCTGTTCAAACAAAATTTTAGGAGTTAGCCGTTTGAAACAAATATCTATTTGAGATGGGTTTTCTGAAACCTCTGTATTAATAATGGCAGTAGAATACTTCATTCTTACTCCATTTATAACACTGTAATTTAATATTATAAATGAAAAGTTTATAACTACGGGTAATTTTAATAAATATAAAAATTATAATACATCTGAGTTTATTTTTATAAATGGGTTTGTTAATACATTTTTTAACTACAAGAGTTTTACATGTGTAAATTGTTAAAATAAATTACACATTTGGATAATTACTCATGAAAGTTTAAATACGACGAACATTGGGAACTATTGTTAAAATATTAGGGTCTATTTTGTTAGCCCATACAAAATGCTGCAGAGTATTGTATACGAAACCATCACTCTGTAATCGATGAGGTTTTATTTTCTGCGGAAGTATAAATTTAGTTTTACTAGAACGGGGATCTTGTACCGTACATTATCTTATCTTAATGCATCCGGCCATCAAGGCGGTATCCGGCATCCATCTGCCTCACACTGATAAGCATCTCTCAAAATAGTGCGTATCCCGTAACAGAATAACATTCTCATCTGGCGCTACCTCACACTGATAAGCATCCCTCAAAATAGTGCGTATCACGTAACAGAATAACATTCTCATCTGGCGCTGCCTCAAACTGATAAGCATCTCTCAAAATAGTGCGTATCACGTAACAGAATAACATTCTCATCTGGCGCTGCCTCACACTGATAAGCATCTCTCAAAATAGTGCGTATCCCGTAACAGAATAACATTCTCATCTGGTACTGCCTCACACTGATAAGCATCCCTTAAAATAGTGCGTATCACGTAATAGAATAACATTCTTATCTGGCGCTGCCTCAAACTGACAAGCATCTCTCAAAATAGTGCGTATCACGTAACAGAATAACATTCTCATCTGGTGCTGCCTCACACTGATAAGCATCTCTCAAAATAGTGCGTATCCCGTAACAGAATAACATTCTCATCTGGCGCTGCCTCACACTGATAAGCATCCCTCAAAATAGTGCGTATAACGTAACAGAGTAACATTCTAGAGAGTCTGATCACAAGTGCGTGAGGGAGAGCAATCAAATATTAGAAAGTATATAAACCTACAGAAAAATGGGAATGGTTTTGGTTGCGGGCTAGCAAAATTGCCAGAGTGAAAACAAAAGATTACTGGATTTACAAAGATATTGAAAATCTTATCTTGTTTGTAAAGATAATCTAGGTTATCTTGATTATAAGGTTATCTTTGGGTTTATAGATCACGTAATTAATGTGACATAATTAAGTAAGATGAAAAGTACGACGTTCAATCGTATAATTCTAATAAGATAATGTCAAAATTGTTGTAAATACGTCAAAATGCAGTAATGTAAATAAATCTTCTGACCAGTTTCACGAACTTTGTATATAGAAAGACCTATGATGATTTAAAGCTTTGCCCCTAAACAAGCTGATAGGATGAAAGTCGAGAACAATGTGAGATGCAAGTAGCTGACAGGTTGTCACGCGCAAAATACGAAGCTGTGCGACGTGACAGTTCAATTCAAACATTACCTCCATCTCCAACTTCCTTCACTCCCAGTCCTACCACTACTGCACCATCAGGTTCACCGGGAGGATGGCTGGTTGTGGAAATGTTTTGGACTCTGTACTGGCACTTCGTATACGTTTCTACAAGTACATATCTTTATTTGCATACATTTTGAAACACAGAATACGCCTTTCAGCCGTCATCAGTCATGTTTAAAGACTGTTTATAATAGAATACAGTAGAGGTTTCTCGGTATTGTCTTACCTGTGAAGGACTCCAAGTTTTCTGATATCTCATACCATGTTCTCTCCCTCCGCCTATTGTCGTGGTAGTCGGGATCGTTCGGGTCGTACAGGAAGGGGTGAGCCTTCACCAGCTCAATCAACAACTCGTCTTCAATCATGCCCAGTTGCCTAAATTTCACCGACTCCAGACATACAACCCACGGTACGCGCACTAGTATTCAACAGTTGGGCTCACACTGTGTCTGGTACGTCGAGTGTTGGACGTCACGGCACGGCGCGGCACCGTCACGGTACGGCACAGAACCGTCACGAATCTAGCGGTAGCGGATTGATTTCGGTGTCGTGTGCGCGCGCAGCCGTCAGGGACGTATCTATCCAGCTAGATGGCGGGGTAGGGCGACATACCAATATTAAGGTGCAGTGTGGATATTATTCTTTCTAATTATTTATATTACTGAAATCGGTATTGACAAGAAAATCGTGTAATTAAACAGACCAATTACTTCAAAAAACTGGTTAAATCCAAACTTTTAAAAATCAGTAGCTTTGACAACTTTAGCCTTTAATCTTTAGTCTTCAGTTCACTCCGAGTACCAAAAAATTATCTAAACGTTTTAAAATACGTGAACGTTTACTTTGAAAAGTGTATAAATTCCCAAAACTAGTCAATTCCCTTACAGTTCTACAACCAAGACAATTTAAAGTCATCCGCCATATTGCAGTGTCAAAACACATTAAATTCGTACGTCCAAGATGACTCTTTTGTTAGAACAGATGAAAAACTGCTGAATTATTATGGTCTACAGCAGAATGTACTAGAAAGGCGTTAATTTTTATTGTACTGCTCTGTTAAACCTTGAAGAGACATGTTTACCTCTTTGGTAATTATTGTTATGTTTTTAGCTAATCGAATTAGTGCATCACTCTATTGCCTAGCAGTCTAAAAAGACTTATTGATTTGCTGAGTCAAATTGATATTGAAATATTTAAGAAATAAACAAAATTACTATCGGACATTAAAATGTCTAATTGTTTGAATTGTTTTAAGAGCATTATAAGTATACTGTAACACTTTCTAATTAATTAACAACAAAAAACCAATAAACAGTGTACCTTAAGGCTTCATAGATAGTTTCCTAAGCCGTCCGTGTGGCTAATCAGAAATATGGGGGTATCAGCTATATTAAGAAGTTTGGCAGTGTTTGTTTTTGCTTGACTGTTGGATTTGCAGATGCAAAACCTGACAAATCCAGTACATTTAAAAATGATTAAAGTAATATAACAGTGTTATCTGATTATGAAGCATGGTATTTTATATATGTAGCGTATGTAATAAATACACTATATAAAGCAACGCAAGGTATCAACAACAATTTTGAAAGCGCGACATTTAAAAAACTCAAAATACCCAATTCTTTCTTAAATACTCAAAATGATTGTAAACAGAAATAACAGGAACACAGGAATAATTTCATTTTGTCAACTCAATTAATTTCGTATTTTATTTTATAATAGTTTGCACAAAAGCAATTCAAACACGTTTTCGATTATGAAAGTTAATAAATGATGTTGATAAATATTCACGCCTTTTCGTAGATTTGACATTGATGTAACAAAACAAGTAAAGGTAATTCTGTTACTAAATAGAAATAAGCTATTACAGAGGATTGAACTCTGTCTGGAAAACAATGGGTTGCAGTTTAAGCACCGGTTTTAACTCTTCATGAGGTCAGTTACTAGGTTATTGTTGGTTTTAGTTTGATAAATTATAATTGTCATATTGATAATTTACCACGATGCTGCTGTAACATGGTAGATTTATTTTCAAAACCAGTTTGAAGTGTTTATCTTTTTTAATAATGACATGATAATCCTTCCTTCCTTGGCATTCACATCAATGATTAAATAACAACAGGTTTTCTCCTATACATTTTGTGTAATTTAAGTGTAAAAACTTTTTATAATTAAAAATGTACTAATTTAATAACTGGGTAATTTTTCCTGTTCCATGAGAGAACTCAGCACTTATCGTAAGACATTGTAGTTTACAGTGTTCCAATACATTTTTAAATTTTAAAAGACTCTTTTAAACACTGGGTACAGTATTTTGTTTTTCAATCATAAACATAAGAGTCGAGTTTAATGTTGGAACTTGTTTTTACTTGCACATTGCACTGACTTTTATAATAAATACATTGAGTAAAATGATTAAAAAATCTATTTTTGTACTACAGTTTTGAAACCATTGGAGATAGAGACAAACTTTAAATGTAGAAAATGTTAATTTTGTAAAGACCTTTCTAATTGTGTACAACACAACCTAGGTTGCTATTTGATTTTTTTTAGATTGGGGGTGTTAAGTATTTCAAAATTCTATGTATTTTTAAATGTATAAATTTTTGGGTAGGGTGGCATTTGATGATATTTTTCGATAAGCCGTCTCATCATTAGTTTTGAATATCGTCTCTCTATATTTGTGCAGATAGTTGCAATAAATTTACCCACAAACCCCTGATTTTTTAACGTTTTAGTGTACCCTGTACATAAGCGGCAAGATAGGTTCAAACCTTTTGCATCAAAATAATCAGTGAAGAAATACCTTTAAAATTAGGTATAACTCAACATTCCTTTACATATTTTGAAAATTTTCCAAAAACCACCCCTATCCCCCAAAAACTACCCTTTTGGGGAGTTTTAGAGATTTCAAAACAATTTCTCCAAATTTTTTGGGGTGGAAATAGGGGGGTTTAAATTGTTACGAATAATCTACCTCGTTTGGTTTGGTCGCTATACGTACTGTACGGGTGGTCTGCCTCACCCTGTATAGTGTAATCTAGGTGAAGTGTTAGTCTCAATGTCTCATCAGGTGCACAATTGAATACACTACGATGTTTTTGACATAATCTGTAAGTACAGTAGAGCGAACGCATTGTGAGTAGAAAATTTAGGGAATATTTCTAGGCCAATAAGATTAAGAGTTTGACGCATTCTAAATTATAAATGTATTTATAATTTCATAAAACTTACAAAAGGAATTATTTCCACCACTATCCAAGTATACATCATTCCAATTGACTGTCTGTAACTTATTCTTAACAAGATTAAAATCTATAGCTACTTTCAATAAATCAGAAATTTGTACAGAATTTACAGATGGGTTTACAGCTTGTGTAGGCGCAATTTTAAAATTTACAGCTAATAAGCAATGATTAGTTATACCCTGATCAAAAACGGAAGCCTGAAAATTATTTATATACTTATTCCTTACAAAAAATGGTCTATTATTGTTTTCTATTTCTATTTTTGGTATTGTTATTGAAATCCAAAATCGTCAAAACTTAAATCTGTAGAGAGCTTTTCTTCGGTATTTACCGACCGAGTGATTTTTTTCTCGGTAACTATACAGGTAGTCGAGTACAGTTTAATGATAACAAAAAATCGTCGTCCTACCTCAATAACTGAAGTCCGAAGTAGTTGAAGTTCTAATCATTAGAGTTTTTCTGGTGTATTTTATTTCCGACCGAAAGCGATTTTTTTCCGATAATTATATTCTCGTCTACAGTGGAATTATACAAAAAATCGTCATTATAACTCATTCATAAATACCTCTATCAATGAAATCCAAAGTAGCCGAACTTCTAATCAGTAGAGTTTTTCCGGTGTATTTTCCGACCGTTAGTTTGATCTGTACCCGAGCAACGCTCGAAAATTGCCCTACTTTTCTAAAGGGTTTCCGGCTGTCAGTGGCCCAATGTCCTCGAAAGGGTATTTCATTTTCTCCACAGAATATAGTTGTGTCAATTATACGCTTGAGTGAAGCTCTGTTTTGTTCTTTTTCTTTCTTATCCAGTGAATTCAACATCACTTTGGTGCCTTCTACTCGGTCAGAATCGAACTTCGAAAAGTTTCTGAAGATATACAAGAAAATTTGTGGTACTAGAGTTGCTGTGAGAGTTGAATTTACCTATTACATCTTTACACTTTCTGTAAGGCGTAGTAAAGCTCCATATTTTTGGTATTTACCTTTTACCAGTGAACTCATTGGCAAATAACACACAAAACGTCCCGTAGATCCCCTGGTTTCGGACCCCTCCGAACGTAAATTTCTGGCTACGCTACTGGGCCTTAAGTAATCTAACATGACAAATTCCATAACCAAGGAAAGTATGCGGAAGCAGGGAATATCGCAGACGACGATGCTATATTCGTACATTTACATCAATAATAATATGAGTAAACTGATCGAGCAGTTAGAAAACAAATAATTGTAAAACACTACTAGATTTAGAGAAGCATTTTGTTATTTTACTTATGATATACAGGGTGTTCTGAAAAAAGGTGCCCATAAGTCAGGGCGTGATTCCTCACATCAAAATAAGAAAAAAAGGTCTAATTAACATAGGTCCGAAAATGCTTAGTTACCAAGTTATATTAGGGTGAAAGATTTCGTCTGAATTTCAGTTCCCCTGCTGCAAAACGAAGCCCTACGGGTATTTGTTGGCTGTTAATTAAGATGTACAATTTAGCGTACTTTATGTAAAATGAACTGAAAAATTGAATAATAAAACCATTTCCAGACCTGTAGCTACAGTAATTTTTAAGATATGTGACGAAATACGCGAAACTTGGTCCCGAAAAACAAGTTACATTTAGGTTTGAAGCAGATTTACTATGTTTAAATGTACAATAAACACAAAATATTTTTTTTCACGGTACTTGTTGAAAATTTAATTTCGAAGAGAAAGATGTAAAATAAGTCTATAATAGAGACAAACGCAAACTTTAAAAAATAATCCTTAATTACATACAAAAACGCATGAAAAAATAGACAAAATCTGTTAAAGCTCTCTACAAATGTAATATTGAAATTAAAACAGCTGTTTTATTAAAATATTTGATTTGAGAAACAAAATAATTTCTATTTAAAACATATGTTTAACAATGTAACATTGTTTATAATAATTTAAATAAACATTACAAGCAGCTATTTTTCCATTGCTCATTAAGTGCGTGTGTTGATCTGTACTTTAATACAAGTTTAGTGCGAGTGCCGTTGAAGTTAATTTTTTGATAGCTAATAATATCTTATTCATCATGGCAGGTAATATGAATATTATGTACACTAATGGTGAAATGGCAGGACATGCATTTAATGTACGGGTCTTGCACATTGCAACAGTCGTCAGGCTAGACGACTCTATCAGGAACATTTTCCTCATAGACAGTTACCGACTCATAAAATGTTTTCTTCCATTCATAGAAGGCTAAGCGAGACGGAACCTTTAAATCTGGAAAAGTTGGTAGATCAGGACGGCCACGTACAACGTGTACAGCTGAATTGGAGGAGGGCGTGTTGGACGAAATAGAGAATCATCCTGGAAGAAGTACTAGAGAAACTAGCCTTGGATTTCGGTGTTAGTAATTCAATTGTCTGGAAGATTTTACACGAGCAGCAGTTGCATTCTTATCACTATCAAAGGGTCCAGGCTCTTTTGCCTCGAGATTACTTTCCTCGTGTTCAGCTATGCCAATGGCTTATCCAAAGGTGCAGAAATCCAACATTTTTTAAATTACATTATCTTTACTGATGAAGCAAAATTTTCAAGAATGGCTATTCTTAACACCCACAATACTCACATGTGGCAATTGAAAATCCACGTGCTATTTCAGAGAACCGTCACCAATATCAGTTTTCTATAAACGTATGGGCTGCTATTCTGGGTGATAAAATTTTTATTAGTTTTTTACCTGATACGCTCAATGGTGAAAATTATTTACATTTCTTGACGACTAATCTGAATGAGTTACTCGAAGATGTGCCACTATACACACGCAACAACATGTGGTTCATGCAGGATGGAGCTCCAGCTCATTACACATTACAAGTAAGAGAATTTTTTAAATGAAGCATATCCAAACAGATGGATTGGTCGAGGAGCCCCAGTAGCATGGCCTGCAAGGTCACCTGACCTCAATCCTCTAGACTTTTTCTTATGGGGGACATTTAAAGACGCTTGACTACGACTCGCCTGTGGATACCATAGAAGAGTTGCGAAATAAGGATTGTTAACGGGATTCAAAGGATTACGTGAGACACCTGGGATCTTCGAAAGAGTTCGGCAGTCTATGAGAAGACGGCTGGATGCTTGTATTTTGAATGAGGGAAACATTTTGAACATCTACTGTGACGTGGTTAGTTTTTTTAGGACAAGTGTAACTTTTTTGTTGAATGATAATTCAGATAACTTTTTTATGTATGATAATGTATGATTGTTAAAAATATTTACTTGATAAAAAAATAATAGTAACTCATTAATTTGTTTTAATAAAACAGCTGTTTTTAATTTCAATATTACATTTGTAGAGAGCTTAACAGATTTTTGTCTATTTTTTCATGCGTTTTGTATGTAATTAGGGATTATTTTTCAAAGTTTGCGTTTGTCTATTATAGACTTATTTTACATCTTTCTCTTCGAAATTAAATTTTCTACAAGTACCGTGAAAAAATATTTTGTGTTTATTGTACATTTAACATAGTAAATCTGCTTCAAACCTAAATGTAACTTGTTTTTCGGGACCAAGTTTCGCGTATTTCGTCACATATCTTAAAAATTACTGTAGCTACAGGTCTGGAAACGGTTTTATTCAATTTTTCAGTTCATTTTACATAAAGTACGCTAAATTGTACATCTTAATTAACAGCCAACAAATACACGTAGGGCTTCGTTGCAGCAGGGGAACTGAAATTCAGACGAAATCTTTCACCCTGTATAATTTGGTAACTAAGCATTTTCGGACCTATGTTAATTAGACCTTTTTTTCTTATTTTGATGTGAGGAATCATGCCCTGACTTATGGGCACCTTTTTTCAGAACACCCTGTATAATGTTGTATGTTATTACGCTTTATATTTCCCTTTTAATCTCTCCTAAAAGAGTTTTCACTAACGTCAACTTTTATTAGTTCAAATCAGATGTTTATATAACAATTTGTTTACATGTCGGTAAAGTAATCATTCTATTTTAAATCATGTGGAAAACATAAACATGCATGATGAATAATATAAAAGTTTACCCCACTTGCGAAGAATACATCATAGGCGACCAAAAGAAGTAGTCAATTCAACAAGGAGCGATAGTAATCTCTCACTAGCACGCCATAGAGCGAACAAGCGTGACGTTCCGTTTTCGTTTCCACCATGGAAAACATACATCCATAGCCCGCCAAAAGAGGTAATCACTTCAAAAATTAATTGTAGTCACTTCAAATATTGATTGAACTCTAGCAAAAATGTATACAATACAATAGGCAATTAATAAAATTATCTCATTCTTATCAGTTTTCATTCTCCATTCACTCAGCTTACATGCAGTTACCCCAGTGTGACCACAAGAACCACCAACCGTCACTTCAGCTGATCTACAGCAATAAGGGCATAACCTCAGCCCCAAAGCGATCGCTTGTTAATGATTCTGATATTATATGGGAGGTCGTTCCACAATTGACAAGTGGATACAGTGAAAGATTCGTTATATAAGGCTGTCCGATGAATTGGAGTTGATAATAAAGATGGATCCCTACGAGTTCTACGAGCACCGATATCAGACATAAAAACAAAATTTTGGGCCAAATAACCTGGATAACCATTATGGATTATTGCGTGCGACAGACTAAGTAAATGAAGATCTCTAAGTTATTTGATTTTAATAGGGATTATTGCTCAAAATAAGGAGATACATGATCATCATGTCTTAAGTTGAAAATGAATCGAATACAATAATAATTCTGTGCACGCTAAATTTTACTAGAATCACTGAACAATGGCAAATGTCCGGAAAATCCTGTTTCCTTCACAAATTTAATAATTTATGGTAGACTATTTATAGAAAATATATTCCAGGTTTTGAATGTAAAATTGCGAGATTAAAACTATATGTAGGTTTTATGTACAGCAAAAATATGTAGGTAACCATTTTGCTAAAAATCGAAACCTACCCTTAGCTACAGTTGAGGCTGTTCAACTATCCTATCAGTAAGAACAACACATTCCCTGCCTAAATAAATTAACAGACTTTAAATATGACGACTTTTCAAGTAAGAAATTAATTTAGTATATTTTTGTTTTTTAATCTGTGGTACTGGAAATATTATAATATTGCGTACACTTTTTTCAAAATAATAACAAACACTCATAAGTTTTATGAAGTAAACTGTACATCTTGGTTGATTAAAACACTTTAACGGTGGCTACATTAACTTACAGTACAAGTACTGAGAAAGGCGTCTTGATATAACAACAAAATTATGATCTTCTTAGCTGACACACATAACGGCAGATGACTGTAATGAATATAATTATATGTTATCTGTAGGGCACATTCAAATTTTGTGTGCAATATCTGTATGTTGACTTCTTCTAGTCACAACTTGGTACCTTTGGCCATCTGCCACTCATCTTTTAACTTGTAATGCGGGGTTTTTTCTGCTAAATGTACACACTTGGCATTATTCAACATGTTCGTTCATACAATATCCAGTTTTAAACAGTATTATAGTCTCATTCAATACATATTAACAATATTATTCTTATCATAAATGGAAATTACAAAATAAAATGTTCAAAAAAAGATCTATCATGATAAACACTTAATTCAATAGTTACTAAATTGAAAACTATTAATTACCATCTTAATTATAAACTAATAAAAGATGCAACATCAAGTGTAAGATGTAATATTTATACAAATTTGTATTGTTTTAGAAATGTTAACTATTTTCAGTGTCAAAACAACTCCAAAATGTTATCTGGCCTATAGTGACTAAATATATTTGTTCATTCATCGTCAAACATTTGCAATTGAAATTATTGTATATAAGTAAATAAAAAAGAACTATGACTGCACATTTTAAAATTTTATTTTCATATTAACCCTCCGCCACCCCCTAAAGTACATGTCATACTTTAAGACAACCAAACTGCAGTGTAATTTAAAATTGGTTTTCAATTAATAAAAACAAAGTTCAAGAAATTTATAGAGAGAGGAAATTTGGGGTAGTTCCAGGTTCAAAAGTAGCAATTTTAACTCACTCACAATTACAAGACCTTCTGGTTTCCTTTCAGGCTGATCACAACAAGCTCATGTAGAGCAGTTACAAGTAGTAACATCTCCATTTCAAACTTTGAGCCTTTTGTAGTTGCCAACCAGATTGATGCCAAGGATTTGGAGTCATCACAAGCAGAGCAATCCGTCTTCACTGAAGATTTAAAGCTTGGAATCACCAACCAAGCTCATGACTAGGATTTGGAGTCATCACAAGCAGAGCAATCCGTCTTCACTGACGATTTAAAGCCTGGAATCACCAACCAAGCTCATGACTAGGATTTGGAGTCGTCACAAGCAGAGAAATCCGTCTTCACTAAAGATTTAAAGCTTGGAATCACCAACCAAGCTCATGACTAGGATTTGGAGTCGTCACAAGCAGAGAAATCCGTCTTCACTAAAGATTTAAAGCTTGGAATCACCAACCAAGCTCATGACTAGGATTTGGAGTCGTCACAAGCAGAGCAATCCGTCTTCACTGACGATTTAAAGCCTGGAATCACCAACCAGGTTCATGACTAGGATTTGGAGTCATCATAAGCAGAGCAATCCGTCTTCACTGACGATTTAAAGCCTGGAATCACCAACCAGGTTCATGACTAGGATTTGGAGTCATCACAAGCAGAGCAATCCGTCTTCACTGACGATTTAAAGCCTGGAATCACCGACCAGGCTCGTGACTAGGATTTGGAGTCATCATAAGCAGAGCAATCCGTTTACACTTAGGATTTAAAGTCTGGAATCACCGACCAGGCTCATGACTAGGATTTGGAGTCATCACAAGCAGAGCAATCCGTCTTCACTGAAGATTTCAAGCCTGGAATCACCGACCAGGCTCATGACTAGGATTTGGAGTCATCACAAGCAGAGCAATCCGTCTTCACTGAAGATTTCAAGCCTGGAATCACCGACCAGGCTCATGACTAGGATTTGGAGTCATCATAAGCAGAGCAATCCGTTTACACTTAGGATTTAAAGTCTGGAATCACCGACCAGGCTCATGACTAGGATTTGGAGTCATCATAAGCAGAGCAATCCGTCTTCACTGACGATTTAAAGCCTGGTATCACCGACCAGGCTCATGACTAGGATTTGGAGTCATCACAAGCAGAGCAATCCGTCTTCACTGACGATTTAAAGCCTGGAATCACCAACCAGATCCATGACTAGGATTGGGAGTCATCATAAGCAGAGCAATCCGTTTACACTTAGGATTTAAAGTCTGGAATCACCAACCAGGCTCATGACTAGGATTTGGGTGTCATCACAAGCAGAGCAATCCGTCTTCACTGAAGATTTCAAGCCTGGAATCACCGACTAGGCTCATGACTAGGATTTGGAGTCATCACAAGCAGAGCAATCCGTCTTCACTGACGATTTAAAGCCTGGAATCACCGACCAGGCTCATGACTAGGATTTGGAGTCTTCACAAGCAGAGCAATCCGTCTTCACTGAGGATTTAAAGCCTGGAATCACCGACCAGGCTCATGACTAGGATTTGGAGTCATCATAAGCAGAGCAATCCGTCTTCACTGACGATTTAAAGCCTGGAATCACCGACCAGGCTCATGACTAGGATTTGGAGTCATCACAAGCAGAGCAATCCGTCTTCACTGACGATTTAAAGCCTGGAATCACCGACCAGGCTCGTGACTAGGATTTGGAGTCATCATAAGCAGAGCAATCCGTTTACACTTAGGATTTAAAGTCTGGAATCACCGACCAGGCTCATGACTAGGATTTGGAGTCATCACAAGCAGAGCAATCCGTCTTCACTGAAGATTTCAAGCCTGGAATCACCGACCAGGCTCATGACTAGGATTTGGAGTCATCATAAGCAGAGCAATCCGTCTTCACTGACGATTTAAAGCCTGGAATCACCAACCAGGTTCATGACTAGGATTTGGAGTCATCACAAGCAGAGCAATCCGTCTTCACTGACGATTTAAAGCCTGGAATCACCGACCAGGCTCATGACTAGGATTTGGAGTCATCACAAGCAGAGCAATCCGTCTTCACTGAAGATTTCAAGCCTGGAATCACCGACCAGGCTCATGACTAGGATTTGGAGTCATCATAAGCAGAGCAATCCGTTTACACTTAGGATTTAAAGTCTGGAATCACCGACCAGGCTCATGACTAGGATTTGGAGTCATCACAAGCAGAGCAATCCGTCTTCACTGACGATTTAAAGCCTGGAATCACCGACCAGGCTCATGACTAGGATTTGGAGTCTTCACAAGCAGAGCAATCCGTCTTCACTGAGGATTTAAAGCCTGGAATCACCGACCAGGCTCATGACTAGGATTTGGAGTCATCATAAGCAGAGCAATCCGTCTTCACTGACGATTTAAAGCCTGGTATCACCGACCAGGCTCATGACTAGGATTTGGAGTCATCACAAGCAGAGCAATCCGTCTTCACTGACGATTTAAAGCCTGGAATCACCGACCAGGCTCATGACTAGGATTTGGAGTCATCACAAGCAGAGCAATCCGTCTTCACTGAAGATTTCAAGCCTGGAATCACCGACCAGGCTCATGACTAGGATTTGGATTTGGAGTCATCATAAGCAGAGCAATCCGTTTACACTTAGGATTTAAAGTCTGGAATCACCGACCAGGCTCATGACTAGGATTTGGAGTCATCACAAGCAGAGCAATCCGTCTTCACTGACGATTTAAAGCCTGGAATCACCGACCAGGCTCATGACTAGGATTTGGAGTCTTCACAAGCAGAGCAATCCGTCTTCACTGAGGATTTAAAGCCTGGAATCACCGACCAGGCTCATGACTAGGATTTGGAGTCATCATAAGCAGAGCAATCCGTCTTCACTGACGATTTAAAGCCTGGAATCACCGACCAGGCTCATGACTAGGATTTGGAGTCATCACAAGCAGAGCAATCCGTCTTTACTGACGATTTAAAGCCTGGAATCACCGACCAGGCTCATGACTAGGATTTGGAGTCTTCACAAGCAGAGCAATCCGTCTTCACTGAGGATTTAAAGCCTGGAATCACCGACCAGGCTCATGACTAGGATTTGGAGTCATCACAAGCAGAGCAATCCGTCTACACTGAGGATTTGAAGCCCATTACCACGTGAGTTGAGTTACCTTCATCCAGGTTCTTGACGAATATTTCCCAGTACTAATTTACATAAAAGCATTGGGATATCCAAATCATAAATTAGAATGTGTTAATCATATTATCTTCAATTTATAATTTTTACTGATAACAAATAAACCCTCTCTCTTCTAATTTAGAATTTTGAATAAGATTATGTTAAAATTTGTATTACTATAGTTACTGTCATCAACAATTAACAATATACAGATTTTTAAAAGCCTGTTATAAAACTTTAATTACTAATAATTTAAAATTGAACTGGAGTCCAAGGATGAAAATAAAATATGTAAAAAAAACAATAATTACCGGTACTGTTATATACAATAATTGTGCAGCGCATTATTGGAATCCTTTATTCTCATGAAATATATCAAACGAAACAAGAATAAAATAAAGTAAGGAAAAAACTTAATAAGCATACACAATATATAAATGAGATGGCCAAAACAACAAATGGCCTGTTATACAGTGATAATACACAAAAAGGAAAAAAAAATCTCTGCGGATGCTGACACAGTTTCACAGCGTTATAGCCTACTTGATGAAAGATTAGGTGTCCTAAAGTTTATTCTATAATCGGGTCTCTAATTTGCTGTAGGCTTTAATTTTGTCTGTACTGAAGGATGTTTAAAATTGGCTTTAAATATGTAAGCAAATTAAGACACTTACATATTTACATCTTAATAATAAAGTTGGATTTGTTATTTTAGTTTAACTCTTCAAAATTTAATCAGAAAGTCGGCATATCCTGTCTTAGTGTAGAGTATCAATTGCCTGACGAGTTTAGAGGTGTTCTTAGGGTTCTCTTGTTCTGTAACATCTCCCTTGTACCGATGGTCATGTTATACAGATACAGAACTTATTTTTGAAGTCATTGCAATTTTAAATCCTTTCATGAATTATCTGACCCTCTTTAGGTAATAGTGGTGACAGACTTGCAGTTGATATAATTAATCGTCATTATATAGGAATTGTATTGGATAATTGGAAAATATTTAGTTTCTTTAACTTGTTTGTTTTTAAAAATAGCTAAAGTTTATATGAAGCTGAGTGTTATATCTTATTTTTGTTAACATGTAAAGTATCAGATGTCATCATCAGTTAGTGCAGACCAAAGATATGCACCTCTTGCAGCTTGAATTTTCTTGATAATAGACTGTTAATAGATCTTGGGTTAAATATGTGTGACCGGTGGGCTTAGAGGCAGGGAGGGGGCGCAACAGCACAAAAGTACTTAACTTTAAAGACAAATGATTAAATTATAAATAGGTTTTATGAAAAGAAGTGCTACTTTAACAGTCATAATTATAGTAGTTGGGAAGCGGGCAGCAAGTTCGGTGCCAATTTGAGGGTCCTGCAGTAAAAGTTTGTACTGGGCCCAGCTCAAGATAGGGCCGGCCCTGATTGGGCCATCTGCTATGTAAGTTTTTCTTAATGTTATTTTGCATAGTGGTCTTCTCAATTTACCCACGCTAAGTGAATATTAGACATATTATGGATAGTAGGAAGTAATTTAATTTGTAAATTCATATTTTTATTTTGTCTTCTCCACTTCTTATGTAAACAGAAAACCTTGGAACATTTGGAATAATGTGAATCAACATTTTTAATAAATTGAAAATTTTAACATTTTGCTTCCTATAACAATTCATTTATTAACTTACCTGATTTGATTACTGTGTTGCAGTTTTAAAGAACAGCTGTTTGATAACGCTCATTGTTGAAAACAACTGTTTGATTATACGCTTAGCTTCAATAATGATGAGGAATTAAAACAATCAATAAAATTGAAGGGGAACTTTTCCGGATACAGCAGATTAAGCGCTGTTATCAGTATATGATAAATATATGAAACCTTATGTATAAATATATGAAATATATATGAGTACAAAGGCTACCGTATCATATCATATTGTGCTACTATGCTGTGGATATGTTTACAAAACTACAACACCTATAAAAGTCATACTTAAAAAACCCGTTGTGTGTTTGTTGTTTTAGGTCCATCTAAACAATCATATCATAACAATAAACAACTAGTAGGATGTTGCATTACAAACATTACGAAAACAACGGTATCTTTTTTTTAGAAATGAATTACTATAGGCTAATGTTAATAATTACAATACTCTGGAAGGCACCAACAGTCATTCTACATTTTATTCATCTCATAAAATTATAATTAAA
This sequence comes from Homalodisca vitripennis, assembly GCF_021130785.1. Taxonomy (NCBI): domain Eukaryota; kingdom Metazoa; phylum Arthropoda; class Insecta; order Hemiptera; family Cicadellidae; genus Homalodisca; species Homalodisca vitripennis. Next base: position 9,464,014 of record NC_060208.1, read on the forward strand.
CAATATCTTCTCATATAAATTTGAAAAAGACACTGCCATAGAGACAAAATGAACCGTACAGCACAGAGCATATGCAAGCACAGAGCACAGTGTAACTAAGTTACGTTCTGGATGGAGTGACACATAGCTGTCGTCATTGCTATTTATATTGCCGTTTGTTTTCCGCTATAGCAGATTTTTCCACAAATCTGCTATTGATTGTTTCAAATAGGTGCATACTTGGCAAACAAGTCATTTAAACATATTCTGGCATATAAACAATGTTAAACTAATTAGTGTTTTTGAATTCGTTACCGCGTAACTTAAATAACTAAATGGTTGTTAAGTATAAACAATAATGCGTTTTAGCGGACACTCATGGAACTGCCCTCTCACTAATACTGCAGAAAACTTGTAAAAAATACGTTGTGTTTCAAATTTTATACACACTGAAGGGATCTTGTAAAATATAAGAGATACAATAAAGATTAAAAAGACAAACTTGTATGTAATAACAAGACCAACAAATCATTGGGGTCAAGTTGATCCAGGTTGCGTCGTTCACTTGCTGAACTCAAAAAACTGTTTTTTTGTCAAAATTTTCAAACTGTCACAGCACTCCTATTAGTAACTATATAGAAACGTTTTTATATGAAATCTGAGTGAAATTTCTTTTAGTATTTAAATATTATAAGGAAAAGTTTTTCAAGACAAGCATACGGGAGGTGTAGGGTTTGACCATTAGTTAGGTTTACAAACTATCTGAATAGTTGAAAAACAATTACCTTCACACTACTATATAAAACCGGAGTTTTTTTTAAATATGTGTTAAAAACCACAAGGAAAGTATAACATTATTAAATCAATTATTTTTAAAGTTATTTTTTAAATCATTAAAACCTTTAATTTCATTTCATTAGGTAAACGATGGATCTTTGCATTTAAACATATTTACTCAAACCCCCTGCTCTTTCTGTTTGCTTATTAAAAAAAGTCATTAAAATATTCAAAACTAGAAGAAATTTCATGTAAAAAATCGCTTCAATATAAGTGTTGTGACGGTTTGAAAATTTTGACCAAAAACAGTTTTTAGAGCGCAGCGAATAAATTGACGCAACCATAAAGTGAAAAAAAAACTATTAGTGAAACACGCGTGGCTAGCAGATCTGCTGTACCCTGTAACACCAAGCGACGCGACGTCAACGTGGCAACGCCGCGCCGCTCCCTCTCCTATGCCGAGCGCCAGTCCTATTTTGTAATCAATTTAACTATAGTAGGGATGGCGCCCATTTTTTTCCTATGTTTTGTTTGTTTGGTTGCATATGATACAGCTGGACAAACGTTTGGGGATTATTTATATATAGAAGATATCTTTAGAATCAATTTGGATTACTAAATAACTTTCAAATGTCATATAGCGAAATTAACTATACTGATTCTAATGGAGGATGAAAATTCTGTATAAAATAACGGTGTCGATCAGAGAAATGCGTACGTTTTTATTATTGTACTTGACTTTACTTACGTTTTGAGTCTCGCCATGACTAAATAAAACAAAATAGCCAGTGAATTATTTTTGTTTAATTCTCGCATGTTACAACGCACACCACGTGTCGTAACCTGCTTCGCTAAGGTTGCATGCAAAATTTCAAGTCTGTAGTTCATTTCGTTCTCGTGATGTACTACGGACAGACAGACAGACAGACAATCGTACAAAATAAAACAGAAGGTGACACAAAAATTACGCATCATAGAATACATTCTTGTAGAAATGAAGTTTTATGCGAAATATAAAGTTTACATATGAAATCTTTCTCGATATATCTCACCATAAGACACATTCCGATTTTTTTAAATTCAATCAGGTTACATATCAGTGTTTAAATAGTATTTGCCTACACACCTAATCACTATATTAAACTGTTGTGGTGTGTGTTGGGATAGTTAGGCTACATGTGTTACAATGTCATATGTTCAATCTCTTATAATGAGTGTATTGAGTTTGTTAACAAATTAAATAACCATTTATTACGTTATTCTTTCTTTGTCATCATGGTTAAATGTCATTATAAACATATTTGTTAAATTCCAAGGAGCGACATGAAAGTGACATGCATCACCATCGAACTCAGTGATCCTCATATAGAAATGAGGCTCATGGGTAAGTCTATAGGACAGTTCGTTTTTTTGAAATATCGTGCGGACAGACAGACAGACAGAAATGAAACCTTTCAGTCCCTCGTGTGATAAGCTTCGCTAAAGTTCAGCCAATAAATATCTCGTAGGTACAAATTTGATTGACAGACAAATGGGAACTTTGTAAGTCTAATATTAACAGAAACCTCAGAAACATTATCAAAGTGACAACAAAGTGTTCTTTAAAACATGTTGTTACTCCTGCCGCTTGCTTCGTGACAGGAAACGAATGGTGAGGAAATTTTGTTTAACCGAACACGCTACACTGTGTTCACTTACTTTACATATGTCCACTCTCCACGTATGTTCAAATGTACGTAAGCTGTTACCACTCAATATTTACAGGGAGTGGTAACAGCGGTTATTCTTAATTCTTTCTTATTACTTACAATCCTCTCCATCCTTCTGATGACTGGAGTTTCATTGTTTTTTTCTTATATTCGACTAGTGGCGCCCTCTCGATCCTTTACAACACCAGTTATTACTCAATTTCCCTTTTAATGACTAGAGTTTCCATGTTCTCATTTCTAATGTTCAAGTGTACCTCAGCTGCTACCTCTAGATCTTTTGCAACGCCATTTATTACTCGATTTCCCTTCTGGTGGTGGTGAGTTTCCCTGTTCTCATTTCTAATGTTCAAGTGTACCTCAGCTGCTACCTCTAGATCTTTTTACAACGCCATTTCTTACTCGATTTCCCTTCTGTTGGTGGTGAGTTTCCCTGTACTCATTTCCAATGTTCAAGTGTACCTCAGCTGCTACCTCTCGATCTATTACGACGCCATTTATTACTCGATTTCCCTTCTGGTGGTGGTGAGTTTCCCTGTTCTCATTTCTTATGTTCAAGTGTACCTCAGCTGCTACCTCTCGATCTATTACGACGCCATTTATTACTCGATTTCCCTTCTGGTGGTGGTGAGTTTCCCTGTTCTCATTTCTTATGTTCAAGTGTACCTCAGCTGCTACCTCTCGATCTTTTACGACGCCATTTATTACTCGATTTCCCTTCTGGTGGTGGTGAGTTTCCCTGTTCTCATTTCTTATGTTCAAGTGTACCTCAGCTGCTACCTCTCGATCTTTTACGACGCCATTTATTACTCGATTTCCCTTCTGGTGGTGGTGAGTTTCCCTGTTCTCATTTCTTATGTTCAAGTGTACCCCAGCTGCTACCTCTCGATCTATTACGACGCCATTTATTACTCGATTTCCCTTCTGGTGGTGGTGAGTTTCCCTGTTCTCATTTCTTATGTTCAAGTGTACCTCAGCTGCTACCTCTCGATCTTTTACAACGCCATTTATTACTCGATTTCCATTCTGGTGGTGGTGAGTTTCCCTGTTCTCATTTCTTATGTTCAAGTGTACCTCAGCTGCTACCTCTCGATCTTTTACAACGCCATTTATTACTCGATTTCCCTTCTGGTGGTGGTGAGTTTCCCTGTTCTCATTTCTTATGTTCAAATTGTACCTCAGCTGCTACCTCTCGATCTTTTACGACGCCATTTATTACTCGATTTCCCTTCTGGTGGTGGTGAGTTTCCCTGTTCTCATTTCTTATGTTCAAGTGTACCTCAGCTGCTACCTCTCGATCTATTACGACGCCATTTATTACTCGATTTCCCTTCTGGTGGTGGTGAGTTTCCCTGTTCTCATTTCTTATGTTCAAGTGTACCTCAGCTGCTACCTCTAGATCATTTACAACACCGGTTACTGTTATATTTCTCCTTTAGTGACTTCAGTTTTCTTGTTCTCTTTTCTTATGTTGCTAACTCTCGATCCTATACAACAGTGGTTATTACTCTACTACTATTTGGTGCTTTTCACAAAACCAGAAAGATTACAAGGTTTTGTTGTAAAACCAGAGTGACCACAAGGATCTAATGGGAAACCAGATAGATCGAGAGAAAGGGCTCTGTTTTTTTTTTTTAAGTGGAGCACTAAAGAGTTGAATCTGAACATATCTGTCTATCCTGTATGAAATGGTAGAAAAACATATTTTAAGTGACAGCAAATAATGAATTTTGTTTGCATTTTGCTTGGTAAAAAAAAAAAATTATAAGAATTAATCATGTGAACAGAATAAGGAAATTGGAGATCCTAGAGAGTCTTTGTGACTTTTGAAAATGATACACTGGGAAGAATATGGAAATGTTTCTTCTATGTAGGCTTATACTGCAGATAAACACTACGACTTATACCTAGTAATATATTTACTGGATATGTTACTAATGTTTAAGGTCATTAAAAATCGACGTAAACTTCATTGTTATTTATTGTATAGAACTGAAATAAAGCACATAAATTACCCGAATTAGTCCTTGGAAACATTATTCGATTTAAGAAAATAAACTTTTTGTTTGACCTTCACTTCTTTAGTAACAACTATTACAGCTGATTGTTTCGTATTACTTCATTTCTCAGTGAAAAAAGCCGATAACGGTTTTTGCAATCAGTTGTGGGGAGGAGTGGGTAGCAGCACTAAGTCTACAGCCGGTCACCTCGTGCTGAGCCGTTATCAGTGACCTTGACCTGGTATCAGCAGCGGCACCCAGTGCTGCAGCTATCACCAGCTGACAGCGACCACGGACTGCCGCGCTGATTCTTGCCAGTTATTGCTCTTCACGCTTTTTTTACGACTCTTTTTTTGGGGGAAACATGGCTCAGATTTTCATCATAAAATAGTGGGATCTGGAGTTCAGCTGCAGTTCACCTTCATCTTAGTGCAGCGTCTGGAATCTGACGCTGTCACAAACGTGACTCCTGGAATCTGGAGTCGTAATCGTCTAAAGAGGATCAATAAATTGTATGATTAAGAAGCTCAAAACGAAATTTTTACATCCCTTCGGCGTCACAGACACTCAGACTACAAAATATAAAATAAAATAATATGTATATGTTGAAATCGCACATCAATTAATTTTAAAACCAAGGCAACCAGATGGGCTGAACCTAAGATGATTCTCTTTTCCTTCATATAAAAAAAATTTTGTTCTATGTAAACATTTACAAACATTCTACATACAGCTGATTCGAATCTTGTTGTTTATGGTATTTATTTGTCAAAATTTTATTTTGGTTATATTTTTAATTTTTGGTTCTGGTTCTGTTTGTATGTTTTTTTTTAATTCGGTGTGTTTCTGATGAAGGGCTCTAAGAACTCGAAGATTAAAACATGAGCACTGGATATTCTGTTCTTGTTCGGGAAGAAAATAAAGTATACGTAATATAGGTGAAGATGTATTGTCATTTTCTCACCAATTGTATCATTGTCAATTAATTGTACACCTAAAATACAATTTTTTTAATAAAAATAATAATTTGTTTGAAACTAAGACTCTCCTAATCTGTTGAAACAAAAATATAACTCTTTTTTTGGGTTTCAATTAATTGTTTTCCAAATTTACGTATCATTTTAGAAAGCAGATTTTCTTAACTTTAACTTACAGCTAATTGTAAGAGAATCTGTTAACAATATAATTACAAGTTTAACACAAATGAACAAGAATTTAAACATTCAGATAACGCGATATAAACTAGTAATAATCGTAATATGATGGTGGCTTAAGTGTTAAAAGTTATTTCATATTCATTTCATCTCACGGTATATTGAGTTTGTGAGCTGAGAATTAGATATATACGCATCCCAACTTTACAATTAAAATAAAACAGAACTAATGTAAGAAAAAAAATAGATGTGTGATTAATTTATAAATATACAGATATGTACAGTTTTAAATTATAAAGTTAAGAAATTGAATCTGCAATGTATAGAAATAATATAATACATAAATAAATATACGAGAAAGTTAACAGTTAAACAAATGTATAACGAACATCATATATAAAAACATGTATGTAATAATACAAACAAATAAATAATATACGTAAATATATAGTGTATCTAATAGCAGTGTAATATAAAGTATTGTATCAATAACAACTTAGTAAAAAAGTAATAAATAGGAATTTCACAGATTAACTCATTCATAAATGTATTGTGAATTGGTAAAACAACTTAAGTAATAAAAACCATACTTTTGGGAAACAATAAAAGATATTTTCTTGTATACAATATAAACGAACATTTTTTACCATATTTAAAAAATTTCCTCGTACTAGCTGAAAAGAAATATTATGGCACTGTACTTGTGTTATTTTTCCTAAAAATTAATATTTTTTATGAACTTTATTATATGAAAGCGTTCCTTCCTTTAAATAATGGAAAACGAAAATTACAATCAATATTTATTATATGTTTCACGTATTTAGTATTCAAGATGTTTACAGTAAATTGAATAATAACAAAATACTCTTTTTATCTTCAGTATAGGTCTCCTGTCCTGCTATTGTTAAATAGCGTCATCTTTTTCTCCTGTAGACCAGTTCCAAATATCGTTGTAGAAGTCTAGTTTGTCTTCTGGAATTTAAGGAATTTTTTTTCCTTATGTCATTAATATTTTTAATGTCTATAGGTATTTTTTTTCTTTTTTAGCAGTAAGAAGTAGGCAGGTCAAGAACATCCTCTTGGCTGCTTTTCTTTGGAAGTCTTAGTGGAACTTGCTCAAAAAAGAATTAAACTGCCCATAAACTCCTTGTGCTCAGTATCTTTGGAATGGATGAAGAGGTTATGTTTTGATATTTTGAAACGTAACTTATTTTCTTTTGTAACGTCACGGCCATACAAATAAATCAGACATGCATAACTTTTTGTAATATTTAGTCCAATAATCTTTAAAACAAAGAGCGTTTCTCTGGTCATAAGATAAATTGAAAAGTTCATGGAATAATTTGCAACAATTTCAACTAGATCTCTTACTATACATATTCGATCTACCATTTTTTATTCTCTTTATTAATCTAAATGCGCTGCCACACAGCACAAATGAATAACCTCTCAACGGATAAAACAGTTTAAGCCTACCAATGTCCACTAATGCATAACAATCTGTGGATGTGTGCTTTATATTTTGACCTCCACAATATTATTACAAAATAGGACAAGTTTTTGTTAATTTAAAAGATCCTAAATTCATTTTCAACATACACAACTATGAAGAATGTAACTCCATCTGGACTTTCTTTGCATATGCTCTGGCGGTAAATGAACAGCTTTGACATTAGTTTTCTTGCCAGTAATGCAAAAAAGACTGCTGTTGTCAGTAGTGAAAAATGTGTTCAACAAGTATGGCACACACATCTTCTGGCAATTCTGGCACGACTTCAAAGATACTTCGACTCTATGCAGTATTTACTGCATCTCAGTTTGGTGTCAGAAAGGGATTTCAACTTCTTGTTGTCAATACCTTCATGGAGGCCGCTTTGGGGGCTTTGGACTGTGTCAACCGTTCTGTTCTGTTGGACAAACTGGAAAGATATGGCTTTAACGGTGCAGCTCTCTCACTTCTTTCCTCGTACCTCTCTGAAAATAATCAGAAAGTCTCATCAAGAAATAAAGGACAATAAATGATTTCTGAATCTGAATCTGAGTCATCATGAAATCAACGTATACACCTGCAGTTATCTCTGATTTGTGTCCTAGTCTATGCTGGAGAAGCAAAATATTTAATATTTACTAGTTTTTTATGACACATTAGCTCTACAAAACATCGGGATACGGAAATATCACCTTTATCAGAACACAGTTAGAATAACCAAACATGCAATAGATTTGGACAAAACTAAAGTACTTGCAAAAGTTTTATTTTATGATCTAACTATAACATGGGAAATAATAAAAATTACTTCAACAGTAAGACAGCTTCAGATCATTAAAAAACTGGCAACCTGTTGCAAAGAAGCCACATTTATCACTTATTGTTTGAATTTTATCCAATCGCGATTCAGCTCCGCTCTCTCCACTTACATTTATAAGCGGAAATGTATTACTGACTGTAAATTTGTGTAAACATCTTTTGACAGAATATGGTTGTCTACTGTACAACAAAGGGTTTTAACTGGGTTATCAATGTTTCGACACCACAGTGTGAACAGGAAAACTTAGACGATAATCATGGCGTAACCTTTCTAGAAAGGTTGCGTAAGTCTAAGAATTAAATTGAAAAAAAAACAAGATTCATTACTATAGGCTACATTTTTATATCTCTTAAGGGTTTCAAAATAGCAGTTTTAAAAAGTCTTACGAGTCGATGATAATATCTTAGATAGTAAGTAACGTAGAGCAAACCGAAAAGAGCTTATAAATTGTAAATTGAATTTGTTAAACAATTTTTGTTCGTATACGTTTTCTTCTATAAGAGCATTATGAGTGAATAATGACCGCGATTTATAACTAGTATAATTCTTACCAAATGTAGACATGGAAATAAATAATTTTGCAACGTCTCTATTTCAGTCATTCCACAGTATAGACCAAGACGTGTTTTATACTAAGTCATGTTTTAAAACAACTATTATTCCTACACATTTTTATGTGTCTTAAGGTTTCAAGATGGCGGCTGTCCGAGGTTTCAGTATGCTTTCCGTCCACACTAGGATTGTGTGGTCGGTTAATGCTGTGCGTTACAGCTAGAGTTATGGTTCAGAAGCCGAGCACCAATTTGCATTTAATAAGTTCACAATCTGGGGTTTCTTGGGGTCACTTCAAATTATTCGAATCAACTTCAATTTCAATTGTTAAGAAAAACATTAATTTCTTCCTTCTACAGATTGGCCTTGAGGGAACCGAGGCCCTAATCTTATCAGAATATAGGCGGGTTTGACCTTGGTCCTTTCTCTCACCCCTTCCCCCCTCCGATACCACCTGTCATTCATTTACATTTCAAAGTGATAACTACTTCAAGTAAATTAAATATAATTTTTTTTGTCGGATTGTTTAATTTAAATTATTATTGTTATTGTTGTTCTTCCGTTTGCCTCTGAACCATACCCGGCAAAACAAACTAACATTAATTTCTATAAAGGATAGCGTCTCTAGCCTACGCACAGGCTGCTTGCCCATGTAGGCTAATTTCCAACAAATATATATTTAGAAATTACAATGTTTAAAATTTCAATGTTAACTAATATTTATTTGCAAACCCATTTGTAATCTCTGTACCTATATGAAGATTGTGGAAATAAACTTATATTTCATTTCATTTCATCTATAAAGAAAGTTTCCCTAAAAACAAATCGATCTCAGCCGTACTAGGTTTGGTGGTGTCAAAAGGGTTAAAAATATGAAACTATATTTTTGCATATTATATTACGCGTATTATTAGCCTGATACGCTTAAAACCAACGAATACGAATAAATTCAAATCTTTAATTCCAAGACATTACAAAAAATGTATAGCAATAGTCTTTTCTTTCTACTATTTTGAACAAGAACTGCACATAAAGAGAAACTACACTGCCAATGGCGCAGTGTAGTGGGTACGGCGGTTATCGCAAGATAACCAGATCAAGCAACGCCGAGCGTGGCTGCTGCTTGCACAGGTGACCGCTGAGCGATCCTGTCCTTGCAAGCGGCCCGCCTGCCCGGCCATTGGTGGTGGTTCGGAAGTCACCTTTAAGCCGTTGGTCCCCAGGTTAAGTGTTAGAGAGGGCTTCTTAGCCCTAACTTCGCCTGGTAAAATAAGACATTCTTTACTTTTTTTTTTTACTTTTAAAGACTATAGTCAAACAAACAGTCGCACCACATTCATTCATACCAATTTCCCCATTTTCCAACGCCTGTTGTCAGTCTTCCAACTGTGCGGCCACCCAGACGATGCCAGAAACTAGTCAGCACTACAAGATGTTTGAGACGCTAGAAAGCGCTTTAAACAAGCTTTTAACACCTCTAGCGTTGGGGCATTTCTTACGGAATTTGGCAATTTGATGATGGAAGGAACTCTTACCTGCGTTCAAGCGTTCGTAAACCCCGGTCCTGTGATTTCCAGTTCGGCAGATATATCTGCCTCTTGTCTAGTACGAATGTATGTCTCGGCCACGTGTCATGGCACATTTAAACATACAAAATAGGATTGTCTCCAAAATGTAGAGTCACGGCAGAGTCAACAGTTTCAGTTTTTTTTTTTCAAATTTTCCTTTAAATAAATATTAAATCAGCGTCAGCTAACCATAGTGTACCATACGTGAAGGTGACGATTTCCAATCTATTTTTATTGGTCTGATAGTGGATATTAACTATTATTTATGTATCTGACTCACTAGCTAGGGAAACTGTAACCTGACAGAAAGATTTATCGTTTCATATTTTTAACCCTTTCGATAGCCTACACTCCCAATTCTACCTCCACTAAAACTAACGTAGCTGACGACTGATTTTTTTTCTTAGGGAATTATTCTCACTCAATTTCAAGAAAGGCCAGTTTATGTGCTTTTACAGTACAAATCGGACCTTGCCTTGTACACCATTGTGTGCGGCTGTTTGTATATATATAGCCATTACCATCTTTTTTACCGACACATCTTCTAGTAATGTCATTTTGATGAATTGTATTCAAAATGTTGGGTACTTCTTACTTTTGACAGAGTTTAATACAATATTTTTAACATTTTCTACATGTTTATAATGATTGTTTATTTCATTTGTCGCTAGAAAGCGCGCAACCACAACGTTTCAAGTTTCAACAGATTTTAGCATTGGATCAAATATCTCCTCATAGACTGTTACATAATCAACGTCTGGGTGCGTTTCGCTTCCCGATGTATACAGCACTGTGCCCTGATTCGTCCTTCAAATATATGATTATCTTATATCCTCCTTTCTTAACGGCATTGGTGTGTATTAAGGGGGGGGGCTAGAGCCCCCCCCCCCAGAAAGTTCGGAAGACATACATTAAAATTATTAAGAAAGGATTATTACAAAAATTAAACTACTCATTGAGTTTGTTTTATGCTATAAAACATTGATGGGGTCTTAAAGCTAAATAATATCCAATGGAAAGATTCTTGAGTCCCTATTTTAGAGGTTATTTTAAACTTCCCAAACCACCAAGTGTGTCAGCCAACCCCCTGGCTCACCCGAACTAATTTATATATAGCCTACTCCACTGATATCAGATAAAGATCTCCCAAAGACGTTGATGCAACGGTAAGATCAATAAAGTCAAATACAAGTTAACATTAAATTTCAGTACACTGTTTAAAAAAACGACACATGGAATAATAACATATTTAAGACGCTGAAGTATTTTGTCTTTTTCAACATTTCGAATTACCTAAAAACATTATAAAACCGCTTCCCCTTTGAATTAATAATAATAGTAATTCACCTATCAACAACGTAATTAAAGCAATTCAATTCAGCAAATTGAATGTATAACTGTCTCCTCAACACATTCAACAACCGACTATCTATCTCCTGAGTTGAAGGACGACAGTGGAACTGGCTTCACAGGCTGGGCAGCCAAGGCCACACGGCGCGCGGGCGCAGATCAGCTGATTGATGGCCAGGCGAACAGCTGATCGGAGTGGCTCTGGCACAATACCAGCTGATAAATTATGTTATATAACAGTACAGGGCAAGGTACGTGGACATCTGACATTTCAGTCGTGATTGCGTCTGGAGGTTTGACCTTCAATTGGTAGAATGAACAAGACAGATCAGATGTTATGAAATACTTAGGTTAGTTTTCCACTAGTATTTCAGACTATACAATTATGTGCTTAAAAGCTGACCACAAATGCAGTGTAATTCCACCAGACCAAACAAAGAAAATATATAGATCACGAAAAAACATACTTATATAGGCTGTATTTAGGAGAATTTTGATATATTTACCATTGCAATTCGTCTATTAAGGACCTAATGATACAAATTATACAAATTTAAAATAACTCATTTTAAAGTATCGATACAACATTAATCGTAAACATGCCTTAAGTATTCTTTTCTCTGTGAGGTTAGTAGTAAAAAATAAATATAATACAAACTATGCCACCAGAATGCATGTAGTCACGTAATAATCTTTGATATAGAGGTTATTATTGAGCTGTACCTACGTAATACTCGTAATTTACTGTTTGCCAAAACCTAAAAACTAATACCTTTTACTAGTTTGTCGAAATACCATGGAAACAATTACAGCTCAGCTGAATTTTGGCTGTATAGATAAGAGAAATTACTACTCAGTACATTCTCTCAAACTGTGGTGCCTTGCATATTAGTAACGTAGACTCCTGACAGTGCAACCTTTGGAAAATAACATAAGCTAACCTTCTAAACTTTTACATAAGTCTACGAATCGTCCAAAGAAACAAAATAGTTCTTCTAACTGTTTTACTATAATCCCCCTTTGACTTGTCCAATCTTTAAGCCTCCTATTGCATACAATCTTCAGTTAGACAGACAATTTCATAATGACATAATAATTAGGCCAATACTCTGACTTAGCAACGAAGGCGGCCAAAGGGTTTGCTTAGAACTTTAGCTGCTTGACTAATTGTCTCCAACCTTTGCCATTTTGTTTATTGGTGATCCTCGGTCCCTGGTGAGCATACACGTTTAAAAATAACAATAAGGCTTTTAGAAGGCTTGTGTTGAAAAGTTATTGTTGAAAAATAGAAGTTAAAATAGAAAAACAGCTTTAATTCGCATTATATTTACCAACCCCGTTAGGTTTAAAGCCCCCCATGAGCCCCCGGTTGAGCCGCCCATGGCTGTATGTAACTGCGCATATATTAAATTATGGAACGTCATCCAATCGACAAACGAAAAATGCCGAACATAGCAACAATCGCTGTTCGCAGATTGTGTAACGTCCAATCGACAGTCAGCAGCACTGCTCTCGTTTGACCTTGACCGCTCAAGGACGCCAAATGCGTCAACGTTATCAGCGAATCTCTGTTCAAATGTTTGTTTACATAACATTCGAGTTGAAGTCCACTCACAGAGGCGCCGAGTTCCGTACAGAAGTCTGCACAATTTTTAGAGTTACTCGAAACATCAGCAATCGCAGTACACTCTGAGAACTTTAAAATAGATTAAGTAATAAAATAAAACAGCCCTACTACTTTAAATGTATGTTTTTTTAAGATTAATTCGTTGAAATTACAAAAAAAAACTTATTATAACATTCAAAAGGACTATTTTAAATTACTCCAAGTTACTAAAGATGTTTAGTTAGAACAGATTTATACTCAAAGCAACTTTATTAATAACTTTTAGAATACAACATTGATTATAATATGTTACTAATTTACAACATATTGATGGTGCTGGTCTTTTAAAACAGTTAACGTCGTAAATGCAAGCTTATCAGAGGTCATGACGGACAGGTTCTTACATTACAACATACAAGTACAACAAGATTCATTGTGCTTATAACAAGAAACCTTATTTTATAACCTTATAACATCAGAAAGTTGGAAAGCTGTGCATTTCGAATATTTCGCTGGCACATTTTGAAGCATCTATTTAAAAACATCAGTCAGATATCGGGTCCAGGCGGAACACACTGAAGACACCGTAAACAATGTCAAGCTAAAAATCCCATATAAATTAATAACAGTCCGTCCACCTAGAATTATGGAGAGAGAGATTTCCAGGATTATAAATTTAGCTGTTTTATGTGGTATTTATTTTAATCAGAAAATTAGAATGAAATCTGCCTGGAACATATTGACAGCTGTGGATTGGAATAGCACTAAGAAGTCCTTCCGCATTCACTCATACGAGTTTTTATATAAATATCAGTGACTCCCCGACCAAATCAATACCGTACTCAAATGGAAATCCAAGTTCTTGTACAATTGTATCCAAATTCTTATCATTCAATTCGCTCATAATAAAAACAATTATTACATTCAAATTGGGACAATTACAAAATTAATTCTTACAATACTCCACCACTGGAATTATCGGTCAATTGATTGTTTTAGAAGACTCTAATTATATGTGACAAAATTTAATTTATTATAATTTATCCACTTTGGATTTAGACCATAAATGGCTTTAGTGACCAAGCGTTCATCGATTGTCATATTTTGAATAGAACCAATATGCTATAAGAATTTTTTTTAGCAGAGTGTACAAAGAATAAGACATTACATTTTGAATAAGCTGGAAACTACGAAACTAAATAGCTCGTTTGAAACATACATGATACATATGGCTCATCGTGTTAAGGTTATTTACTCAAAAGAGGAACCCTCTCTGGTTTGGCTTCTTCACAAAAAACAAGGAGTACCTCAATGATTGATATTAGGTCCCATGTTATTTCTTGTTTTTTTATACGGTAATATATACAATTACATACTTCTTCTTTATGCTGCTGATTATTATAAATTATTAAATTATTATTAATTATAAAACTCAGGACAGGTTTTTTTTATTTTCTTTAAAAACAAAACGTGTTTCAAATGCATAAATTGTTTTGCTATGTTCACAAAAATTCGACATGCCTCAGATGACTCAATTGGATCTGCGGGCCACCCCTTCCTGTTCAAATAAGGTTCATATGTTTATATGAATTAAAGTCTGAGATGCGAGAGCAAGTTATTAGGGGAAAACCAGAGTCGTGAGTTTGCTTCAATGCTGTTAATTCATCAGTTATGCACTTTACTGTTTAACAGTAAGTACTCTGCTAATTACTCTGTCAGCAAAGCCCCAACAGTGATTATACCAATGAAAAGATAAACGATTTGCAGTCTATCAGATCTTAGCCAGGACGTTTTAGTACTAGAGTTTAGTCTCCCACACAAGTTAGGATGGTACTCGAAGAGAGTGTACGGTACTCAGCTGAAGATTGAGAGCTTCAGTACCATTCTGAGCAGTGTAGGAGACTAAACTCAACTACTGATTTGCCTAGAGGATATACTCGAGGTATCATTCTTTGGTATTTTGAATTTCAAAAATAGTTTGATGTTATGACCTAGAGAGAACGCCTTCAAAACCACTTTCAGCAAGACGGTGTTCTCTTCCTGCATCTTTTCTTTATATACTTATTTATGTGTTCCAGCACATTAATTTACTCTCTACGTTACACAATAATTAATCTATTGTATTGTACAATAAACGTTTTTATAAATCAATAGAATTACATTTAAGCCTTAAAATTTCCATTTTCAATGTTTCAAAATCTCCAGCTTACTTCCTGAACTCACACAGATTCCGCCATATATAATACTGTTGTTTAAATGTCGAGTGCAACGCTATATAAAAGGCTCAGTTGAAATACTGTTGAGATATATTATCCCTTCAAAACGCCAACTGCAAAATGCACAGCTCTTCGGGAGCGCGTGTAGCAAATAACTATTGCTGGCGTTATTCTTATCTGTTTCATTTTGAAACCTAAGATTAGCACGTCTAAAACCTGACACAATTCTAGTTACATCTGAGTGAGTTTTAACACTCTCACAAATCTTTGTTTAAAGTTTGTTGTTGACGATGGAAGGTTTGACAGGATTTCGTACATTTGCCATCGTTATAGTTACAAAAGATACGAGTATAACACAACGTTTCGAGGATTGGAATCTATCCTCTTCGTCAGGTAGGGGAGGTATTAGTACATACAAAAATAAAGAAGAAAGATGATATTCTCTGAAGTGACAACGCCTGGACTATACTCCAAGCTTTTGGGTATGTTTGAACCCTTTTCTTCTTTCTATTCTTTATTTTTGTATGTACTAATAACTCCCCACCCGATGAAGAGGACATATTCCAATCCTCGAAACGTTGGAGGTGTTATACCTTTTGTAACCATAACGATGGCAAATGTACGAAATCCTGTTATCCTGTCGACTCTAACAATCATCGTATGAACAGCACGGTATTAGTAAATCTATATCTATTGACTAGTTGCCCTCTGCTCAATCCAGCGACCTTGCCAATAAGTTTGGCCTGCCTTTTAGCACAATGATTTGTGAACGTGCGTTTCTATCGTAAAATTGTCGAATGTTCCGGATTCTTTGGACGTGGCAAGGTGTACAGAAGGTGTCAAATCCAAGGATAACAATCTAACGAGCGCTTCTAGGCTTTGTCTTAAGTTTATTGTTAGCCCACACCGATCACTCAAACGTGTCTGTAGGTTTATAAACATTTGATTGCCCTCTCAGGCATTTATGATCAGACCCTCTATGATGTTATTCTATGAAGTGATTAGCATTATCTCGGGGACGCATTACAACAGAGAAGGTTCTGCCATATTCCGCAACAACGGCCGGGGCATTAGTAGATAAGATAATATAGATAAGTTACCCGACCCTCGTTCTTGTAAACAAGCTAAATTGTCTTCCGCATAATATAAATCCCCACGAACAACGAATACGGTGTGACGGTCTCGTGTGTAAGATTTTGTAAGTTTTGGTGTGGGCTTTTTCCAAGTTTTAACTTTTGATTTATTTACCTTATCCTCGACCTCAAAAAGGAAACTGTCTGGGAAACAACTACCTTTTCCAATACCTTTGACATATCAGAAATGACTTATATACAGAAGATCTTGACCTTAGGAAGAGAAATTAGAACAGCTTTCTTCCATGAATCTAAAAACATTCAATTGGTCATCGAACTATACAGAAAAGTAATCACGAAATCAACAATCAATAAGCTACTCATATTTCTTCTTTCTGGTACCTGCCTCATACGCACCAAAATACGGTATTTTCTCCAATTTGTTTTTCTTCCTATACCACTTATCGGTTTTCAGTACACAATCAATATTTTTGAATCAGTGACTTGTGTAATTTGTTTAATCCTTACTTGCCTTCCACTATAAAACTATTAGATATATGGCTTGTGTTTATCACTAAAGCCATATGATGGTATGTACATTATATCATATGGTTGTAAAATCTTTAAGAAAAAACGATTACTGTTCTTTTAGTATTATAATTAACCTATATTGAGTTAGAAGCTATATTTAGATAAGCTTGTGTATAGTAATCAGTCATTTATCACGAATAAAAAAAGGTCAAAAGGTCAAAGAACAAAATTGTAGCCATAAAATAGTTTTATTACTTTTTTCCTTCGTCCGCAGAATGGACGAGGCCAAGAGTGAAGAGGCCTGGAGGCCTAAGCCTGGTGTTATCAACATGAACATGATTACAGAGGCCATCAATCGGATGGTGGAGGACGAAGTCCCCGGAAATGTTATCGACGAGGAAGAAGGATACAGGTTACATGAAATCACCCACATATACCTGGAGCACTTAGGTTAGTTGTTTCCTTTACATTTTTCATGCAATAAGGTATTTTGTTATGATTCGGAGGCCACTAGGGTCTTTTTCGTTTAAGGGCCAGCACAAAAGACCCTAGCTTGCCTATTCAAAACTCAGATCACGCGATGCTTCCCCGCTGCGCAGCGCTTTGCGCTGCTTGCTCTTTTAGAAAAAAAATTAACTCGAGCTTGCAAAGTCCAAGCCCAGATCAACTCACCACGCTAAAACTCAGACAGAACTAACGCAGGTTACATTACAGGCAAAAGATAAGCGGCGCGCGTTTATCACTGATGAGATAAGACGAGTTTATACTAGAAGTAGTACCTGGACTACTGCCCTACGAACTAATAACACCAAAAAAAAACATTAAATGCACTGTCAGTCAGGTATAGTATGTTTGTAAGGTGCTGGCCCTTAAACGAAAAAGACCCGGCCACTATTTTTGAAACAGATTTTGGGTAGAGTACGATAAGCAGACCCGGGTTTTTTTATATAGATTAGTACAGTTACCGATACTTAATATTCATTTATTGAATACGCGTTTATAAATCATATCAACATGTCTATAGCCATAATCACAATCATATTTTAAATAAAAAATAACTAATACAACGCATATAGTGATAATCTTATAAATAATAAGTGAACTCTAACGATCAAACAAACTATTAGAACTGGAAATATGAAAAACTCATAAATAATAATGAAATGATAAGAACATAAAGACCATTTATAACAGGAAATACGAAATTTGCGTAATAATTTATATGTTTTCTCCTGTATAGCAATGATAAACAGTTTTCGACAAGTTGTTGAAGCATCTTCTCTAGGAAACCGTTCTTCTCTTCTGCACACAAATACTCACAGAGATGAGCTTCAACTGTCTGTTATTATCTATAAGAGAAAATACGTTATTATATGAAAAAGTGTTTGTAGTTAATACAAGTTAGTTGTTTAAAATCAGTATCGGTTAGTTATATCGAAAGTTAGAATTGAGTAATATCGTTTGTCAATATCGATATAAAAAGCCGGGTCCGCTTATCGTATCCTACCCAATATTTTCTTACTGGGAACCTAAAACCATCATTATTAGAAAAACTTACTTTATTTTACTTTCTGTGAAAATTACATGTCATTATGAGGATCGGTTCTTGTTTTCTGCCTCCCAAACGGAAGCGATGTCTGTGAGGAGGCCACTCTGTCCATATGCACTATTTGTTATTAGGCTTTATAAGTAGGTAAATACATACGTACGTATTATAATAATATAACAAATTAACGAGCGATCACGTGATCTGAGCTTCAATTTATGTACTGTCTCAAGGGAGGTTATCTTTTATGGGGTTTGGCGCTGAAGATCTGACGTCGGAAAAGTTGAACGATTTGGGAAGTTACCTGAGGTCGGGAAAGTTGGACGATTTTGGAAGTGATTTGACGTCGGAAAAGTTGGACGATTTGGGAAGTGATCCGAGGTCGGAAATGTTTGACGATTTGGGAAGTGATTTGACGTCGGAAAAGTTGGACGGTTTGGCAAGTGATCTGAGGTTGGCAAAGTTGGACGATTTGGGAAGTGATCCGAGGTCGGGAATGTTGGAGGATTTGGGAAGTGATTTGACGTGGGAAAAGTTGGACGATTTGGGAAGTAATCAGAGGTTGGCAAAGTTGGACGATTTGGGAAGTGATCTCAGGTCGGGAAAGTTGGACGATTTGGGAAGTGATCTGAGGTTGGCAAAGTTGGACGATTTGGGAAGTGATCTGAGGTCGGAAAAGTTGGACGATTTTGGAAGTGATTTGACGTCGGAAAAGTTGGACGGTTTGGCAAGTGATCTGAGGCCGGGAAAGTTGGACGATTTGGGAATTGATCTGAGGTCGGGAAAGTACCGATCGGAAATGGCTCTGGCCATCAGTGCGGGCTCCAGTGGTGTGTTAGGCTCCACCCCTCACTTCTGACGAAAAAAGAAAAACATCCCTCGAGATAGTACCCAAAATCAACAAACAAAACAGAAAAAAATGACCTCTGGACTCTTTAAGCTGCATGAAGTTTCATTTCTATACAGGCAACATTGAGTTCGATTATAGTTCGTCACTCCATAGAATTTGGCTTAGCGTAAACTAACATTTTTACTTTGGTCTTATGGGTAACCATGATGTCACCGATTAAATACCAGAATAAATCAATTTATAGACAAACTGCACTCTTGTAGTGTGTAGTGCTGTACACACATTTGTAAAAGTACAATCATAAGTGATTTTAATATGTGACTTACGAATTTTAACATATTTAGCCTAATTATTAGTAACATATCCCGAAAATATTATATTTTCAGATTTTAAATTTTTATTGAAACCTTATTTCTACATGGCTGGGGGAAGTAAACATTTCTTTTCTGTCTGTCTGCAGGATATCTCTAGAAATAAATTATCTATTAACTTGAAATTTTGCATGCAACAGTGAAGTCTGTTACGTGACACATGTTGGGGCCTTGTTTATTTTTTACACATGTTTTTACAACGCTATTTTGTTAGTTGAAGTCTTGAAAAGGGATTTTTACAAATCTTGGAAAAGTACAATTGGTCTGTAATTATTCGTAATATTTTTACAGACATCTATCGTATAGATCACTTGTGGGTACTTCCAGCTCTCACCATACTCAAACTCACTGGCAATAACATCCAGAAAATTGAAAATCTTGATGCTTTAGTGAACTTGGTGGACTTAAATTTGTCTTTCAACAGGATTGAGAATATTGAAAATTTAAACGTAAGTGATACAACTAGAATTTTCTTACCATTCTTATTTGATAAAATACATGAATTCAGACTACATGTTCATCGTCTGGTAGCAGCATTCTTCAATTATTCAATGGGATTGATATGATTTTTATCTTTAAAAAAAGGATAGATCTTAATCCTCTTTAAATAGTCACAATTTTGAGAAACCTTAAAATGTTATTCTTTTATTTAGCATGTCTAGCACAACACAGTGATTTTGTTTTAGAAAAGGATCCAAATCAAATCAAAAATAGTTTCATAGATTATAACATAATGGAACATTGATAGAAGCTATTTTATTTATATTTGACTAATACATTCTGCTCTTTGGTATTTACTGAAATGTACAAAAAACAAAATATGGATTAAATTGTTATTTTTCAATAGGGCCTTCCTTTAGTGCATGTAGCCTAAAAGACCAAAATGAATATTGTCCAGTGCAGACTGTAACTTACCTTTGCAAAAATAAAAGACCTACTAAAAATTAATTAACATAGAGAGTTATGTATTTAACATGATATGAAATTGAATTTAATAAGTATTATGCACTAGGTACCACATGACCAAACCTAGCCATGATAGTTATTGTGGAATGTTACTAATACTATGGGTCTACAAACTGTTTGTTCTTTTCCAGCACCTCGCCCAACTCAGGCACCTTTCTTTGTTCAGTAACCTGATCACAGAGTTAGCTAACCTAGAGAACCTGAAGAATTTGAAAATCTTCACTATTGGAGGCAACAAAATTGAAGACAAGCAATGTGTAAGTGTCACCCATGGGCTGCAGTTATATTTCGTCATAAGACAAAACCAATTTGCGGTCGTTAAAACATTTGGTTGTGCCCTAAGTTATTGACCTTGTTCAATAGTTCTTTTTAACTTTAGATCAATATTACCTACTACTTACAAATATGTTATCTAGTTCTTACTTTCAGCATTAAATTTTGTTGGAGCGACAGTTAATTCTGTACTAATCACTAAGTCTTTGTCACAGATTAAATATTGTCCTTTTGTATAACACAAATGCAACACTTTTTGTTTTTATTCGTACATTCATGTTCAATTATAAACCTTCCATCTGTTTAATATGAACGTAAACTCTGTCAAATATTACGTCCCACAAAGTAGACATCTCACTTGTTTCATGTTAATACAATCTGGATTGTTAACACCATATGATAGAAACGTATCTTATGTGAACAATCCTTGTTTAAGTAGCTTAAATTATCTTACCCACACAAATACAGTGAAAGGAATCAATTAAAATTACAAAGCAACTAGAAAATATAGAACGGCAAGGCAGCATGGTGTAAAGCCTTCAATTATGCAAATATACAAAAACAACTAAATATCCTTAATTTTTCATTTTAATTTAACCTCGAGAATGGTTTTGGTTTCGAATTAGATCAAGCAGGCTTGCAGAGAGACAAATATTTATTTTCTAAGCAGAGTCGTCATTGATGTTAAAATAACATTTAAACAAAGGACACACATACTGTACTCAAAATGAAGACTTAATGGCTCATAGTCATGTATATATTGCCTACACGAAATACAATACTGTATAGCAAACATCAGTACTCTACAATATAGACACCCATACCTTGACGAACACTCATTCAAAACATTCATCCTGCAACTTTCATCGCCAATGTTTCCACTTCAACTCGGTAGTCACTCTTATGATTGTGCGGTTTCCTAGCCGCACGATAGAAACTCAGTCACATCCTAAAATGCATTTGACTCTTAACAGCGTTTCAAAAAGAGTTTTAAACACCGTAAGTGTAGGTGCATTTTAAAATTTATTTGTCAAACTTTTGATGAACTGAACACCTCCTTGTGAAGGAACGCTTTTATGATATACCGTTCTGTTGTTCAGTGTTTATTTACTCTAGACCCACCATATTTTTCTTATGAAGTAAGAGTCCATATTGCTTCCCAGAAAAACTGACTAAAAGTCATGTCATTCTCTGTGTACATATCCTATCAAATAATATATTTTAGTACTATCTAAAATATTCAATTGTCAGTCAATTAAAATTATTTTTTAAATTATTATAACATTTTGTTATTCATTTGGGTTATATTTTCCAAAATAAGAGTCACTTATTATACACGAAAGAACAGAAACAGTGTAACATTTTTTCTCAGACAGGTTTTACATCTGAGGAAGCTCAATCTGTTTTCGTTAAACATGGCCGACAATCCTTGCGCCACAGAGGAAGACTTCAGGACCTTTGTGGCCGCTTACTTGCCGAACCTGGAGTTCTACGAGTACAAGAAGGTCACAGAGGAGGAGAGAGAAAGTGGCCGCAAGACAAACTTGTAAGTACAGAACATACATTACAAGGATTGCAGAGGAAAATATTACAAGGTGGGGTTAGCGAGCTTCGCTGAGGTTGCTTGCAAAATCTCAGATCTAGACCTGACTTTATTCTCATGATGCTTTACAGACAGATAGACAGTCATGCAAAAAGAACATTTTTACATCCTCCGGCAGACAAAAGAGAAATTTGGTAAATGACGCTCAGCCAATTCCATAGTTGGACACACAATCATATCACTCATTTGTGTGGAAATGGAGTTTCATGCAAACATTAACATCTACACACAAAATCTTTCTTGGGATATCTCGCCACATGATACCTTCACATGTTTGTTATTAAATTAAATCAATTAATTAAGAATTAAATGTTAATTATTAAACAGAACTTACAGAATACATGTTACATTACGTCTGCACTGGACGACCAACCACTGACAACTTGCCAGAGGCCAATAGTAAATGGCGATCGTAACGGGAGAAACAAGATTGCGGCAAGAAAGGAAAATGGTGTGGGCATAAAAGTTATTATTGGTTCTAGATGTACTTCTAGAAAACATTATCTCTAATTTGCTGTTTGATAATAATTAGGTTCCCTTTGTTAGTTCATTTTCAGAACTGGTAACCAAAGCGGCCTAATTTCGACTGATGGTTGACTGATCAATTGATCCAACAATTTAATGTATGAAGCCTCGGTTAATTTCCTGTTAAAGAGTAATGTTCCGATGTATCATGTTAGCTTAGTTCCAATCCATGCGATAATCTTCGGACCAACAATAATGTGCAATTTTTGTACTTTTCTGTTAGCCCCTTTCTTGTGTTATCTTTATGTTCTTTTATACTAACATGTAATAGACTTTTATCTCGCCTCTCTATTCTGTATTACAACCACATTGTACATTGTAAATACAAGTTTTGGAATCCAGTGTGCCGTTTTTTTGCTTTTGTTTTTACGATACTGGTGTTTTGAACGTGATTCTAATGTTGTTCTTTCTATTAACTCTTCTAATTTTCTCGGATGATTCCGGCACACAAGGGATTGACATAAAAGTACATTTACCTCTATTATGATTTATCGACTCAAGAATGATTCTTCTGTTTCGTTTTCACTTGTTTATTATTGACTGAGGGTATCCATTACGTCTAACATCCGATTCAACTTACTTAAATTTCTCTTTTAATCCATCTATTTATATCTGAGCATAAGCTCTTTTTAACGTAATCACTACATTTAGAACACACAAACCAATACTTTTGTGAGGCCTTTTGATAACAAGGCTATCTTCGTCAGACACATCACAAAAGCTCTCTAGTGTATCTCTTTGAAACGAAGAAGAAGATTTTTGTCTAGACTTAGCAATATTATATAGTAGCAGGATATTTGGCTGAAGTATTCAAACATTATTTCTAGGTACACACAATGTGTTCACTCAAAAGCTGTTTGAAATAAGACATAACAATTATGTTAAAATATAATCTAGTATACTTTTTTCCGCAGAAAAGAATTTTAGATTTGTAAGTTTTAAAATCACTTGAGATTAAGTTTTCTGAGGCAATGAACTCCATAATAACTTCTATTTTTCTCCAGGAAAGAGTTGGAGGCCTTAGAGAGAGAAGAAGCCAAGGCGGTGAAGGAAAGACAATTGGCTAAGATTGAGGCAGACAAGGAGGAGTTATACTCTCGGGCATTTGTTGAGGGTCTGGACAAGGATCAACTCTATGAGGCAATGATCAACAGCGATCCAAGTGGACAAGCCATGCTTCTCATCGGAGATGAAGTTCAGGAGATATTTAGAATGTTAGTACACACATTTATATTTGTAACTCAAGTTGGCTATATTTAAGCAGGGGTTTGTTAAAGGACAACTTTCTTTTCTTGAGGTTGGTAGCCTGATAGTAAAAGTGCCAATACATCTGATCCTTTCCTGGAAAGATGTAAGTATATTACATAAGGTATATAGAGGTAATGTAATCATTATAATTAATTAATAGGCATCCACGTGTTGAGATTTAACTTGCAGTTTTATGATTTTTTTCTTGTTTTTCATCTTTATTATTCACTTTAGTACAAGGAATTGGGAACAGAATCATTAGAGTTGGACTATGTTACGTAAATCATACTACTAGGTCTACCCATCTGATTGCTCTGTGAACAGTTGTCCTAATCTTAATTGGCAGAATTTGCTTACTTTCCCCTGGCAGCAAAGTCTTTGTATGAGGGCTCTCACATTGCGATTTGATAAAAAAAGATGAGCAAGAGAGATTATCCTCTAAGTACAAAAGAGCGGATGAGGATGTGGCCAACATATTATGGCTTGTTCAAGTGATGTCAATTCAATTCTAGCCTTTTAGTCTTCGGCGTTTGTTTCTCCCATAGGTTTAAATTAATCATCAGACTTGGACCAGATTTTCTAAGTATGCAGATAACCAAAAAAGAAGAAAGTGATGCGTCATCGAAGGTGCTCAGTCTGATTGAATATATTGCATGAGTCTTCTAAAGACTTCATATGAAGCTCTTGAAGTACTGTAGACAGCGGTTCTCAGAGGAATCAATGTCTGGCTGAGTGAAGTTTTTGCTGATTTACCAGTGGTGTACTGTGGGACTGGTGGTGTGTTTATATATTCCCCAAAAGATGTTTATGGTGTAAAAGCGGTTATAGCTATTTACTGGGTACACAATCAATCAGCTGATATGATATACTTTCCATTAATTCTCATCATTTCGTTCATCTATCCTATATGGCTAATGTGGTACTTTATGTTCCAGATTTCAAGAAGAAATTGGAAACGCGACAACTGAAATATTCAATATTGGACTGGAACAGCTGAATCTACGAGATACTGAGGTGCAAATGTTCCAGGAAGGCACTCAAGATGCAATAATGAAAGGACGAGCTAAACAAAGACTGTGAGTTGATAACAGTTTCAAAACTATATTATAATTATTTCAGACACATACAGAAATAGGCTTAAATATATGATTAATTTTCATATATCGTGTGATGACATTAAGCTGTTCCTTACTTCACATCCTGTTTGGCGCGATGTCTAACACTGAAGGCGTTCCTGGCTCGCAAAGCAGTCATTTTTGTGGATCAATTTGTCCCTTGCTTCACATTCTGTTTGGCATGATGACTAAAACTTACCAGTTTTGCAGTATACTAGAGACGTTCCGGCCAGCAAGGCAGTCATGTTTGTGGATCAATTTGTCCCTTGTTTCACATTCTGTTTGGCATGATGACTAAAACTTACCAGTGTTGCAGTATACTAGAGACGTTCCTGGCCAGCAAGGCAGTCATGTTTGTGGATCAAGTTGCCCCTTGCTTCACATCCTGCTTGGCATGATGTCTAACACTGACCAGTGTTACAGTATACTAGAGACGTTCCTGTCCGGCAAGGCAGTCATGTTTGTGGATCAAGTTGCCCCTTGCTTCACATCCTGTTTGGCATGATGTCTAACACTGACCAGTGTTACAGTATACTAGAGACGTTCCTGTCCAGCAAGGCAGTCATGTTTGTGGATCAAGTTGCCCCTTGCTTCACATCCTGTTTGGCATGATGTCTAACACTGACCAGTGTTACAGTATACTAGAGACGTTCCTGGCCAGCAAGGCAGTCATGTTTGTGGATCAAGTTGCCCCTTGCTTCACATCCTGTTTGGCATGATGTCTAACACTGACCAGTGTTACAGTATACTAGAGACGTTCCTGGCCAGCAAGGCAGTCATGTTTGTGGATCAAGTTGCCCCTTGCTTCACATCCTGTTTGGCATGATGTCTAACACTGACCAGTGTTACAGTATACTAGAGACGTTCCTGGCCAGCAAGGCAATCATGTTTGTGGATCAAGTTGTCCCTTGCTTCACATCCTGTTTGGCATGATGCCTAACACTGACCAGTGTTGCAGTATACTAGAGGTGTTCCTGGTCTGGCAAGGCAATCATGTTTGTGGATCAAGTTGCCCCTTGCTTCACATCCTGCTTGGCATGATGTCTAACACTGACCAGTGTTGCAGTATACTAGAGGTGTTTCTGGCTCGCAAGCAGTCATTTTTGTGGATCAATTTGTCCCTCGCTTCACATCCTGCTTGGCATGATGTCTAACACTTACCAGTGTTGCAGTATACTAGAGACGTTCCTGGCCAGCAAGGCAGTCATGTTTGTGGATCAAGTTGCCCCTTGCTTCACATCCTGTTTGGCATGATGTCTAACACTGACCAGTGTTACAGTATACTAGAGACGTTCCTGGCCAGCAAGGCAGTCATGTTTGTGGATCAAGTTGCCCCTTGCTTCACATCCTGTTTGGCATGATGTCTAACACTGACCAGTGTTACAGTATACTAGAGACGTTCCTGGCCAGCAAGGCAGTCATGTTTGTGGATCAAGTTGCCCCTTGCTTCACATCCTGTTTGGCATGATGTCTAACACTGACCAGTGTTACAGTATACTAGAGACGTTCCTGGCCAGCAAGGCAGTCATGTTTGTGGATCAAGTTGCCCCTTGCTTCACATCCTGTTTGGCATGATGTCTAACACTGACCAGTGTTACAGTATACTAGAGACGTTCCTGTCCGGCAAGGCAGTCATGTTTGTGGATCAAGTTGCCCCTCGCTTCACATCCTGTTTGGCATGATGTCTAACACTGACAAGTGTTACAGTATACAAGAGACGTTCCTGGCCAGCAAGGCAGTCATGTTTGTGGATCAAGTTGCCCCTCGCTTCACATCCTGTTTGGCATGATGTCTAACACTGACAAGTGTTACAGTATACAAGAGACGTTCCTGGCCAGCAAGGCAGTCATGTTTGTGGATCAAGGTGCCCCTTGCTTCTCATCCTGTTTGGCATGATGTCTAACACTGACCAGTGTCACAGTATACAAGAGACGTTCCTGGCCAGCAAGGCAGTCATGTTTGTGGATCAAGTTGCCCCTTGCTTCACATCCTGTTTGGCATGATGTCTAACACTGACCAGTGTCACAGTATACAAGAGACGTTCCTGGCCAGCAAGGCAGTCATGTTTGTGGATCAAGTTGCCCCTCGCTTCACATCCTGTTTGGCATGATGTCTAACACTGACCAGTGTTACAGTATACAAGACGTTCCTGGCCAGCAAGGCAGTCATGTTTGTGGATCAAGTTGCCCCTCGCTTCACATGATGTCTAACACTGACCAGTGTCACAGTATACAAGAGACGTTCCTGGCCAGCAAGGCAGTCATGTTTGTGGATCAAGTTGCCCCTCGCTTCACAACCTGTTTGGCATGTTTAACACTGACCAGTGTTACAGTATACTAGAGACAGTCATTGGATCAAGTTGCCCCTCGCTTCACATCCTGTTTGCATGATGTTTAACACTGACCAGTGTTACAGTATACTAGAGACGTTCCTGGCCAGCAAGGCTGTTATGTTTGTGGAGATGGATGACCTCTGGGAGGTAATGGCGAAGCAGACGAGTGACGAGAGCATGAGGCGGCATTCTATCGACGAGAAGGTGGAGAGGGCGAACGCGATGTGTACAACTGTGAAGCAAGAGTTGCTAGGTCTAGAGCTTACGCTGTCTGAACAGCTGAAAGTAAGTAGGTTCACCAATAGCATTTGTATTTTGTGTTAGATTAGAGGTTTGAAATTAAGCATTAATATTTTATTTCAAAGTAACAGGACACCCATGTTTAAAGAATGATAAAGGATCTCCTCTTATGCTAAATTTTGGATGATTATGGATAGAAAAGCAAAAGAAATCTGGATGTGAGAGAAGACTTCTATAACTAATCTTGGTGTATTAAAAACAATGGATATACCACTATCTCCAAATGTAAATGTCAATCCCCCTTTCTGATACTGAAATGTATAGAAGAACTTTGGGTACACCACAAAAATACCTGTTTTATTTGCAACATATTTAAAGTCAACATTTCAATGTGCCATAAATTAAAACGTTGATGGGTACTAATTGAATATTTGGATGATAAATGTAGTGTGAACTTTAACGTAATGCTAGGCTTAACATTGTCAAAAGGCAATCTCCCTTTTGTATGTTACATCATTGAAAAGAGAATTTTTTTTGTAAATTAAAATTAATTTTTTATATTTTAAATGTCTATATTATTTTCATTTAGAATATTTAAAAAAAAAATTGTTTCAAAAGTACTATTTTCTTAGGATTAAAATTCAATTCATTACTATCACCTAAGTTTTCAAGTTCACATCACATTGAAAAATTCAGATGTCAATTTGAATTTTTATTCTGAATGTTTAACATCTTTCGACTGACAACGGTTCTTCAAAGTGTTGCCAACAATATTACTTGGAAGAAATATTACCCAATATTACTTGGGTTACTTGGAAGAATTTTCAAAAACCATCATGTATGCAGATGATACGGTTCTACTTTTAGGTAATAAACATCCTGAATTGCTGGAAGTCTCTTCATACACATCAACGAACATGGCTGTTCAGTATTGCCATAGTAACAACTTGGTAGTCAATGAAGCCAAGACGCAACAACTGGTCTTTGGAAGAGGAAAGAAGGATTTTGGACCATTGCCAAACATTGACACTGTGGAAGAAGCCAAGTATCTGGGGATCGTAATGGACAATGGAATGAAATGGACACCTCATGTGGACAACCTCTGTAGCAAACTAAGCTCTGGACTTTATGTTGTTCGTCGAATAAAATCGATAAGTGATGTCACAGTTGCAATTACTGCATACTATGCACTCTTTGAAGCACACCTCCGATATGGTCTCACTGTTTGGGGAAAATCAAGTGTAGCCAACTTACAAAGACCCTTGACTCTACAGAAAAAATGTATCAGGATACTGGCAGGCCTGCAGCCTAGAGACAGTTGTAGAACATCTTTTGTTGAGCTGTCAATCCTCATTGTACATCTTAGAAACAGTAATGTATGCTCATGAAAATGGCTTGACCAGAGGCATTGATTTACATTCTTACAACACTCGTCAAGCAGCAGATTTTACACTACCAGAACACCATTCAGCATTATTTGAAGAGAAGCCTTCATATATGGGTGCAAAGCTGTTCAACTCCCTACCTACCGACATTAAGACAGAACAAAACCCCAAGAAAATGCTGAAAAGATGGCTCCTCCAACATCCTTTCTACTCAATTGACGAGTTTTTAAACTGGAGAGCTTTGAACATCAACCAGTGACTGGACTATCATTTACAAAGCTTTGATTTGTATAATTGTTTTATAAAATTTTGATTTGTATAATTACCTTTTTTATGACTCTCTTACTGTTCTCAAAGAATATGTAAAATAAAGTATATTGTCTATTGTCTATTGTCTATTGTCTATATAGAAACAATATAGCTGAAATATTTTCCACATTTCACGCAATTTAAGATAAAACTGCAGAACAATACCCTCCGTTATTAAATTTCACACAATAAAAGAAGTACCAAAACATGATCTTTATATCTTTAATGAGGGATATGGATTCTTAAGAGTATTTGTTCTACGCTTTCATAGTAGAAATTCTCACAATACTGTTCATATTTATAGCGTTTAGTTTACATTTTCCAAATTTGTGAATAGAACTTATGTTTTCATTTCTTGAGTTGTTCCAAGTTCTTGAGAGGATCTTCCAAGTTACAAAATTATAATTTCACAAAATCCTATATTTTTGTTGCACCTAGGATTTATAATACATTACCAGACCGTATTAAAACATCTAAAAATTTAAATATATTCATAAAAAGACTTGAATATTGGTTATTTAGTATGAAAGAGATTGAAACACTGCTAGAGATTTCTGGATGAAGTAAATTAAAGTTGTAGTAGCTTACATTGCAGCAAGGTATTGTTAATTAATTGTTTGGTTTCTTATATTTTTTATATTCGTAATGACTGTATTAATATTATTTTAATATTATATGTATATATGTGTTTGTTAGTGTGTCTGTGTGTATGTATGTAGATATGTGTGTGAATGTATATTTTACATTATAGGGCACAATTTAAGCATATTAAATAGGTATGTGTTTTGTTTTGATTGTTTTTGAGCAAGAGGTTGAATTTTATTTTTTTGTAATTCTGAAGCTGGATTCTTTTTACCATTTGTCCAAATACATTGATGGAACCTCCAAACAGGCTTAGCCTTGGAGGCCCTATTATTTTCTCAAACAAATTAATACCATATTTTTATTTTGTTTTAAAACTATTAAATTAAACTGGCATTTAATTTAACTTAAGTTTATTCTTAAGTAGGGCTTATTGCAGCCTAAAACAAACCTGGTAACAAGACATTTGAGTTTTAGTTTTAATTTTTTCTATGTAAAATGAATCACGTGTAAATATTTATTGTATTTTGAGGAAAGAAATATATTCTACTTCTAGTTACATACAACAGACTCAAATGTGATGTTTCAGGAGGTGTTTGCACAGTTTGAGCGCAACTTAGGGGACATGGTTAACACTTTCATTGAGACGGCGCAAGGATTTTTTACGATAATGCGTGAGCACGAGACAGTATTTAGTGAACAGCTGGGGGACCTGGCTAGTCGTTACTTGACCCAACTCACTATCCGCAACGAGGACCTCTCCAACCTTCCTGCTGCCCTACGTCCTGTGAGTACAGTGATCAAAATAAAACGTTTCAATAATAGATTTGTAATGTGATCTGTACAAATATCTCTTGTGACATTCAAATCTTAAGCAACACTAATATACAAGGTAGAGTCATACAGTTTCTGGAATCGATGAACAAAGAACCCCAGTGTGGTCACCGGTTAGAATTTTGTTGTGTTTCAGTTGGTACAACTCCTGCAATCTGCACGTTTACATTAATTAACAATTTGTATAAATAAAGTTTAGTGAACAGCAAGCAAACTTTCAATTTTTTTTCAGCCAGGCTGCACTGAAGGCACTTGATACCTGTTCGTTTGATTCGAAAGCAGTCTGGGAATGTAAGAATGCTCTGGCAGATCTGTCTAAGAAAAACAGAGTAACACTCGGTTGGGTGCCAGGTCATGAGGGCATTCATGGAAATGATAAAGCAGATATCCTCGCCAAAAAGGGAGCGGAGTCCATTATGGTGGGGCCTGAGCCAGGTTGCGGGATAGCTTTCTCCAACAGCAAAGCTCTTGTTAAAGATTGGGAAAAGAGGATAAGAAACTTTAATTGGAGTAGAGCCTCAGAATTAAGACAGTAAAAAATGTTTACTCTATCCTTATGCTAAAGGGTGGGCATCTCTCCTAAATCAGAGTAAGGAGGATATAAGAGTGATGTTAGTGATATTGACAGGACATAGCCCACTTAGAAAACATCTTATGAGGGTGGGTCTTAGCCAGACTGATGAATGCAGACTCTGCGGAGAAGCGAAGGAATCAATGGAGCATATTTGGCTAAACTGTCCTGCCATATAAAAAATTCGGAAAAGATTCCTGGAAGCATATCTCCTCTGCCCCAAGGACATCAGTGAACAGGAGCCCTCAAATCTGTTCGGCTTCTGTAAAAGTCTCAGATTCTGAGAACATAAATATAAGTAAGGGAGGCGCAAAGGTCTTTTTAGGACTAAGTGCGGAGACAATTTGTCTCTTTCCCTCAGGATAAAAAATATTCAATTTTGAGTTTGATGAATTAATATGGCAGACGCATTCACCCTACTCGTCCAACCTCATGCCAGCCATCTTCTCCTGTTTATGCAGCTGAAAACATTGTTGAAGAAAGAAAGATTTCAAATGCTGAGCTTGTCGATCAAAATGTGACAAAAGCATTGATAAGACATAATATATAATTTTTTTAGCCCTTTGACTACTGAGTGGCACAGTGTCTAATATTGGTACCTACTCAAATCACAAAATACTACTTTAAACATGGGCGTATATAAGGGAGGGCTCTAACTCCCCCCCTTCCCCAAAATGTTGAAAAACAAACATTAAAATTGCACTCAGTTGTTAGTTCTAAGCTAAAACACATTTATGAGGTCTTAAAGCTGAATAATTTTCCAGGGGGGAAACTCCCAAGCCCTTGTTTATGGAGGGTACTTTTTACTTTCTAAGCCACCCAGTGCGTCAGCCTCCTCCAAAATAATTTTCTAAATACGCCACTGCCTTTAACCATCTGTAGCAAACATGTTACAGAGCTGTATGATCATTGGGACAAGTGTGTTGTTGCAGGAGGAAAGTATTTTAAAGGAAAATAGGTTTATAAGTTTTTACCTTGTTCAATAAATGTGTTTAAATCGATTCCGGGAACATTTTGACTCCACCTGTAGACCTCTAACTCCACCTAAAACCCTAGAGTAAAATTTCTCCTCAAATAGCTTTTTATCTCTTATCTGTGCCATCTACTGGAGAACCCTAAATTAAACATTCGTTGATGTCAACTGCCTGACAGGTGATGGTGGACAAGGAGGCGGTGAACCAGGCTGTGGCCAGTTCTCATGACATCCACCTCCAGACCATCGACAACCGAGAGGACCAGCTCATGTCTCGTATACGCACATGGTACCAGAAGCTCTGCAATGACTATGAACAGTCAGTATGATTTTTATTTCCTTCCTATATTCTATATCTTATAAAGTGTAAGTACTAGGAACATTGCCATCATGCAAAAAACTTTACATATGTTAAAAATTTGTGTTAGTATCCCTGTTATTGTTTTTGGGTTTATTTGTAGGCTCAATCCGGATTTTCCTAAAATTTGGCATTTGGTCTGCAAATATATTCCCAAACCTCTTTCGCAAATTTTTAATTTTCATAATTTTTTAGCCTACTAATTAGGTTTTTGTCCAAAACAAACTACAAAGTTTTTCTCAGAAATAGGTTGAACTATTTTTTATTACATGTTTCAACATTGCACCACATAACAGTGTGAAGGAAATAGGATTTTCCTGGAAATTTGCCATATTTTTACTTTAATTGGTTTTAGACAGTGGTGTAGATAATCTATGACATACCAGTTTTTATGTACATACAATTTAAAAGGCATGGTAAATGTGTTCTCTACAGTATTAATATTATCAATGCAACATTCTCACACTTGCATTACTATGGAACAGGTTTATTCAAATTCTATAAAAACCATTTTAATTTAGATATCTATATTTAATTATTCACCTACGACATCCACATTTTTATTATAAACATACATAATAGATTTCTGTATAAAAAATGTTTTAGTGCTTTTAACTGTGGCATTATCTATTGCATTTTTAGTTAAAGTTAAAAGTTTCAAATTTGTTTTACACACAGACCCAATTCAGAAGCATTTTCAGCTAAGAATGCGACCCATCTAAGACTGAAAAAAAGAAATATTTAACTTAATTTTCGTTGTTTATCACAACATAGTAGATTAACATACACCTTGGAGCACATTTCTCGATAAATTATTGTGTCATTCAATTACACAAAAACAACTTTATCTGGTCAAATCCATTTTTCTTAAGTTTTTGCCTTCATTTTCTAAACATAATGTGTCTTCAATATATAATATTTTTAATAGTGTTCAAACCCTCCCTTCCAAAAAACACAAAGAAATACAAGATGTGTTCATCCCCTTGCAACTTTTGCTTATTGATAAGGCTCAAAACAGTTTTAGTGAGTTAAATGTTCACTGTTGATAATTTTTATTTCTATCAACTTTAGTTTTATTAGTATATTTTGATGTGTTATTGAAAAAGCAGTCAGTTCTATATTTTAATTTATTATTATTTCTATTTAATATTTTACTTTAGGCTAATATTATTATGCCATTTAGTGACAGATTGTGTATTAGTTGAATAAAAAATATGACATGTGATTTATAAAAGTATGTTATAACTTGTGCTATTAATTTACAGGGAGGAAACTGCACGATTCAGGGGCAGAGTCAACGAAATAGTCATGTTCTTAGAAATGCAAATCAAGGAATTTGAGCAATTTCAAGTCAACATTGAGGATGAGATGGGGCTGTTAATGATGACGGAAAACTCGTAAAACGATCTCACCGGCCGAACACGCAAGTCCAACTATAATTGTATTATTTATACAGTATTGATCAGGATTATTTTTTCCTCGATTTTCACTGTCTATGGTCCAGCATTAAATTTTGTATTTAACTGTAATACAATACAGAGTTAACAATTAATAAAAATATTTTGTTTCTAATAGCAACTTTCTGATGGTTTACTTTCTCTAATATACATACATAGAATATACGCAAGGGTCATTTTAATAGTAAGAACTGATTGTGCGTCGAGTTGGAGCAGGCTGTGACGTGACTTCCATTTGAGTTCAACCACTCTCGGCCAGACGTGCTCTACGCCACTATTGTTTCACACTGATGTGCTTATATTGTTTTGTTTGTCTGCGACATTATAAAGTGTTGGTAGAGTTGTAAATATCGCCCAGTCCTTGTCTCTTATCTTAATTTGGATATTAAATATATTCTAAACCTGTATTGCTCAGGTTAGATCCTGTCCGTAACCAGTAGACCATGCAAGGAATCCCCAGAGGTCTCGGGATCAGGCCTTTTGTGCTCCAGCCAGCCTTGATTGCTTATATTAGATTTAGAAGTAAAAAGAATTCAAATAAAAAGTATTCAAAGTAAAAGTAGTAGGTAAACTTTACTGTTGTGTACAGGACACGAGGGATCGGTAATTGAACTGAAAGACTGTTTTCGGTCACATCATTGACTGTGTATGGTTCACGGTTAGGGGGTAAGAAGGTAAGTGTCCGAGGCCAGGGCTGGATAGTGGACGTAGTGGTGGAATGAGGACAGT
The DNA here is from genome assembly GCF_021130785.1 of Homalodisca vitripennis. NCBI lineage: Eukaryota > Metazoa > Arthropoda > Insecta > Hemiptera > Cicadellidae > Homalodisca > Homalodisca vitripennis. The sequence continues at coordinate 9,499,102 of NC_060208.1, forward strand.
GGTGTGATGGAAGCAGCCAATGCGGTTTATTGAACTCAAACCACCCCATATCACGTCACAGCATCATACGATCCCATACATAGATGTATCCAGCGACCTTTAGTAAATCATTACAGAGCCAGTAAACATAATCATGTGTTACTATATAAAATAATAAAAATTATAATATTTAATACATTACACAATTAAATATGCCAATTTATAAAATATGGTATACACATCCCATCACTGATCAGAAACAAGTACTCTATACAGCCACCTGCCCATCCCCCAAGTTCCCCTAAATAAAAATAATTTAATTCATCTTAATTCTTGCCAGTCACGAAAAAATATAATCTTATAAATATATTGATCTAAGATACTTAAGTTTAGAAGACCACCGGGTTGGTCTGTTGGCACTGGAATTCCCTCGACTCGTTCACGCCTGAACTCTCCAGGAACGGCGCGGGGAGAGGAAAGCTTATCAGCTGTTTGGGTAACCGGACCGCTGGCCTACCATACTCCATTCACAAGTACAAGTTTGACATGGCAGGCATTTTTAAATTCCAGGCTGACCGCCACATGTGGGTCAGTAAACCAGCCGATTGTGAAGTGCACTCTATTATTCAGTAAAAAAATTCCTATCCTGCTTAAATTCACCGGCAGCTTATTGAAGTTAATGAAGATTTCTAGTGGAAAGGAACTTCAGTGCGCTTACCTTGAAAACTTCCTTCTATGGTCCATTGATTTTAAACACATCAAAGAACACATATTCAGAAATATCAAATTACACTGCAATCTTTCTAAAGTAGAACATGCTAGATGTCTGTCTTGAATATGTTTCTTTTACTGTAAATCAGACGACCCTAAAAGGATGTTTTCAAGGTTCATATCCATTAGAATGACTAGATTCCAGGAGTCAAGTCTGTGACAGAGTCAGATTTCAGACGCTGCACCAAGAGGAACTAAAGCCTCTTCTTAAATAAATATTTACAGCAAAAACAAATAATAATTTAAATTAAGTTAGGAGCAAGATGAAGGAGAACCAGAAATGCAGACTATTGTTGTGCTAAGGGTAATGGCTTGGGTATGTTCTCAAGGTCAGAACCTTTATTTTACTTTCCATGTTCCTTTTGTACAATGCTCAGAATCTTTTTCTCTTTGAGCCACCAAGGTTAACCACAACACAGCTGATCCTCACCTTGATGACCAAAATTTGACTGGATACACAAAACTGATTCTTGACATGTTTTATAAAACTGATCATCATAAAACAGACCAAAGTCTAAACCTCTACTCACAGGGAATAAAGAGACAGAAAATATAATCAAATTCAATATATTTAACAACGTATAAGTATAAAAACCATTTTATAATTATCAACAACAGTCTTATGTGAACATCAATGTTTCTATTATATTTCACACTAAACTATCATCGCATTTAGTGGTATTATAAAATATAGCATGCAAGCAAATAGAATAATATACCCTAAAAAAATTTAAAACACATAAGTATAATAAACAATAAAAACAATACAATAAGAAAAGTACACTCATATTACTAATGAATCATAACATAATATTTAATTATGAAAAGAACCTTCTAAAATCTTAACCTAAACATTTTAATATAACAATAACATAATCTACACTTCTACGAGTAACACATTTAATATGATAACTAACCTTACATTTGAAACCACACCAGTATATCAAATTGATTTCTTGAACACTGTACCCAAGCCGATATTACAAAAAAAAAAAAAAACCAAAACAAAACAAAATTTTAAGATATAAAAAATTCATTGTTCGCATAAAAATACATAATGTACTAATCGCTTTCAGATTAAAATTCTTATTACTAATTAATTAGGTTGGATTATTTTTAGCCCTTATTGTTTTAAATAAGGGCACATTTTGAGGATACACATACGCATATAAACTGGATTTGATTAAAAGTACTAAATATAATATAAAAAAAAGTCTTCACTTTCTACGTTTTGTGCGTGTTTCTGGCTGAACGAGTAATACAGATCAACAACACTACTGAATTTAACAACACAGTTGTGAATTCTACTACACAAAAATATGAAAAATATGTTATATGAAGTAATAGTTGATTACATTGATTTGTCTGTATTTAGATTGATCAGTTTATTCCTGAAAAACCAAATATTATTTTACAAAATAGTTATTTAATTTATTGTTAATGTATTGTATTTCTACTGCAACTTGCGTTGGTTCAGATTTTTACAAATTGTTGCATGATATTAATTACATAATTTACCACAGTCCGAGTGCCCGAGTCAGAACTGGAGTCTCGTGGTGGAATTAAAAAAAAAATGTATTTTGAACAATGGCAAAACAGACGTTGTACAGTTATTAAAGACTTGTAATACGGTTTGTGTTCATTTCGTTGTGATATTCTTGGGTGGTTTATTTTATTCAAACATCTAACACTTAAAAGCTGTGGTGTAATTTATAGATACGTGGCGTAATATAAATATAAATAAAAAACAGTAGTATCAAGTAATTAGTCTAGAATTAGTCTAAGAGTAGGCTGTGTACGAAGAGCAGAATTTAATTTTGGACCAACTAAAGAGAACAGTGCATATTACCTTCATTTAGTCAAACTAATTGTTAAAAGTTGATCAATCATTTCATCCAAGCCTAGCCCAAAGATTGATAAACGATTATACACTGGATTTTAAGAACTTTCACATTAAAAATAGTCCCATATGTATACATGAATTTTTTTATCTTCTATCAAAATCCTTGGTAACATACATAAAAAGTAACTGAAATCCGAGGTTACAATTTTCACATATTTTGATCATTCTGATCAATCCAAACAAGAGTTATACGTATCACATAGTGTTAATGTCATTTCAGTTGATCGGTGGCAGTAAAATTTGAAATGATTCTAATGCCATGGAACTTGCAGTTCGTAAAAACTGGAATCTCTGGTGATAAAAATAACTATGAAACGTTAAAAAATTATTTAAATTTGTTGCACACTGCATACAGCACTATCGTTACCTCTTGTGGGTACGTTATCTGAATCAGAGAACAATTGTGCAGTTTACTTCTTCTTAAGACTCTGCAGATACAGCTCCAAACCCTGCTGAACCTTGGGTTGGTTGGTGTAGTCTACAAACCTTTTCAAGTCCAACTCTTGGTTGTTCCTTAGCCAGTCCAGTGTATCCTTCCTGAAATCCAGCTTGGTCAAGTTTCTTGCTGCAGCTAAAAAAAAATAAATAACATAAAAATAATCATTGATTTCATCACCAGTAAATAATTGTGGCATCTGCAGTAAAAAGTGTTACATTTACAAAATACACTAAAATGAGTTTTAAACTTTAAAAAAACACCTCAGAAACATTAGTGATTCAATAAGTTGCCCTTTTGGCCATTATGAATAAGTCACAGAAGATATTTTGCAAATTTTATGGATTATCCGCAAAATTTTCTTTTCTACAATAACACTGTCAATTCCTTGGATAAACAAGATTTTGCTGTTTACTATTTAATGTGGCTAATACAACTGTTAAAAATATTACCTTTCAAAAGGTAATAAAGTCTGGTGGAACAGACTAAAAGAAAAAATGTTAAAAGGTGTCTAGACGATGTCGTGTGGGAATATAAAACAGTGTTGTGAAGAAGGTGTAAGTTAAATCTATTCTACATGATAGTCAACAATGCAAATTAATTTGTCCATGAATTTTAGTCCATGAAATTTGTATCAATGAACCCGTACTAAACGATGATGATTGGATACAAACCTGGTATTTTGGCAAATGTGGAGATAAAAGCTTCGGCTTTTGCCAGTGCGTCAGCCTTGTCCGAGGCTAACTCGTCAACTAGCCCAACCCTGAGCGCTTGGTCAGCTGTGAACATCTTCCCTGCAGTGAGAGCCAGCTCAGTCTGTCGCTCCCCCATCACGTTCCGCATTGAGTCCATGAACCTGTTGCAACAAAGAATATAAAACAATTACAATTGTTTTTTATAATTTTATTTAATTGATTTGTTATTTAAACTTTAGATTTTAAACCATTTTTGTGTGACTGACAACTGTGTACAAGGATTGCTTACAACATGATTTACAACGATGATTTAAGGTTGGTTGCCCAGGAACTTTATCCAGGAATGTATAGCCTAAGTCTTTCTTTTAACAATGTGTGTAATAAGTTCATTTTTGAAGCAATACTGTGGTTCTTTCCTGACTTGTTCCAGTCAGTGATTGAAATGGAGGGATCTTTTGTTAAATAGCTTCTTTTTGTAAGTCAACAGTAGAGATAAGACCTTGAGTTAAACCCCATGATTAAATTTCAAACACTTTTGCTGCCTTTTTTTGTCACAAAATTATGGCTAATGTCCCATTTTAAAGATATTAATACGCATTTAAATGCTTTTGCCTATTTCTTGTCAAGTATATACTTATTGAATATTCATAAGATGAATAAAAAACACTAAATAAGCAATAACAATATAAAAAATAAACATTTTTATGCAGTCATTTTAATTATGTTTGGTTTCTTGTGTGATTTTAGTTGGTAGTAGAGTCAGTCAAGTCAACATCAATTGTGTGTTCGTTTAGGTTGTTTATATTTATATTGCCTATGACAATTGTTTTCTTCTTTGTCCAGAGAGCATCTTCCAGTTAACCTGTTTGTTCTATATGATATTTCTATGAGAATAAATTTACACATTTTATCTCTTGATTACCTGCCCTTAGAAGATTTAAATTATGAAAAGCATGCTTTAAATGCTTGAAAAAGCTTTTTTTAGAATATTTTGCTACTCCTTTTATTAGTTTCCCATACAATTAAATGAAATTTACTATCCAAATAGTCCTTGTACTTCCTCAGGGAAACAGCCAACTCAAAATAAAAAAAAACAAAATTTAAGGAAATGTAGGTCATCACCTTAAGCACCTGAATAAGGGGAGATACATTATATAAGAAAAATAATAACAGTACGCTTTTAAATATTACAACTTCCCCTGTTCTTTTACTGGAAATATTCGCTGTTTGTGAGCTCGCAGGCTTGCCAACTAATCCACACTCCACCATGTCCAAGATTTCCATCCATTCCACTGCCATGTACTATGCCACACCTTTCACTGAATATTACTACCCAATCATTGGGTAGTAATATTCAGACATTACTACCCATTTATTATGAATGGGTTTTATTATGAATTATTATGAATGTACTTGAAGCATGCATGCAATGTAATAATTGTTGACGCAATAAAGATTATTATTATTATCATGATATTTACAAGGATTTATCAACAAAGTTTTTTTTTCCGTTAAAAACTAATTGCACAAAAATTACATCTTTTTTTTAAAATGTCATGTATTGTATATGCAAACACATTTAAATAAAACTCAAAATGAGCATTGTATACAATATTTTTATACAGTTAACTAAAGATGATGTAATATTTGATTTTTGCAGTCCTTAAACAATAAAAATAAATAAAATAATTAAATTATATAATAAAATTTATGAACTTTTAATGATCTTTTAAATTATTTCAATTAAAGCTTGCATTTTCAGAGTTAAAGAATGCTAAAATATTAGATTTGGGAAAATAAAAATTTTATATGATGAATACAAAGTTGCTAAAAGCTTAGTTGACCACGTACCAGCGAGGAGCGATGATGCCCAGTTGGGTCTCATTGAGGCCGATGGTACTCTTGGGTGCCACCAGGACCCGATATTCACAGCTGAGAGCCAGGAGACACCCACCAGCGGGGCTGTGGCCCTGTGGCACCATTACTTAATTGTAGTTTACATTACTTATAAACGTAAAACAATAATTGTTGTAACCTAATTTCACCAGAAGAAAGTTTAACCAGCATCCACGATAAGTTAAAAGATACAATCAATGCAAAGAGGGAAGTTGCTCTTTAAGAGGGAAGAAATAAAAACACAAGGGTTGTTTTCACAATTAAGAGTTAACATTAATACAACCGGATGAATAGGAAAATATCATATTCAGTTGTTCAAGAACAACTCCAAGCATGCTAGAGTTCAGATACTTGCCCCAAAAATCATAAACACCAAGTGCCTCATGGTCTGCTATTAGGCCAACCGACAATGTCAGGTCTGGGAGCGAACTTGTTAAACTCATAAACACCAAGTGCCTCATGGTCTGCTATTAGGCCAACCGACAATGTCAGGTCTGGGAGCGAACTTGTTAAACTCATAAACACCAAGTGCCTCATGGTCTGCTATTAGGCCAACCGACAATGTCAGGTCTGGGAGCGAACTTGTGTTAAAACTCATAAACACCAAGTGCCTCATGGTCTGCTATTAGGCCCAACCGACAATGTCAGGTCTGGGAGCGAACTTGTTAAACTCATAAACACCAAGTGCCTCATGGTCTGCTATTAGGCTCCAACCGACAATGTCAGGTCTGGGAGCGAACTTGTTAAACTCATAAACACCAAGTGCCTCATGGTCTGCTATTAGGCCAACCGACAATGTCAGGTCTGGGAGCGAACTTGTTAAACTCATAAACACCAAGTGCCTCATGGTCTGCTATTAGGCCAACCGACAATGTCAGGTCTGGGAGCGAACTTGTTACCATCTAAAATGGAATAAACTTTGCTTCGTTTCCTACAGTTATGATCATAAATTTGTTAACAGGCCTTATAGAGAATACATATTATTTTAATACACACTAAATATTTATGAAAAATCCTATAAAAAAGGCTGGTTTTAAAATGAATTAGTGAATTTTAGCTCTGAAAACCAACAGCTGAACAAATGAACAACAGATTAAAGTTGCTACAGATCCTCCAGAACCACATAATTCCACGAGGCGGGGTGAAGTTGAACAACATTCCTAGGTTACATCATGATGACATGGTAGATCGGATCTACCTCTAACAAAAGTTTAAGAAGAAGCGCTCATCCTGTTTGGACACGTCGACCCCATATCTGAAGGAGTGTTACATACTAGCAAATAGTTCAGTTGGAATTGTATTAGTTATAACTATTACCGTTGTTATACTTTTTAGAGAATAAATCTTGTCTCCTGTATGTTTTAATATTTAATACATCTCTTCCAATGATGACCAGGCTTGCAACATACTTTACTTACGATCCAATTCTGAACGCTGACATGAATAAGAGGTTTAAAGTCTCTTTTGGTAACTTCCTACAGATATGGAACAGAAAATCTGGTCCACTATGCAGCAGATCCGTATTTGTGTGGATACGTTATCAGTGTGGATACTGTGTTAACGTTTGTCACAAAATAATGTTCACTATTAATTGTATGAGACTCACCTGTTTTCCAACTGTTGCAATTCTCTCTATAACAGTAGATTCACTCCACGTATTAATTGATTTTCACCTAATATTTTTTATCACTGGGAAATTAAATAATTTGAATATATTCAAATCGGTAATTAATCATTAATTTATTACATTGAGTTAGTTCACTATTACCGATGTTTTATAACATTCTTTATATATGTATAGACTTAGCACGTGCTCGCCAAATTTCAATTCTCAATTAAAATTAAATATAATTGTAGAATTCAAATTGTTACTTTGTCATACTAGATATATTCTAACACAGTCAATCACCATTATATAAGATTCCATAAATCAGAACTCAATATCACATGTAGAGCAACAGAAAGAATCTTAACACGTGCTTCCCTTATTCCACGGACATGCTGTCCGAATTAAGAAAAAGGAATCAGACCGAGATCTTTCTAACAATGTGGTGGCTTACACGACGGGGTCTACAAACTGGAAATGGAGGGAAACCGGCAGCTCTTTAGCCTCCAACCAAAACCAATACGTTCGAATTGAAAGACAAACATCCTTCTTGTATTTGTTTTCATTTCTGCTTACCGTTCTCGGCGCGAACCATTTGAATTTAAATTTAACCAATATTGATCTGTTACAACTACCTTAACTTGAAGGATGTTATAAAGGCCTTACACAGAAAGAGGAACACGCCTTCCAAATCTGTATGATAAATTTTGTTGTATTTCAGGTGTAACTTTTGTATTCCAAAACATCTGTCCCTTTATGAACTAATTAAAGAAGAGGTGACTTACGTTCATGGCAGCCACGGTGGGGAAGGACGAGCCGTACAGTTTCAGCCATGTCTGTTGCAGAGTGACCCAGAACTGTTTTAGCCTGTCCTGGTTGGGTTTGTACATTTCCATGATATCCAGTCCTGCACTGAACACGGTCGGCATCTCCTGTACAACAGTGTCAACAGGTTCTTAACTCAGTTCTGTTGGAACAGAAACCTTCACTTATTTACCACAGTTACAATACCCACTCCTCTTCCCAGGGTATATCAATAAAATTGTTAGATGTAAATTTTAGTAAAATTCCAATACATAACCTATGAAAATTATTTTTGAAGAAAATTACTACGTATAAGTTAGGCTAGTTGCACACACACAGATTTTGGACGACCGATTTTTTACCGGCCGTCCAAATTCCAATAGTGAACTGAATGAGGGAACGGAACCTGGCACACACACGCCGACAGCTGATCGGGCGCCGGTTCACATTGGAATTTGGACGGCCGGTAAAAATCGGTCGTCCAAAATCGGTGTGTGTGCAACTAGCCTTAGATCACTTTTTTTAACCCTTCCCATGCCGTAGACGGTTATATTAGAATAGTAGACTTTGACCAAAACGCCAAACACAGTTAACTCTTAGAGAGTTTTTTATTCACAAAAAATGCCCGGTGCACGCTCCGTGTTTATCGTGGTTGCCAAAGAAGTATTTATAAACGACCTTCATTCTGCTGTAGGGGGAGGCGAGCGCCCTTGTCTAACTCCGACCACCTGCTCGTCAGTTCTGCGTCTCCTACAGAGCCATAACCAAACATATCCGTGGCGTGTTTATGCTTTCTCGGTTTTCACGAGAGCGCGTTTACTACATATCTCATTATTATTCTTGTGGTAGTGTTGTGATTAGTTTGTAACATTTATCTTGTTTTATAGCAAAATGTAATTAAACTCTTCAGTTTAATTTCATTTTTCAATGAAGTTAAAATTTATTTGGAACAAACAGTTTTGTAAATACTTCTTTTTTATTTTTAACAATTAATACGCTAAATTAAAGTAAAATGCCTTGTATTATACTTTTTTTTGCTTTCACCTTTTATAATTTAATTATTATAAAAATTAGCTTAGAAACAAAATGTTTTACTTGTCTTGGCGTTATAGGAAAGTTAATGGATTTATTAGTGGTGTGCGAACGGTTAAAATAAAAATTATTTCACACACATATCACAATAAAATTCAGAGCTGGTAGGAAAAAAAATTATTCCAGCTCAGTTTGAAGAAGTAGGTAGGTTTTGTGACAACCAAAATATTAATATAGTTTATTTTATAAATATAGGACTCCAACTTCATTTGTATGAAAACAATTATTCTCTAGCGACGTCAATTAATAATGGAGTTGTGACTTTTTCCAAGTTTGAAAGACTGCCATATTGAAACGAAGATATTTATGATACATTTTTCTACCTAAATTGAACTTGTTTCAATTTTATTTTCCTTTTCTTAGAAAACCTTTTTTATTTGAGAATTACATATAATCAATATCTCAAAAATTGTTTGAGATTCTACAAAATTGTTTATTACATACAGTTAAGTAATGTTATTTATATTTAATTCCAAAACACTGTTTACTTTTTTCTAGGTCCATAAATAACAAAGTTGGGGATATTTTAACAATTTGAACAGCTGTCATATTGAAACAGTGTACAAAAATGGCCAACAAACATATCTAGAATGCATAAAAATAATTTTTGTACTAAGTTTCAACTTCGACAATCAAAGAGCAAGTGTTCAGCAGTTTCATCCTGCTCATCACACATTCTACAGAGCGGATCCTAACGAAGGATGACGACTCTGTGAAGATGCTTCCTCAGGTGACCATGTCCCGTAATCAGACCTATAACCTGAGAAGACATCGATCTACTTAGTGAGAGAAGGTCAGACGCCACCCTGGAGGAAGGCGACTATAGTACTATTCTGCTCATTCTCAGACCCGGATGCAGCCTCCACCTTCTCTCATGTTCAGCATGAACCCATTTTGAGACAATCCCAAAGGATTCACACCTTGAAATATCATAGAGCGGTTGAGGACCCTTCATAATCGACTCTGAGCCCCTGTTGGCCAGGGCATCAGCTCTTTCATTCCCAGGGATCTCATGAACAGGAACCCATTGTTGATTCTGGCAAGGGAAGAAACGATTTGATAGTAGTCCCAGACAAGTTTGGATTTGAACACACAAGAGTCCATCGCCATCAATACACTCTAGCTGCACTTACAGAAGTGAGGATCATGCCTCTGCTTTTGTTTTTCTCCAGGTCGTCCAATGTCTGAGAGAGTGTCTGTAGCAGCTCTAGATTCAGCCCGTTGACGGGCGGACGGTTGAGGCTGACTACCGCAACACCTGGGACATGTACAAATGTTAATTCACTCTAGTCTAACTGGATTTACAGAAGTGAGAATTATAATTATGTACTAGTTTTTTTTTAAAGAGTTATAAAGTATAAGGTAGTGTCTGCAGCATCTCTAACTTCAGGGTATTGAAGACAAGATGGTTCACACTGATTACCATAACACCTCTACTGTAAACATGAATTATTTCTTGCGTGTTTACAACTAAAGTAGGGATATGAATACTACATGAATAGGTTAAGGGGTTAAAAAGTGCTGTATACACAGTTTCAGTTTACCTGTTTTTGAATTGACTTCAACTTTCGCTAACGTATCGGCAGCTGCTGAAAAATGTCGCATTTCTATTTTTGGACGAGTGAGAAGCTTTATACAGCTGCGTAGAGTTGCCATTTTGATACAACTTGTCCAGATAGGTTATCTGAAATATCACAATGAAATATCAGAATACATTTCGGCTGATGTCAATTAAACTAGTAATCTAGGTCCGGGTGGTGATATAAACTGGAGGATTTAAAATATATCTAAATATTATTTAAAAGTTAATATCAATAATTTAGTCATAGTGAAGACAAAACTATAATAAAGTTTAAAAACTCTAAATTGACAAATAGAGGCTGGTTTAAATGGTAATGAATCTTAGAATCTGACAGCTAATTTATTTGTTTATGTGCTGAATGTGCAAGAGCCGATGGGTGTGCAATCTAAGATGATGAACTTTGGATCTGATTTAGAGATTTAGTGCAGGTTCAAATCCTGTCTGTGACCGTTGCTCAGTACTATCGACCTTGTACTGTATCGACTCTCTCCTTATTCTGTTTGATAAGATTCTTGTACAGGCAAGTGGCTCATTAGGACGGCAGAATAAAGGTTAAAAAAAGGATTGACCTCTAATTAAACAAAAAAAAAGATTGTGTGACTGTTTGTAGCCCTATATTAATTATTTAACCCTTTCATTACTGTTGTCTTTTGACAAATTCACACTAAACTAAGGACATTATATAAACAGATTAGTTTCATTCATTAACAGATAAAGTCTGGTCCAAAATTTTAATGGCATATCCCAGGTCCTAAATTTTGTTTGTGAGTTGTATTTATTAACCTTATAATTACTGAATAAATTTTAAGGATAAAATTTATTTTTCTACAAATAATTCTCTGACGCCATTGTGCGGATTTAGTAGCATCATCGGTACTAAGAGTAGTGTCAGGATATATATATGGTATGTATTATCGTTAAGTAGTGTTGTAATTACTAAATATAATCCTGCTTTAAAATAAGTTCATTTTAGATAGTCTTATGACAACACCATACCTGCATTAATGACAATCAAGCCATTCTAATATTCAGTGAGTTAACTTTACTGTGGGCTTCTCTATTATCACAATAAATAAATGTACCAATATCATAATTTCCCACTTAAAAATAATAAAGAAAACAATCTGAGAAACTGGCAAAAACTCAAGTTAGAGCAATAAAATAACTGGAAGACTTTTAGGACTAAATTGTAGAAACCAGAGCCAGTTTAGTATTTTACAGATGTAAATAAACATAATTTTTAGCAATGAGTATACAATTAACACAACATATATATATATATATATATATATATATATATATATATATATATATATATATATATATATATATATATATATATATAGGAATACACGACAACACGTCATGTAACAGGATTCGCTGAGGTTGCATACAAAATTTCAAGTCTGTAGCACTTTCCATTCCTGAAACATCCTACGGACATTCAGGCAGACAAACAATCATACAGAAAACAAATTTGTACACCCCTCCAGGAGTCAAATGAAAAAATTGTACTAGCCTACAGAGTAATAGGCCTCAACAACACTCATCCAAATACTATCGATGGACATGGCCATCATACAACTCATTCTTGTCTATGTAGAAATAAAATTTCATGCAACAATTAAAGTATACTGATAATATCTTTAATGAAATACCTTGCAAATTGTTAGGCTACATGTGTTACTAGAATAAATCTATACGTAATTCTTATCTATATTACTAATCATTTAAGCAAAATAACCATGCAAAATAAAATTGTTAACTTAATAATAATTCTGTTGGATGTTATGTCATTATGTAGAAGAAGAGAAAAATATCTGCTAAAAATTAAGATTGTGTGCTAATTTCAAAGTTGTATAATACATTTTATATTGCAGTTTTAATATGATGTAATATTTTTACCAAATATCTATATATTTACGGTGTACTATCCAACTATTATTACAAACATTTCTGACGTATAACTTACACATCTGGATCCGTAAAAGCACATTTTGGTTTGATATAAAATTTTATATTCATGCTCTGATGGACAAATAACTTGTAATAATGTTTTACCAACACTTTTGAGTTAATAATTCAATCATTCATTTTGAGATATTCAAAAAATACTTATTACAGGAAAGGATTAACACAAACTGAATCCTGCAGTCTCCAAATAACAGGTTGGAGTCTGTGCTGTTTAGTCCTGCAGACAAATTTAACAGCTTTCCAAGCCTGTTAAAACTGGATGACCATTGAACTCAATCACTGGCCAGAGCATCATCTGATTGTACACAACAGCTGTTTAATTAAAGAGTTATCTCACATTAACATAATTACATGTCTGGATATCTGGGAATAAAGGAATTGGAGGGATAAATATTGGAATCTGAATACTTAACCCCCGAAATGGCAGTAATGTTTTCCTCAGACAGCAGAGTATTTTTTAGTGTTTTGTACCCATACTTTAAACATTTGGTAAAAACACATTTTTACTATAAACCTACATATTTAATACATTACTTCTTTAGGAAAATGTGGAGATAATTGTGATATAAAAACATTACGCATAACTTCACTATTAAGTAAAGACTACACTATTTTTTATTATTTGCTGGGACTGCCCCTGGTAAAGTGTGATAGTATTATAAATATTAGAATCTAAGATAGGCAATTTATTCTTCATTTTATCTAGTTTAAAAAAAATATAACAGCATCCAGTTTCTCTTCAGGTTAGGCCTGTCTAATTTACGTAAATTTAGATTTATTCCTTAATGAGTAGGGTACGATAAGTGGACCGGTTTTTTATATCGAAGAATGTAATCATCGATACCTAATATTCGCATCTCAAATCCTAGACTATCAATCGATATAAAAGTATCTATAGTCCTATATTTTAATAACAAAAATGTTTTAAATTAAAATATGAATTTAATATTTACAGTGATCAAACATATTAATATAATCAAAATTAGGAAAATAACTGAAAACAACCATATTTGCTCCTCTCACAGTTACAGTTGTTTCTTTCCCACAAATTTCACATAATAGGTTTTTCGGAGTCCAACATGTTGAAGTCACAAAAAACATGTCTTATCATCTTTCAAAGCAATGTCGTGTAGTTTTCTAAAATTGACTGCCATTTTTAACCCATGAGAACTCGCGCTACAAGAAGTTAAGCAAGAACTCGCGTTGTTAGATCGAATCTAACATCCTCCAACCAACTAAGAACGGCTTTTTCATGATCTTCATTCATTGCAATAATTGTAAAGTCATAAAAGAGCAATCTACGAATTATAACTCAAAAGCAAACTGAAAAACAAGAAAAATCAGGTACTTTGGGATTATACCGACCACACCCAGACATGAATCGTTATTTCACATTTCGTTTCTACTGATTACTAGATTAGCGTAGAACAATATTTCGTCAATATAAAACAGGAATTGTCTTATCGCAAACACCTCCCCATCCTCAGACAGAGGTCAAAGTCGAGCGTCTAGTAGATAACGTGATTGCAGAGTCTCGCCGCCCGTTCAGCTGGTGCATCGCTTTGTTGTACTTCCGTGTTTTACCTCTACATTTCTCCAAACACAAAAATTCAACAAAAACAAACATTTACCAAACTAAACTTTTTATTAAAAAAACACTCAAAACTTGTTTTTATTCTTGATCACATTCCGCCACCCAAAATGCGAGTGCCTCCGGCCATCAGCGCGGGCTTCGGCAGCACCTTCGGTGCTGCCCCGCGCTGATGTCGACGAAAGAAAAACATCCCTCGAGATAGTACCTATCAGTAAAATATCAAATTCTAGAGGGGCTAATCAGAAATATAAATTGAATTGTAATGGAAAGGCAATGATGTACCGTGCAAATCACGTGATGCCGCGCGGCCTGCCGTAATCAGGATTCTCGAGAAAGATAAGATAACAGCGACAACAATACCGATCACAATACCTGGAAATGCTTGTAAGTTTGTAATTTTGTAATTGAAGAGTTGTTTTTTCGTTCTATCATGTTTGTTTCTATAAATTTCTATTTTTGTGTTCTTCATACTGGTGTGGTCGGTATAATCCCAAAGTACCAAAAATCACTAAACTGATGTATTTAAACTGGCAGTTACGCGATCAGTCGCACCGTTAGATCGCTCCTAACACTGGGCTGACGTGATCACTCGCGCTGTTAGGTTGAAACTAATAACCCGGGAGGAGCGTCCGCCCCACCCCAGCGACTTCTACTGTCTAAACATGATGCAATACGCAGTAGACATACTCATAGAAGCATAAATTAAGGGTTCAGTGTTGTAAGATAACAAATAAAAAAAGTTATATAACACAAAAAATATGTTAGATTCAATCTAATAGCGCGAGTGCTCCCGGGTTAATAATCAAATGTTACTTATATAAAATTGAAATATTACATTACGAGTATTATTTGAAAGTGTTTACAGCTGTTGATATAGATTATTTAAGTTAATTGTTCAAAATAATTAATCAGTATCGATAGTTATGACTAAGTAATATCGTTTACCAATTTCGATATAAAAAACCGGATCCGCTTATCATACCCTACCCTCCATAACCCCAATGTAATGTGTGCTCTTAAATCAGAAGCAAGTTTTGTGAGACATAGGAACAGACATGCTTGGTATGAAGAGAAAAATGGGTCACCAAATATTCTGCAAAAATTGAGTTGGTTTAGTTAGGTTAACTCATGGAATATTAGTGGCAAAATCAAATACTCATGAAATAAATAAAATTATAAATACAACTATGGTTATATTGTTTTAAAGATGTTAGTATGTGATAAGCCTATGGAAAAATAAGTATTTGGTAGTCTAAGTATGATACCTAGATATTTAGATTAATGTTTACAAGCTTATATCAAACTTGCATTAACAAAACCGAGCTAACCCCAAAACAACTATTTGATAACTTATAAATTTGCAAAAAGATAACACTCATGATAAACTTATTATTATGGAATAATAACTGTATATTACCGTTTAAATAAATATTATTAATTTGTAAGTATAGCAATATTAATGAATGGTAAGGCAAAGACTACTAAATTGACTATTTACAAATACAGATAACGGTACAATACAAACTCCACTATTCATGCTGCACAGTGGGACATTTAGCCCATGCAATCTAGCCGGTCAAAAGTCAATTTTATGAAAAACATCCAATTTTCCAATGAGCTTGCTTATCAAACACAATCCCAGAATGACACGTTAGTTAATGATTCGTGGGGCCTCTAATTTGCGCGTGATTATCGCTAGTTTATTCATGCTAACTTTTTACTATATTTTACAGTCTTCGTTGCTACTATTGCAAAATGTTATCATGAAACTAATTATACCATGTATGTAGTTTTTAATTCATACTAATTACAATGTAATTGGTTAGGTAGTTTTGGCTTGCAAATATACTTGTATTTTATGACCTATCTTTGTTGCTTAAGATCTATATATCTATAACAGCAGAGTCTAATGTCGTATCATTACATGTAATTTATTACCATATTACCTTACTAAAGGTAATTTTAATTGCCTGACTTAGTCAATTTCTACATAAAAACTTAAGACTGATACAATTTCTATTCATTTACGGGTAATCTTGACTTGTCTTTAGACGCGGAAATGTTGCCTTCACCAAAATAGAACAACTGTCAGGAGATTTTAAAAATATGTAATATTTCTTACAAAAAAATATTTTCTAGCATCCATGGTAAGCTACTCATTACGATGTAATCAAAAATGTTTTTTTCCCGGTAGATTAGTCAAATGCCGCACTGTGCATCGTCTTAAACGTAAATATTACAAGTGCCAGAGTTTGACAGGAGCTTATTGCTCCGTTGATGCTTATGCAAGCTAGCCTTTGAAAACTCTGTAGTCTCTTGGCAGCTGCTCTTTAGTTTAATTTTGGCCACCATATTAATACTGTATACGTGGCCATTGGTTTTATGATAGATAGATCCAGTAAATCATTTTGGGTTGTAATCCCAATTTCAACCCAGAGTCTTTTACAGGCCACAAGGGCCTTTGTCGCTTTAGAAATTGTGTTCTCAACATGTGGGTTCCAAATCAGCGTCCCATCCAAGACTACGCCCAAATACTTGACTGCGTCAGTGTTTAATCTTGATACCTACCAGAACAGGTTTTACTAGCTGGAACTTTCCTTTCCTGGTAAAGGAGCATACTTGTTTTGGTGGGTTAATCCGTAGACCTTCCCCATGACACCCCTCCCTAAGGGGCAGCCTTTACGGGTCGTGATAGTGAACGATAAATTTCCGATCTTAGATGTAACTTGTCTACGTGTTATGTCGCTATTAATTATTTTGCCATGGCTTTTACATGAAGGAGGTTATGCTTATAGGTCTATACGAGTTGGGTTGAGACTGATCTTTGTCTTTTTTGCACAAACATCACAATTGCCGTCCTCCAGTTCTTTCGAATAAATCCTGGGGCATAGCTGCTTCTAAACAAAACAATCCGTGTTTAGTAGAATATCCAACCATTCTTGGAGAAGGGCCGGGAAAACTCCATCCGCCCCAGAAGATTTAAATGGCATAAAGGATATTATTGCCCATTTAATTCTTTAAGAAGTAAAAGTTCTTTTTTACTATTGTCTGGATTTGACAACTTCCCAACCAGTTCTCTTCCGCGCTAGAAAATAAAAATCCTCATTTCGAGTCAAGACCTTATCTGAAAAATGCGTGTCCAACAACAGTTCTAGAATATCCTTTTTGTTCACTGTAAAGCCTCCATTTACCTTTACTAAAGGCCATAGTGGGTTAGAGTGATCAATTTGGAGAGTTGTATGAAGCCTGCCAGCCTCTAGTAAGCTGCGTATGTTTTTGGAAAAATTTCTCCAGGTTCTTTTTTATTTTGTTTAATTTCTTTCTTGTATTTATTTAGGGAATATTGGTAAAGAATCTAGTCATCTGACCTTGCCCATTTTAGTAGTTTAGGGGTTTGGAACCTGTCTATCACGGCACATCTTTCTTTAACCTGTTTGTCTAAGGGGGCAGTTTTTCTCATAGCCCGTTATGATGACTTGGATCTACTAATTGAGCCGACCTTTCTAGTTCAAATTCATTTTCCTGATAGGGTTCTATTTCCTCCAGCTCTTCGGCTAGGGACATTCGGTATCCTCTCCAGCTGGTGGATTTTGGAACCCTGTGGGTTAATTCACCTCAACTCCCGCCTCTATGTTGACTTTAATTCGGGACAGAGGTCCGAAATTGAGGCCTCCTGGGAAACGTGCCACCTTACTATATTACTGTTTTGAGTCCTTTAGATAAGTTTATATCCAGTATTTCTTTTCTTACTCTAGTTGTAAAAGTGGGAATAGACCCCCCTATTTTCTAGGACTAAACAAAAACTGCAGAAGCTCCTCGCCTCTTGGATTAATATTTGTGCTACCCCAGTAGGTATAGTGCACGTTGCAGTCACAGTCGAGGATGAGGACTACACCTCGTTCTTTGTATTTCCACTGGTGGGCAGTGTGTTAAGAGTTTAGGAAGTATGTTGGGGCAATAATTATCTCTTTGCCCCCTTGTTGTGATGATACATTTACTGCCACAGCCACAAGGTCTTTGATGATTAGATGTTACAGGAAAAGCAGTGATATGTTTTGAAAAGTAACACACATGCTTTTGGTTTTTCAATTGATTGATCATATATGAGATCGTACCCGAGTTATTTTTCTGATGTAACCTCTGTTGATCCAAGGTTCTTGGATTAGGGCGATATCCAAGCCTGTTGTGATTTTCCTCCTACTCAAGATGTCGGTTGCGCTCTTGGCATGTTTTAGGTTTATCTGAATGAGGCACATTGTTAAGCCTTTTTACCACCCCTGTCCATATTCTTGGAGTATTTGGGACGGTGCCCCCTTTCAGAGTGGATCCCTTCTTCAGGAAGAGGGTAAGGTACTTGCAGATTTCTCTGATTCCTTTGCGGTCTCTTCTACTTCCATCTCTTCAGCGGTGTTCTTTTCTTTGGTGACAGTCTCAATTTTACCTTGAGGTCTCCCTACACTTTTGGGGTCCTCAAGGTTCCCCTGGTGTTTTTCTTCAGTCTTAGCTGGATTTTACCAAACTTGTAGCTGATATATGGACCCTCCTTTCAAGTTTGATTGCTGTGGCACAATCAACTACCAGGATAAGCAGAACTGACTTACCCTCATCAGATCGGAACAACCTATGACTAAATCCGAACTGAGCAAAGAAAAAGTTTTGGCCACATTTGAGACCTTCTGATCGGAAAGGGTTAAACACCCCATTACCAAGTGCAAAGGGTTAAGGAACAAATCAATGAATATTAAATGCATATTTGCTTTTATTTTATTTTTACATAAATTTTAAATATAGGATATCACATATTAAATAAAATAATTATCGATTGCTCCGACTGGTCGTTCGCAGCTGTTTTTCTATCTCAAACTGACGAAGGTCCGTGCGTTGCAAAAAGTCTTGTTTCTCCAAAAATCTACAACATAAAAAAGCGCATATCAAAATGGTTATCAAAAAGATTTATTTATAGCCATAAATAATTTTGTTAAGGAGAGAAATACTTCCTTTTATTCCTTGGTCCATTGATTTTGCTTAGTTTGTAGCTCTCTGCTAGCTAAGATACTCAACTATTTGTATGTATCTTATTTATCAATTTAATTTTAAGGCTGACAGTAAACTATTACACAATTCAATGGAGTTAACCCTAAGCACTCGAAGGTAGTATTTATAATTTGTCCTTGAAGCTCTACATTTTTTCGAAAGCACGGATTAATTTTTGCCGTAATTTTATGGCCATCTCCCATCACATGGATGTCAGATTTATTACTTGTTTACTAGAAAAAATCAAATCAAAATTCAAAAAGGTGTTGAAAAATTATTTAATAGCAAACACATTTTATTCCGTGGGCGAGTTCCTGGAACAAAGCAACCAATGTTGTCAGGGCTGAAAGACGTGGGGAGCTGAAGCATGTGCGACTCAGTTGATATGAAAGATTTTAAAACATGTGTATATGTATAGTTGTGAAATGTATTGAATACATTTGAATTATTATTATTATGTTTTTAATTTTGAAAGTTTTATACATGACAAAGCTTATTGGCTGAAAAATGGGATTAGTGACGCATGTCACACAATTTTGTATAATTGTTAAATAATGACAATAAAGAATTTAATTGAATTGAAAACTAGTGTGGGGGCTGACCCACTGGGTGATTTAATAGGTATAAAATATCCTCCAAAAGTAGGGGCTTGGGAATCTTCCCCAGCAAATTGTTGAGCTTTAAGACCTCATAAATAAGGGTTTGTTCTAGCTTAAACCAAACTATTGGGTGCAAAAATTTTAATTAAAAATTTAAATTTTTTGTCTCAAAATTTCAGGGAGGTGGCTTGAACATCCTGAACTACTCTTATATACGCCAAGACTAGGATTACATTACTGAGATTAGTTTATTCAACGACTGACTAGCAATAGTTGTATCTGAACTTGTCAGTATCTAACTAAGACATTATTTTGATCACTAAAATCAGCATATCTAAACGGTGAAAGTAGAATATAACCTTATTATAAACTATATTGACCTAATACAAACCAAATTCACTGAGTTGATTGGTGCAATACAAAAATAATTGCATTCGACGGTCGAGATGCCACTATAATCTCAGATATAAATTCGGCTTATTGCTGTTTTTGACCACAACATTTTTTGTTTCATAGACATTTTTAAATGAGAAATTCAAATGGATTAACCCTCCATCAGGCGCTCACGGAGGTTTCCTCCAGGTCAGCGAATAATGGATATCATAGTCGTTTAAACTGTTTTTATTTGTTTAAATATTCATACTGATTTAATTACAATGTAATATATTCATTTTTAGAAATGAAATAAAAATTACTCTCTTATATAATGAATTTTCCAAATAAGAAATTCACAATCTTAAAAAATGTTATTGTATAATAACAACATAATTTATTTTAAGGAATAATGCAATTAATTGTAAAAATGTTTAACCTACTGTAATAATATAGGAAATAAGGTTAGTTTTTAGCTTCTCACAAAAACAACTTACTTCAATTCTTGAGATATTATACAATTGTAATGTCAATTATTACTCTGAAATAAAAATGTATTCTTTACTAAAATTTTTTTAAACACTACACAAAGTTTCAAAACATTTTCCTTCTGGTTCTTATAACGACAATGTTTACTCCATAAACAGTACTGAAATGTTCCCGAGCACCCCTAGCACACGGGTACTGTGCTGACAAGTCTCTCGTCTTCATTCTCCATTTAAAAAATTCAAATAAAATATATTGTAAAACTGAAAAAGATACCATCACAGGTCACACATTTATGCGCACATGGATTATTACTCCATAAAAACTAAACACAATAAGGCGCTCACGGATATTTCGTCCAAGCACTACAAACACAACATCGGGCGCTCACGGAGGAATCGTCTAGTCTCGCACGGAAGTAGACCTCATACTGACAGATTTTGACAAAGATAAGCGGGAGGCTATTGTTTCGCTTCCCCGAAAGATGCTCGTGAAGTACACTGCGGGAAACGACTGCCAACATCAGAAAAGTAGTACTATTTTTAATAATAAAAAATACACGGAGGAAAACTCTGTTTAGCGCCCGATGTAGGGTTAATAGTGTATTATTAAGGACTTTTCAAGGTTAGGTTTAGAGCTGTCAAAGATCTACTTGATTACTAAAAAATCATACAATATACCAGCAATCGCTAGTATATTATGATGACATCATACAGAGTGAACTATTGTCGCAGTTAAAAAAATCATTTAGTTATTTTATGCACTATACTACAATTAGTAACCTAATAAATTTTTTATACCTAAAGAGTATTACTTGTATATTTATAGGTAAAAATAAAATAAAATAATAATATAGTAAATACATTTTTTAATAATTCTTAACAAATAAATGTTAAATATTTAGTCCAATCCATCTGTATCTTTATTCTCTTATTAATAATGTGCAAAGGTAATATTTATTTTCAAAAATAGCTATACAAGATCTCTTTTTATTTAAGTGTAGAATGTACAATAAGTAAAAGCAACTCAGAAAAACAAAATGTATTGAAATGAATCTACTAGCTGACATTATAGAATTGACAATTTCAAGTACGGTAATAAAAACCATAAATATCTTTTTGGAGGATTGATGTATGATTTACAATGCTTTTATTGTACTAAAACAATTTTCAGGATAAAGATTGGAAACGAACCCTTCTTTCCCCTTGTTGTGCGTCTGCAGGTCTTCCTCAATACCTTCCTCCTTCTTGAACCGGTCCCAGTCCAGTTTCGACTTCTCCAGTGTGCTGAGTTTGTTCTTCCTGCCGAGTTGTCCGATGAGAGAAGCGAGACCACCTCCTCCCCTCCCCCTCCCTCGGGCGGTCACTACCCCACCCCTACCCCGTCCAGACGGCTGTGGTGGTAGCTTCTTCTCTACTCTGGAAGTAAAAAGTGCATTTACACTTAAAAACTAGCAGTTATTTCAAAATGAATAATTTACATAAGTACAATATGACGGGCAATATATATAAAAGTTATCTAATATATAATAATACTAGCAGTTGCCCGCGGCTTCGCACGCAATTTCCCGTTGAAAAATAGTACAATGTTAATGTAAGTAAAAGAGTGGTGGTTTATCAATTAAAGAACAGGTTCTTCTAGTAAAAATAATTTAGAGCTAAAATTTTGGTTTTTAAAGAAAATAGTGAAGAAATTGAATTTTTAGAACAGAAATTGACTATGAATAACGTGATTGAGAAATAGGATTTCACACCTATCGTCCAATAATTTTTTAATAAATGTTATCGATTTGAAAGTTTTGTCTACTTTCACAGAAAAGTGCTTATTAGTTTTTCAGATGATAAACAGAATGTGTTATGTTTTTAAAATCTCTGTTTTTTTATGCTGAGTTGTACCCAAAAAATTTAAAATAAAATAATAAAATCCGTTCAATTTGAAGACCACTTAACGCACTTTAAAATGTTTTTTTCGAATTCTAGTTAGGACAAATAACCAAGGAAAATTTCAGGACTGTGAGTAAAATTTTTACAAATTTTTAAATGGATTACACAACAATACTAAATAAAACAAATTATCCAAAAGGGAGAGTTAAAAAATGCATAGCCAATAGAGAAATGAGACTTTTATAATCCTTGATTCTACAACCCTTTGTATACCAGGCATCATGACACATCTATAGTATTTATGAGTGTATACGGAAGTACAGTGGTGTGTGTAAATGAGCTTAGCAGTACTTACTTTATTTTTTCACCTGCAAACTCGAATATTTCCGTGACTACAGCCTTATTCTCTTTCTCAGTTAGAGGAGTTTTAGTTGTTATAGTTCTAGTTTCTTTAGTTTCCGTGCTTGAGTCTGCATTGGTGGTGGTTTTCCGGACTGGTGGAGAACAGTCTTTCATGAAATCTAAGTCAATAGATAAAATGTTAGAACATTTCTATATATAAACACCGGAAAGATGATAAAAATTGAAATTATGCAACTTTGATAAATATATTAAATATGCTACTATTTCTTGGAATATAAAAGGTACAAATACACAAAAAAATCTAGTAACTGTACAAAAACGAATTATTTCTCATATTACCATTACGATAAATTCTGAGTTTATAGTTACCATTCCAAAGTGAATCCGCTTTCTTTTTTTCTTCTTCTGCTGTTAATTCTTTTACATCTTCACCTTCTTCTGCATTGCCATCATCACTACTTTCGTCTTTGCATGCACCTTTTTTCTTGATTTTTTTCCTAAAAGTGAAAATTTTCATGAAGTACATAACTGTTAATACTGCATTCATTTAATTTAGATTTGTATTCTTTATGTTTTCTCATCCTTCAGTTAAGAGTTATTGGTTTTATTTTACTTTAAACTTTCAAATTTAGATCAATACCAGTACAAAGTTATCAGGATCTGTTTCACTTACATTCTTTAATCTGGTAATCAGGTATAATACCTGTACAGAAATTCAAGAAACAAAAATTGTTAATATTGTTAAGGATAGTCATAGTAAAACAATGTAATCTGTGTCTAGCTATGCAGAGGAATTGTGGCTGGAGATGATTTTAGATAGATAAGGCAGTAGTTGGAAGAACCTGCTGATAGACACAACTTACTTGACTCTGTCTGTGAAAAATAGAAACATATGTTTTCAAAGGGGTAAACCTGGGTAAAGTCAGACGGGAGGATAAACAATGTAAAGGAGAAGTACATTAACTCTGATTCAACGTTTTCACACAGTATTTTCTTTCTGTAACTGTGCCCAATGGATGTATATATCGTTTCTAAAGAAGTTTTCATGTTAATCTGTGTAAATACATACAAGTAGGGAATTATTACATATAAAATTTGAAACCATGTGTTATATTATTAATTTGTACCATTCTTAACAGAAGTGTTTATTAAAAAAATGTTATTTAAAATTAAATTTACCAGAAAGTAATGTTATTAGAAAAGAGTTTGGAAAAGTATTTAACAACATATTTTACAATTATATAATTATATTTGAAACAAACTGAATAAACCATTGAATAAACTATGTTTATAAAAGTTTGGATTACATATTTACATAGATAAGATATTGTTTTGGTTAAAATATAATTATTTTGCAATAAATTAGAAAGTAAAAAAGAAAGGACACTTAATAACACACAAATAAAGGACACTTAATTTAATTTTAAAAACTTATTTTTATAATTTAATTTTAAGAGGCATACTTTATTTCATTTTGAAAACTTATTTTTTAGAGTTAACAGTGAATTTTTATTAATTTTAAATAAACTTTATTTAATTTTTATTTGTAATTTTACCTTTTGAAGATGGAACATGCTTTTATTTGAAACAAAAAAGAGTTAAACATAATTATTTAGTTTAACGAAACACAGTCATGTAGACATTGTTGCCTGTAATACAAATATATAATTTGATAATAATG
Organism: Homalodisca vitripennis; assembly: GCF_021130785.1. Lineage (NCBI taxonomy): Eukaryota > Metazoa > Arthropoda > Insecta > Hemiptera > Cicadellidae > Homalodisca > Homalodisca vitripennis. The sequence continues at coordinate 9,523,852 of NC_060208.1, forward strand.
TTTAATAATGAAAATAAAATAAAATTCTAATATTTATTAGTCTTATTTGCAATTACAAATATTTGAATTACTCATCCCTATATCTGGCTGTTTTGCTGCACTTAAATACAGACAGACATTTTATTTTAAGTAATAATGTTCTAACAAGAATTAATCAATACAGAGTAAAAATAACAGATGAAATCTGTTGCATTTCCTTTTGTATTTTACATCCACCGTTATTCAGAAATTTCTTTCTAATTTTAGAATTCTTAAAGCTATTGTGAAACTGACACGAATGTAGTATAGAAAACACGATTTTTTAGAGAAAAGAGGACAAAAGAGAGGTATTATAGGAGAATTTTGATAAGAGCATGAGTAAGAAGAGCAGGAACCTACCAAACTGTAAATCTTCTTCTTCTTGACATTGAGATATCAAGTTGAATATATGTGATTTACAATGGATGTGCAGAATGAAACTGTCTCTTGCTTTTGGTGATACTGTGACCTGTTATTTTTGATGGCAAAGTACATACAAAATTGCTTCCTTATATTCTTGACATTTCTCCACTGCCTAGGTGTGTATATTGCCACCAGAGATATTAATGAGCCTACAGTTTAACACAAATTTAGAAGCACTTAATTAAAATGTTAGTTACTAATCTTAAGCAGCCAGTACCATGACTATTATCAAACGTTTCTTGTGCAAATCATATGAAAAATTGCTAACAAAACTAAAATCTTGAAATATTTCAGCCTTGCTGCGATGAACCATTGGTAGAACATCAACTGATGCTATACTGAACCTGCCAGTAATATACATCCGCTTATACAGATATGTTGAAGGAGGGGGGGGGGCAGAGTTGTATCATGATTGGCTGAAGCTTAGAAAATTAATACATACATGACCAAACAACAATAAATATATTAACTTCATTATTAACAGCTGCTAGGTCTTTAATAATTTGATGCTATCTTCTCTGTTGATTATTTTAGGTTTCTTTAATAATTCTTGGAGTCCAGTATAGAATTTTAGGATTTTTGTAACTACTTTTGTTTTGTATCTGTGTTCTGTTACTTCCCAGTCCTAATTTTTCATAAGCCTAAAGTTTTCACTAACTTCTGTAGATATTAAATGTTTTATTTCCCACTATAGACTGAACCACAACTTCACGGAATTTCCTAAACTCCCACGAGTAATCATATTACAATTATTATTATGATTTGATCATATTAAATAATTCAATTTAGACATAGACCCCATTGCATTTTTACATTGTTGTCAGTTTTAAAGTTCTTATCATCGACATTGAAATTCCAGCTGAGGAATTATTGCTTGTCAGATGGTGACACAAGGGACCACCTTTCTGACAGATAATCTAACTACACTACACTCAACTGGTAAATTAGCCTATCACCTACAGCACAAGTATTTTAATAAAAATTCCTGGACTTAAGTGTTATTTCTTTATAATTTTAAATTGCACCTCTCAAGTGTCACATAATTTTATTTCACAGTAAATCTGATAGTGAATTTAGCTGAAAATCTTGGACTCAACATTCACACAACAGTATGGTACCTACTTTCTGTAGTTTTGAGACAATTGTCTGTTATTTAAAATGATCATATGAAACAGAAACAAAGCACATATACATTTTCATTACGTCAGTAGAGAGGCAATGAACCAACAAAACTACAATGCCATTTGTGAAGTGAAACTACTGATCAATCTAGCAATGAATAATTTTACTTTCTTTACCTACGCTTTATTTGTTTCTTTTTTCTTTTCCCTGTTGATGTGTTTTGTTCTTCCCCATTATCAAGAACTGGTTCCTCAACACTACCATCTGAATCTTCTTCTGAGGGCAAACTTTCTTCATCTGGAACACAAAAATTCACTTGAAGACTATTATGGTACACACTTGTCCATAGTTTCTATTTTACGATTAAAAATAGGTTTGTAAACAGTCTTGAACAGCTGATCTAGGAGTTTCCCAACTGAATCCACCATAGAGTGAGCCTATATATGGATGGAGTTTTGTGATCTTACCCTTGTAGAAAGGAAGAAGGCAAAGGACTTTCCTACTGCAGATGCTCAGTAGCAGAAGTGAACAGCAGGCCAATACAATTATTCATTTAAAGTTGCTAGCAAAATGAAGAAAACCAAGGATATAAACCGGAAATAAAGTAGATGCGTGCTTACAAACTGATACCTGTTCAATCCATTTGACTCCCATATGTGAGAGAGACCTACAAATTACCTTACTCCCACCACATCTAAATCCTTAGTGGCAATTTTTTTTACCCTTACTCCAGGAGGACCTCAGAGAACTCTGGATGTGATTTCCCTATGCAGCAATGATGTTAGTTAGAACTGTGCACTCATGAGATGATCAAATCCCATGCTAAACACAGTACAGAAGATGAAGTTATTGACCACGAAAATTGTACTTCTGGTAATTTTCTACAATAACTGTATCAACTTAAATATTTAAATATATTACAAAGTGAACAGTTTTAACATTTTTATTTGTTATTACGTGATATTGATAGGTAGGTGTAATGTCGCCGCCAAACTGTAATGTTTCTATGCACTGCACCATTAATGTCATTAATTTGTAAAGGAGTGAAATAATACTCGAATAGACTTTGCAATTTACACCGGCGGAGCGGACACAGAAATACGTGGTGTTACATGGTTGCTGGAAGAACATGGAGTGAAAGAGAAAGGCTCTAGTTTGTTGGAGAGGGATGATGCTTTGATGTGATTGGTTCGTAGGATCACGTGACTTGCTCCGCCAATGTAACGTTTATTAAATAAACGTATGATTTGTAATACCAACATAATTGATGAACAAGAATATAAATGTTAATAAGAAAAATAGTAATACATATACAATACATTACAGTAGGTACGTACGTTTTAGATACTGTAGAAACAAAATTAAATTTAATCTTTATGAGCACTTACCTAATTTGAGCTTGAATTTTAGTACTACCTCTTAGGGTGTTTTTTTTTCTCTGTCAGAAGCATGGGGTGGTACCAAGGGTGCACTGAAGCCCACACTGTGGCCAAGAGCATTTCTTACTTATCAGTACTTCCACGAACTCAGATCACGGACGATCTGTCACAGGAAAGTAGCGGTCAGAAATGCCCCTGACCATTACTCGCAGTTCAGATGGAAGAAGAGAAACATCCCTTACGGTAGTTCCTAAATTCAAGCTCAGATCACTTAAGGGATCATAAAGATTAAATGTATTATTTTTTAGCTATAATTCATATGTACCAATCTACATCACGTAATAACAAATAGTAGATAAGGACAGAGGATCACTATATTATCTTGATTGGATAATTTTATTTATTATATTTGTAATTTAGTTTTTCTGCCACCTGTAATTGTCTCAAATGTTATTAAAAACATTTGCTTTGTAACATATTTCAATATTAATTTTTTTTTAATTGTCACATCCCGTAACAAAAATAGTAAAATGAACATTGCGTGGTTCATTTTTACGTTATTTCATCTTTCTAACACCTATTCTCGTCTCAAAGTAATTAAAAACATTCATTTTGTAACATATTTCAATATTAAAGAAATTTAAGTTTATACAGTAATTGTAGAGAATTTGCAATTACATACTTAACCCCTAAATGGTTTTGTTTTCGTGGCTAAAATTATGTTGTTTTACTGAATTTTCTTGTTTGCAGGTTTGTAGAGTTTATTAGACATATATTATATCTTTCTATGCAATAAAAGATATTTTTTTTTATAATCTTTTGTCCACTAAGTCATTTTCACTATCCGTGTTTATATCATCATCATACAAACGAAGCCAATTATCGATTTGTCCACAAGATATTTCCATGGTGCAATAATAAACACTAGAAATATAACCATAAAATACTCCAGGACGGGTGACATACGACAACACTCAGTAGCTGTCTGCACTGTGCGACTATAGCGAACTCACTAAGGTGCAAACACTCATAATACAGTACCAAGGAAGTGCTGACATCTAGTAGAAAATGCATGAACTACTTGCGCAACAAGCGGTTGTCATAGAAGCGGCTCTTGTGCACCACTGTCAAGGTAATATTATATAAAAACCGTTACGGGGTTACAAATGCGGACTTCTAAATAGGGTATGGTAGGGTATGTTGGGTATAGTTTTACAAAGAACGTTTTCTCAGATCTGGTATAATAAATATACTATTGTATGCTAAATATACAGATAACCCACAGCCACTGTATATACATATATATATATATATATATATATATATATATATATACCATGACATATAATGCATCCCGTGCGTACTCTCACAAACACTTTGAGTACTTTTACTAAAACGCTGTCTTATCTGGAATTTTGGGTACCATGAGTGCTATAGCCACGGAAAGCTACTGCTTCTGTGAAAAGAGAAATCCGCCCTGGATTTACTACAATGTCCTTCTGCTCTATGACAAATATTGGCAAGATAACCACAATGTTGACCAATGGAGGGGGCACTAATGTTTAGTCCATCTTATCGGCTTGAAATTTACTAAATGTAACACTACATAAGTTTCACTATTGGCAGGATTAGTGTTTTCAAGAACACTATCCAATCTGATTGTACCATATATTTGATAAACAGCTTAGCTTACTAAACAGCAGACAATCTGATTGTATCTTACTATGATATTATCTTAGATAAGTAGACTAAGCTGACTAAACATTAACTTACCTGATAATTTAAAATCAACATCACTATCATCAGAATCTGAGGGGAGGTCTTGCTGATCAGTCATCATTTTCAATTAGAAGTTTTGAGTGTGAATAAACAAACTGTTACCTGAAAAATATAAGTTTGCAATTATTATACGAGTATATATAAAATGGAACAGTTTGAAAGATGTGTTACCAATAATAAATAAGTTCACTTCCCATCCAACTTTTCCAATGTTAGATCAAATTGAGCGATCTGGCACGTGATCTGCCATTGGAAAAAGAAAAACATCTCTTGAGATAGTACCTAAATTCAAGCTCAAATCACATGAGTGTTTATAAATGTCGACTTTTAATTTTTTATGTTTGTAATACATATGTATAGACTATCTCTCGAACTGTCCTGCTGGATCAAGGGAATAATCAACTGTGCCTTTTTTGAGAGTGAAGAGAAACTGCTCAGTGATAGAGCAGGTGATTGTAAGGAGTGTGAGCACCCACACCTCAGTCTGTCTCTAGAAGCAGCTTGGTATTATTTCACTGTAATATTCAAGGCATAATCAAAAATCTAAAAGTTGACCAATTCAATTTATTCTGTGAATCATCTAATCTAAATCCGGATATCATATGTCTGTCTGAGAACTGGCTATCACAAGAAACTTTTACAATCTTACGTAAAATCAACGGTTTCAAAACAGTTTCTATTTAAAAACACAAAAGCAAAACTAGGGGTAGGGTGTGCATACTTGTAACATGTGCAAGAGTGAGTTTGATTGGTTTTTGGTGGAGAGTGTTTTTTAATTTTGTATTAGTCTAATTAAGAGTGCTCAACCTATTGTAGTTAATGTCTACCGACCTCCAAATAATAGCAAAGTTAATATTGAAACTTTCCTTAACAATTTGGACAGTATCCTGCATAGGATTTGCTTAAAGTTTAAAATTCACTTCTTATTACAAGTTACTTTAAAATTGAAATGTTCAAAAGCAATAACATTAAGCTATATTTATAACATTTGGAATAGAAAAATAAATTATAACATAAAAATAATTAGAATAAAAAATGGAAACTTGTCGAACTATCTATATGTTTTCTCCCGGGTAGCAATTTTTCATTGCTTTTAGGAAATGGTTGAACTCTTCAGAAAATCGTATCTCTCTTCCTATATAAATATTCACAGGGATACTCTGCAAGGTCGGCTGGTATACCACTTTTCAAACTGCATTTTACGGCTCTCCACGAGCTTTCAAATGTCTGACTGTTGGCACCAGTTGCTACGTCTAAAGTTTTTACTAAGATTGATGGTAAAATGGACAAAACCACAATCGCAAAGTCCAATACTAAAGTTGTAGTATGTTTGTTATTTTCTTAGATTTTCCGCTCAAATAGCATCGGCTACAGGGAATAAAACAAAAACAAAATTGTAAACAAACAATTATTCGTGAATAAAAAAAGTCTGGATTTGAGACAAAAAACATTAGTAGATAGGGACAGAGTAGCCTCTTTCCCAACATCGCTTCCTTTTGCGAATCAGAAGAACGTAATCCTTTTGTTCATAATGACGTAATTTTCACAGTGTCAAATAAAGTCTGTTTTCTAATAATGTAGTGATTTTGGTTACTGGTAAGAAAACTCTTCCAAAAAAAGTTGCCTCTGGATAATACCAAAGTACCCCGAAAAGTTTATTTAACCATGATAATTAAAAATTATATAAATCATAGGTTAGGTTTATCCTAACCTCATCCATTAAGTTGAAGGAGTGGCTCCAATTTAATGATGATTAAAAATTCATAATTACAACATACACATTTTCCTTAAAACATGGCGTTTTATTAATAATGCAAACTAATTTACAAATAACTTTATTTAAAAATCGTTCAAACTAAGAACAAGCCGTCAAAATTTACTTTCAAGGACTAGGCCTGTGTCACTAAATTAAATGTATTTAGCTGGCAATAATAAAGTCACGTTTAGATTCCTGATATCATTAAATATAGAATGTAACATTTTTATTTTCCATGCGTAAACAACTTACCTTAAAAACTAATCTCTTAAATTTATTAAACTTTATTTTATAACCGAACAGTCAAACCCGTGTGTAACCAACTCCTCAAGAATGGTGCAACTATACAACTGGAAGCTAAAACAGGGGAAACAGTATTTCCGAGTCTGCTCGGCAGTCGTGATTGTTTTTTTAAAACGTTGTTTTATTGATTACCACAAAAAAGTAAAGAGTCGCCAACACAACAAGACAAGATTTTGTAATAAATTGTGTTTAATTTATATTTTAATTAATTTGTTTTACACCATATTATATAAAGTATTAACTTGCTCTACAATATTATTGTTTAGGCTAATACATATTTCAGATTTAGCTAAATATATATTTACAATTAAACATTCTCAAGGTAAAGTGTTAGATACGGTTTCTTAGCTCTAACTTTGTCTGGAGAAAAAATAAATTTTTTTAACTTACAAAAATATAAAACTGCCATTCTATACTTCGATCAGTAAACACTATCTTTGCTTCGTATCACTTATTGCATTTTTAAGTAGAACTGTAACATCTATAAATTCATTTAAATTGCTCCTGCGTTTTAGTTATAACTTTGTTTCTTACAATTTGAACTATTTTTATTAGCAACGAAGGTTGTTAAGTAGGTTTGCTTTAATTTTTTTGCTTCCATCAAAATATTTATGGCAAAAAACCGACAGTTAACTTCTGCATAATCGTCTTCAGTGTGATGGTTAAGGCTCCGATATATTCTTCGACTTTCGAGAACAAATGCATGTTTTGCATTACCTATCTACTCTACTGTTTACAAGGTTGAATCTGCTTTGTGTCAAGTAAACACAGAGAGAAATAATATATGCTACTTAACAAAAAACTAACACCAAAGTAAAAATGTCCATGAAGTAAAGTTAGACCTTGAAAACATATTTAAATCAAATTGTGCCGGTAGATTTTTTTTGGTCTTTATAGAATTCCTATTTACAATTTTTATCAATTCCTTTACATTAAATATTGCTATTTGGATTTGTTTTCAGCGTAGGCACATGAAGTGCTGAGGTCTTGTATTTGGAGATTTCAATATGAAACATATGAAGCAATTATTTTATCGTGTTGTAAATTATTCACGCGTTGGCTTTTGCCTAGTGACTCATTATCTTCTAATAAAATAAAAGTGAAATCCTCTCAAACATTATCATAATACCATCACTAGGCAATTACGCTAATCTCCCACTAAAGAGTATAATAGTAGTAATTAACGTATCTGTCTGATCGTTACAGATAAAAAAAACATCTATTAACCGTTACAATTCAGTTACTAATTTTGAATCTAAGCATTGAATGATAAAATTCACGCCTGTGAAGAAATTTCCTTTGAAGTCATAGAAATTAAAAACAACTCACTCTTGGAAAGAAAGGTATGATCTGTATACTGCACTCCATTCATGGAAAGAATAAAATGTTCTTACGATATATATTTGATATTACTTAAGAGGGCGATAAAAAGAGTTTCTTTTATCTAAACAAAAATGTTTCTTCTTTTCGTACACTGATTTTGGCACGACCTTTGCCATTTTGGTTGAGTTTTTAATAAACAACTAACGTGTAGGCTTAACTGTATGTATTCGATATTTTGACAGCAGAAGGAGAGGATAGAACCAGTTCTCGAATCGTAGCGGATCAGTTTTTCTTAACACATGAAGGTAGTGAACGTCCAAAACCCTTTCAAGGATTTGAATGATGTCACGGTTCTCTCGCCAACTAAATAATCCAATGTCATTAAGAGCCATATATTGTGCGCACATCCGTCCTCTTTTGGAATATTCTTCCACCGTATGGTCCCCTCATCAGGTTTACTTTAGGCAAGAACTTCAACGAGTTCAGAGAAAAATTGTAAACATTGTTGGCTACAGGTACAACTATAATGAAGTATAATTCGCCGACTTCGAATAATACCTACATTTGTACTCCCTAGAGGCCAGAAGAGATGTTCGAAGATGCCATATTCATTTACAAACTTATTAATGATTTGATTCTCCATTTCTTCTGGAACGTGTGAACGTTACATTTCATAGGCATACAATATACCTGGAGTTGTTTGAGAGAAGACACCCCTCATCTTTTTTGAAGTCCAACAGTACTTTGGAGCGGATACAACGGCTGGGTACCCGCGTATAGTCATCTAAACTTTGTCTCCTATTCCCCTAACCAGGCTTTGTTAGTTACCCTTTGTTGTACTTAAAGTGACATTTTTGTGCACAGGCTATCTTGTTTTTGTTATCCTTAAAAGGAAATTATTTTATTGTTGTTGATTGTTAATAATTATTTTGTATGTTATCTCCTTTTTGATACCCATGGTATATCTGTTACTAATTTATTTACTTCTAGCACATTAATTACTGTATCTATGTTTTTTGCTGACAATTTTAGTTATGCGTCTTGTTAAATTTGTTGAATTTTTTAGTTATTATTTATTTTAATTTATTATACATAATTTTTTGCTAACAATTTTAGTTGTGCGTTTCGTAAAATTGGTTGAATTTTTAGTTATTATTTAAATTTAATTTATTGAATTTTTATTACTGATAATCAACTATCAATATTGTAAAATGTGGATGTATGTCCATTGGAAATAAAGAAATCAAATTAATTAAGTGAGTCCATAATATATACAATACAAACATTTTGTATGTTATGGGGTTCATTTTGTATATTCATTAAGGCCTTTAACTGGTGGGTACGTTATAATTGATCGCGGTATCCCTTTAGATTAGTTAAATAGTCTAGCCTTACCCTCAGATGTAAAATTCACATCCAGGATCTAAGCTTTTCCAGAGGAGTGTTGTATGTTTCTGCCTCTGGTTTATTTGTATTGGCCGAGAGGTATACTGCACTAACTGGCAAATTGGCATTTTTGGCACATTCATGCCATCTGATTGAGTGGTTTGATGGCCACCAACAAAACAAGTAGCAAGAAAGTAAGAACCGAAACCGTATATTCTGTAGTAATCAAATCACTGATTGTTGCAACATTGCAAGTTACAATTTGTTGCGTTACAAGCATAGAAGTAGACGTAGACTCTAGAATTGAGAGAGAAAGGTTGGTAGTTTAGTGCGTGATATATTATTTGATAGCAGTGGTTCGATATTATTTGATAGCAGTGGTTCGTTAATGAGTATATGTATTAAATAATTTTGTGTTTGTACAGAGTACTCGTCAAAGAATAATTTAGAAAAATTGGTTACTAAATTAGCCCTTAGGAGATTTTTTGAACACAGTTTTTTACACAATCATAACCTATTTTAGAAGTTATTCAATTAAATTGTATTGTTATTTGAGAATAAAGTTTATTCTAATTTGATTTATTACTAGATAAAGCTTGGAATGGATTCTGAAGGACCTCAAGGTAGCACACTTGTGTACAGTCCCTCATCAAGTCATATAAACTTGAGAACTTCCTTATGCTTCACTGCAACGTCTGTTGAGTCTTCTAACCTCCTAGATGGAACTGGGAGCAAAGTCAAATCTAAGAAGAAAAGACCAAAACACAAGTCCAAGTAAGCAAAATAGAAATACCTTCTTTTTATTATAAGTCCTAGAAGTGTACCATATTGTAAGATCATTGTGTAATGTTTTTGGATTGTTTGTTAACTTAAAGGTAAGTTACAGAAGCATAAAACAAACAGTTTATATTCAACATTTCTTGTTTGCCACAATAGAGTAATGCATGGGATATGTTATTTATCTAGGGTAGGGTACGATAAGCGGACCCGGTTTTTATATCGAAATTGGCAAACGATATTACTTAATCATAAGCATCGATATAACCAATTGTTAGGCTACTGATTGATTATTTTGTTATTATTATTACTGTTGATATAGATATATTAATCTGTATCAACAGCTGTAAACAGTTTCAAATCATACACGTAATTATATATTATTACATGTGTATAATTATAAACAATTCAATAATTGTGACAAACTATTGTGACTCATAATTATTTATGAGTTTTCCTGTTTGATTGTACTCGTTCTGGTTCATTTATTATTTAATTATTTATGAGTTTACCTATATTCCTATTATAATAATAAATATTTGTACTTAATAGTTTTATATCGATTGATAGTCTAGGATTTGAGATGTGAATATTAGGTATCGATGACTATATTCTTCGATATAAAAAAAACCGGTCCATTTATCGTACCCTACCCCTTATCTAGACAATAGACAATAGACAATAGACAATAGACAATTTCTTTATTTACATATTCATAGAGAATAGTACATGCGTCATAAAACAAAAGTTGTGGTTAGTAAAATTTATACAATGGAAATAGTTTTTGTGTCATAGTTATATAATGCAAAGTTGATACAAAGTTTGATGTCCAGAGGGAGCTCTTGTCTTCCGCTGCACTGATTCAGGTGCTCAAGAATTCGGAGTCTGAATAGTAGGGCCTTTCTTGCAGCCATTTTGTTAGTTGGTTCGCGAAACACTGAGGTGGCTGGTTTCTTAGATGATCGGGCAGGTGGTTGAAAAACAGCGCTCCTTGGTATGAGGGTTTCTTCTCAGAGAGGCTTAAGCGGTGTAAGGGCAGGGTGAAGTTTGTGGCATTTCTTGTGTTATATGGATGTAGTTCCTGATGTCTTAACTGCTGTGAAGTGACTGCATGCAGAATGGTTTCCCGGATGTAGAGTGAGATTGTTGTCAGAATTTTTAGTTGTTTAAAAGATTCCCGGCAACTTTCCTGGTGATGTAGTCCTGCTAGGCATCTAATTGCTCTTTTTTGTAGAGTAAGAATCTTTCCCATGTTGGACGCTGTTGTTCCTCCCCAAGATACTATTCCGTATCTTAGGTGCGTTTCGAAAAGAGCAAAGTAGGCAACTTTGGCTACCTCCATGCTACATACTTGTTTTTAATTTCAGCGAATTACCGTAGATTACTTGGAGGGAGAGTTTTCTTACTTAGATGGTCTATGGTGGGGCTTCCATGACAAATTTCGAGTCAATTGTTATGCCTAGATATTGGGTCAACATTGCTTACTTCTTCCAGGTCCCAGGAGAGGATGTCTAGGTTTGTAATTTAGGTTTCTTGTGCTGAAAACTATTTGTAAACGGTTTTTTATTTTCCCATTTAATTACTAGGTCATTATTTGTGCCATTATTGTTTTAGTTTGGTTGAAGCTGCAGTCGTGTTTATTGCGATCATTTCATTGACATTTATTAAGAGATGGATAAGCACAGTGTCATGCTGCACTACATTATAGTAGAACAGGCATCATCAACAGGCAGATAGCATATCATTCGTATGAGGAGGAGGAAGAGCAACCCCGGCCCAGAACCCTGATCCTTGTAGGCAACCCCTCCTTCTCAACTTCAGTTTGTCTGCTGATTGAATTTTATAGTTAGTATAATTTTGGGTGTAATTTATTTCTACCCAGTTGTATTTCTTCCCTTGAGGTAAGCATTTAAACCAATCAGCTTCTTTTACCTCCTACGCCTAAGGCTCCTTAGTTTTTAGTCTAGCTGATCGTGAATTGAAGGCAGTCGAAAGCTTTACTAAAGTCAAGGAACAGACTAGTTACTGAACATCCTTCCTCCTAGTTGGTCTAGAATGAGGTGTTCTGTCAGCTGTACCAGGGCTGTTGTTGTTGGACCTAGCCCCTAAGGAATCCATGCTGTTTTGTTTGTTAAGTAGATTAATGCAGATCCGAGATGGTTTAAGGAGTCCTGGTAAGGAACAAAATTTTTCCTCAATTATTTTGGAGAAATGTCCGGGAATGAGTGATAATTGGCCTGTATCTGTCCGAGGTTTCACGTCCGTGGTCACTTTTTTATATTTTGGATATATTTTGGGGCGGTCCTTCAGAACAGTTAGGTAAAGATACCTTTGCTTTAGGGATTTTATTTATTATATTAGTTAGTGGTATTATCATTTCGTCTTTACCATCTTTTAACTAGTTTTGTTTGTCGGCATATTTCATCAATACCAGACGATGTTTTAGGCTTTAAGTAGTCTATAGGCTTTTTTTAACTTCTTCGCTAGTTGTTAAAGTAGAACTGTAATCTTCTCATTTTGTGACTGGGAGCTGGGTCAGGGTTTGGCAGGAGTTCATGTTGCTACTGTTTGTTTTGAGTGTGGTTATATTCTGCTATTGTTGCAAAATATACATTAAGGGAGTTTTTTGCTATTTCGTGATGGGTCCTTTTTTATTTTTTCCATTTAGGGAGCTGAAGACATAGCCTGATCATAATTTTGTGTTAGTAGTTGCTTTTCTTTGATATTTATTGCCTGCCACAGTGCTTTTGATTTATTTTCTGTCTTGGTTAATGTGTGCTGTAGTTTGTTCTCAGCCGTATGGTGTTTCAGTCTCAAGTCATATACCTCTTTTCCTCTCCACTGTTTGTGCTTTATGGTTTTGTGGCTAGGCCTGTACGCTGTTCTATTTGCTAAAGCACTGATTGTACGCATTTTTCAGCTTGGGATTGCATTCCGTCCCCCGTCCCCCCTCATCCCAGACCTGTCTTTTTTTTATTTTTTGTCTTTCCTTTGACTAATTACAGAGGCAGGTTTTTCATTTAATATAAGTTGTAGTGCACAGTGAAAGGAGTTATAGGCAAGGTTGACATCTTCCTTCTCAATTAAGAATCTGGTCCCAGGTTTGTGTTTGTAAGTTTTTTTCTTTTTTTTCCTGAAAGCCGGTTAGTTCTTCTATTGGTAAATAGTCCTTTTTCTTCCTTAGCGGTTTTTTTGATTATTTTTGATGTTTTAAGGGAAATTGTTTGTCTGTATGGTCAGATAAGCTGTCAGAATGATGGATGTTTTTTTATCTCCAGGGTCTATGTTAGTGCAGATCCAGGTCTATTGATTTTTTAGTTTCACTGTGATTCGGACGTAGGAGGGAGATTCATTCTCACAATTCATATGTAGCAAGAAGTTCTTGAAGTTTTGTGTTGGTTTCATATATTTCCGTGAGATTGTCCACATAATAATCTCCATGAGTATCGTTTGTTTGCTTGAGCTCATAGATTCTATTTAAAGTTGTCGGTTAGGACTATTCAATTGAACTGTCTATTTTTGGCCCTTTGGAGGTCTGTAACGCCTAGTACTTGTATATTTATTCTTTTTGTTTCTTTATTGTCAAAGAGGGGCAGTTTCCACATACAAGTTCTGATTCAGGTCCGCTTGTTTCACTGAGTGTTTTTATTTCCTTATCCTTCTCCTGTCCTTGTTTTCACGTATCAGCTACTCCTTCCCTTGATGTATCTTTCTTTTTTCCTATTTTTTTTTATTTTTTTTTTATTTTTTTTTTTCTTCAGCTGTGTGTTAGTTCTCTATTGGTAAATAGTCTTTTCTTTCCTTAGGCTGGTTTTTTTTGATTATTTTTGATGTTTTAAGGGAAAATGTTTGTGCTGTATGGTTCCTTGCAAGATGAAACCTCCAGCAATGATGGATGTTTTTTTTATGCTCCCTCAAGGGTCTAAGGTTGTAGTCTATTATTTTTTAGTTTTCACTTGTGATAGTCCTTAGAGGGGAGATTCATCCACAATGTACTATGTAACAAGAATTCCTGGTTTTGTGTCGGCTGTCCATTAAGAAGATGGAGTTGTCGAGTCTATCTACTTTATTTACTTATTCCAGTTTATAAATTGCTTGATGTACTTATTCTATTATGATGTTATGGTTGCTATTTGGTTAGGATTTTCCTGAGGGCCTGTCTAGTTTTGCCAGAGGGTCCGGGTTTTGTGGTATATTATCTTTTTTTTTCTTTATTTCAAAAGAGGGCAGTTGTGTCTGATTCAGGTCCGCTTGTTTCCAATGAGTGTTATTTCCTAGACTTTGCAACGTAACCCAAATGAGATGTGATCTTTCCAGGTATCAAGTGCGGCTCAAGGCAGGTTTGTAGCAAGGTTTTGTTGTTGATAGTCCCGTGTTCAGTTTTACTATGTCCGTGGTTTTCGCTGTTTAACTGATGGCGAGTCTATGTTACTGTCTGCTTGGATGTATTATCAGTGCATGTTATGGTCTTTGTGGTTTGATTTTCCTGAGGGCCGAGTTCCAGAGGGTCCGGTTTCTTTTACTCAGGATGTTGGCATGCTTGGGATCCAAGGGACTTTGAACTTAATTGTGTTCCAGTTATTTGACATGCAGTGATGTAAAGAAAAGATTGTTTTTGTCGTTTGTCCGTGTTGCAACTGAGGTTGTTTGTTTGATGCAACAATGCAGTTTCTTTGTGCTTGTGAGGAGCGTCTGTAGAGTGTTGGCATGCTTGATCTTGTTGCTTATTGTGTCATTTTGACATCATTGAGGTAAAGAAAAGATTTTGGTGTGTCCTTGAAATAGCAACAATGCAGTGTGCTTGTGAGTAGAAGAGTCTTTCCTGTATTGTTTGAGGTACGAATCACGATTACCGTTTACTGCTTGACTTCATGAAATATCATAGAATCGTAGGAAAGTGTTTTTTGTAGCCTAGACTGATGAGGTCAAATGGAAACATTATCTTAAATAATGAAGAAAACATAAAAACAAAACAAACATTGAAACAAAGAAAAACTCAGGCTAATCCTTCAATGCTATTTTGGGGGTGACTAAGCACCCGGGTCAATCCATGGTCAATCCTTCTTTTTAAATAAAAAAAGATAATGGTAATTCTAAGCAATATATGGGTCAACCTCGATTTTTCTCATATTACAATATAATGTTCCAATAGTCAATTAGAAAAGGAAGTGACTAGAATTTCTTGCTGGAAAGCAGTTATAGGGAGCAGGCAACCGCCAGACGGTCATATATTGCTTAGAATTACCTATTAGTGATCAGGGGCACTGACGTGATCTGGGCTTCAAATTTGGAACTACTCGAGTTAATTTTTTTTTTAAAAGAGCAAGCAGCGCGAAGCGCTGCGCAGCGGGCAGGCATCGTGCGTGATTCTTTTTTTTTTATTAAAAATTACTGATAAATTGTTATTACATATTACAATATAATGTAGGTAATGTATGTAAAACAATTTTAAACAAATTGACCGTCTGGCGGTTGCCTGCTCCCTATAACTGCTTTCCAGCAAGAAATTCTAGTCATTTCCTTTTCTAATTAACTATTGGAACATTATATTGTAATATGAGAAAAATCGAGGTTGACCCATATATTGCTTAGAATTACCAAGATAATTTTAGAAAACTACAAAATAACACTAAAAGATGATTTACTGTGGAATGGTATCCTGGGTGAGCACTGGAGAAATAAATTGGTATTCCGATGTTCGTCGTGAGGGAAAATATTTTTGGTGAGTGCTAGAGGGTTAGGTCGGTATCCCGATGGTTGTTGGCGGGAAAAGTATCCCAGGCAAGCAACGGTGGAATGAACTCCACACCCCTTAGCCAGATATCCAAAAAGGAACTATCTGTGTAACAAACTTGATCAGCTTTATCTAATTTATTCTCTCCTTCATTTTCCAGTCCTCCCAGGATCGGATGGTTATAACAAAGAGTTTGCTAAATACAGACTCTTTTGCCATAGTATCTGATGTCATATGTAATATTGGATTGCATACCCTTTGGTAATAGTGCAAATCGTACTAATCGAGCTTACCGCAGCTTTCATTCAATATGCGGATTTACATGCTTTGCCATGACTACTGGAAGAAGTACTAGAACTTCTAGTGTAGCTGTTAGGCTGTTTCTAAAAGCTCGGACTGTTAACAAGCAAGCCAGTCTCTGTAATCTGGTAAGCTTGTCTTGCTCTGCCTTTGTCTACCAGCTAGTGAGTAGTAGATTATTTTGGGTCTTACGATTGCACATTTAGCTTTGTGTGCTTTTATGCCCCAATTTGTGCCAATAAAGCATCTGGAAGTCATGAAGGCCATCTTGCCTTTGAAATACATTATTTAGGTCTTTATTCCATGTCAGATTGCAATCTGGGGTCAGCCCTAAGTATTTGACAGATTCTGAGACAGCAAGCCGAGTAACACCCAGCTTCAATTAGTCAAGGTTCATTTTCTTGGCGAAAGGACATACAACTGTATTTGTAGAATTGACTCTTAATTCTCTCCATAAGACGTGTGTACATAACGAAGACCAGCATTCATGACGTCGGCAACAATCTTGCAATATTTTCCTTATATTACTAGAACTGTCATCAGCATAGTCTGGGTGTAGATATCCCCAGTTGAGTTAGAAGTTGGTGTTCTCGTCAAGTCTTCTAAAAAAACCATTGACCACAAGGTTTCAGAGTAAAGGTGACAAGACATCCTCTTGTAAATAGCCCTTAACTGGAGCAATAACCACAAATTTGCTATGCAACATACCTACAACACGTCTGGAATGAAGGATAGTGTTGATCCCTTTTGAAACGTTTAAGATCAGGATTGCGCTCCTTGTCCCCCTTGAACCATGGTTCCATATAACGTATTGGCAAATGCCCCTTTGTTATCAAGGAAGGTGCATAGTGTAATTTCCTTAGTAGCCTGTATAGTATTTATTTGTTATTTATTTTTATTAGCCTTAAGAATTGAAAAAAACTTGTAAAATTAAACTTTGTTGATTAAAATTTTGTTGTGTTAATTTCCAGAAATGCTGTCAAGGAGCTGCATGATCCTACATCAGATACTGTACAGAGTGAGTGTAATGATTTAGTACAACTCACTACAGAAAGTGCTGACGTTTTTACTTCTGCTGGTCTTTTCTTTCAAATTAATGAAGCTCAACAGATGATGGAGAATTTGCAAACAGAGGTGGCAGGAAAAGAAAAACCCAAAAGGGTTAGGAAAAGGAAAAAGAACAAAGCAGAAGACCAAGTTGATGAGGGAGCTATGTGCACGACCATAGTTCAGGAAGTGGAAAGCTTAGTGGAAATCGGAAATGTTTTAAAAGATAAGGGTAAAAATATGCACCAACACCAGGAGAAACTTCTATCAGAATCTCCAAGAAAAGAACCGTACTTTCCTGACAATAAAAGAACACCAGCGTGAGTATGAATTTTAGTATAGGCTAATTTAATTAGTTAAGTTTACTTGTGCCATAAACTTCGATTTAATTCCTCAGGAACTATTATTGTTGTGTCACTTACAGATTCACAACATAAGGATTTAAAATTTTCAATTAAAAAAAAACCAGCAGACACAACATAAGTTCATACATAGCATGCAGAATATTTAAGCTAATATGTAGACTCAATTAGTTATTCGGGGCTCATAACTTAACTAAAATTATATAAAATCCTGAAAGGTATATACAATAGTACATATTTCATTAGAGTAATTTCATGAATTCACTACAGTGTACTTCATAATTTAAACATTTCCATAAGCATATTGTTTTTAATAATTAATGAGAAAGCATTCCAAACTAAATCATAGATAGGCTACCTGTTATAATAGGCTACAGCCTATTACCAGTACAACCTCTGGTAATAGACTAGAGGTTATAACTGTAACCTCTATTACAGTTATAACCTCTGATTAAAATGTTTTATTTCATTCGGACGGAATCACTTACTTCATTGAATTATTGTAAACAAAATCCATTGTAATATTGTTTTTATCTAAAAAATTCACTACAATTTCATAATAAATGGTAGATAATAAAAAGGACTAAGCAACTGAAGTACAACATTGAATTCCTCTCAAACCCAGATGTAAGATTGCAGGATTAATCAGAAGTTGCCAAAGTAAATTACAGTGCCAGGGGATAATCAGTTAACATTTGACTCACATGGTTTAGATAGTTTTCTTCTAAAAATAGTTTTAAGATATTACCAATATTCTACCCTCACTCATTCTACATCCATAGTCCATAATTGCTTATTTTTAGAAGTTTTTATTATTTACATGTGCATAAAATTATTTATTGAATGGTTTTATTTATTTTTTAAGATAATATTATAAGATAAGATATATATATATATATATATATATATATATATATATATATATAAATGTGTGTTTGAATACATAAACTGTAAAACTTTTTAAAGTCAGTAAACTTGGAATATGACAAGTTATTTACTACAATTTGGTGAACATTTTCTGAAATTTTTTGTGTCCTACAATGCTACTTAAAATTCATTATCCTCAATTAGATTTATAAAACCTGTGCCAATTCAGTTCTGATGTACAGTAGTACCGTGTAAATCTGGTCTAACAAAGCAGATAGCAGGCCAGCTAATCTGAAAGATATCCACACTCCATCTTCAGTTTGCATGTTAGTTATTTAAATGGAAAGGCATTGTTGCTCCCTCCTACAAAATGCAAGACAGCAATGCCAAACTACTATTTAGTGGATTGTACATTAGTAACTAAAACAACAAGCCAGGAGGGTTTACTTCCGGCTGGTTATACCTTTTAGTTGAACCTACACTGGGTACATCAAAAATTGACGTGTTACTTAAATCTGGGCAACCTTAGAATATCCAGAAGTACTAAGCGTAAAGGTGGAGATATTGGGGTGCAAGGGTAGATCGATAGGTCTGGTCTACTGTAGGGGATGACTGTTGGAGTTGGTGGAACCCCCTAAGTGTTAGGGACTGTTGCTAGCCTAGAGATAAGGGCATACTACCCCCTGCCTGCTTTGACTGGAGTGACTGGTACAGAGCTGGCCTCCCCCTCCTTCCAAGGAGACGACAGATTAATGCCCAAAATTCTCCCTCATGGATCTCGACTAGAGGCGGCCCCTACCTCCAACCTTACCCATCCAGAATATACTGTCACTCCAGAAGCAGCGCAAAGGTTCTTTTAGGACCAAGTGTAATTTCTCAGCTTCTTGTCCTAGGAGACAAAAACTAAAACAAAACATGTATTCGAGCATTAGGACATCACAATAAAGATACTGTCATAAAATTGTTACAATTTGATAAAAAACACAATTACATTTTTGTTTTATTTAGAATGTTTTCTCTAGGGTCACCCTGCCATCCAGTTATGGTTGGAGAGATCAATAATTTATGATGCTACTTTTAGTGGACATCTTGGTTCCAATTCCGTTTGGAAATAGTATCCTCTAATACATTTTTATTTCGTACGTAGTTAAACTGGCTCATGCCTCTAATTTAGATTCATGAGATTGTCTGTCACAAATAATTAATCAAGCAGACAGTAAGGATAAAGGAAATTTAAATTTAATAAACCATGACAAGCTTAAAGCATTAAAATCTTCAGATGTCAAGGACACTCCTGTGTTCTTTGTTTAAAGGTTATTTTTGACGATGGAAGGATTGTGAAGGAAACAGGATTTTTCCGGACATTTGCCATCGTTCAGTGAAACAAGAAAACAGTAACACTACGTTTCGAGATCTGCAATCTGATCTCTTCTTCAGGTAAAGAACTAACCTAATACATAATTACAAAACTAGGTTAAAATTAAACAAATCTTACTAAAGCGTTGTGGCACGCCTAAGTCAGGAATCACAACCTACATGTTGTTTGTCAACTTCACTAACACTAAAGACATGCACTTTAATACAAAACTATACAAAACACTAATCATTAAAACTAAACTACGGAATACAGGTCACAATACGTCTTCACTCGTCTACTAACCACCTACGACTGACCAGAGGGACTAGCCAATGACAATCGTGACGGCTGGCTAAAACAAGATGGCGGAAAATACAAGGGAAGGGGAACAGGAATGGTCCCTTTCGTTATTATTGGTTCATGCGAGATGAACTTCTTTAAAACCATATTGTGACTCCGCATTGGTTTATTACTAATATCCGATCCGTTTGATACTTTTGATTTTCTCTTTAGTTCATTTTTTAGAATTGGCAACCAAAGCGGCCTAATCTCGACTGATGGTTGACTGATTGGTTGGTCTGCCAATTTAATGTATGTTGCCTCAATTAATTTCCTTTTGAAGAAATGTGGTTCCCGATGTATTATGTGGGCTTCATCCCAAATTCATATGATGGTCTTCGGACCAACAATGGTGTGCAATTTTTGACTTTTCTGTGAAACCCTTTCTCGTGTTTTCTTTGTGTTCTTTTATCCTTACGTTTTAGTGGTCTTTTTGTCTCGCCTATGTATTCCCTATTGCAGCTACATTTTATACTGTAAACACAGTTTTTTGGAATCCTGTGTGCCATTTTTTGGTTTTGTTTTTACGAGACTTTGTCTCAGAGTGTTGTGTGTTTTAAACGCGGTTCTAATGTTGTACTTTCTACCTACTCTTCTAATTTTCTCCGATAATCCCGGCACATAAGGGATTGACATAAACGCAAATTTATCACAATTCTGTTTTTCTGACTCAGGAATGATTCTTCTGGTTCGTTTGCACTTATTAATTACTAATTGAGGGTATCCATTGCTTCTGAGATTCCGATTCAATTTTCTTAAATTCTTCTTTTAGTCCATCTTTATCTGAGCACAAGCTCTTTGCTCTATCAAACAACGAGTAGGCTACTCCTTCTTTGACAGATTTTTGATGGTTGGATTGATAATTTAAATATTTTCCTATGTGTGTTATCTTTCGAAAAACAGTTGTCTTAAGGACATCCCTATCTCTTAATACACACACATCCAAAAAGGGAAGCTTGTTTTTGGACTTCCACTTCCATTGTGAGGCGGATGGAAGGAGAAATACTATTAATGTGATTCAAAAAATTATTTTAATTCAATGTCTCCATGAGAAAAAAATAACAAAGGTATCATCCACATACCTCCACCAAATCTTCGGTTTGAACTGAGCTGAAGCCAAAGCTTTTCGCTCGAATTCCTCCATAAAGATATTGGCGAAAATAGGAGACAGTGGAGAACCCATTGCCATCCCCTCATCTTGACGGTAAATTTACCCTCTAACTCAAAATAATTGCATTGAGTGCATAGTTCTAACAGTTCCATAATTACTGACTCTAAAAACTCCTTTTCATAGTAGGAAAGCCAGTAAAATTTTGTCTTCTGCCTTCTAAATCTTTACTTAAAAGAAAGAATTGCATATCATCATCGTGAAAGATACCTCCTCCAAAATAGTATTGAGTGTAAAAAAAAACTGAATTAAAAACACTGATCGTACAGAATTCAACAACATTCTCGAAAGCATCCAAAATAGATGTATAAAAGTTTCTGAAACAGATAAGAAAAAGAAAATCTCCAAACTGGAAAAAAATTAGGCCTAAAAAATGTGATTTGCCTAAGGATGGCAACGTGAATACGGATGCAAATAATAAAAATGTAATCAACCTCTCTTCAAAAATCCTGAATGAAGCGGAAATATCAGTCTTATCCAAGGGTTTTAAAACTTTTCTGTGGCAAAAAAAAAATCGCGTAAAGGCACTTGATTTTGTAACTGGAATCGAGTCGGCTATTTCACAGTTACCTGAGGAACAGGGTGACCGGTTTCGTTGTGAGGCCAGTCTTTTACTCAGAAAAAATTCCTCCCACAAAAACCCAATTTGACAATAGAGGAGAAAAAGGCCAGGTCGATCCTTGGGAAAGACGACACGGTCAAAATCTTACCTGCCGACAAAGGCAACGCTACTGTGGTACTTGACTCAGTAGCATATAAAGAAAAGATTGCGGAAACTTTAAATACTGGCAAATATACAGTTTTAAATAAAGACCCGACTGATTCAATTGAACGCAAAGTAGCAAACGCCTTAAGAGAACATAAAGAATTTTTTTCAGAAAAATTTAGATCTAAATTAACTCCTCACCACTCAAAAATCCCCCATATGTATGGCCTTCCCAAAAATCCACAAACCTACCATCCCTCTTCAGCCCATCATTAGTTCTCGTGATTCACCTTGCAGGGAATTGGTCTAAAGTCCTCTTGGACATCTTAACGCCATTGGTAGGAAAAACTGACTCCTTTCATCAAAAATTCCAGGGATTTCGTAGAGAAGTCAAAATTCCTAAAGTTGACTGAAACTGACAAACTGGTAAGTTTTGATGTCGAAAGTCTATTTACAAATGTGCCAGTTCCAGAAACTCTCGGAATTATTAAATCACGTCTCAAAGAAGACCAAACATTAAAGGATAGAACTAAACTTCCCGTGCCAGTAATTATGGAACTGTTAGAACTATGCACTCAATGCAATTATTTTGAGTTAGAGGGTAAAATTTTACCGTCAAGATGAGGGGATGGCAATGGGTTCTCCACTGTCTCCTATTTTCGCCAATATCTTTATGGAGGAATTCGAGCGAAAAGCTTTGGCTTCAGCTCAGTTCAAAACCGAAGATTTGGTGGAGGTATGTGGATGATACCTTTGGTTATTTTTTTCTCATGGAGACATTGAATTAAATAATTTTTTGAATCACATTAATAGTATTTCTCCTTCCATCCGCCTCACAAATGGAAGTGGAAGTCCAAAACAAGCTTCCCTTTTTGGATGTGTGTGTATTAAGAGATAGGGATGTCCTTAAGACAACTGTTTTTCGAAAGATAACACACATAGGAAAATATTTAAATTATCAATCCAACCATCAAAAAATCTGTCAAAGAAGGAGTAGCCTACTCGTTGTTTGATAGAGCAAAGAGCTTGTGCTCAGATAAAGATGGACTAAAAGAAGAATTTAAGAAAATTGAATCGGATCTCAGAAGCAATGGATACCCTCAATTAGTAATTAATAAGTGCAAACGAACCAGAAGAATCATTCCTGAGTCAGAAAAACAGAATTGTGATAAATTTGCGTTTATGTCAATCCCTTATGTGCCGGGATTATCGGAGAAAATTAGAAGAGTAGGTAGAAAGTACAACATTAGAACCGCGTTTAAAACACACACAACACTCTGAGACAAAGTCTCGTAAAAACAAAAACCAAAAAATGGCACACAGGATTTCCAAAAACTGTGTTTACAGTATAAAATGTAGCTGCAATAGGGAATACATAGGCGAGACAAAAAGACCACTAAACGTAAGGATAAAAGAACACAAAGAAAACACGAGAAAGGGTTTCACAGAAAAGTAAAAAATTGCACACCATTGTTGGTCCGAAGACCATCATATGAATTGGGATGAAGCCCACATAATACATCGGGAACCACATTTCTTCAAAAGGAAATTAATTGAGGCAACATACATTAAATTGGCAGACCAACCAATCAGTCAAACCATCAGTCGAGATTAGGCCGCTTTGGTTGCCAATTCTAAAAAATGAACTAAAGAGAAAAACCAAAAGTATCAAACGGATCGGATATTAGTAATAAACCAATGCGGAGTCACAATATGGTTTTAAGAAGTTCATCTTCGCATGAACCAATAATAACGAAAGGGCCCATTCCTGTTCCCCTTCCCTTGTATTTCCGCCATCTTGTTTTAGCCAGCCGTCACGATTGTCATTGGCTAGTCCCTCTGGTCAGTCGTAGGTGGTTAGTAGACGAGTGAAGACGTATTGTGACCTGTAATTCCGTAGTTTAGTTTTTAATGATTAGTGTTTTGTATAGTTTTGTATTAAGTGCCATGTCTTTAGTGTTAGTTGAAGTTTGACAACAACATGTAGGTTGTGATTCCTGACTTAGGCGTGCACACAACGCTTTAGTAAGATTTGTTTTATTTTAACCTAGTTTTGTAATTATGTATTAGGTTAGTTCTTTACCTGAAGAAGAGATCAGATTGCAGATCTCGAAACGTTGTGTTACTGTTTTCTTGTTTCACTGAACGATGGCAAATGTCCGGAAAAATCCTGTTTCCTTCACTTCTGTGTTGTTGTTTAGACCCAATGTTAAGTCCTCTGGTCCATAACCATTTTGTCAGAGTTTTGTACTTTTATGAGTGTAGTTCCAAAATAACTATAACTAATGTATAAATCTTTTTACATACGAATTACAAACGTTATTGCACACTGTATTAATATCTGTTATTTTCCAGTAAAAAGAAGTCAAATGCGAAGAAGAAAGTTGAGAATCAAGTTTTTGAACCGTACTTGACTGAGGAAGAGGTGGAACAGGGATTAGCAGACAAAACTATGGTTGCTGTAAGTGCCTCAGAGAATTATTAAGTAAGCACTTATGTATTGTATTAACATGGACTTCTCAATTCTGACAGGATCTGTCGTTCAAATAGACATTTGGAGGATTCATCAAAGATTACGTCAGCCAGTGCAGTTAGCACATACAGTTCAAGATTGTATATTTTAAAATACAAAACCTACGTACAGCATACTTTGCTACAGTGGAACTAGAATAAATCAAACCTCTAGGGACCACTAAAATGTTCAAATGGTCCAGTAGTTCTAATTACACATTATCAAGCTGGGAATATATCATTTTACTCTGTGATATATTTTATAAACAAAAATATTAACTTTAGGGGCATAATAAATACTTTAACACTGCATATTTAATTAAAGCACTGTAACTGTATGCTGAAACAAGATATAAGGTATTACATAATAAGAAAATTATTACTTAGAAGTTAAGAAGGTTGAACTATCCATATTCCTCTGTATGTAAGTAAATTTAAAATTTTTCTGGTAGCTTTTTTTTAGTTGTAACTGCAAAACAGAAAGCACAATAACTTGTAAATGAGTAGAAGTTATCTCTTGAGTATCAGTGACAACAAAATGGAGATAACTTATCTACTGCAAGTAATGAACAACTGTCTGTCTGTGTGTTTTTAACTGTTATTTTTTAGATTGAATGTTCAATTGAGCATTTTATGTATGCATTATGGTATTCAAGCAGTAATAATAATAAATCGGTATTTAAATTATTTTGCATTCAGAACTTTTTCATGTTATTAGCTAAGAGAAAACTGAGTCACAATTTTACATAAATAAATAATCTATAATAATATTTCTGAGACATCTGATTTATACTGGAAGAAAGGATTACGCAGTGGAGTGATAGAGACATTGCAAGGTAAGGTACGGAGACATTGGTCCCTTTCATAAATTTATGAATATCAAACAGATGCAGTGAGTGGTATAGAGCTGTGTTTTGATTTGACACAATTAGTATTTTTGCAAACAGTATATTTGTTTCATCAGAAGTTGAAACAAGCTGTTTTAGAGTAGTGTGTATCCAATTACAACTTTTGCTTTATGACCAATAACAAAACAAAAATATGATATTTATTTTCAGCATTGCATTTCCAAAAAATGTAAATGTTTTAAACTTTTAAAATTTAACTGTTGAACTTGGAGATCTTCTGGTTTTGTACTATATAAAAAATACATTTTTAATTTTAACATAACATTATATTTTTATCCATGAATAAAAGCCACAGACATCTCATTATTTAATTAATTTGTTGAGATATAATAATATACACAACGATAGTTATTTAATTTATTATTATTATATAGTTCTGGATTCTATAGCCTATGCATATGAAATAAAAGAGCCATATTTACAATTTGATAGGTGATGTTTCATATTTGGAAAGTAAAACATAGCTTTGAATGATTGCATACAATTTTGCTCGTATTTTAAATAAAAAAATACTGATTAAGTTGGCTTACTTAAAGTTAAACAATTTTCCTCCAATAAATTATATGTTTGAACTAAACTTGTAATTTCAAATACATAATTTTACACAAAATAGTGTTTTTACCCAATATTAAATGTTATGATGCATTGAGATTTGTTTACTGTTGCAGGGGCCAATAAGAATTAACCCTAGATGTTACAAAGAAGCATACATACCTTCAGAGGTCAGTAATTTAGTTATTTTATTTAGTTATTAGTACAATTAGTTATTTTTATTCACCGTTATGCATTTTATTATCGGAACAAATCCAAACAAAGGCATATCTGAATCAGTAATTTATTTATTCATCATTGAAACGTAGGTGCAATCCATACATTTGAGTGATAGAAATATCTATTTTGACAAAGTGTTGTAATATTGAAAGTTTCTATTATTATTTTTTGTAATTTCACTCATTAATATTTGTTATTACTTATTTGTGATATTGTATATTTTTCATTTGGCTGATTGTATATTTTTCTCCTACCACTTTTTAAAGTTACGGACCTATGACATTAGCCATATCAATTTTCAAGTTGAAACACCTATGCTATGTTGTGTTTATTAGAAAAAATATAGTTTTTAATATTTAATTGTTCATGTACGTAGTTACTTTTCACATGCTGCAAAGATTAGAAAGTAGAAAACCCTTAGTGCTCGGAAGGTCACGCTCGAGGCCCAGTCTTGTCTTTAGTACACTCGGATATTCAATATGATGTGCTGTCCTCCCGGATTGTGCACCTACGATACAGGTCCACTACGTGTTCTCCCACCATGTAGGAATTCTTGCTTATCGCTTAACGCTGACAAATCAGATTTTTTTTCCGGTAGCCCCAAATCGGCTCAATTTCAAATGAACATAATATTGTTGTATGTTAATATTGAAAGCCATATGCTCATGTAAACAACAGACCTAAATGTAAATTTTTTTTATGTGAGTTTTGTAAAAACAGTTTTTACTGCAGAATATTTTAGTTTTTATACATAATTGTAAGTATGATTACGGGTGATAGATTAGTAGTTAATCGTTTTGTAATGCAATTCAGCTTTAATTACAAATTATAAATAATGTAAAGTGCAAAGTTTGATTTAATTATCAATATAACACTAATTAATTGTAATGAAATATTCATGTCGTACTGTATTTAGTTTTAAGAATTAAAAACTAAAAAGTCTAACTTTGAGTGAATAAACTTTTTTTATAATAAAAGAATAAAACAATTACTGCAATAAAATTTACAAATGTAATAAACTAATTTAGTTCAATAGAGTAAATAATTTTGCTCCCCGTCACTTCTATCTAAATTATCAAAATTACATCATAAAAACATTTCCCCCTGTTTAGAAGGTGTTTAATGTTGTGTGTGTTCATGTAAATGAAAAAGATAGAGATATTGAATGACCGCAGTAGCTCTGTACGTTTTGTCCTGAACAGTTTTTCTCTAATTAGAAAGTGTGTGATGTTGTTTATGTTCAGGGAGATGAGAAAGACATCATGATCGAGGGATTAAAAGACCGCAACAGAGCCTTGGAAGGAGACGAGGTTGTCGTCTTGATCAATCCTCCTGACGCCTGGAAGGTATTATTCCTGTATCCTTACTGTATAGAACAATACTTGGACTAGAATAGAAATTTCTAATAAGAAATTTATATTTGTGCTTGAATTTTTAAAAGTATATCTTAAACTGTGGGTGTCAAATTGTTGCAAATGATTTGTTAATGTCAAAAATGAACTTATGTATTCTTATAAAATTCAGTTTTATTTTTAACCTATATTTGGGGATTTATATACCCATTGGTACCTATATTTGCCTGGGCAGTCAGGTATCAAAAGTTAGAGCTCTAATCGTTCAAACTTGTCCCAGGTAAAGTACTTGTATATCTTTCTGTTCCCTCAATTCGGACTCATGGAAAGTCTTGTGGCTGCCCTGGCAGTAATAGCGTAATTAATTATTTTGTCAGTTTTGTGCTGACATCTTTTTGTAATGTGAATATTACGGGCTTTGTATATTATAAATATTGTCTTCTATAGCTGTTATACATTTTATTTAGTGTAAAATTAAGAAGAGAAGGAAGAAGCTGTGAATAAATTGTACGTAATGTGACTGCCCGGACATTGGCTTCTGAACAGTGCTCAATACAAGGTCTTATGAATTGTTTTGTTTTTTCCTCTATTTGAAACTCAGATGATGGTGTACAAGTTATTTCTACAAAAGAAATAAATTTTATAATCTTGTCTAAACTTGGACGCAAGTGGCTGCCTGGTCAGTCAGAAAATTGTGCATCTGTAAATATCTTACTTCAACTAAAACTAGGTTTGAATTTAAGGGATGAAAGCCAGGGATTGTTACTAGTTGATAGAAAAATCAGCAGACTTACCTTGAAAACTATCTTTTCTGCAGGGTGTGTACTTGTGTACAAACAGCTGGCATGTAATGATGTGTTAAGAAATACTTATCACAGATTCAATATAATACTTTCTAATTAGTATTCTGTGAATTAATGTATACAAATAATATTCATTTATATAATGTAAAGTTTTTAATATTCAATTTAAATATCTTGTGTTCTAATAGATGTGTGCTATATTTTCTAGGTAAATTCAGGTCAGCGCACGGGAAAGGTAAGATTTCATCTACATATCATTAGCTTATGTTGTAAATATTATACTTATTTGGAGCCAATTATAATACTTCAGTAGTACAGTCACAGGTTCTGGAAATGTTTACTGTAGACAATGCATTTATAGATTACCCAACTCTTTCTTAGTGGCTATGCAAACTACATTTTTTTACTCTCCAAAAAGATATAAGCAATTTAACAAAATTTTTCACCAGACCAAAATGATTTCATAATTGTGTTGTGTAATTACCTTATTCGTCAGACCGGTTAGAGTCCAGTAGTTGCAAACCAGTTTGTGTTTTATAAGCAGACAACCTGGTTTTTCTGCAAATCATAGAGGAATTTCCTGTAAGAAATAAATTGTCAGTGTGCTATTTTTGGTCAAGGTCGAAATGGAAGTATATCAAAGGAGTTAAAAATATGAGGCAAAAACTTTTTTCATATCATATTTTTCCTAGCTTGACACTTTTAAAACCGACTGCAAGGCACATAAATAAATATTAAATCAGTGTCACCTAACCATGTAAAGATCTGAAACTGGTAGTCTATTTATCTCCTAATCTTTAACTATTATTTATGTATCAAACGGTTTGTTTTAACACTTTGAGTGCTGGCCCTAAATGACATGTAACTCTGTAGAATGCTGGGCGTTTTTGGTGGTTTTCAAAAATTTATTAAAAAAAAAAAGTATTTAAGGTATGAGAAAAATACTTACATGCCTTAATTCAGCTTAATTTCGTCTTTCTTTTAACGTGAGATTGTTAGTGGTTTTTTTAAAAAACTACACATAAAAAATGTTTTTTAAAAACATTTATTTTTGGAAAAGAAAATTATTTTTTGAGACAGTTTTTTTATCTAACTTACTAAACTAAGCATATATACAATTATTTACAATGACCCATTTAAAAATATAAACTGTCCTTTGAATAATACAAATCATGTTTTTATGTTTTGTAGTTTTTTGACAAAAAACTATGCCGTCATATTGATGCGTCGGCACACTTTCGCTGTCAGCACTGTTTTCAGCATCTGTAACATAATAATATACTATGTAAAATATGAATATATTTTCATTTTGTTTCATAAGAATAGAATATTAGTTGAATAAAGTTAATTTATTATAATACAAATTATAGTTTGATTCACGAAAACAACAATATAACCAAACTTTTAGACTGATGTTTATATGATAAATAGACTTACCTATTCTTACCTGAAGTATGTGTCTAATCTTCTTCCATTAAATCAGGATCAATGTCAGAATCGTCAAAAATACTATCTACACCAATAAAACTATCTTCATCTAATACATCACTGATCGCAACGTCGTTCAAGCTGCGAGAAGCCATGATTGCGACATCGACTGCCGGCTGCAACGAACGTCACGTCAGCGGCACGTAAACAACGCGACCGAAGTTGCTTTGTTATTAAGCTCATACTATACATCTAACGCTTTCTAGCGGTGAATTGTGTTACTAAAAACCCAAATAACATTGTAGAGTAGGCAAAACCCGTTTAAATACGGACAATGTAATATAATACCAATTGAAATGACAACCACGTAAAACTACGGGATTAGCATTCTTCGGAAGTTTCGCCGTTCCGTAAAATTACGGGATTAGCACTCTAAGTGTTAAGTGTATCGAGCTAGGAAAAACAAGATCTGAGAAAAAATTATAGTTTTATATTTTTCACCCTTTTGATGACCTTTTTTTTTCGATCTCCACCTATACTGGAGGACGATCAATCAGCTGAGGACCAATTCCTCTCTTAGAACAAACTCTTCATCGATCTCAAAAAGAAATGTGTGTTTGTAATATAATATAATACTAATTGGCTCTTAGCTCCTAGACTATTACATGTAAGTTTTACTTACAGAGTTACAATGTTATATTGAATTTTCAAAAAAGAATCGAGAATCAAGAAATCTTTGTTGTCTTTAGGCATTTATGACAATGCAATGGATAATGTCACCTTTTTCTCATAATTAACCCCTATCACATCTTTAATATCCCGTAAAACAAGTGTAATGATAACAAATTTACAAACTTACGTAAAAGTAAATTTTATACATATATGGTAATGATAATAATGCCACAATTTGCTCATAAAAAAACTTGAATATAGTTTTATCAGCATGTTAAATATATATAACATACCTAAAAATTGTATAAAGTATAAATTAAATGGTAAATAAATAACAATACAACAATAAATAGAAAACAATACAACAAAAACAGTAAAATAAATCTAACAACAATAAATTGTATCTACTAATAGACACATACCATGCTTTTTCAGCAAGTTTATTAAAAAAAATGCATCCTTATACAATTATTATTTACCTCATGATTGTATTGAGACATTTAAAACCTGGTCCAGCAATAATTAATTCATTATACTTTCAGGAATAATGGCTAAATTCAATCACATCTGCAACATAAAGGGGTTTTGAAATCACTTTTCATAATAAATCCTACAATTATATTCTATTTCAGAGCTTTATTACCTGACCTTTTTTTTAAGGAGAAGGTGATCCCCTTTTAAGCCTTATTCTGCCCGTCCTCATGGGCCACTGGCCTGTGCAAGGATCTTATCAAACAGAATAAGGAGGAGAGTCTATACAGTACAAGATTGATGGTACTGATAAAAATGCTACAGTCACAGACAGGATTTGAACCTGCATTGTCTCTAACTCATACCCAAAGTCATAGACCGCTCGGCCATCGGCACTCCCAAACTTATTTTCTTGGTTGAAAAAGTAAAAATACCTACAATACGGTTTTCAACTATGTGCTTTTAACTAATCTTTCTTATTATTTTGTGTTTGTTATTGCATTTGCTGTATTCTGTAATTTGGTTTTGTAGTTTGTATTGTATGATGACTGTGTTATTGAACTTGTGACTGTACACATAAGTTATTCTTTTTACAAACTTCAAAAATTTTACCACACAATTAAAATAGAATTTTTGTACACTAAGTTATAGGAATTGATTTCTGTATTATAGCAGCAGTTTGTTACATGAAAATTCTGCTACAGTTGGCAGCACTGCTAATGAAAACATAAATTTATTTGCAGATTTTGTCCTGGTTCTAGTCAAGAGATGAATGTTGTTTTTGACAAAGGAACTGTGTTTATTCATTGGCTTTTGAAGTTTTGTCTCTGTAGCCGGTGGGAGGCTTGTTGCGTGCACTCTATAGTAATAGGAGTATGACATGATTTTGAGGGTGGTAAAGAAAGCACTTTGGTGAGACATACTACATTTTCCTTCAAGTATGTCCACTCCTTTATCTGCAGGAGACAATATGTTTGTAAATTAATCATACATGTCCAAATTGTAATGGATAAAACTGTGAATATTCCCATGTTTAATTCTGAGTTTGGGAAATTTAGGATTCAAAGACAGTTAGGCCTTTAGCAGTGCACGAGTGGTGTAAGCATTTTTGTGAAGGTTGCACAAACTTCGAAAATGACAGTGAAAATTAAATTCCATGAGAATCCACAAGAATGTTAAACAACTTTTAGAAATCATTCGTACATATTGCTCAGCTGTTTTTACCATTGTATTCTGTCCTTATGTTCTCTTCAGTAACTTATGGATCTCAGATGGTAGTTTCTAGAGCAAATTACAAATTTGATTTTGCCATACTTCTCTAAAGACACTGATTCAAATTTTTTATAAATAATCTTTGAACATGGAAGAAAGAGCCATTATTTTCAACAGCAGAGCTGCCAACTGCCAGAAGAGAAATTTCCATATGAGTGAACTGTCACTTGAATAAAGTTTTTGTCTCATTAAAACTGAATTATGCGTAACTTAAACCTATTTCAATTTTCTTCTACTCACTTTTTTCATTTTTTTTTTCTAATGGACAGACAATAAAAGCATAATGGTTTTCCAAAATAAACAGTAAAGGTCTACAAGGTACCAGTAAAAGTTTCATAAAAACACCATAGTGCTTGAAGCTTAAAAAATTAAGATAAGAGATAAAAAATTGTATCACACAAACTTTTGACAGGTTTACAAACAATGTAAAACAAATCTGTGCATAGTCAAAATATTGAATACTAAAAATAACATCAGATAAAACTAGAATAACTAGCTTAATTATAGTATAAAAATTATGATATAAATATTCTCTAACACTACAATAACATTTTGACATTTACAGGTAGTGTACATTAAAGAGATGTTCCATTCTCGCACGTGTATCGGGAAACTGCCTGCATCAGTCGACCCTTGCAGCTCGTACATCGTGTTCTCACCACGCGATTCACGCGTACCGCGCATCAAGATCTCTCCAAACGACAAGTCTCTACCTCCCCGATACCTGGAAGAGCCGGCATTGTATGCCGAGACGCTATTCAACACTCGGATAACTGCTTGGAATGACGTGAGCTTCGCCCAAGGGTGAGTTATCCTTCTAAATTTTTTTGCTCATTTCTAATTTATTTTAATTTCAAAATTAGCAGGTATGGACAAATATTATATTGTTCGTAATAAGAGTGCTGATGTACATGTCCGTGGATTTGCTGTTCGAGATAACATTATAATTAATCCCATCTTGTACCACGTTATACCAAATAGATCTCCAGAATTGTTGCAATGCTCAAAGTCTAACTTATAACTGAGTAAATATTGGAACAATAATATGTTTTGATCATTATTTCTACTAATCCCTGGTATATTGATCCAAACAATAAATAAAAAAAAACAAAGCACGATATAGGAACTTGAAAACCATATTACACAACATTGTGTGTTAATTGCACAATGTGAACACACTCACCGTATGTTTTGGTGACAATTTCATAGTTTGTTAGCCGTGTAAATGCAATAAGAAAGATACTATTGTCATCGGGTTTTTAAGCCATTTCAAATGCAGTAGCGAATAGTACTACTGTTGAAGACTCTTGGAGCAATTGAACAATTTTAAACTATTAGTAAATGTTATTAAAACAACACTTTTCCAATATAATTAATTTTTTGGACAAGACCTTACGAAACCAAAGTTTTCATTGTTAGGCAACTCCACAAATGGACAGTGAAACCTTTGGTTTCTAAAGGTCTTGTCCAAAAAATAAACTATACCAGAAAAGTGTTGTTGTAACAACATTTTAGTTATTTGAAATGCAGTCGCAAACAGTACTACTGTTCTTTTAGCCATTTAAGTGCACATAAAAGTAGACAAATAAGTATTTAAAAAGTCAATATTTTCCTGAAATTAATTCATTACTTCCTCTAATGACTCTTTTCCATACTTATTAAACTCTACAAATCAATGCTATTTATTTTCTCTTGACAAAATTATTATTCCCATGTGTGTTTTCAGTGTCATCATAGAAGAGGTTGGACAGAGTGGCGATCTGGAAGTTGAAACTCTTGCCATTTTGTTGGAGAACAACCTTGATCCCTATCCCATGAATTCTCTGCTGAACGTATTCTTTCCTCGTCTGCCATACGTCATACCCAAGGAGGAGATTGGCAGGCGGGCGGATCTCAGGTGAGAGAAGTAACTTAAGTGACATGGATATTCGATGATGTTTAGCTTCAGTTATGATAATAGATTCTAGGAATAGTACGCTCTTGTCTCACTGCATTGTAACATGCTTACCAAGGCCAGAAATTACCCAGCAGGGATCACTTCTGGCTGGTTTGTACCTTCCAGTTGAACCTACCACTGGGCACAGCAAAAACCGATGTCACTTAAATCTGGGCAACTCTATGGATATCCAGGAGCGGCACATCACTAACCGCAAATGTCGAGATTCTGGGGTACAAGGGTAATTCGATAGGTCTAGTCTACTGCGGAAAATGGCTGTTGGAGTTGATAGAGTTCGTTCCCTAACTATCAGAGGTTCTTGCTAGCCTCAACAAGGGTATTCCACCCCCCTGCCTGCTTTTACTGGTTCAGAGCTGGCCTTCCCTTCTTCCAGTAGGACATGACTTGGAGATTAGTGCCCTAATTCTTCCTCATGGATCTCCACAGGAGGCGGCCCCTATGCCCTAACCTTACCCATCCAAAATATCCTGTCACTCTGGAAGCAGTGCTAAGGTTCTTACAGGACTAAGTGCAATTTATAAGCTTCTTGCCCTAAGAAAAAGAAACAAAACAAAAAAACCTATAAATATTGCAATGGTTGCTTTTATAATCTGATACTTTTCAGTTTAGCTGTATTTCTCTTTGGGGCTGTATTGAAGTCGGTTCACACTGAACATGAGAGAAGGTGGAGACTGCATCCGGGTTTGAGTATGAGCAGGATGATCCTAAAGTTGCCCTCCACAAGAGTAGCGTCTGATCTCTCCTTAAGTAGATAGGTGTCTTCTCAGGTTGTGGGTCTAATCACAAGACATGGTTATCTGAGGAAGCATCTTCATAGAGTCAGCATTTTCCCGGGAGGAACCGCTCTGTAGATTGTGTGTTGGGCAGAAGGAAACTGCTCTTCCACTGTCTTGTAATAACAAGAATAGCAAGGGAGCGCTACGCCATCTTTAGTAGTCCGGATAAAGGTGGTGAATTTCTTCAAGAGATCCTGCACTTTGTTTTTTTGGGGGGTTTGTAGAACTGCTGAAATTGTAGCCTGTTGGCCTAATGATATGCTTCCGGTGTTGGCAAAAGGCCTTTGAGGTTTAAGTGCATGCATGATAATAGACGGCCTCTGAAAAAGAAGAAGTTCCATTTCATCTTCCGCGTAGTGTGGCATCTGAGATCTGGCACTGTCACAGACATGACTCCTGGAATATAGAGGACATGTCCGCCTGAGAGATCCAGTAAGGCCGAAACAATAGAGAAGAGTACCTTGATAATACTACTTAGTACTTGTCAAGATTTTAGTACTCTCCGCAACATGATGAATTCGTAGTTGTTACGTTATGAGATTTCTACCTGCTGCAGTGTTTTACTTTCGTTATTTGAAAAATTAACTATGTCTGCAGGAGAGACTGTATATTCACAATAGACCCTGCAACAGCAAGGGACCTGGACGATGCGGTTTCAGTGCGACGCCTGGACAGTGGCAATCTGGAGGTGGGAGTGCACATCTCCGACGTGTCTCACTTCCTGCATGCCAACACACTACTGGACGAAACTGTGTGCAAGCGAGCCACCACTGTCTATCTAGTGCAGAGGGTGAGTAGGGGAAAAACAACGTAAAAACGACCTCTCAACTGACATTGGTATTGTTTTAGTGCTAAAAATAGATTTCTTGTTTAATTCTGTTGAAACATGTTCTTAGAATAATTAAAACCTGAAGTTATTTATGAAATGTCTTCCTTTCAGTCAAGTGTCACGGAATGTACTGGGTACGTCAAAACACAAATAAAGCAAAACGTAGCAGACGTCCTGGTACGTCAAAACACAAACAAAGCAAAACGTAGCAGACGTCCTGGTACGTCAAAACACAAACAAAGCAAAACGTAGCAGACATACTGGGTACGTCAAAACCTTTCAAGGGGTTAATGATCATTTGAAACATAATATCTTGAGCTTTTTATTTTTTTAAGGATGGAGGATATGCACCATTAAACAGTTTTGTTCAATATCTTAATTTTAAAGTAGAATTATCATGAATCTTTAATTTCCAACATTTTAGATTGAGAAGATATTGGAATTAGGATCAAAGGGATGGGCAGAGTTTGTCAGCGACGTTTTTAGATGAGCATGCCCAAGGCATCAATTCAAGAGTGATACAAGAGAACATCCAGTGAAGCTTGTCACGAACATACACTTCCTACACTAGTCACTGGCTGAGCATTAGCGAAACCTATCATTTACGGTGCTGGAAAAATTTCTTTTCTGTTTCTTTGTCTGTATGATATCTCGAAAACGATCTGACCTATGTCTATTAGTCACAATTCTTTGTGACTTAATTAGTATGGTGCTAGTACATCTATCTAATGTATGTCTTTAATTCTTTGGGATTTATCATATATAAATAACGGTAAAGCACCAAAGTCTAACAATATCCTAGGAAATAAAATATGCAAGCTTTATTTGAACACTTGTAACAGCTCTTTGAGGTTTAAAACGAGACTTTTTCTTTCATATTATATTTTCCCCAAAACAATCTTTTGGCATAAGAGCTATCCAAAGCCTAAAAGGATTTTTAATTAATCATAGCAACTCAATTCAATCAAATGTAAGTAGGGATTTCCATATGGCCAGTTACATGGGGAATTTCTGACTGGGGAAGTTAAAATAACAAAAACTTCTTAGATAATTGTGTTATAAATAAATATGAACTCTGTATTTAAAAAATCTTAATATCTACATTTTGATACTAAAATTTTCCAAATGGATAGCTGCAAGTGTGAAGAGCATGAAGGATTCCTTAAAAAAACAAATTTGCTTAAAGTCCTAAAGTTTATATCTGATTAATTTGGATAAATTATATATTAAACAAAATATATTTAAACTGTGATATAATTTTGCTTTGAATTGGAGGGAAACTTGTGTAAGACAAAATAAAACTGATTATTCATATTACAAATCAAAGAAAGTACCACTATCCTATTAGACTAGTGTATTAACTCTCTGAAAAGATCTAAAAAATCCTGAGTAAACTGATAGCAGCCTACTACTATTAACATTGTTGCCAACTGTCAACTGTGTTCTCTGCCAGGTGTACCACATGTTGCCTGTGGAATTGTGTCAGCTGTGCTCTCTCACCCCGGGAGAAGACAAGTTGGCATTCTCCGTCTTCGTGGAAATGACGCCAAATGCAGAAGTAGTTTCACATCGCTTCACCCGTTCCGTCATCCACTCTTGTGCCAAACTCGCTTACGAACACGCTCAGGTATTGGTTGCTTCGTTTTGTTTCTTTTTCAAAGTTCCGCTAATTGTTACTTAAATTATACAAATTATAAATTAAAGCTGTTTTGATTGATAGAATTTTAAAAATTATCATGAACATTTCGAATTCAACGAATTCATTATCAGGTACTTGTAGATTAATGTAAATTATGTAAAAATTGCCATACACTTAAGCCCCAAGGGCCTTTTGCGCACCCCAGAATTGAAAATGAACATCAAATGTACATCAATACAAAATTATAATAACTCTAAATTGACTGACCACTTTAGCAAGTACAGTAGAGTCCCGTTAATCCGACCTAATTGGGACCGAGCCCTATTCGGATTATGTGATTGTTCGGATTAGCCAGAATTACAGAAAAATACGGTTTTAAACTTGAGAATGGGTCTATTTTGTTATAGAATTATCAACATTGTTTATTAAAACATGTTTTCTGACTGTTGCATTGTATTTCTTGACAAATAAACGTGTTTGCGAATACTAAGCACATTTACCGTATTTAGTGTGAGAGTTCTATTGTTAAGCAATGTGAGCTTACTGGATATTGTACGGGTCCACGCGTTCAATAGTTGTACGAAACTATGAGTCATCCAATAGACTCTCTTTAATGCGACAGAAGACAATAACTGAATTTATGTTTTTTAACAATTAATATTGTACTCAATAATAATATCAGTACTGTACGTCCAATTTTTGTTTGATTTCACTTCTTAATACAGTAATTTAACTCATACTTAACCTATAAGTTTCAATTTGGTACTGTATTTAACTTCATTATTTATGTACTGTACCGTACACAATTTGTCTTAATAAAATACTGTATGTCTATTTAATTAAAGTTTTCTTTGTTTATGTACGAAATGATGCACCCATTTTCATTTTTTATGTAATTAGTTCCTATAACTGTTCCTGTTCGGATTAACCAATGTTCGGATTACACGTGTTCGGATTAGCGGGACTCCACTGTAGTGTGGTCAGTGCACAACAAAATAAAACAGGTTTCTTATCAGAGTCCAGTCTATAGATTCTTGATGATATCAGCCGGGCTGCCCTGGCGCCTGCACTACAGATTAATAATAGATAACACTGCATGAGTCACCAACAGAACTAAAATACTTTCCTTGTTACAACCTTTATATTACAAACTAAAACACATACCTCAATAACTCTTCCTTCTCAATAATTAGAAATTAGGCTAAATTAATAAAATTAAAATACATGATTCTTTGCTATTTACATATTTTTTCATGTTAATTTAATCCTAAATTATTTATACACATGATTTATATAATAACTAAAGTTAATACTATAGGGGGAAATTGTTAATTGTAAAATGAGTTACAATTCTCTTGTAATAACAACAGCGTTCTTAATTAACTACAAAATTCTCTAACATTCATAGATATTTCTAACGTTACTGCAATTTATTAAAAATATTTGGGCCATTGTAGAGATAAGAATGCTTTAGTATTGACTTGTTGACTTTAGGTGTTCTGAAAATTCGCCGGTCTATGCTTCTGGTAGGATAATTTAGGCCCGTTGTTCCTAAATTACCACTTCTAGTGTAAAACAGCCTAAGGGTTTTAAAAATATTTTATTTAAAAAGAATTTTTAATTGAATGAAAGTAGGAAAGGAGCTCTGTTTTATTCTTTTGTACGTAATTATTCTCCCGAAATGATTTTGTATGACTCTTACCCTCTCTATTAAATATTTATACGTCCCTCCCCAGCAAACAACTCCATATTGAAGCCTTGACTCTACCGGAGCAAAATACCAGAATTCATAACAATCTTTTATCACAGAAATTTTGCAAAAAATAAAATTTTCTTGTAGTGGATTTAAATTCATTTTGGAAGACTGTTATATGTTTTTCCCATGTTAATTTTGAATCAAAATTATTCCAAGATGTTTAAAATTGTCTTCCCTTGTGATATATTTACAGTTACATGAGTCTCCTATGCTATCCGTACAGTTAAATTCAAGAAATTTGAAATCAGAATAAAAAATCTTTAAGATAAAAATTTATATACTTTGTTTTCCCAACGTTTACTAACATTTTATTTAATTTACACCAGTGTCTCAAAATTGAAAGATCTTCATTAATTATTAGGTTCCGTAACAATTGTGTATTTGTTTGACAGTAGAAAAAAGCTATGTCATCATTGAATGCGCTGATCTTCCCATTAAAATTTTTCTACTAAATCAAAGGCCTTCTTAAAATCTATGAAAAGACCAATACATTTTTTACCTTTGTTTAAGGTAGAATAAATCATTTTCTGGAAATTGACCAGTAGAGAAACTTAAATTAATTAGCTGAGCAAGAACAGGCGATATTATGTGAGCAATATGTTTGATTAGTGCTACACTTATATTATCAAAACCTGAAGATTTTTTGTTTTTCAAATTTTTAATTACTTGTAACACTTCATTTTCATTTGTAGGAAAAATACAAAAGGACATCAGCCTTGGTGTTAAGTTTAGCTCATTGACAAAATTTGGATATTGACTTGACTGTACTTCGATCAAATAATTGTTAATTGTGTCAGCTACTAAAGACGGATCAGATAAGATTACTCCGTTATCTAGCTCTACTCTGTCAACGGATTTCTTATAATTAGACCCACTTAAGGTATTTACAATTCTCCATTGAAGAGATGAGTCTCCCATTGCTTCATTAATTTGTTTGGAATAAAAATTAGTTTTTGTTTCATTAATTTCGATTCTTAAACTACTACAGAATCTACTGCAAAAAAGAGAAAACTTTCTATCGTAAGGCCTTTTTATAAATTTTGTAAAATTTTGAATAAAACATTGATCTCATAACTCACAGATCCCAAATTTTGAATGTTTATATAGCAAACCATAAATGATGAAAATTATTGTTGATTAAAATAATGCATATATTACAGGTAAAAAATGTACACCAAATCTATAACCTAAAAGCCAAAAAGGATAGAAATAAAAATAAATACATTTTTTAATACTTGGAATCAAATTTGGATTTGTAAATCATCCAAAATATAAAGCTAAAATCTCAACTTATTAAAAACTGAAATGAGTACAAGTCTATGCATTGTGCACCTAAAGTGTGTACAATTGTATGTAGGATGTATGAATGTATAGTACAGAGTTTTAGTAAAAAAGATAATATAGGTTACTAAATATTTTTGAATCAAGTCTGAACATTAGTAATACTTTTAATACTTAATATTTACAGTTATCAGGTGAGATTTAAAAATTAATAAACGTTAAATTAACCAAAATACTACATATTTTTCTTTCTAGATGGTCATTGATAACCCAGAGAAGACATTTACTTCAGAAGATTTTCCAGAAATACATAACGGGTTCACAGCAGAAGACTGTGCTGCCACAGTACGTGAACTCTACAAACTGTCCGCGATCATGCGCAGGAGAAGGTTTGACTCAGGAGCTCTGCGTATTGACCAACCCAAACTTTGCTTCCACCTCGATTCGGACACACTGACACCGTTGACCAGTTTCATCTACGAGAACAAAGAGTCCCACAGGTGAGTGAGTACCATCGAAACACAGAATCTGTTTATAAAACTTGAGTATCGCGCTTTAAAATGATCCGTCGGAAAATTATAAGTCCCAAATAAAACAGAAGACATTCTATAGGACTATGTTAACATAAAGAATTACAGTGAATCACTTTTTAATGTCTGTAGCTATGTTAGTAACAAGATTAACCACCAGAATTGGACAACATTAGTAGTTATTTTTGTTATTAAAAACCATTGAGTTGATCAGTTCATCTTACGTAAACATTAAAAAAATAAGTTTTATATATGTGAAATTATTTTGTAAATATTTATTGACAGATTGTTATGAACAATTTGAAAATAGTGTATTATTTTAGTCATATTTAGATTACTTTTTGTTTTTTAAAACAAGTTTTATTAAAAATTCTTATTGTAAAAGCATACACAAAATTTATATTATGCTGTGAGAAGTTTAAATAATATTCATAAAACTATAAAATATAAACCAATAGAACGAAGTATGAAGGGAACATAGAGAATATAATGAAATTCTTTACCGAATTAACCGTAACTAACTAAGGGCAACTTTGGTGCCCTTTGACCTGTTCACCCCAAGTTCAATATAGTTCTTCCTTGGATCAAGAAGAAGCCATGTACCATCTTTCAAGTCTAGGATCTTTCTCTCAAGAGCTATTGCATAGATGGATAGACAGACAACACCATTTCAAGAAGAACTTTAATTAAGAAAGAGATTGTAGCTGTCTACAAGCGCGTCTGGAAATTAAGTACAGTTTAAAATTTAACTTTTAATTTTCAATGTAGATTCCACCATTGTTCAGGAACTTTGTCTAGTGGGTGACCAGCTTATCTATCCCTTCCATTAATAAATAATCTATTCCTTTCAGTAATAAATAATCTATCCCTTCCACTAATAAAGAACCCATTAGTGAAGAGAGCAAAGTGGGAACAATAGACCGTCGGATGCAATCGTGTACAAAACAGTTCTCAAAACTTATGGAAACGTACGTCTGAAAGTATTGTTATTGTTAGACTTCTGTTCTTAAATTTCTCATCTACTCTCTAAACACGTTGGAACTGAACATTATGGGTGAAATGCAGCATTTTTTTTCTCATTTTTCACTCCTATAGTCTCTCATTTTTTCTCTTTCTTTAACATAGTACACGATGTAACCAGATACTTCAATACTTTGGAATGATATTTCTCTCAGTAACCCCCTTGCGAGTCAAAATATTCAAATATACAAATACGCAGAAATAATATGAGATGAAGGCAATGTACTATGTATTTTTGTCAGGCTCATAGAAGAGTTCATGTTGCTGGCGAACATGACAGTTGCTGAGCACATCTACGCAGCGTTCCCCAGACTGGCATTCCTGCGCCACCACCTTCCACCTCGGCCCAACATGATGGCGGAGCTGCAGAAGAGGTGAGTACAATGTTGACATTCGTTTTACTGTATTAAGTTGTGAAATTTTGAATATGTTACTCCGTTACATTTAGTTTTGTACAGATTCTTAAAATTGGATCTAAATAGTTAAAACTCTATTCTGGTATGTTACATTACTTTTTTGTAATAGTTTAAGATTGATTTTAGCATTATGGTGTTATTTTAGCAACTAAATATCCTTGACACCTGAAAATTTAGTAGACATGTTTGTTTTTGTGTTTAAAAAATTAAATAGCAGGTTAAAAATTAGGTAGATTTCGTTACAGCTGAAATATTATTAATTTGTTTTCATGGGATCTACATGTAATCAATATCTCAAAGACCGTTAAAGAAACAAAACAATTGTTAATTTCTAAATATTTTTGAAATGCTATTAATATTCCAGAAAACCTTTTGGTTTTCTCTAGATTCATAAATAAGAGTTATGAATTTTAAAGTTTAAATAGACGCCATATTGAAATGAAATTGTGTTGAAATATAAGATCTATTTTTGTACCAAGTAAGTTAAATACTATGAAAGAGTGAAGTTCTGTTGTGTTACTTACAAAATATTTAGTAAATTGTTTTATGATATTTACTATACATCTAAAGAAAGTCGAGCATTTTAAAATTATATGTTGCAAACATTACAAGTTTTTACATGATATTTATTGTTTTTATTACATTGTAAATTGAATTTGACAATTTGAGTTATTCTGGACCCCTTCCAACAATGAGGCGATCCTATTTGAACATAGAGTCATAAAATAAAAAGCACAGTTTTTTGGCTAGTATATTTATTTAGATTTATACTTTTCTATTTCTATCTTGTACAATTATATGAGTAAAGAATACCGGTAATTTAATCTTAAACTCTGAACCAACGGGTGTTGTTAGTGACTGAATAATAAGTATGACTGCAGGATGGAAATGTACGGCGTGAACCTGGACATCACGGATGCAGGCACGATGCACAGTTCTATGTGCAAGTACAGCAGTCAGATGCCAGAGGAGGACCCTGCCTGGAGTTGGGCGCGCTACGTGGTACTCAACCATCTGTGCGCCAAACCGATGCTGGTAACACCAACTGTTCTATACAGGGTGGCACATATGTCAGTTTCTCCATAAATTGGGATATTTTGTTTCGATAGGTTGGTAACAATGTTAAGTTGGCAGCAATACAGAGTAAGTTTACATCCTTCAGTTGTGGGGGAAGCACAATAAAAATACTGCTATATTTACAAAGAAGAAAACCTACAGACAGTTGTTCAAGCTTTAGTAGCCAGTCCCGGTAAATCGACTCGTAAGGCATCTGCTGAACTAGAAATATCAAGAAGAAGCGTGCAAAGAATGTTAAAGCAATTAAAATTTAAGCCATACCATCCATCTTTACTCCAAGTGCTTCACGAAGATGATTCCGCTAGGCGATTGGAATTCTGTGAGGCAATAATTATCCGCTCAGAGGCTGATCCAAA
This sequence comes from Homalodisca vitripennis, assembly GCF_021130785.1. Lineage (NCBI taxonomy): Eukaryota > Metazoa > Arthropoda > Insecta > Hemiptera > Cicadellidae > Homalodisca > Homalodisca vitripennis. Next base: position 9,567,823 of record NC_060208.1, read on the forward strand.
TTTCTTGCAATCAATTTTGTGGTGTGATGAGGCACGTTTCAAACTAAATGGACACGTAAATCAGCATAACTGCGTGTACTGGTCGGATGTTAGTGCTTTATTCAATTAACCTATAACGCCTTTAAATTTCTCTTCTGGGAAAACTGATATTTGCGCCACCCTATATTTATAAGTTGTTAATTAACATATTTATTGACAATAAGTTTCAAAGTTGGTCCAACCCACAATTTTTTACTATGAGAGAGAAAACTATTTTGATGAACTTTAAATTGTGTACAACAAATATCTTAAAGCCCTGGAATGATTTCATGATTTTGATTAATGGCGCATTATAAATAAGTGTAGTTTTAAAGACTCACCACCAGTAACTTTTCAAAGTGGAAATGTTAAATGTAAGCATAGCTCTGTAGCTATATCATAAGGTGAGAATCACAATATGAAGAAAATGAGCTGGGATAACAAAAATGAAGGCTATTAAAAGGATTTGAGGGTTGGATTTAATTAATTTTAAAACGTGTTACATCAAAATGAATTTAGGATGGACTGGTAGTAAAAGCTAAAATCTCATAGTTTCTCAAAAAATTATTTTTATAAAAAGTTTCTCAGCGTAAATAAATTATATCTGCACAAAACAAACCATTAAAAATTTACCATTTGTGAATAATAATTTGTTATGTTTTATCGCGGGTCAATAGGAGTTAATACAGGGTGTCAATTAAGTCTGGAACCTCTTTTTTAATTTTTGAACCACAATAGAAAGAAATACCAAAGTTCACACGTGCTTACTGGTGATAGTAACGCACACATCTGCCCAATTACCAACCGGATAATCCCTTTGGGGGACGGTCCACTAGGAGTCAGACAAAATTCTTAAATAGCAGCATAGGTCAAGTTTGGTATCGAATTAAAGGTCTTACTTAGCAGAGTACAACGCCGCAAACCGGACTTAAAAAGGTGGATTCATTCAGTAGTTATAGCTATTTGAATTTTAAAACAATTGAACAATGTAAATTATTAAGTATTACAAGTTAACACACCAATTTTTAAGTACTTGTGATCAAAGTAAGTGTTCAAAATGTTCCCCTCCCATTATCTGACAATGTAGTAATCGAAGCCAGGAATCAATAATTATTACCAATAACACAACTACTGTTAGAATGTGAAAGTGGCAGATAGAGTGATACACAGCATCCACAGAAACTTAACGTTTGGGCAGGTATTACAGGAAATCAAATTATGGGCCCATTATTTATCAATGGTAATTTAAATGGTGTCTCGTATCTAGCAATGATCCAAAATGAGATAATTCCTGCACTACAAGCTGCTCTTGGTCGACAATTTCAAAGATTTTATTTCCAACAAGATGGCGCGCCACCACACTTTGCTCTCCTTGTTAGAGAATACTTGGATACAATATTCCTCCACAGATGGATTGGAAGACATGGTGCAGTAGAGTGGCCTGCTCGTTCCCCTGATTTATCTCCGCTGGATTTTTTTCTTTGGGGATACCTCAAAGATAAAGTTTATCGTACTAAGCCTCGAGATTTGGCACACCTAAGAAATCTCATAGTCCAAGAAGCTCAAAATATTCCTCGTGACTACCTTCAAAAGGCAGTGGATGGCTTTTACAACCGCCTAGGACATTGCCAGACGATGGGAGGGGAACATTTTGTACACTTACTTTGATCACAGGTACTTAAAAATTGGTGTTAACTTGTAATACTTAATAATTTACATTGTTCAATTGTTTTAAAATTCAAATAGCTATAACTACTGAATGAATCCACCTTTTTAAGTCCGGTTTGCGGCGTTGTACTCTGCTAAGTAAGACCTTTAATTTGATACCAAACTTGACCTATGCTGCTATTTAAGAATTTTGTCTGACTCCTTGTGGACCGTCCCCCAAAGGGATTATCCGGTCGGTAATTGGGCAGATGTATGCGTTACTATCACCAGTAAGCATGTGTGAACTTTGGTATTTTTTTATATTGTGGTTTAAAAATTAAAAAAGAGGTTCCAGACTTAATTGACACCCTGTATAATGGATTATGTGTGTTCCTAATATACTTCTAATTCATTGTATACTATTTCCTAATTTACTTTATATAACTTCTAGGAAAGATGGTTAAAGGTACCTAAAGATCTACTGTGCTCCCCTATTGTGCATTCTGGATAAAAATCCCAGATAAAGCAATCAAATTTGTAAAGATATCTTGCCAGCTGTAACAAATTGTTCTTTGCTTGGAGTTCTGAGCCCATTCCTCTCAAACATTATAAACCATCCCCCACTGCATTGCTAGACTATGTCATGATAGCCTTCAAGACATCGGCTCAGAAATGGTTCCGAACCCCAAAATAATCAACAGACTAATGATCAAACTTCCAATAAGGATGCCATTAAAATTTAGGAAAACAGGGTAGTCAGATTAGAATATTGATCCTCAGTTGACTATTAGATCATTTGAGTGTTCACCATAACAATCAGCTGGATTATGTTTTAAACAAGGAACTGTTGTAGACTTGGATTTCAGCACTTTTTATTTTTTAGCACAAATTATTCCTTAGTCGTTACGTTCTCCATAAGCAAAGTTTTTTGCCCTTGCTGCTGAATATGTCGAATAAATTGCAACATCCATGAAACAGAGTTATTGTTACCATTTTCATGACACGTGGTTTGCCAAATCAAAGACAGCCTTGATCTGCTGCTTGCCAAGTAACATGTTGTAAGAACAGTATGTCTGTGGCTTTGGAGCTAACTCGTAATAGCACATACGAGCCATGAACAGTCCAGAGCCATTCCCGCTTGATGTCGTGAAGTCATGTAATATGAAAGACCCGTGGATTGTGCTAGCCTGGCTCGGTTCGTGCAACTGTTCACACGGTTTGCCAGTTATTAAGCAAAGTACATTCGTTGGTCGTTGTTAGAATTGTTGTTGAGTGTGGTGTCCTACAGGTAGTGTTTTCTTTTAGCTTAGTATTGTACTGATTTGAAAATGGAGTAGATCAATGAAGTCGTAATGGAGGTCTTGGATTTATATGAAAAGGAACCAGTAATTTGCAACCCAAGAGATTAAAGACAGAAACTAAACCACTCACCAATGCTTTTTTAGTCTAACAAATTTCTTCTTTAATTACTGCAGAATGTCTTCACAAGTAATGAAAATTCAAATTCAGATGCTTTATTGTTCAAAACATAAACGTGCATAACAATCAACCTAATACATAGCATTTAAGAATGAGCTAATGTCTACCTTATAAAAATAACTACAAATTCTTAACAATTAAAAAGCAGCGAGTACAGTAGTATTCTTTAAAAAAATCTAAACACTGCAATTAATTTGTCATCACACATAATTTCAATACTATCAATACTAAAAAAGTCTTCAAAAGACAATCTATAATATCGGATATAACTGTATTTGGCGTTTCGGTCAGTCTTCATTATATATCCATCTACGGTGTGGGAAGGGCTAAATAATCAAAATGATTCTATTGAAAACTGAAAATTACTTTCATGAAAACATTTGTGTCAAATGTATTTTGAGCAGTGAGTGAATAAAATTGTAAAACTGTGCCTATTATGATATAGAGAGCCAATTATTTCTGCCCTTCGGACGAGTGCCCAGAGATGCACCACTACGCACTCAACGCTCCATGCTACACGCACTTCACTTCCCCGATACGCCGGTACGCAGACGTCATGGTGCACCGACTCCTGGCAGCATCGCTGGACATCGGCCCGAAACCAAAGTACAAACCTTTGGATGTGAAACGGTCAGTTACCAGTTATTTTGTGAAATAAATTTAATTTTACATTATTTGCAGTAAATACGTGTATTAGGCCACATGCTCAATGTGGTCAGTTTAAATTTGGGCTGTATCCAAACTTTATTCCATTTTAAAATATAATTTTGTGATTCAATAAATATTTTTATATCAGAACAAAATTTTTGTTGAACTATCTAAATTAACTTTACGGTATTGATTAAAATGGGTTTGATACATAAAACAACCCTATAGGTTTAAAACAGACCTACAATATACAAACTGTGATGAATATCAAATACATAATAAAACAATTCAGTTGGATGATTTTTAGGTATTTCTCTGTCAATTACTTTCAATATGCAATTTTCAGTTATTTCATGTTGCATAAGAATTTAATAAAATAAAAGTCAGATTATTTCTGTATACTTTTTCTTATGTCGATACCCAAAGGAACCAAAAATCAATAATCCTTTAAAAAATTGTTGAAATAATTTGTGTTTGTCCATGTTTCAGTTAGTGCTTTGAGAGTTAATAATAACTAATCCATTATACAATGGTTTTTATGGTTTGTAGTTGACTAAGATGAAAGTAGCAAGTTGGGATCCATTAGCTCACTGCAAACCACTTTTCATTGCTAATAAAATTCAAACTATATTTAACTTATTTATATTTGATATTGTACTCTACATTCTGAACCTCTGAAGACATATAGTGACAGACATATGTATAACACCAGAAATAGAGAAAATGTATCCATAGATTTTTATAGACTAAATAAAATCTATTAATAGTCACAGTAATCACTTTGAAAGTCTACAACTTTTTAAGGCCACTTATCTCTAAATATAGTTGTAATGAATTTAAACCAAAAATTTTATTTCTGGCTTTTAGTCAATCCATTTGATTCTTCAAAAGAATTTTTTACTTTGGAACTGTTAGTTTCCAGATATAACCTATTTAGTTTAATGATTAGATTTTAAATGTTAATGTCATATGTTTTTTCATCTATACATCTATGATGTACAGACTATATCACAAAATTAATGAATGTTATATAAGTTATTAAATTACATTAAAAACATAAAACCAATATGTAATACATTTTATTGTTTTGTGAGGCCTTTCGATATCCAAGATATCTTCTTCAGACACATTACAAAAATTTTTATTTATTTATTTTTTTTTGTGATGTGTCTGAAGAAGATATCTTGGATGTCGAAAGGCCTCACAAAACAATAAAATGTATTAAATATTGGTTTTTTAATGTAATTTAACAGTGACCAATATAAGCTCCATCTACAGCATATAAGTTATTGTAATTTTTGAGGCTGTGCTTACTTGTTATTTATTTATTTGTTATGTACCTGTTTTAATTTTTTATTTATTTATTTAAATTGTGGGTTGACTGTTTTGGCAACTTCATGTTTTGGGTACCAAATTTTCCTTACCTGGACTTATGCTAGTTTTTATATTTTATACATGACTTGTGTCGATGCTTGTGTAAGCTTTATGGCAATAAACGTATTGTTATTCTCAGTACACCATTTTCCCATGTACGTTCTCTGATCTCCCAATTTTTCATTGGTGGTTTGTTGTGTTTCACAGTATCGCTATGATCTGCAACAGACAGAAGCTGGCGGCCAAGATAGCCGGAGAACAGAGCAGTCTACTGTTCCTGGCTCTGTACTTGCGTGAGCCTGTCGAGAGTCTAGCGGCTGTCATAGACGTGAAGGATCGGTCACTGGACGTCATCGTCAAGGACTTTGGTGTCATGCTCAGAGTTTATACTGACGTGAGTACTCGTAAACATTCGTTTCATTAATATCATTTTATTTCCCCCCTTTTATTAGTGTTACACCCTTATAAAATATCTTGTCTGTCCAATCTATGTAATAAATGTTCATTTTGTTTACCAATCTCATCGTTATTTGGGAGAGATGAGTGAGTTCGAGGTTACGACATGTCAGCACCTTAACTGACATGTCATACTAACTGAACTTTTCATCACCAAAACTTATGTTATTTAGCAATATTTTTACTACACATGAGTGTGTGTATTATATAAAGTTTTATTGCAAATATTTGGTTAGTGTGACCCGTATCCATACTGTTAGTACCGTTTGCTGTCAGAGTACTTTTTATACATAAACCTTTTTTATACATGTATTTGTATTCCGTAATTATAATATAAAATTAATACAATACACTAAAAACCTAAGTTTCCGATCTCAGGTGTAATATACCCCGGAATAGGGCTGGGCTTGAATGTGTTGAAAGTTTTAGGAGCAATATTTTTATTTGTATCAATGTCTCCGGCTTGTGTCAGTTTCAAGTTTGTCTATCACTCACAATAAATTGTGATTCTCTGGTCGGATTGCAGCCTTTGCCAGTGAAAGTGCAGTACATCAATGAGGACAACATGCCGCAGATGTACCTCCAATGGTGTGCCAGTGGCACGGTGCAGTTGGTACAACTGTTCAGTGTGGTGCGAGTGGAAGTGTCGCGCTCCAAGGATGGGCTCAAGCCGACGGCCAAACTGCTGCCTCCTTAATCCACACGAGAAGTGTTCACGAGGCCATGCAGCTAGCGGTAAAATGTCAATTACCGTTGCCCGCAGAAAGTATAAAATGTTCATATCCTCTGTAAAACATGTACAATGTAAATTTACATGTTTAAAATTTTCTCATAGATTATCACTTAAGGCTGTTAGTATTGTTTTGGAATGATTATGTATGTAACCATATCAGTAGTTTATTGTTATTTATATGGATGAAGTGTTCAACTTATAATCCAGGTTGAATTGTAACTAAAACTCAATAATATTACGACTCAAGAGTATTTCAAAGGTGTGCAAAGTTACCAATTTTTAACACCGTCTGAATCTGCACATAGCTATTTTTGTTCCAGCTGTGCTTTTACAACAAAACATGTTTGCAAGGAGACCGTGTGGCTTGTAAACATAAATTATGTCAATTGTTGATGCAGAGACATGTGTTTGTGTCTTTAAATGCACAAGTGTTTTTTGGCAACAGAGGCCAACATTTTATGTATGGGGTATAAAAATATCCTTGACATGCAAAAAAGATTGGATCGAAAATTCGTTACTGCCTTTATGTTAACTATTTTGTATTACTCTTGAGTTGTATTTTGAATGCTTTCATCCAAAATTAATTTGATTAGTTTTTTTCTAATTTAATTATATTTATAGGTGATGGAAATATGTTCATACTTTACATAGAACTAGAATAATTATTTGCATACGTTTTAAATGGTTAGGAGTCCCATATTACTCAATATAATGAAGGTAATATTATTGCTAAATTTTACTTTTAATGTGGTTGTGATGTGTACAATGTTTCCAACACCCATTTTAGGAAACTTAGACCTTTAGTAAGTAACTTTAAGACCTTCTTACGTCCTCGAGATTTGTTTCGTCGTAGCTGTAAATAACAAAGTGTTTTATAATTGTTTTACTATTAAATACATGTATTTAACTGTAAGTAACGTTTTATTTTTAGGTTTGTTACAATATTTATAGAAATGGTTTGAGTTTTTATTGTTTAATAGTGGCTTAGTACTTTAATAGAGTGATCTAATCGATATAGTAGAGTATTATTGTATGGGAATGAAATTGCAAGTTTACAATTAATTTAAACTGGTTTTGTCATTGAATTAAAACAATCTGATGACACATAAACTGAAATTGTGATGTGACAACTAAGGTGTTGTCAGAAATTGTAAATCACAGAGTTATTGACTTCCTTTCGAGATTGTATTTTGTTTTGTTTCGTATTTTGGAAATGACATACGAAGTCTGTTCGAAAAGTATCCGAGCGGTATGAGCATAACTAATAGTCCCTCATGATCTATGCCATAGTTTCTGGCTGAATTATGTCATGTTCAGTCTTACTTTTTTTTCTGTTCGTCGCATTTGTGTACTGAAAATGACAGAAAGAACTGATCGACGAATTTGCATCAAGTTTTGATCATAACCGTAAAACCATGACTCATCACCAGCAATAATCTTTTTAAGGATAGTTTCATCATCACAGACTATTTTCAAGTTGTTCACAGCGAAGGTTTTTCTATTCGGTCGTGAGGAATTTCGAAATGAATTTCGCATACAAGCGAGTCGTTCTCAAAATGTCCCAATCAGTATTTTTTAGTATTTTGTGATAATTTTCTAGTTTATGAAGAGACTATCGACTATCACCTTCAGTCGCAAGTCGCACAAAATCAATGTTTTCCGGTGTTGTCAGTGAAAATCGGGCAGAATGAGGGTCACTGTCAACAGATGTGCGATCATTTTTGAACTGCCTGTTTCATTCTTTCATCTGTGTTGTGTCCATACTTTCATCTCCAAAGGCCTTCTGTATCATTTCAATTGTCTCTGTGCAGCTCTTGAAGCAAATCTTGGTGCAAATTCGTTGGATCATTATTTTCTGTCATTTTCAACAGCGCGCAAGTGCGACGAACAGAAAAAACACGTGAGACATAGGCACTGAATGAATGTGTTTACCATGTTTCATTAACATTGCTCTAAGCAGTATAATAAAAATTATTGAGGTGGTATCTCGTCGAACTGAGAGATTTATTTTATGGGAATAGAGTTTGCTCATTGCACAAGCTAACACATAAAATGGATAGTGTCACAGATAGGTGGGAGTTAAAAATATATATTTTTTGTAATTTTTTTATAGAAAGGTACTGGCACAAAGGTTTGACTAGGAAATTACGTGTTATATTGCATAGTCCGATACTTATGAGAGGCACATTTAAAGTAAGTACCATTTTGATATAAAAAAAATCAAGTAAACATTTTCTAACAAATTAATTTTTATATGAAAGCCCATATTTTTATCTACTTTCCCACATAATTGCCATCAATATTAAGGCAATTATTACGTCTAAATACAATGTATTGTATGTTGTCATTGTAGAATATTGCTGCATAATTTAGCAGGGAATGCAACATGATCATTTTGACACTATTTTCGTTGTTGCGGCGCTGATCTTCAAGATGTTTCTTCTGATGAAGAAGCAAATGTTGTCACTGGGCATTACATTTGGGGGGTTACCAGATTGTTCCTAGCAAAATACTGTGATGAGATCTTGAGTTTGTTTTGCCGCATGTTGATGGACGTTGTCATACAGAAAAACGTGTTCTTTATAAAAAAAAAAAAAACACTTCTTGAAACTTATGAAAACTCTTCTGATATCAAAGCAATTGTTAACCCTTTCAGTGCCAGACATTCTCCCTAGTGCGCGTGCAAGAAATGCTAGGCATAGTGCCATATGCTCATGCAAGAACAGCCAGGCTATAATTGCCAATTTTTCAGCAGTTTGCAAAAACTGTCACAGTTTTGTTATTTATTGATGAAAATTGTTACTTTTTGTTGTGTTTTGCTCTAAACAATGTGCTTTAAATTAATACTGAAAAATAAATTTACTACAACGTGCATTAAAAATATAAAACCAGAAAAACTTTTACTTACATAAAATTTTATGATGAATTTTTCAGTTTGGTGTAAATATAAGGCCAGTAAAAAAATCCTTGTTCCATAAATTGAGTATGTATTTGAACCTCCACATACTTTTGAACACATACACAAAAAATTTTACATCTATCTTAAAAAATAACGCGTATTTGGATTTTTCACACATCTTGCTAAACACTGTTTTTCACTTTATAAAATTATGTATTAGGCAAATATTGAGAAAAAATAGCCTATTCAAGTTTAAAATTACACAATTAATAAACACTTATAGCCTACTTAAAAGTTTTTTACAAAAAGTTACAACAATAAACGAAACAACAAGTTAGCTCGGCGCAATCGGCGAAACTGCGTAGTTGGTTAGTAAACAACAGACGACAGCTGACTCAGACTAGCGACGTCCACAGCCACTTGTATTTTGTTTTATTTATAACACTAATGTAATGGAAATACATTCAACTGAATGTTTTTTATTAGTTTATATCTTTATAAATACAATTATAACAAAATTAGGATTGTTTAGATTTTTTTTTTATTTTTTACGAATATTTTAAAACACGTCCGTGTAGTCGGACGTTGGCACTGAAAGGGTTAAATATCTGTTCACTTTACCTTTTCACATTCTACACCAAATCGTTGGTGATTGAGGGTTTTCCACTCTGTTTCTCATCATGAACATTCTTTTAAAGCTCTTGCCCTTTTTGATTGCCATTCCATCATTCATAGTGTTTTGTCAATACACTTCACAATTGTGACAATGAATTTCAACTGATTTTACGTCTTTATCGCCCAAGAAACAAATAACATGTACTTTACGGTCTGTGGGATTCTAAATTGACAGGGGCATTTAAAATCTGCTTTGACAGGTGTAAAAACGATAGATTTCTGCCGTAATTTCGTCTGTGGGCTTCCTAACAGATGAAGGTAGATAGTGTGCAAATGCTGGACACAAGACTCCAGCGCTGCAGTGGTGGAATTTCAAAATGGTACTTACTTAGAAAAAACACGCCTCTTACTGAAATACATGTATATTATATTATTTTTTTTGTGATTATGGTGGTTTTGGGTTCTGATAAAAAAATCTCCATGAAATTTCCTTGTGAAGGTGATAGCAGTAGGCAGATTTCTACGAATTATATAAAATAAGCCTAAAAATGTGACCATAATATGAACGGTTTAAGCCAAGAATATAAACTATTAACCTTGTTAGCCTCTAAAATTATCAAATTAAAAATAAATACTTCCTTGGCAACTGCGATAAGCATGGAGGGTGCACCAGGCATTTTAAAAGCCTTTTGTGTACTAAACAACCTCTCCAGTAGACATAATCTATAATATCGGATGTAACTGTTTTTGGCGTTTTGGTCAAAGTCTACATTCTAATATATCCACGGAGTGGGAAGGGTGAATAAGATGAATTTTTGCACCAAGCTTCAAATTGTCAGGGCTTTTATTTGGAACGTTATCGTTTACCACAAGGCTGCTTCTGTGTACAAAATCAATCTAATGGTAACTTGATAGCACAAATCAGACCTGTCTGATTTGTTGTAGAGGACGGAACAGTTGTTTACGCGCATGCGCTAGCCATTGTTTTTGGTTCCTTCTGTATACAGCAATGTACAAAATTGTCCTAAATTTCCATCCTCATTGAATATAAAATTACTGAAACATCCTAATCAAAATCAAGGGAAAATATATTTTCCAAAACAATCTTCGTAAAAAAACTGTTATTTGTTTGTGTATATTTATTTGCTTAATATTTTTTACGTTTTATACTATTTTAAAATTAGAAGCAGGTTTTAGTAATAGGTATGTTTTATGTAAACTGATTTTCTTATGCAAAACTGCCCAACTGTTGTGCATGTGGCACCAGACAGCAAGGCGCTAAGACAGCCAGGGTGGGTGGTAGTTAAGAGGCAAAACGTTAAATATTGTAGTTTTAATAAATTTATTAGTTGTAAGTATTGAAGGATTTGACTTGTTCTAGTTTGCATTTTGATTGATTTGGAACTGGAATGACGCGGATCTTGTACCAACTAAAGTCATAAAGGACAGCCAGGATGGGTGGTAGTTAGGAGGCAATCATTAAATATTGTAGTTTTAATAAATTTATTAGTTGTAAGTATTGAAGGATTTGACTTGTTCTAGTTTGCGTTTTGATTGATTTGGAACTGGAATGACGCGGATCTTGTACCAACTAAAGTCAGAAAGGACAGCCAGGATGGGTGGTAGTTAGGAGGCAATCATTAAATATTGTAGTTTTAATAAATTTATTAGTTGTAAGTATTGAAGGATTTGACTTGTTCTAGTTTGCATTTTGATTGATTTGGAACTGGAATGACGCGGATCTTGTACCAACTAAAGTCATAAAGGACAGCCAGGATGGGTGGTAGTTAGGAGGCAATCATTAAATATTGTAGTTTTAATAAATTTATTAGTTGTAAGTATTGAAGGATTTGACTTGTTCTAGTTTGCATTTTGATTGATTTGGAACTGGAATGACGCGGATCTTGTACCAACTAAAGTCATAAAGGACAGCCAGGATGGGTGGTAGTTAGGAGGCAATCATTAAATATTGTAGTTTTAATAAATTTATTAGTTGTAAGTAGTGAAGGATTTGACTTGTTCTAGTTTGCATTTTGATTGATTGACTTGGATTTAAATAGTATTTTTTTAGTATCTGTGTTATTAGAAAAATTATGTGTCAAAAGCTAAGTTCATTACAAAATTCAAAATTTGAAGAAAAAAAGTCCTTTCCTGTAAGGAGTCTCTTACATAGAAAGAAAATGATGTATTGGATGTGTGATTGTGGGAATTCTCTCTTTCTAGAACTAGGCATGAAGTGTACCGGTGAGAACTGATTCATTATGGAATCGTGTGTGATGTGTTATTCTCAGGTCTTTCTTAGTTTTAAGGAGCAAATACTCTCTTTTCCCACTGCCAGTATTTTGTTTAGTGGTATAGGTTCTTATCAATTGTTGTTTCTTGTCTTTAAACATCAAATGCTCAAGTGTAATGGTTTTACTTTTTTGTTAGTTACCTATAATGAAGTATGTTTCGATACACGCTGCTCATTGATATTATTTAATAAATGTAACTTTCCATTAAATGAATTGGGCAATTTTTAAAATAAATTTTCCATATTTTATTGAAACCTGTATGAATTTCTTTTACTGAAATTCACTATTGAACTTACCATTGTGATGGTGTGTAACGCAATAAAACTGTACAGTTTTATAGAGTTAGAATTTGTATGTCTAATTAGAAAACAGGATTAATTTAATACTTAATCTAATATTAGTTGACAGTTGAGTTCAGCTATTGGGAAGCAATTGGAAAAGTTTTTCTCTATTGGAGGCATAAAAAATGTATGACTGCGCAAATTTTTGAGCGTACCATACCAAGAAACAAGTGTGGGAGGGTTCTTCTACAGACGGGATCCTGGAATTTTCTCCCACTCCTTTTCTTGCACTAGTCTGGAAATGAATGCTTCCAGGATAAACTCTTATTTATTTCTCGCTTCCTTTCATCTAAATCACTTGTTCACAATCGAAGATTCGCCCTTGGTAGTTTCTTCACATGCTGGGCCACCAATTCCAGCATTCCTACCCTCGAAATGAACACTGGGCAATGCTCAAACAAGAAGCTGTGGCTGAAACTTTTTCCTGTAACTGTACGGTCAGCTCTTTCCTTTTCTGACCATCGTTACGCCTGAAGACGTACTTCTCGTCAACCCTTGGCGAATCTTCAAAAGCTAATTTGAAGTTGGACAAACCCTTATTTCCCCATTCTGTGCAGGCTGGGGAAAAAAATTGTGGTTCAACAGGATTGACACAGGAAGGTGTGGGTATGGGTTCACTATGCTGTTCTCCATAAATAATGTAGGATTTAAAATTGATTTGTTGTTCCAACTTTTGTGAGACTGCATCCATGTGAACCTTCCATCTCCAACCCTCAAAAGTTCTCGTTCACTTTGCTTCCTTAATTACAATCGCTTCCTTGTGATGGAATATATGTTAGGTCTCCATGTGCTATTGGCTGGGAAACACAAGGACTAAAGAATCTTTGTTTTGGCGTAACAACCTCCATTGTAAATCATTTGCTTACTGATATGTCAATCCTGGGATACCAGCCAAAGCTTGCCAAACAATATGGGTAGGAGGTATAGTTTCTCCACACCATTGGTAAAACTATAGTGGATGCTTTTCCACTGTTATTAAAACATTATGGTCTACACAATGGTCGTAGAATCATCCAATATGTATGCTCTACCTTATAGGTAGTTAAAATACATGGTGGAAAATTGTAATATTTTTGTTGTGCACTGGTTGTACAAATTATGTGTGATTAATTATTAAAAATTTTATTGAAATAAAATGTTATGTTTACAATTTTGTCTTTATTACTTATCCTGTTATATAGACTTGGAAATGGGGTTCATAAAATGCTAGAATTTGAAATCAGGGAAAATAGATTAATCCATTGCAGGTGGTGAAAAACCTCAGTGATTGACACCTGGGTGGCCACAATTTAGCAGATGGTGCGATAGCAGCAGACAAATTTTTTTAATTGCACTAATTGCTATTCTAAAAATATTTTTTTCACTCTTAGTTAAATAAATCTGAATTAATAAATAGAAAACCAATATATTTTACTCAAAACTACTATTTGAAAGTGAACAAAAGTCAGAATCAACTGTCAATTACAAATAAAATTAATGTAACAGAACATCTGATCTAATTCTACTAGATGTTTATTGAATTACTGTAAAAGCAATAAAACACCAAACCTAGCTGAGAACATCCAAATGCATTATAGTGGAATGTCATTAAATACAATAGTTATTGCTAAATGCAGACCAGACAGCGTGTGTGCCTTTTGGCCTCCAGAGCGGTAGGACAAACAAACACACTGTTCCTTTTGGCCTGTACCGGTAGTACAGATACACTGTGCATTTCAACCTTCAGTCTACTGAGCAATAGGACAAACACTGCCTTTTGGCCTCCAGTCTACTAAACTGTAGAACAAATACACTGTGCTTCGACTTCCAATCTACTGAGAGGTAGGACAAACCCACTGTACCTTTTGGCCTACAATCTACTAAATGGTAGGACAAACCCACTGTACCTTTCGGCCTCCAGTCTACTAAATGGTAGGACAAACCCACTGTTACCTTTCGGCCTCCAGTCTACTAAATGGTAGGACAAACCACGCCTCCAGTCTACTTAGGACAAACCCATCGCTTTGACCTCCAGTCTACTGAGCGATAGGACAAACACTGCCTTTTGGCCTCCAGTCTACTAAACGGTTGGATAAAACCACTGTGCCTTTTGCTTTTGGCCTCCAGTCTACTAAACTGTAGGACAAATATACTGTGCTTCTACTTCCAATCTACTGAGAGGTAGGACAAACACAGCGTACCTTTCACCCACAGTGGGTTAAAGAAAAAGTAACTCTCCTGAATGAAGCATTAGAATCACCAACATTATTAAAGAATTTTCATTTTAAATTGTGATTTACCCTGCAATCACTTTTAAAAAAATTATTGGTTAACTAAACAGGATTCTGGATTGATTGAAATAGACATTGGCAATTTTTTCATGATATTTTTTGTAACAGTACTGACTAGGGATGGCTGAAAACAATGACATCTAATGTTTCGCATTAGTTGTCACTCTGCAACTGATGTGGGGAACCACTCATGCCTAACTTCCACCGGCAACCGAACCACCAAACCCATGTTTGGCGTCTGGGTGATGTAGTGTGGTGGGGAAAACTTGACATTAGTCACCACAGACTTCTTGATACTTGAATTGAATGAATACTAGAGTTTCATGTTGTGAGTACAATATTAACCCGATTAGTGACACGGGAGTGAAGGTGTACAATTTATGATTGTAATTTTATTATTCTACATTTGTTTGTTTACTTTTTAGTTCCCGATGTGGTAAGTTAATATATTTACTATAATGAACAGAAGGGAAAGGCTGTCCTATTTTGAATTGTTTTACTATAATTGACTTTAATAATAAATTACCAATGTGGGCTAGACATGTCATACCGCATGTTTTTTGTTATACCATGTTTTAAAAAAAACATCCCACAATTGATTTTAATTCAATTTCCAATGTACCAGTCTGCAGATAATGGAAAACAGAATGTTGATGATTTGCAGTCAACATCTAAATCTCTGCCTGAAAGACTTATTTGACATTGACAGCTAATTTAATTAATGTTAATTATGAACTCGAGTCAGTTCTTTTGGATTGTTTACCTTTGTTACATAAAACAGCTGGAAACTAAAGTGTCGATTTTTATTTTAAAAACCTGTAAGTTATACATCAGTCAAAATCCTACAAGTTTTTTGTAATGTATAGAGGTCTTTGATTTTCTTTTATCCTGTTTCTAGACAACAATCTGCGCTGTTTTCCGGGATGTGATTTTGACGTTAACCTCAGTGTGCAGCGGAGATAATTGTTTGTAAACAAATAATTTTGTTCTTTGTTCAGAAGATTTTTATTCAAAATGAGCAAAGCTTTGTCATACTCTGTTGATTATAATACTTAAAAATGGGTGATCCTTGTAGATCAAGCGATATTCGTGGCATTTTAATAGAGTCCAACATGACTGACTTTGTTGAGTTCAAAGTAGAAGTGTTGTATTTTGTATTCTTTTATCTTTTTGTTAATTTTGAAGTAATATAATATATAACTTCTACATCAGCTAATTTCATAAAAAGTAAAATATACACATTAATTTGCATGAGCCTAAATTTTAATATGGTTATGTTATTTTGTTGCTTAGCAACTGAAAATAGGTAAAAATGTACCACTTTGCTCTTTTCTCTGTAAACAAATATTATTTCCATTTTTATTTCTGAACCCCATAACACTATACATTTTGTGTTCATAACTAAATTTTCCACAATTACGCTATTGTGGACTTTTGAAACAACTGAATTATAATGTGGATACTTTTATATATTTTTTACATGTCAAATAATAAATACAACACATGTTGTAGAAAAAATATATTGTTTATTTTTACTTCAAAATTATGTAGTTTTATTCAGTTTATTCTTTTCAGTAGTTTCAGTTCAGATTCTTACCAAGGAAAATGTATGAGATATATAACATTTTATACAGATACTAAATGTAAAGCTTTTTATGAAATTTAAAAAGGGATCCTGTAAAATCTACAAAAGTCAGTGCACACTTGAATTTCTGATAAACACTTCCAGGGTTAAAAATGGAATTTTATTGAAATATGTAATTCACCTCAAGTAAACTTAATATAATGTGAGTTAAAAGTATAGATACACTCTGTTTAGTTTTTGATGGATAAAGATGGAGTGATGAAACAGGAGCCACCTTTCTAGGAAATAGAAGTTAACCTTTTAGTCACCGTTACAACTTAAGCATTTTGTACTGGGTTAAGATAGAAAGCTCTAGTTTCCACTGTTCTTCTTTTATCAAGACCTTTCAAAAGAGGTGTCACTTAATGGATACATTTATACATGTATAATAGCCGCCCCCTCCCCAAAATCCCATTTTGGGGAAATGGGCAAAGTTGTAACAATGCATCCATACTTTTACTCCCACATATCTAATAGTAATCTATATATCTCGAGAAGAAAACTTATACAAAATAGTTTTCAGTAGATGGGTGGAGATAACAAAAAAATGCTTGCAACATCTAAAAAATGTCGTGACTGATTTGAACTTTCTATATTTCTTAGATCTATAATTAAATGAGAAAGTTTCCCAATCAAGCACGACAAAATTTAAAAATACAGATTGTCAGGGTAAAATAAAATGCACCACAACTTTGAAAACATCTTAGTTTAATACATCTCCACTTCATGGGTACTGAACGATACAAAATTAGTGCAGCCACAGCTTGAACATCGGGAAACAGAACTCAAAATGACAACATCTGACATCTCAACACTTACCATGAGTGCACACATCAATAAAAAACTAAATTATCATATTACACATATTTACAGTTTGGGCGAATCACAAAAAAGGGAACATTAACTTTGTCTTCATGTATAATACAAAAAACTCTTCACTGATAAAAAAATATTGGCAAGTAGCATAAAATTGAAGCAAAATAATAGATATATAAGTAAAATACTAATTTTCATAAATAAGATCAATTTTATTTTCAATGTGTTTCAAACAATTTCTGGTATAAAATTGAATTGTCTATTTTATTCCACTGTCAGCAAATATATCCATAGACAAATACATGTGCTGTTCTCAAGAAAAAGCGTTGAAGTGCAATATTTTTTTACATGTCTACTAAAAAGTTTATCTTTGGTAATGTTTTATTGGTTGCCCATTAAAAAGTAGAACTTGAGTAGAGTGAGGGGTTTCTATTTTTTGCCATATTAAAAATTTCAGAGGTTAGAACAAAAAATACCAAGATTTTGTTATATATTTACAATACAATGCTTTCACGTATTTTTTGAAATATTAAAAAATAAAGATTAAGATGACATTACAAGACTTCTTAGTTTTGTTTTAGGTTTTGACAGTGTTTATTTGGCCTTCATAGGCCAATGTCAGTTTTTGCATTGAAAGGATACAGCAGGCTTTTGTTGGAGGATTACATACTGAGGACTTTCATTTATTCTAAAATTGCTTCAATTTTTGAGAGTTATACACTTTAGTTTAGGAATGGGTCAAAGTTCACTTTTAGAGACCTAGAATATTTCGGAACTGAATTCTAAAAAAAATACTTCCAGTTTGTGGTATTTTTTTTGTGCTCTTTACAAATTTAGAAAGCTATATTTGGTAATGGCTATTGACTGAAAATTTAAACACGCAAAAAAACAAAAGTTTTACCCTAGCGAGGTTGGACTTCTTCATGACTTGTATAATAATTAAATAGTTAAAGCTGACAGAAATGTTTATCAATCATGCTCGAGGTTACTATGCGAAATGTTTTACTTTTCCTTCTAAATATTTATTTCACGTTATAATTGCTTAAATAAGGAGTTGAACTGAACTTCTAAATTTATCTCAAAAAAACATTACAATAATGTATTAAAAATGCTGATTTATCTAATCCATTTCATAGATTTGTGTTGGGATTTTGCTGTTGGAAACATTATAAAACTTCATCAATAAAATCTGAAACATCTTAAATTAAAGGAAGAAAACATGTCAAAACAGATTTTACTACAAAATAAGGTGAACTGCATACTTTACTTAACTTACAACTATGTCTGGCATTGTGTAACAATGCTTTCTCCTTGAATTTTATATTTATACATTTGTATGTTTCAGTAAAACAGAAAATTGTTTTAATACAAATAATATTGTTGATCTAACTTGTCATTGATTATAGGCAAGTAGTTGACAGAAAACATATAGTAGTTGACATTAAATAAGTTTATAATCCCCTCCCCCAATCAAACTCATATGAAGAATACAGTAAAATATTTTTAACCATCTTAAAATACAGAATGTACTATAAACTAAGGGTTAAAAGTGTAAATCATGGAAAAAATCACAAAAGTATCACTGGAAACTATTCACAGTAAGATCTGACGGCCAGACCTAGGACTACCACTAGCGGTACATAGCACCTCACAAGCAAATTCTGTTGGCTGATACAAGACTTAACCCTCAAACTGGCCATGTAACTTCTATATACCAAATTTTATAAAATGTATACGCTTTATGCAAAGGTATACTTATTATGTATATACATATTTTTTGTAAAGTGGGTAGAATTTGAATATAAAACTGGAAAAAAAGTTAGAAATCATACAAAACAGTTACCTTGCAAAAACTAGTGGTTGTTGAGCAGTTTTAACGCAGAACTACAAATATTAATAAAACCAAAATAGCCAAAAGATGCAGAGTTGATCATCTAATAAGAAATTATGAAACATTCTGGAAAATTATACAATGTTATGTATTATATACAAAAAAAGTAGCCAACTGACAAAAACTGCACTGGTTTTTCATAGGTCAATATAAAATATTGCTTTGCGTACAAACACAAATGTTATACCATAGTAATCCTTAGTTTATGTTCTATAACTATAGTAAACTCCCTGTAGCTGGACTAACCGGTGTATATTTTTAATAACCTATAGATTCAAATCAGAACCAAATAAGAACTCTTAAGATGGTTTTAATAATCAAGTTACAGCACACTCACCCTAGCAGTAGTGTTGTACTGTCATGGCGTTCCAGTCACATACAGTATTGATAAATCAGATGACAGGAATAAATATGTGATAAATAAAACTCATCATGAATCCAGAACTTAAGAAATTAATTTTTGAAATATATCAACACACATTATTGGCTCTTAAAAATGGTATAAATGAATAATTAAGATGACCAGTACTTAATAGGATAAGTAAACCAAACAATACGAAAAGAAATATATTTTCTTCTTCATTTTCACTGTTTTTTTTTTTTTTAAGGCATAATCACACAACTTTTTCATAAACATTATGTCTACAGCTGATGCAACGGCGTGTTGCTTGATATAGGTCGTTGTGATCTTTAACTCTTGGGACGAATTCGGTCACAAACCACTCTTTGAACAAATATGCGTCTGTCCAGGCAGACTTTTGAGCTCTGTAGTACAGTGGAAGAGAAGACATATTTACCTCCTTAAATGCTGCGGGTTTGGCCGTCTTTCCTAAGACAAAAAGAGGCAACCTGTGTGAACCGGTTGCGTTCGAGCATAACGTGACACTCTTTATTTACCTTAAATTCTGACGCTGAAGTTTCTTGAGCCATAGTAAAGGTTTTCTGAGGCAAAAGTTTGTAGTTTAAATGCATCTTGTCAATACTGTAAACTTGCTTCAGTTTCTCTGAAAATTCACTTGCAGATTGTTGATCTGCTGAGAGCTTCTCTCCACACTCCTAGGAAATGCACTGCATGGCGTTTTTCCATTGTCTCAGCCAATCATCACTAGCCGAAAATGTTCCTTTTTCACCAAGTTTTGCATGAAGAATAATTGCCTTTTCCTTTAAAATGGTTCCATTTGGTGGAGTGCCTCTTTTACGCTCCTGCATAAACCACAACCACAATGCATCATCAACCAATTCATGTTTTGGTTTTGTAAGGTAGATCTAGTAGTCGGGACTTCTGTTTCAATTTACATACAAAATCTTCAATGGATTGTCATTGCCAGTACTTTTACCCACATTGAACTCAACTCTTTGCACTGATTCACCTTTATCTAGGCGCTTTAAAATATTGTCTATCCTGCATTTTCACCATTGCATGTTTATGCTTATTACTCATTTCATAAACATGTTTTCCTGCAAACACCTAACACCGTTTAAACATGTAATAAACAAAATTGTTCCTCAACTGAACTGAGATAATGAGAAACTGTCACGTGGGCAGTTTATTATTTTAAAAGCCAAAGGGAGTCTACTGTAAGTGCAAATTTAAGAGTCTCAGCAAAAAAAGGAAAAATAAAAGAATGTTGGACTTCAAAAATATCCCCTTGGTATGATACTTAATGCGACTACTTTATAAGTTGCTTAAGTCAATTGATAAGGTTTATCAAAAATGTCAATACGTATTTGGGATAGTTCATTGACCAGTAGAAGGGTTAACCTTATGAGACATCAGGGTTTGGATTGTCTTTAATATTGGATTTAAAACTTAAAATAGCTATACATGTTCACAATTCTAATGTTTATTCAAAATCTCACATCCTGTTAAAAAAAATTGGTCGTAAAACCCCAGCCATTAACACCAAAAAGTGTGAAAACTTACTGACACTATCACTTTTTAGAACATTGAAAACAAAAATGTATAGTCTACAATTACCTAAAATGATATCACATTTTTCAATAATAAAAGGTGTTTCAAAACTCGCAGCAAATTTTCAGGAATAAATTCCTCATATTGGGAGAAAGAGACCAATTATAATAACATGGTTTTGGAAGTATAGAATTAAAAGAGTTATCCAGCTTTTAAATTAAGTAATAAAACATCTCCTGTTCTTTTGGTTTGCCTAGAAAAAAAGTCGTTTCTAATACAAATAATAAAGTATATTCAGCATCACTGATTTCAGCCACCCTCGATTTGAATTCTATGCAGTCCATCCTGTCCCATTAGTCCAACACATATTCCACAAGGTCTGCCTCTAACAGGAGTCATCTGGAGAACATTAATACAAACAGCAAAGTATATTCCTGCATCACTGATTTCGGCCACTCTTGAGATGAATTCCCATCTGTGCAGTCCATCCTGTCTCAATACTCCAACACATATTCCACAAGGTCTGCCTCTAACAGGAGTCATCTGGAGACATTAATACAAACAGCAAAGTATATTCCTGCATCACTGATTTCGGCCACTCTTGAGATGAATTCCCATCTGTGCAGTCCATCCTGTCTCAATACTCCAACACATATTCCACAAGGTCTGCCTCTAACAGGAGTCATCTGGAGAACATTAATACAAAAAGCAAAGTATATTCCTGCATCACTGATTTCGGCCACTCTTGAGATGAATTCCCATCTGTGCAGTCCATCCTGTCTCAATACTCCAACACATATTCCACAAGGTCTGCCTCTAACAGGAGTCATCTGGAGAACATTAATACAAACAGCAAAGTATATTCCTGCATCACTGATTTCGGCCACTCTTGAGATTTGAATTCTCCCATCTGTGCAGTCCATCCTGTCCCATTAGTCCAACACATATTCCACAAGGTCTGCCTCTAACAGGAGTCATCTGGAGAACATTAATACAAACAGCAAAGTATATTCCTGCATCACTGATTTCGGCCACTCTTGAGATGAATTCCCATCTGTGCAGTCCATCCTGTCTCAATACTCCAACACATATTCCACAAGGTCTGCCTCTAACAGGAGTCATCTGGAGAACATTAATACAAACAGCAAAGTATATTCCTGCATCACTGATTTCGGCCACTCTTGAGATGAATTCCCATCTGTGCAGTCCATCCTGTCTCAATACTCCAACACATATTCCACAAGGTCTGTCTCTAACAGGAGTCATCTGGAGACATTAATACAAAAAGCAAAGTATATTCCTGCATCACTGATTTCGGCCACTCTTGAGATGAATTCCCATCTACGCAGTCCATCCTGTCTCAATACTCCAACACATATTCCACAAGGTCTGTCCTCTAACAGGAGTCATCTGGAGACATTAATACAAAAAGCAAAGTATATTCCTGCATCACTGATTTCGGCCACTCTTGAGATGAATTCCCATCTACGCAGTCCATCCTGTCTCAATACTCCAACACATATTCCACAAGGTCTGCCTCTAACAGGAGTCATCTGGAGACATTAATACAAAAAGCAAAGTATATTCCTGCATCACTGATTTCGGCCACTCTTGAGATGAATTCCCATCTAACGCAGTCCATCCTGTCTCAATACTCCAACACATATTCCACAAGGTCTGCCTCTAACAGGAGTCATCTGGAGAACATTAATACAAACAGCAAAGTATATTCCTGCATCACTGATTTCGGCCACTCTTGAGATGAATTCCCATCTGTGCAGTCCATCCTGTCTCAATACTCCAACACATATTCCACAAGGTCTGTCTCTGACAGGAGTCATCTGGAGAACATTAATACAAACAGCAAAGTATATTCCTGCATCACTGATTTCGGCCACCCTCGATATGAATTCTATGCAGTCCATCCTGTCTCAATACTCCAACACATATTCCACAAGGTCTGCCTCTAACAGGAGTCATCTGGAGACATTAATACAAAAAGCAAAGTATATTCCTGCATCACTGATTTCGGCCACTCTTGAGATGAATTCCCATCTACGTGCAGTCCATCCTGTCTCAATACTCCAACACATATTCCACAAGGTCTGTCTCTAACAGGAGTCATCTGGAGAACATTAATACAAACAGCAAAGTATATTCCTGCATCACTGATTTCGGCCACTCTTGAGATGAATTCCCATCTACGCAGTCCATCCTGTCTCAATACTCCAACACATATTCCACAAGGTCTGTCTCTAACAGGAGTCATCTGGAGAACATTAATACAAACAGCAAAGTATATTCCTGCATCACTGATTTCGGCCACTCTTGAGATGAATTCCCATCTGTGCAGTCCATCCTGTCTCAATACTCCAACACATATTCCACAAGGTCTGCCTCTAACAGGAGTCATCTGGAGAACATTAATACAAACAGCAAAGTATATTCCTGCATCACTGATTTCGGCCACTCTTGAGATGAATTCCCATCTGTGCAGTCCATCCTGTCTCAATACTCCAACACATATTCCACAAGGCCTGTCTCTGACAGGAGTCATCTGGAGAACATTAATACAAACAGCAAAGTATATTCCTGCATCACTGATTTCGGCCACTCTTGAGATGAATTCCCATCTGTGCAGTCCATCCTGTCTCAATACTCCAACACATATTCCACAAGGCCTGTCTCTAACAGGAGAAATCATCTGGAAAACACTCATATGAGTACAAACTTGGTTCCTAGTATCACTGCTATAAAGTTATTATGCTACTAGTTTATTTATTTAATTTTTATAGTATAATATAACTTTCAGTTATTTTATATATATAAACACACCTCAAAACAATTATGGTGTCACTTCTTTAATAGTTTGTACTCAGTTTATTGTGTCTACCATTTATTTTTTAAGTTCAAAACTTCATACTAATAGTCAAGCATAGAACATCCTTTTTGTTTTGTAATTCTAATTTAGGCTAGGGCAGTTACTTTACGTCAAAAACACAAACATTAAAGTAAAAATAATTCTTTTATTTCGTTTCAAATGTAAGAAACTACAAACTGTTCTTTGAAAGTCCACACTTAAAATGTGTTACCTCCTCTGGGTGAGAGAACTGCATGAATATGCTGTGGCAAGGTTCTATTGAGTCGTCTGAGGCTGTCTTGAGATAACTGCATCAATTTATCTCGTAACGCCATTTCCAGCTCATCCAAGGTCCTGGGTTGTTTTGGCTGGCCCCAAATGCTTCTCTAGTTGATCCCAGGCGTGTTCAACTGGATGAAGGTCTGGACTGCAAGTAGGGCTGTCTCAAATGGGTTCGCGCTGAACATGACAGAAGTTGGAGATGGCATCCAGGTATGAGAATGAGCAGAATGTAGTACAGTCGCCTTCCTCCAGAGTGGTGTCTGACCTTCTCTCACTAAGTAGATTGATGACTTCTCGGGTTATAGGTCTGATCACGTGACATGGTCACCTGAGGAAGCATCTTCACAGAGTCGGCATTCTTCGGGAGGATCCGCTCTGTAGAATGTGTGATGAGCAGGATGAAACTGGCTGAACACCTGCTCTTTGACTGTCCTACAATAGCAAGCGAGCAGTATGCCATCTTTGGTAGTTTGGACAAGGGTGGTAAATTTCCCCAGGAGGACCTGATAGGTTGTTTTTGGCGGTTTGTGGAACTGCTGAAACCGTAGACTAGTAGGCCTCATGGTGTGCTTCCGGGGTGCTCAAGAGGCCCTTGAGGCTTAAGTGCATGGCAGTAGGACGCCCCATAGAAGAAGAAGAAGGCAGTTCCAATACTGGTAAGTCCAAGTACTACTGTACTACTCTCAAAGCATGTTATGTGGCTCTGTCTTGCATATATACAAAATCTTGACTGCTAGTTCTGCTCTCATTTCTTCCATGTAACGTTGGGCTGTTAAAATACCATTTCAGATCACTAAAAGGTCTGTTTGATCATCAATTGTTATTCCGCCCCATCAAACAAGACACTGATTACAAAGTGCATTAACTCTAAAAATCTGTCTTCTATGTGCATGGTAGACCTAGAGCGACCTTGTCCTAGTCTTCTGCGAAGAGTCTTGCTCCTGATATGGTTCCAAAATCTAGAAACCACTGATTGACTCACACCTTAACGCCTACCCATATTCCGTTAGGAAACACTTTCTTCTACCAAAGTGACCGCTCTCCTGACTTTTACATTGGACAAACACCATCTACATCCCAACATTACAATTAAAACCAAACAGAACAAACATAAAACATCAACTGATCAACATCTAAACTGATAAAAGTTCAGATAATTACAAACTACACCTGACATTTTTCTTATCTCATTCTTGTTTGGACCTGATAAGCAAATCAGCAGTATTTATCATTAACAGTACTATTCAGAAATAAAACAAAATTACTTGTTCCTTATCATGCTTCCTTTATCTGTAGGCAAAGTAACTCTCATATTATTTACATTTATCCTACACCAAGCAATATTAAGTGATCCCTTAATTGTTTTGAAGTGTGTATATTTACTATTATGCTTGATGGTAACTAATTCAGTCAGATTGCAATCTGTATTATGTAATATTCGAGGTTTACATTTTACTAGAATAAAGAAAAACATTCCTATTCTATTTAAGATTACACTCCTGGAGTGTTTTGTATTTTTTTTTATATAAATCAAAATATTCTATTTTTGCTTGAAATTGCAGGTCTGTTGGTTTCAGTCTGTTTTACAGTACAATATAAAATCAATAACATTTCTGTCAGTACATGAATTTTGGGATTATACAATTTTACTCAAAAATATTCTGATTAATACCTCTAAGATATTTTTGGACCTCAAATAATTTTCTAAACAATTGTTATACCATTAAAATAACTACGTGAAAATAAACATTTTGTGCTCATGTATACAATGGAATTATTATTTAAACAATTATTTGCTTAAAAACTGATTTTATAAAGGACATATTTGAAGGTAACAGTTTTTTTTTTTTCAGATATCTACCATCTGTTCAATGATACAAAAAATCAGTAACACAGGATTTCGAGATCTGCAATCTAATCTCTCCTTCACGTAGATAACTAGCCTTACACATAAATACAATCTAGGTTAAAATAAATCAATTATATTCTAAAAAATCAAACAAAATAGGGATTTATTTACTAGTCAATGCAGCAAAATCACAATATAGTTTCTAGAAGTTCGTCTGGAATGAACCAATAATAAAGGGTCCACTCCTATTTTCTGATTTGTAGCCATCTTGTTTCCGCAGCGACAATCACCATTTACTATTGGAAGAAACCAAAATGTTTTACTGATTTTCATATCACTGATCAATGGCAAATGTCCAAAAAAACTGAAACCTTTGCTTAAACAGCGTTTTTTATTAAAAACAAACCACGTTCATCTTTCATACATTAATTAATCTGTGATAGTAAAGGAGGCAGCCAAAGTTTGAAGTTTTAATAAAAGAAATATTTGTTAATCATTTGTGATAGAGCCACCAATCTGCATAGTATAGTGAGCAAAATGCTAATAAAACAACAATAAGAACGATAAAATAAACTGCATAAGAAAAGGCCTTATTATTGAATACAATTTTCTACAACAGTACGTCAAAAGCTATGCAGATAAATAAAATATTATATAAAACATTATCTATTTAAAATATTAATGTCTTAAGATAGTTTTCTTAGAAAATCTTTATTATGGAAAATTATAATGACAATGCTGCTGTCAAATCAGTATAATGAAGATATACATAATCAAGTAATAACCTTATTTCTAAAAGTATTTTGTGGTTTTTAACTTAATTCTTACAAATAAATATAAATATTCTCTCAGATTAATAACATAAATTATTTTAAAAACATGCTTCTTAAGGCAAAACATAATATAACACATTTTAATAATCGGTAATTACATAAAACTTAGTTTTTTTCAATTTCAAATATCACATTGAATGCCTTAACAACAAACATTTAGTGCACATAAAAATACAACTTTTCTTGAACAAATACTCTGATTATAGTAAAATAGTCAAATAAAAATCGCTGATGTAAATAATTTTCAATAATATCGAATTAAACAAACATATAGATCAGGGAAAAACAAAATTAAAATTAATTTTATTCAACAATAAGGAACACAATTTAACACAACTCGGAGTTTCACAAATTAAACATTACTTTCTAATTAAGTAAGTTAATGTACAGTGATCAGTCTGTAATATGATACAAAAGTCAGTTTAATTTTGTAGCGATGATTTGTGATGGTAGTTAACAAGCCTTCTGCCGACAAGGTATTTGTCATTCTTAATGTGCTCATAAAGTTTGGCGAACTGGCGGATCTGGAACGTTATAATGCCCACAACGATGGATATGAGCAGGACCAGGGGGTAGACTCTGCGCGCGATGACGTTGCGCAGTTGTGGACTGGCGATGAACAGCGGCACCAGGCTGTGTGCGACCGCGTAGGGCACGGCCAGCGCCAGACTGAGACACGCGATGACGGGAGCGGCCAGTTCCCGCAGTATCAGGCCGAGATCCATCGCGCGGATACCATCTCTGTACGCCCTCTCGATCGCCCTCCTCAGGGCCCACTCGGGACCCATCATCGTGATCACGCAAGCGATCTTCGTGTAGAGCACGCCCAGCGCCCAGTCCTGCCAGATCCACAGCACCGGCGTCTGGTCGAGTGGCACACGCAGTGGTACCACCACGACGAGCTCCAGTAGGAGACCGAAGAGAAGTGGAATGACCCCGATCAGTACGGAGGAAGCGACAGCCGACTTGAGTCCGACCACACACCACTTGCAGAGCTTCTCCATGATGGCCTGACGACCCTGAGGGAGCCAGCCGAGCAGCAAGGCCACTCCGCGCGCCGTGAGCCAGCACAGGTAGGTACCACACGAGGCGGTGTACAGCTCGTGTATCGGCGCCACCGGGGGGGCGGGACCTTGCACGGGGCTGCCGACCGGCCACAACGCCATCACCTTGCGGCCGAGCCAGACGGGGATCGTCAGAGCGACCAGGCTGGCCAACACCAACGAGATGCAGACGAATACGAGCAGACCCACGATCCTGGCGGGAAAGAATGTCGGACGGACGTACGGCTGGAAGCCTGTGGGGCCTCCCCGCTGCAGCAAGGCTTGATGAGCCGCGCCCAGGTCTCCCCCACCGTTGTTGTTGTCCACCTGGGCAGGTCTCTCTGCCTCGTCCCCCAGTAGGTAAGACTGCAGGTCCAGCACCCAGCTGACCAGCCTGCACCACTGCCTGATGACTGCCTTCAGCCAGGTGCGAGTGTGGGACTGCTCCAACAGTGCTGGTAGTATCACTTGCAGCAGCAGTAGCTCCAGAGAGAGCTCATTAACCTGCAAGTCAATACGAATTTACGAATTACTCGTAGTAAAAGTTTAGTTCATATTATTCATATAAAAAACATAATATACAGTACTAATTGACAGTCAATTGTACTATCTTTCATGTCATAATATCAAAATGTTTAAAGTTTTTAACCTACACAAAAATTCACATAACCTCTCACACTGTGTAAGCAAGAATGATATTTTACACACCTCAAAAACATACCATTGCTCTGATTGCTCACACTCCCACGTGTCATCCAGGAAATCTCCAAGAATGAAAGATTTCAATTGGACTTTGATCATTTTTGGTTGTTAGTGTTTTAGGTAGACTGTTCCCATATTGACAAGCATGTGTTAAAAAGTGGCCATTTTATGCTAATAAACTCATTTAAGAAGACACACGAGTAGCTGCTAGCCATGCATCAGTCTCCACTGTTTACATGGTTTTAAACTGTCTTATAAATAGGAACTTGTCTTAAACTCTAAAATATTTTACTTCAAAGTTTAAATCTTAGTGTCTTAAAGATAATGAATGATTAAATATACCATGATATGTAAATACAAATTATTTATAATTTATATTTAATATGAGTTTTCTTATGGAAAAATCTATACTAAATATAAATTTTGATGAATTGCAATGTTTATGTAAACAATGACAATGCATGTTATTGTAAAATGTTGGACTATTGCTCCTGAAAGTAAGTCGATTTCATGATGCAGCATACCAAACAAGTTTGCATTTGTTATTACAACAATAAAGAATTAAAAATTAAAACTGACAAAACAATTGTGGGCTCTTACTAAATGATGAAAAATTACAGAAAAGTACTTAAAGTGGTATCATGAAGGCAAATCTTTGAGACGGAATGAATAGTCTAAAAATATACTACGGATTAGATAAAAAAGGGGGAAACCAAGGAAAATAGGTTGATTTTAGCAAAATAATGAAATTGTAAAAAAATTCCTATCCAAAATTACATTCATTTATTTTTTTAATAGAATCAGTTGCAAAACTGAAGTTGAAAACTTTAACCATATACTTATAGCTCAAAGGGATTCACGTCCGGCTGTTTCATGATTGTCCAGGACCTACAGGAGGTGGAGCAACAATTAAATTGTCACATTCGAAGAAGGCAATAAATGCCTGCCCATCACTAACTGCAACCTGTGAGACACCATTAGTACGAGCAGAACAGTGCTAGTGTTCTTTTCTTCCGAGGTGGCAATGGCCAGGGTCAAGATTTCCCACAACTTCTCCATGTTCCTTCTGTTGAAGGGACGAGGCAGCGACCTATCCTATTTGGTTTTGTAGCTTATCACCCTACCTGTGCCTCGGACTGAAGTGCTACAGTGTAGGGGAGGAATGTGGGCCAGATCACTCGCAGTAGACGGACAGGCAGCCACAGCATCAGTAAAACCGCAGTGCCAAAAATAACAGCTGATGCCAGCAATCTCCGAACGTGGCGAATAATCGGGAGGTGAATCATTTCCTAGAAAAAACATGTGGGTGGGTAAGTAGGTAATTTCATGATAATTATATCTATAACATTGTAATTTTTTACTATCAAAATAAACTACACAAATCAATCTATGAATATTATTTTTTTCTTTTTTTGGCTCTTTGGTGAAGTGGTAACATGCTCGCTCCGCAAGTGAGAGACCCAGGTTGGAGTCCTGGTGGAGCAAGTACATTTGCGATTCAATGTTTATTGAAAATTATATATATATATATATAGTGTCTTGGGCCAAAATATCAAACTCCAATTTTGCATTCGAATATAAATAATTTCAGCTAAAAGTAAAACCTAAAATAAGAATTACTTGTGGTTTTGCTTAATTATGAATCATGTGGTTCTGGTCCTCTTAATCATGAACACTTAAAAATGAGTGCCTGATGATTAATTCTATTGCTATATGACTAATTCTATTTTTAAAATATCATATAACCCTATGGTATTACATCACAAGTGCTTTCACTAAGAAAGACTTCACTGTGAACTTCCAACTTTCGCGTTCCTCTAAATTGGCCTAAAATAATTCCAGTGACACTGAAATCGTTAGATATTCAATCAAATACATGGTACGTAGGATATAAATTGCAGGCGAAACTGTGGATCTGTCCTACTATGCTTTATAAACACTACAGATTTCATTAATGTAAGGATTGTAGTTCTTGACAAAAAGGAACAAGGAGTTTCTGAAATTTAACATGGAGGGTTTTTGTAGTTTTACATCTCCTCTTAAACTAGACATGCTTACTGCAATATTTAGTGCACAATTTTAAGCGAACAAAAAAATTTACTAGCACGTCTGCACAAACCTGGATTGGGCTAAAGTCAGGGTCATTGAGATTGCGCAAGAACCAGAGCACGCCCGGGCGCAGCACCTCACGCAGTAGCAGAATGAATGAGGCGAAGTAGTAGACATAGACCATCCCAACAAGCCAGTGGATAAACATGGAAGTGCCAGGAGCAGCACGGAAGCTGGCCTCACGATCGCGTAGAGTGGCATCGAACATGGCCAACGAGCAGATGTCCAGCCACCAACCGCAGATCAGAGGCAACACTCCTATCTCCACCACTGACAGTAGGGATACCTGCAAGTTCATGTACATAGTAACTGTCAATAAATAGGTTTCAAAGTGGCATTGAACAATGGCTATGATTGAATGCCATCATATAATGGAACTGAAAAGTTATAAACAAAAGAGTAACTGTTATCTAGTGAGAACAACGGAAACTACTTGAAAGTTTTTTTGTCCATTCCGCTAGATCATATACGTATTCAGGTGATAGATTATTAATCACGAAACACAATTACTTCCTGCAAATGGAAAAACTCTTGGCATCTTTACAAGATGTATATCAGATAGTGTATAGTAGATAGATGAAGGCGTTACCTTGACAACGACGTAGCACAATCCCAGCACTCTGCGGGAACGGGTGAGGTTCATGATGGTGGCAAGAGAGTGCAGCACCACCAGGCACAGACCGATGACACAGTAGCCACACAGCGTCGTCACCAGACCTGTGAACACGATCACTACACGTCACACAGCATTCCCTCAATCTCCCTTGAAACCTTTCTTTGAGATAATTATACATGGCAGAATTCAGCAACACGAATCTCATGTACTAATGAAAATTTGTTACCCGAGAGCTTGTTTTTAATAGAAAAGACATTTTTTATACTTCCACATTAAATTTATTCAAAAAGCGCTTTCGCCGGTTAAGGCATCATCAGTTTGATATTGTTTACAGAAAAAAACACATGTGTGAAATAGAATAAACACATGATAAAATAGAATAAAATTTAAAACTAACTGTAAAGACGAAAAACTAATAAATTATAAAAGAATTATGTAGAAAAATATGGTTTGCAATTCATAATTTAGGAATGGATTTCTTTTTTCACTAATGGTATAAAGGGGTCTAGGAGACGGGCTGACCTTAGTTCGGGTGAATCCCAAATGAACTGGGAAAGTACCTCTCCAGGGGCGGCACCGCCAAGGTGCGCTCAAGACCGAAGGGGGATCCGAATCCAACCATCTAACCAATGGTTGGGCTCGGATAAACGCTACTTAGCGACCTGCATGAGGTGGCCCTGCTGTCAACAAAAACCCTAGGATCTAGGGTAGTGTCTCGAGTGTGCACTCTGCGCGGTGACGGCCCTCGGCGCCGCGCAGTAGTGGTGCCAGTCCGGGTCCGCCTGGAATCGCACCACACACAAAAACTTGTTTTTTGACTGAGGGCACCCCAATCCCACGGTGTGAAGCGACCCGTGCCTAAGGGATGAATGGCGCAGGGGTTGTGCGTCGTAAACGGAGCCCCTTGGGGTTGGGCGCCCCCCCAAGCGTAAAATAGCCTTACCTGGTCATGCGGGCTCTGGCTGGGTGGACCGTTATTTCCTCGGTACTCGTGGGACCTTTTATGGAGTCTTTTAACAAAAAACAAAAAACACCAACAGATTTTAGATCTGGAAGAACTGCAACGGGCAGTTGCATCCGGCACCCAGGCCTTGGATGTATCTGCCTGTTCTTCTAGCGCTACCACCATCGACGACGATGTAGTACTCGATGATGCTAGCGGAAGGGTTGAGTCCATGGACACAGACACTGGAGCATGTGTAATGGACTACAACCTTAAGCTCCCCTTTAAACTGCGCAAGCGTTGGGTGATGGAGCAGAAAAAGGCCGACGGCACCTGGGCTTCCGGACAGTCAATGGAGGAGGCAAACGGGCAAGATGTCGGCCAATGAAAGAAGAAAGATGAAAAAACAGAGGGAGGCAGCACCGGAGGCAACTGCAGGTGCGGTCTCTACTCCTATTGGGAAGAGAGGGCGCTCGGGCGGTTCTTCGGCGGAAAAACCCCTGCCGAAGAGGCGCCCGACCGCAACCTCCTGAGCAAGCAAGCAGCGCATGCGACGAGTACCAATCCCTCAACGGAGGAGGGGGTTGGGAGAAACATTCAGGGAAGTTCTGACGGGACATAAGCTAGTCTTGGTCCCTGCGAACTTTCCTGAGAGGCGCCTCTCAGAGGAGGAGGCTATGGAACTTCGGGGGGGCATTCTCGACGAGGTACTCTCAGCAGAGGGTGTGTGCCTGCAGTTCAAAAGGTGTTTTCCCGGAAAGGGGGGCTCTCGTCATGCTCTGTGGCAATGACGAGAACCAGGGATTGGCTGCGGGGTCTGGCTCCGGGGCTGGGGATCGGTGGCCCTGGGAATAGGGGTGATCTGTGGGGACTACAAAGACCTCATAAGATCTACCAAGGTCTTCCTAAGGGTTGAATGGTCCCATGGCCGAGGAAGGACTCTGCGACCCATTCTCAAGGCCATTAACAAACAGAATGCTGGGATCTCTGTGTCGGACTGGAGGGTTGTTGGAGATGTCCACACGGGAGATTCCAGAACTCTTGTAATTTTAATGGATGAACAATCTTCAACCACTCTTAAGGGGAGGGGCTGGAGGGTGTTCATTGGTGTGGAGCAGGTCCAGCTGAGGGGCGCGGGGTGGGGCGGTTGATCATGGGGATCAAGGTTCTTCAGATCAACCTGCAGCACAATAAGGCTGCCTCGGCTGTATTCTGCAGACGCTTCCTGTCGGAAGATTTCCACGTGGCTCTGATACAGGAACCCTTGGATCAGCAAGGGAAAAATATCAGGGCTTTCAATGACAGGGGGTGAAAATAGTTAGTGCCCAGGTTGAAAATGCCAGGACATGTATTGTTGTAAGCAACAAGGTGGACAGCATTCCTGTTCTGGAATTTTGTTGCAGGGATTTTCGCCACAGTCAGGCTGATGGTGGCTGGTACTGGACGAGCCCTGCTAGTTGCATCATCATATCTAACCGTATGATGATGCGGAGTCCACGCCCTCCAGGGAACTGGCTGCCTTGGTGGACCATGTTGGGAGGAGTGGAGCGGAACTGGTGGTGGGATGCGACGCCAACTCGCACAACGAGGGGTGGGGCAGCACCAACACCAATAACAGAGGTAAGTTACTTCTAGAATACATAATGTCCCGTAGTCTAATGATTGCAAATGTGGGAAATGTGCCCACGTTTCGCACGAGGACAAGAAGGAAGGTGCTAGATGTGACCATGATGTCGGAGGGTATGGCTGGTCGGATGCATGGCTGGCATGTGTCTGACGAGCCTTCCCTCTCTGATCATGCTCACATCTGTTTAAGATCGGTGAACAGATGCTGGAAAAAGTTCAGTATAGGAATCCGAGGAACACAAAAACTGGGTATCATACAAGGAAAACCTCAGGGCACGGCTGGATTCTGATTCTACTAATGGGAAACGGATTCACAGCGCGGCGCAGCTTGACGAATCTGCTGACGGTCTAACTTCTGCGATTGTCGGCTCCTTCGATCTCAGCTGCCCGATTATAAACAAAAACAGATCTAAGGTAGCCTGGTGGAGCTCTGAATTGGCCTCTTTGAGGAAGAGGGTCAGGGCTCTATTCAGGAGAGCCAAAACTTGGGGTACTTGCGACACCTACCACGAGGCTCTTGCACTGTACAACCGCAAGGTTCGTACGGCTAAGAGGTTAGCCCTGGGAAGAAGCTCTGCAACCGATATTGACAGTGTGCAGGGCAGTGCAAGGCTGCAAAAGCTATTGGCAAAGAATCCCATCTCGCCGCTTGGTAGTCTCAAGGACGATCAAGGTGTTTACATTACTGAGCCGGAAAGGAGTTCTGAAAGTCATGATGGGAACACACTTCCCGGACTGTATTGTTCATGAGGAGTGAACAACCACCCGAAAGTGAGGGGAGACAAGCGGGTTGCGCCACTCATTCGCAGTGGAGTCTGGCGCACCGTATTGTTACCTTCAGTAGGA
The DNA here is from genome assembly GCF_021130785.1 of Homalodisca vitripennis. Lineage (NCBI taxonomy): Eukaryota > Metazoa > Arthropoda > Insecta > Hemiptera > Cicadellidae > Homalodisca > Homalodisca vitripennis. The sequence goes on from NC_060208.1 coordinate 9,602,549, forward strand.
TTGAGTGGGCTATTAACTCATTCAGTCCTTACAAAGGCTCCTGGGGGTGACGGGGTGAGACCGGTTTGCTTGCAGCGGGGATTGGACATTCTCCTTCCACAGCTGTGCAGACTGTTCAGAGCCTCCGTGGCTCTCAGGTACATCCCACTACCCTGGAGAGTGTGTCCAGAGTGGTGTTCATACCGAAGCAGGGGAGGGCGGGCATGGATCGGCCGAAGTTTTTCAGGCCGATATGCCTGTCCTCCTTCCTTCTCCAAAACCATGGAGAAAGTGGTTGCCAGGTTTGTTTGGGAGGGAGCTCTTCTGGAGCGACCTTTGCATCCTAACCAGCATGCCTACACTCCAGGAAAGTCCATGCGACTCGGCCCTGCATCAATTGGTATGCAGGATTGAGAAGACGCTGGCAGCAAAAGAGGGTAGCTATAGAGTCTTTTAGACATTGAAAGGTGCCTTTGATAATACAGCCACTCAGGCGATTATCAATGCGGGTCTCGGACGACGTGCGTTGATGGTCAGGTGTGTGTGACTGGATAGGGCCTTGCTCACGGACAGGGTTGTTGTTTCAACCCTCATGGAGCAAGTGTTAGTGCGAAGGCTACGAGGGGCTGTCCCGCAGGGCGGCGTCCTCTCTCCTCTTCTGTGGAACCTGGTTGTGGATGACCTGCTGAATTCTTTGAATAGCAGCGGTGTCTTTGCACAAGGGTACGCAGATGAATATTGTGATTCTTGTGAGTGGCAAGATTCAACACAACAATCACAGAACTGACCAATGCTGCTCTGAACATGGTGGGAAACTGGTGTGATAAGGTTGGCCTCACCGTCAACCCCACCAAGGCTGCCGTGGTTGCCTTTACCAGGAGGCGACAGATGGAGGGCATCATTGGTCCTTTTCTATTTAAAGGCTCACCCCGTTGAGCTGAAGCCTGAGGTCAAGTACCTGGGGCGTGATCCTAGATAGGGTTCTAAACTGGGGACCTCATCTAGAAAGGGTCATTGCAGGGGTAAGTGGTCTCTAATGCAATGCAGACGTGTGATAGGTGGGCCCTGGGGACTGAAGCCGAGGCTCTTGTACTGGCTTTATGTTTCCCATGGTCAGACCTGCCACTAATGTACGGGAGCTGTCGTATGGTGGCCAAAAACGGAAGCCAAGACGGTGGTAGCACGTCTGGCAGGTATCCAAAGGATGGCCTGCCTCGCTATCACAGGGGCCTTTCCTAGTGCGCCAGGAGCGGCTCTGGACTGTTGTCTTAATCTCGCCCCCTCTGGACATTGTCATTCGAGAGCTATGGCCAGGAAGAAGTGCCTACCTGTCTTCAGCAGACGGGATTCTGGTCGGGCTGCAGCGGTGGGCACTGGCAGAATTGGCACTCTGATTACAGGAGGATGTTTTGCACATGATCTCTGATCAGATGCCACAAAAGTTTTCCTTTGACAAACCCTTTAGATTATTTTGCCCTCAAGGGATGATTGGTCAGAGGGGAAGCAACCTCTTCCACCCAGCGGAGCTCGAATGGTACACAGACGGCTCTAAACAAAAAGCGGCCACAGGCGCTGGAATTCGGGGAGTGAGACCATCTAGGGAGCTGGTGGCTTCCTATGGGTCCGTATCCGACAGTCTTTCAAGCGGAAGGTCGCAGCCATTATGGAATGTGCTCGTGAGAATCTTCGTCTGCGATATAGGGGCAAGACGATTAAACATTTTCACGGACAGTCAGGCAGCGCTGATGGCGCTGGATTCTTGCGCAATCAAATCCAAACTGGTTTGGGATTGCTATCAGACCGTTTCCTCCCTTGCCAGAATCAACAATGTAACCGTTTGTTGGGTTCCTGGGAACGAAAGAGCTGATGCCCTGGCCAACCAGGGCTCAGCAAACAATTATGACGGGCCCTCAACCATTCTGCGGTGTGTTCCAAGGTGTGAATCCTCTAGGATTGTCTCGAAATGGATTCGCGCCGGAGCATGGGAGAAGGTGGAGGTTGCATCCGGGTTTGAGAGTGAGTTAGAATGGTATTACAGTCACCTTCCTCCAAGGTGGCCTCGGACCTTCTCTCATTAAAACAAATCAATGTCTTCCAAGGTCATTGGTCTCATTACGGGGCATGGTCACATGAAGAAGCATCTACACAGAGTTGGTATCCTCTTCAGGAGGATCCGCTCTGTGGAAGGTGTAATGAGCAGGAGGAGACTGCTGAGCACCTGCTCTTTGATTGCCCAGCAATAGCAAGAGAGCGGTAATGCCATCTTTGGTAGCTTGAACAGGGGGTGGCGAGTTTTTCCCCAGGAGGACTTGATAGGTTGTTTTCGGCGGTTTGTTGAACTGCCTGAAGTTGTAGACTGGTAGTCCTCATGGTGTTTCCGGGGTGCGCAAAAGGCCCTTGAGGCTTAAGTGCATGGCAGTAGGCCGCCCCAGAAAAAAAAAAAAAAAAAAAAAAAAAAAAAAAAAAGTATAAAAATATCACTGAAATTTACAGAAGGTCGGGAAATACAATTATCTTTTAAAACTGTCATACACGCACTTTCAATTTTATTTCTTTTAGTCCAAGAAGATTCTTTAAACACTACACTAGACGATTCAAAATGTATATGATGATTTTCCTTTACTGCATGTTCAACTAATTTAGATTTTTCAATGTTTTCTTTTTTATAATTATAAATATGTTCTTTTACCCTAATTTCCACAGGTCTTGATGTTTGGCCGATATACGTCTTGTTGCAACCACAGTCAATTTTATATATCACATTCTTGGTTTCCTGTTGTTTGTTTTTCGGTTTTAATTTTGTTAAGTAGCTTCTTATATTATTTTGGGACTTAAAAACAGTGCGGATGTTAAATTTATAATTTATCCTACGAATTTTTTCTGATGTTTCTTTTACATAAGGAATAGTAAAGTTACGGTAGTAAGATAATTAGGATTGTCTTTTTTGGTAATTTGCTTGCAACTTTTGTTTTTAGCCTTAGCTCGTTCAATAATTGACGGAGGGTAGTTGTTTTTAATCAAAAGTTCTGTAGTATAATTTTCCTTTAAAATTTTATCTTTGTTATCAGTTACCAAATTATTAATCTTCTGGAACAAACTTTGTACTACTCAAATTTTTAGATGTATTAAGTTTCTGTAAACAATATCAAACTGATGATGCCTTAACCGGCGAAAGCGCTTTTTGAATAAATTTAATGTGGAAATATAAAAAATGTCTTTTCCATTAAAACCTATTCACTTCCACCAAGAATACAAAGCAGAAAACCGAGAGCTTGTGTTCACGAGATCAACACTCTGAGTACAGATCATACTCTACAAAGTCATTAATATAACTATAATACAACGAACAAGGTTTGCTAACTGAATGACACTTACAGAGATGGTAGTAACACATTTAATACTATAATGTACACATAGTGAAGACTTTGACTTCCATCGTTGTTTGTTTTCGTCAGCTAAGCTAAGGTAAACATAAAAACAAATAAACTCTTTGGCATTAACATTTATGTATGTCAGAAGTATGTATATTTGCTTAATTTGGCTTATCGATGTACATATTGAGGGTAATTCACCCTACAAAGGTGGATTTTGTCACAAAGAAAGGAAACTGCGAAAGGAGTGGACAAGTACCTTCAAAGTGGGAAGCTGCAACGTGCTCCTTCAGTCCCAGGGTTGCCACAGCGAAGTGTCCCATGTGGTACGGGCAGAACGCAAACACGAGGATGAACAGTGTGTTTAGTGACACTATCCAGAACACATGCTCCAGAAATACCTGTGTAGCATACATTTATTAACCAATCATTGTTATTAATTTAAATATCATTTTTATACCTTCTACCAGCTTCTTCTTATTGGAATCAAATGCTTAATTTAACAAAAATAAAATTTCTTGATTATTACAGTGTTTGTTTCTAAATTAAATACCATTTTTATCGTACATGCAAGGTAGTTCTTTAAGTTATTTACTGAGTGATAGTTTTTTTTTCAAAAAGTTATTTCCTAATAATTTAAATAATTTTTTATGGTCTCTGGAATTGAGTGATGCCACTATGTCAGGAGTTCCTCATAGCTCCAACTTAGAACTTTAATTTTTACAGTATTTTCTTAACAACGTAATATTTATCCGGAACTGTGATCTACTCTGTTTTAATTATGGTGATAATATTAAATCATCTCAACCAATTTAGTAGTAATTGGTATACAGAATTTATCTTCTCAATCTGCCATTGATTTTGGTGGGAGGTGGGCTGAAGTTAAACACATTCACTTAAAAAACGTTAACGAAAAGAATGGTCTGCAAAACCATGAGAAAGTTTAACGGTCTAGATCATAATATCGTTCTAGATTTAAAGCTGTATTCTCTGGACATGTAAACAGTGCTGTTTCAAAAGAGGGGAAGAACTTGGGTTTCCCATTTTTTTAAATGATGAAGATTCTTCTTTGATGTTAGGTTCAAAGCTATTTTGAATGTCACCATCATGTTGATCAAAGACTAGTGTTACACAATGCATTTGAAGCTGAGGACAGTGGAACTTCCCTTACATGAATAATAGAGAAGTTTGGAATAGATATGTGAAAGAACTTCATCCTTCTCAGTTCGCTGTATTGCTTCCGATGTAATGTTTTTCTACAGGTATTACACAAATACAAATTACAGATAATTCCCAACTACACAGTTACCAGTCATACATTAATTTGGAAATTTGATTACAGGCTATTTTAATAAATTAAGGACCCCTTTATAAGTAGCTATATGACTTTCTCTGAGTATAATTCCAAGGTCATATGAATGTAAATTATACTTTAAAACGTTACAATTTTAGCCTAAATATTAGGAATAATATTACATTTACAGAAAATAAATCAACTGTTTAAATGATATGATTAGACTAGCTCAAGTATGCTTCAAATTTATACATTCAAAAAGCTCGGGGGTGCACGAATAGAACTTATATGGAGAAAATCAGTGCATATTTCTGATTCTGTAATCTTCAGACTCCTGGAGATATTGAGATCTGAATATATCAACAGTACCAAATAATACAAGACTACGCAGTTAATTGTCTACATAATAATAATAATAATATCCCTTTAATAAAATACTAAAAATCTATATATTTAAAAACAATTATGCTACAATAGTTAGAACCTAATATTATGGACAGAATGAAAAAGTTAAGTAACAAACAAGGTTTTCAAAATCCACTAGCTACCAGTGCACCAAATGAAACTACTGTTATTTGTTTGCATACCTTTGTTAAAGCAATGGTACAAAATAATCACCAGCCGATTGTGAATGTAATGAAACGTCGAAATTCACCTCATTATCACCACCTCTTAACACAAGACTTGTTTTACAGTTTTGTTATTTCATTTATTACAGAAAACCTTCTAATAATTGTTTCCTCAACACAATCTTTCAGTGACACCCTCCACAAAGTCCATTAATCCGAATGTTCATAACAGACATGAACAGCATTCTGCTTTAATGCTCACTCATAGCCAATCCTTTTCAAAATTTCAATTATTAAATCTGATTCTCCATGATCCACAGAACATCAGTTTGCATCAACCAATCCTTTTCACACATTCTGTTAGTCTATCCAACTGTTTCTAATGCCTAGGACACACCACATTGCCCTTAAACTCAAGTCCTTGGTCAGCCATCACTTCTAGAAGCATGAAAAGGGTAGTTTTTTATCCTTGTTCGTGGACTTTCTTACCAATCCTCTTTGAATTACTCAGACTGGACTCTTACAACCTAAAACATCTTGGTGTTTAATCTTAGGTTTATGCGATCATAAAAGTAAACACTACCATACAAATTATCAGTTTACTAGCAATGGATCAATTAAAAAAACATACTGAATGTAATGTCAGTTCTTTAGTACAGTTCTACTTTGTTGATGGGCACTTGATAAAATTAAAACCTTTATTTTTCTATAACTCTGTAGAAAATATTAATGAGAGACAGATTATTGTTATGCAAAGAAGTATTTAAAACGTAACAATAATCAGTTCACAAACACTCTGAGTGAGAGAAATAAATAAATTTAAAAACTTAAGTATTTTACTTGAGTATTGTACTAACATAGATTAGTACAAAGGATCTTTATCGAACAAACAATCTATTTCAAATACATAGACCAAATGCAATACAAAATATGATGAGCGAATTAAAGAAGAAATACATTTTTGAAATTGAAAGGTGATTGATCACATTATGCAATTCTGTTTGATAAAACATCCAATAAAGTAGGAGGAGCATAAAATAAAAATCTACAGATCCAGACCTAGACGGTCAGAACTTGTGAAGAGACCGGACAGTCTACCATAACTACTGTTACATTCAGTGATCTACTGACCAGAGAACCGTCCAGACCAAGCAGCCGCTCCCAGGTAAGTTCCTCTGCTGCGCGATCCCACTCGATAGGGTTCCAGTTCGCCTCATCGCCGGCAGCGGCTGCATCACCTTCCGCAATACGCAGAGGCGGTATCTCGTCCCACTGTGGCGCGGCCGCGACAGCTGGCTCCCCCACCACCTGCAATGTGAGGAGTAGATATCACACCAACTAGGACAGCTCGGGGAAGAGTTCGTCTTTCCTTGCAGAAATGGGAGATATTATAAGGACAATTAGGGGGATAGTTTACCCTTCTTTACAGAAATGGAAATATTATGAGGACAACTCGGGGAGGGTTAGTCCTTCCTCGCATAAATGGGAGATATTACGAAGACAACTTGGGGGTGAGTTCGTCCTTCCTTGCAGAAATGGAAATATTATGAGGACAACTCGGGAGAGAGTTTGTCCTTCCCTGCAGAAATGGGAGATATCATGAGGACAAAACTGACAGGAGTTTGTAGTTCTTTGCAGAAATGGGAGATATTATGAGGACAACACAGACGAGAGTTTGTCGTTCTTTGCAGAAATGGAAATATTATGAGGACAACTCGAAGGAGAGTTCTTCATTCCTTGCAGAAATGGGAATATTATGAGGGCTACTCGGAGGAGAGTTCGTCCTACCTTGCATAAATGGGAGATATTATGAGGACAACTCGGAGGAGATTTTGCCTTTCCTTGCAGAAATGGGAGATATTATGAGGACAATTCAGGAGAGAGTTCGTCATTCCTTGCAGAAATTATGAACAAGAACGAATTTGTAGAATGACTTACATTTACATTTGCAAAGTAACACGTCCTCATGTCATTGAGTTACAACTGATACATCAAATTAACTGAGCTCCAGTCTTATTGAACGTCTATTGTAGTCAGATTTTTTTCAAGCCAACCAGCTGGGCAGACACCACCATGTGAGCTTTGGTTGGAAACCCAGGAAAGGAATATGAGTTAAGAGGATGGAAGTGCATATATACAATAAAGCCATGCGAGAAAGCGAACCTGAAAAGGTTGAGTTAGGACTGACACTAGTCAATCAACCAAATTATCTTGAAACATCAATTTAAATCTTTTTTATACAAGTCTTCTTTGTAAAGAACAACGATCTGATACATGAAAGCACATGCTTGGTTTTATAAATAAATCAAATTGTAGAAATCTATTGACAACTAACCCTAATAATCAATACTTTGATTTAATTTAACATCCAAAACCACAATACTGATTAAAAAACACCCAAGGTATTTAAGGAGCCTGTTCGACAATTTAAAATGTTGTCCATCAAATTGTGAACCTAACTTATATTCTTAAATTTACAACTTATTTACATATTTATATGGTTTATGCAAACATTTTCTTGGTTTGTGAGGGGAACTTGTGTGTCTCCACTCCATTGACTGCAATTTGGTCTTGCAGTTAACATGTTTCATCGCCAGTTACGATGCGATCGAGTAGTGATTCACCCTCTTTGTCGTAAGCATCCAAAATTGTTAACACTGCAGCCATGCGCTGGTTTTTGTGGACGTCGGTCAGGATTTTCAGTACCCATCTTGCACAAAACTTGTGGAAGCCAAGCTTATCAGTGACAATTTCGTAACTAAGCGAGAGTTCCGTTATGGTTAACCGTAGATTTTCTCTGACCTTTGCGTCAACTTTCTCAACAAGTTCGTCAGCCACTATGCTGGGTCTTCCACTTCGCTCTTCGTCATGAACATTTGTTCGGCCATTTTTAAACTTATTGACCCATTGTCGCACTCCACCTTCAGTGATAATGTTGTTCCCATAAACTTCACACAACTGCCACTAGATTTCTATAGGCTTACAGTTTTTGGCAGTCAAAAACCTAATTACTGCGTGCACCTCACAGTTGGCGGGATTTTCAATTGCGGCAGACATTTCAAACAGGCACTGTGACTAGATGCGTTACAACACGAACTTCCCACTAGCACGGCTGGATAGCCACTGAGCGGTGGGACACCAAGATGGCCGTGCTAGTTTTGTCCCTAGCGGCCACAGCGCAAAACGTAATCAACTTTCCGAATAGCCCTCGTATAAAACAAAGCCAAAGAAGACCTCTATTATATATTTGTCAATAATGCATATTTGTAATTTTAGAACATTCAGTCACTGAAACTACAAACAAGACCACAACCAAATCTTATCTGTGACCACAACCTATTGTATTGATGTTACCAAAGTATATAGCTGATGATAAAGTAATAATACACAGTGAAGAGAAAATTAGAAAATCAACTGCTAAGTCAACCTTCAGCTGAAGTTCGGCCACTTTGGTAACCAGAAGAATTGACTAAAACGCTTAAACAAATTGCAAAGAAACTTAAGCCAATAAAATTTGAACACACCATGTATGATTTAAAGTTAAAAACTAAAAACGTCGGCCGTAGAGCGACTGTCTTATATCCCTCCATTTTCAGCTATCACCATCCTATCCCCCATTTTGTTTCAGACAGGCTGCCACGCTGTGACTGAAAGTGCGCAAATTTGATTTTTCTCTAATCTGTCACTGTTGCAGGTAGTTACTAACATTATAATTTATGGTGGTGTTATTCAGTACAGGCTCTCAGGTATATGCTTAAGTTTTCTTGTGTATATATTCATCAGTTCTTATCAATGTGATTTAATCGCTACAAATTTACTCGATTTTCTTAATGTTTGTGCATGTTAAACAACTGTAGGTTATTTGACACCTGATAAAGATGATAAATTCCAATTATTCAAACATAGGTTCTATTTTTGCACCATTAACAATGGCAAATGTCCGAAAACCTGTTGTATCAAAATATAACAAGTTTACTACTGTACCCTGAAGTTGTGTTAAAAATAAGACACCTGTGTAATAAATGTTTTATAACTGTGTAAATGATGTACTACCCGGATAGCAAACACTAAAGGATAATTCTATAACAAAATTATAGTTCATACAGCAGAATCTAACGATGTGCAAATACTTGACAATATAAAGGGTTGCTATATAACAAAGTTAATTACAAATTATTAATTATACAAAACAATGATAAAATACAAACCATCTTAGTCACCAACACAAGCATTTAAACACATGCGGGTCCCAACACGTGACAAGGAGATTGTCAGAAATTTGTGTGATAAAGGCCTGCACCTATGACTACAAGCTTGTTGCTAAAATGTGCAAGAAATGCTGTTGCACAACTAGGAAGCCGGCTCAGATTTTCATAGCTTTTTCATCTGTTACAGAAAAAGCCATGATATAGTGCAATTTAAACTTATTACTTTGAGAATAAATTATAAGCAATACATGATTCAGGTGGCCTTGTGCATTGCTAATGCTTTGAAAAATTAGAATAAGAATGTATTTTAAGAAAATTGTTTTGACACCCAAATGTATTAAAAAATTATTATGTTTTATGAGTGAGGCTTTTTTACACAGGATAAGGTAATGGATCCAATTAAAACACTTACAAAAATATCTTGGTACAGTTTTTGTTACAAAAGTATTTCAAAGCTCTAACTTTTAATATTTATAAAGTATTCATATAAGTAATTTTATTAAACACAAAACAAAAGAGGTGTATTTTTATAAATAAATCATTTATACAATAGTTTTATAAATAATGTCCTAAAGGCTAATTTTGGTCTCGCTCTTCTAGCAGTACCGTTTGGTCTAACACCTGGCTCGTGCACCTGACAAAATGCCTGCAACTCACAAGATGACACCTTCCCTGCGGCTCTATACTGAGTAATTTTGGCTACTCCCACCACTCTGATTCTGTGCTACAAGGTGTCTGCCATAATAAACATGTTAATTCACTATTTGCACCATTGTATAAAGTAACGTTTAGGCACTCATTGGGTTAAATTAAACATGTATTTCATTTGGTTTAACTTAAAATTATCCGATTTTTATAAAAATATTGCTTTTATAATGTTAACCTTTCTAAAAATAACAGGATTTGCTATACTTTTGCCGCCGAATCTGAGTGCGTATTTGAGCAATAACAGACCACTAGTGAATATAACACAAACAATTATTACACGCAAAATAGATCTACACATTGCCACTAGACAATCCAACATTGAGATTTGTACAACTATCGGAATAAATTAATGAGTTAAGAGCTTTGTTAGGTGTCACAATAGGTCAATTAATAACATTACTTCTTCGTATAACCCTACAACGATTGCCATGTTCCGTAACCATGCTTCACTCATTATTTGGCTTTCCTTCGGCGCAGTCATCAAAGGGTTAATATGAGTCAGTCTAAAACTAAAATACCATAAATGTATGGTTAAATAAAAACGACCTGTGGTATTTATTAATTAAAATATTTTTTTATTTTCCTTATGTTATTTATGGCTGTTTATGTTGTCATTGATAGCTATTTCGGCAAAGGGTTTAAAAGTATGGAGGACTTTCTTTACTAGCTTTCACATATGGTGGCTTTTGGGAAATGTACTTTTTTCTAATGAAGGATCATCCACAAATTTTGCTAAGAAAGATCCTCAGTAAAAAAATGTTAAAATTATTTTTTCCTAATTTTTAAATCTTATTTTACAACAAACATAAACATATTTTAGTTTTATGTAAGTACCAAAATATTATATCAACCGGAAATATAAATAATATGTATGAGTTTTCTCCTGAAAAATCGTCAATTAAGAAGATGATTAGGTAGCGTATTCTCCTGTTGTAATCAGCAATAATTCAGTTTCAATTAACAAGGACAACATTTCATTATTTTTATTAAGATGAAAAGAACTGAAGCAGAAAGTTACCCACCTCATTTTGGTTGTTGAACATGCCAAAACCATTGTCTGGTGGATCCTGCGCAGGCTCAGCGGGTAGAGGTGGTGGTGGAGGGGGTGGGGGAGGGGCGGGCTGGAAGGGATCGTCCCTCTCAAGCCAGTCAGGTCCCCCACCGTGCAGTATCTGCTCCCTCAGCCACACGAGCCCAATGAACGAGAACAGTGTACAGGTAACCACGAAACAGCCGTGGAATATGTCTGAGGCTATGTTCTCTGTCGATAGCATATCCAGCGGCAATGTCAACACCTGAACAATGTATCTTATACAGAGATGCCCAACGTAGGTTATTACAATTTATAGTCTCATAACAACCCTTTCATAACAACTGAGGGCATATGAAACTATTAATTAATTTCGTCACAAATTCTTCTCTTTTCCTGCAGAAAGCTTGTTCGAAAACAACAGAAAATCTGTAATGTAAGCAATGTAAGCAAAAATCACATTCATTTAGAAAAATAGAATTTTTAAAACAAATATTTATTTTCTCCACTTTTATTTACATTCCAGTACATTTTCAGTACCTCTGGGTCATAAACTGGAAATGTTCACAAGGCAAAAACAATGCGAGTAATTTTTCTCAAGCAATATAGACGTCTATTAACTTTAGTAAAGGTGCAAGTATAACAATATATTAACATCGAACTTAGACATATAGTGATCATTTACAGAAGAGTGACTTAGATTTCAACTTCAATAATTTAGATGAAACCTTTTCATGTGATTTGTTGGGATATAAACTATTATGAAATGTACAATTTATGTTAAGGTAAATAATTTGATTTATATGGCTGTCACCTTTTTTGTGATCACTATAGCTCAGAAATGCTTCTGTTCACCATGATGACTAATTACGAGTAACCTACTACTCACCGAATCGACGGAACCGGTGAAGAGGCAGCGGTAGATCCGGCAGGCGGTGAGCGGCACGACGCCGAGCCACGCCAATGCCACCACAGTGTAATGCACCCAGTACTTGACTGCTGTAGCCACGCTGGCGAGCAGACCGCCCGCCACGTCACGTATGGGGAGCCGGCGGGGCATGTCGGGCGAGTAGATTGGTGTGAAAGAGAACCGGTGACCACACAATTCACAGTACTCTTTGCGGCTGTAACGCATCCACTGCACCAGGCATTCCTGTCAATTCAATCAAACTAAAATATTGTGACAAGTCAATGAAATAATACTTATTTACACTGTGCTACAAGATTCTGAGGACTAATACTGCATAGAATTCAATAAAAGAAAAACCCAGTTTAAATAATATGTTGTACAACGTACTGGTGTAGGACTTCCTGGAAAGTAATAACTGTCACACCTTTTTTAGGCAGCATAGCAATTGCCTATTTCTTGACATGGGCTTACCTCCAAAAACCACACATCTCTACAATGTTCGGCCTATGCAGAGTTAAATTCTCGACTGTAATTTTAATCACTGATTAAAAAGTGATTTCAAAATAAAGCCTGAGCTCAGAATAAAATTAATTAAAAAACTGTACTATAATGTAAAAACTAATTATTATGACAATTTCAGATTGTATAAATTTAAGAAAAAAATATATATTTTTTAAGTGTGTAAGTGTAATAAAACTATTTATAATTTTAAAATAACCCTTTTTCATGGTTCTACAAAACCAAAATAAAGTGATTTCTAGATGATAATAAAGTAGTGTTAAATTGTGTTAATGAGTCATTTATAAATCTTGTAAAATATTCCAGGTGCTAAGCACATTCAGGTTTTAAGCTTAAGTTTTTGTGGTTTAGGTATAACACAAATCTATGAATAAGCTGCTAATCATTTATAAATTACTTGTTATCACCAAGACAGTATTTAAGGACTATTTAACAAACACTGTAATCAATGTTATCACTACTTGGGTAACAATTGTATTGTTTGCTGTTCAATATGGTGAATGAACTGAGCTAAACTAAGAATGCCTCTCTTTCTATGCAATATTCAATTAAATTATTCTGGACTACATGAAACAGCACAAGTTTTTTTTTGATTGCTTATAATGAACTTACTAACAACAACAAAAAAACTTATGGGAAGGAGCATATTTATATTTCATAATATTTGTGATTGTGTACAACATTATTTAAATATATATACATATACAGGGTGTCCCAAAATTACAGGACCAAACTTCACCAAATTGTTCAGGACGTCAAACTGAACGAAAAATGTTATATAATGTATAGTCCTATCTTGCTTCGTTTACCTTAGATCGGCCATTTTGTTTTTTACATGCAATTAATTTTATTTTCAATACGGGTTTACCGATTTTGTTGAAACTTGGCATAAATATTGTGAACATGAACATAAGTTGTAAAAAAAATATTTAAAAAAAATCTTATATGTATTTTCAAAATGGCGGCCATTTAAAATATTAAAACTTAAATAACTTGAAAACCAACCGTTTTTTTTTTATGGCCGCCATTTTGAAAATACATATAAGATTTTTTTTTTAATATTTTGTTACAACTTATGTTCATGTTTACAATATTTATGCCAAGTTTCAACAAAATCGGTAAAACCCGTATTGAAAATAAAATTAATTATATGTAAAAAACAAAATGGCCGATCTAATGTAAACGAAGCAAGATAGGACTATACATTATATAACATTTTTCGTTCAGTTTGACCTGCTGAACAGTTTGGTGAAGTTTGGTCCTGTAATTTTGGGGCACCCAGTATAAACATTTATAGTAAATTAAAATTTTACACAATTAAGAAGTTGGTCTTTAGAGGAACTTGAGAATCAGATTTACCTACAGTGGTGAATTGAATTGAAATCAGTCCATCCACTAGCCATCTGTCACAGTTGAAAGTACATTTTGATCCAAAAAGATGAATTTATTATTATACAAGTTCTGAACGAGATGGTTTAAGGACCAAAATGATAGTGGGGAAGTGTATTTGTAGCATTTTACTCTACAGGGTGTTTAAAAATTTAGGACTAGCTACACATTTTCAGATTCTACACTGGGTTTTGACAAAAAATTCAATTAAGTTATAAATTTGAAATTTCAACTCAGTTTAACCATTAACTTGCTTTTAGAATATAAATATAATATATATAATAAAAAGTGTAACTTTTATGTACGCATATTGGCGTACCTGGTGAATCCATTTGATGCTTCCCGTGCAGATGCAGGGATGGAAGAGAGGACGGTCCGATGAGCCCTCACAGCGACATACTCGACATATGTCCTGGCCCTGCAAATCCTCCATGTTGGCCTGTCAACACACAACCACACCTTGTTACAAAAAGATTTCATTAATTCCATGCCATAACTAAATAATACATAATTACTTGAATCACATTCAATCCCTTGTACTGTCCAAGCAATAGAGACCAGGGGGAGTATTTAGTTCATTAGTCAATCTAGACAGCCACTTAGGGCAGCAGCCTGAGGGTGGGGGAGCGGAAAAAAGAAGAAAATTGACAAGATTGTATAAATTACTGTACTTCTAAGAGCAAACAAGTTAGCTAAAGCAATCTTTAAACCCAATTTTAATCAGATCAAGCATTACTTGGAAGTATTATGCCAACGTAAAACCTATGTTAAGTTATGTGTCACTATAAAACTATAAGAAACCTGATTAGTTGCCCTCTATGTGACAGTGCAGTGTCAGTGTTGTGTGCTGTGCGGGTGGTGGGGACACGTGTTGCAACGACATGGCTAGAAGTAGCTTTGAAGAGAAGATCATGACTTGACATGAATCATATTGCCGTGTCGTTGATACATCCCCATTCGTAATCTTGATTCTAAGTAAAGTTTGGAAATAAACTTATTGTAACTGAATTGCAAAATAGTAGTTTTTTGTTTTTATTTATTAATTTTATATCTGGTTTTGAATACACTAACATGCTACTGTTATATCGGTCATTAAAGTGTCATTGTGTAACCATACCATAGAAGAAGTTCTGTTTTTGTTGTAGCGTTTCTGGGTAGAAGGGGAGGGGGAGTGATCGAGTTGGTGGTTTGGGACAGTAAAAGTGTGTTTTTCCTAGGGTGCCAGAATGGTCTGCACCAGCCCTGATAGAAACAGCTAAAAAAATTAGGCAATCCCATGGGTTTGTCTATCCAACTTCGTTGCTTAGACAGAGAAAAATAAAAATACATAGTTAAATATTAGTGACAAAATTTTAGGCATTACATTTTTACTGTTATACTGAAGTCATTATTTTTCAATAGCAATGTAGGGTGCTACAATACCATCTAATAACACAATTCTAATCCCTAATGACAGAAGTACAACATGATATAATTAATAGGCCCTGGTAGCACTAGTACACAAATTTACTGATCTGGTAGTTATTCAACTACGTTCCTATTTAGCTAAGTGGTAAATGTTTAAATAGGTTGAGTTAATCTTTTCTAGTTTTGTAGTTACTTTATGTGCTTTACATTTTATATGAGTAAAAACAACATAATACTGAATAATTTAGATCTAATTATGTTTAGAATATGTAATAATTTAGAAAGAATCTAATAGTCCTTCTGATTCAGTTGGAAGAATTAGGTAGATTTTGTGAAAACTGAAATATTATTCTCAAGAGATTTACATATACCTATTATCTCGCAAACCGTTTGAGATACAACACAATTGTTAATAACAACAAGTTTAGGAAATGTTATGTGCATTCCAAAAGGTTCATAAATAAAGGAATTATTAATTATTTTAGTTTAATAATAATTAAGTGGAACAAAATGACGTAACAATTGGTCAATGAATGAATGTCAAGATATTTATACCATAAATTTTACTCCGAAGTTTGAACTTGTTTCAGCATTACTATTGCCAGTTTTTGGTGATAGAAAGTTCTGATGGTATTTACATGTAATGGATCTAACAAAAACCGTTTGAAATACAACAAAATTGTTAGTTACAAATGTTTAACAGTGTTTGATTTAAAAAAAAATAAGTTAATTTGTAATAAGGCTTGTTTAAGTTTGTAAATATTATATTTAGATTTATTTATAAGATAAACATTTAGTGGATATAATATTTGCCAAATGTTTCATTTAAGCAAATCCGCAACACTATCGAACAAAAAAAAACTGAAATGTCAAACTAAATTACGTCAACTTATTTATATTCAAGATTATCGTATGGTGAAACTATATTTTTATATTTAAGTTAAAAGAAACATAGGTATTTAAGATCATAGAAAATAATAATACGTTAGTTATGTTTTTATATCTACAGTATACGTGCATTTATGGACGGAACAAATGAGCATAGTCTACTTACTTCTTGGGCTACTACTTTAAAAGGTAAACATGTCTGACATCTTCTAAAAATACTCAAATAGATTACCAATTATCATCACTTCTTGTCGATACATGTATTCCACCAGTTTATCGCATTGTAGTCACTCTTGAGTCCTGTTTTTAATGATTTATGTATAGCTCTACAAACCAGATTCAATTGTTTAAGTGTTTACAGAAGATAGTGGAGCAATGAAGTTTGTATTGTGAAATAGTCATATCCTTTTGTATTTTGACCAAAATAGTCTTCAAACAAATTATGATTATCATTGTTCCTAATTTAACACGCATACCAATCAGTGAGATAAGTGAATCAGCATTTTGTTGATTATCTCAAGGCAAACATCCATACGGAAACTATCACCTCTTCTTTCTATTTGGGAAGTATCTATATTTGTGTTTAAGTCCATATTGCCTACCACCCATGTACCCTTTACTAATCTTCCCACAGTTATACTTTCTCTTTTGGAAATATCTATATTTGTGTTTATGTCCATAATGCCTACCAGGCGTGTACCCTCTACTAGGCTACCTCTACTAGTCTTCCTCTGTCTTACTATCTCTTTCCAATTTTTATTTCATCAACTTCTACTACTTAACTCCTTTGCCACCCAATAATTCCTCATTTTCAAATTTGTCATCTAACCATACAAAAATATCTGCAATGAAATTTCTGCATATACTGACGCCCATCACAACTGCGTTATTCATTACATAGTCATAGTTAGCTTAATTCCAACTAAAATAGTAGGTACATTATTTTTTATTTATTCATCAAACTAAACTTTGAATGTTAAAAAAAGTCACCTAGCTACGGTTTTTGTATCGTTCGTTTTGAATTGTATTGCAAAGAAACATATTTGGTTTCTACCTTTAACTCTTGTTTTTGTGTCATCACTACAAACTAGACACAGGATTTCAGGGAGTAAGATCATTATCTCGTGCCCATTAAAAATATTGTTCAGTGTTTAAAAGTATACTAACACAAAAAGGGCATGTTCATCGCCACTGTACTTGCAGTTATTACTCACTACACTACACAAATGATTTTACTTGGTTTGAATTAATTTTAACGCATTTTTTGCTAACAAAATATAAAATAAAAGCATCACCACAGCCCAGCATTAAATTTAGTTAACGCGCCAAACTATTTTTATAAACCAATGTCAATTATAGGTGTCGCTTGGACTGAATGCACTGAACCAACATCAACTATTGTTGACATGAACACGTTTTTTTTTTATTGTATTTAACAACCAATTGGTCTACGTTGTCGACTTATATTTTGTTTATCGGTGTACAGGACCGTTTGAATATTACACTGACCATATCATGGTCTCTGAGTGGGATAATTTTTACTAGTATTTTGGCATCCTTAACTTGGAAACTCCTACCTAGAAGTTTCCAGCATACGGATTCAACAAGGCGTTCAAATAGTGTGTTGTTGTCTGTTCTGTGTTGTAATGGATCGAAATCGTGACAGAATTTTATAATATATTGTGATTTATTAAATTGATAAAAAAAAAAAACAACAAGTAGAGTACGATAAGTGGACTACTGATTAATTAATTTGCTTCATCTTTCTGATAAAAAACATTAACTTATATTGTATGTATCAACTGTGATCACTTTTTCAGATAATAAAAATAATATTTTACTTCAAAATAAATGACTTTGTCAAATTCAAAATGACAATCAACTTATTGAAATTGGTTTTAAAAGATGATAAAATGTATATTTCTTGGCTTCAGATGTTAATGTGGTGCTGAAAAACCCGTTATGGGGACATCCACAGTAAGACATGTGGAAGGCATATTTTGAGTTGAGTGAATGTGGTTTTGTGTATTTTACCATCAACTGTAGTGACTTTTTAGACCCACCAACTGGTGCTAATACTCGTACTCAGACAGTCAAAAGCTCGTGTAGGGCCGTGAAACGAAGTTTAAAAAGTGATATTCCAACTGACCTGCTTACAGATCATCTCTTTGAGTCTTGTACAGAAGAGACGTATAGTTTTCATAAGTATAGAGAGTACTGAGGCATAATGGGGATGCTTTCAACCACTTCTTGGTAACGGTTAATCATTCCTACTCAGAAGAAAACATATAAATAGTTCCGAAACTTTCCTATTTCCTGTTCTAGTTGTTTGTTTGAACGTTATGGTTTCTTTTTTCTTTTTGGTATTGTCACTGTGTATATTAAACTAAGTATTTTAATTTCAAACTCAATTATTATTATGACTATAGATACATTTATATAAATTTTGATAGTCTTGTATCAATATTTAAGAAGGGTAACAACAATGAATGTGACAGTTATAGACCGATCTCCCTGGTCCCTGTCTTCTCCAAAATTTTTGAAGTAGTTATAAAAAGTCAGGTGAGTACTTTCTTTGAACAAAACAATATTTTTAGCACTAGTCAGTTTGGTTTCAGGCTGGGGAGGTCCACGATCGATGCAGTCGATGAGCTTATATCCTTCATCCATTCTAACCTTGAAGTGGGATTATCCACTGGTGCCGTCTTGTGTGACCTATCAAAGGCGTTTGACTGTGTCGATCGGGACATACTCCTGAAAAAACTAGAATTGTATGGTGTGATTGACCGTCAACAAGCTCTTTTCAGGTCATACCTCAGTGAAAGGTACCAAACAGTTTGTTCAAATGGAAAGTTTTCTGAATATTCTGAGGTTAAGTACGGGGTACCACAGGGGTCGGTGCTGGGTCCTTTTCTATTCATAGTTATGGTAAACGACTTGGTTTCTTTTGTAAGCTCGAAATCTGTAATGTTTGCTGATGATGCAACTTTTGCCACATCACGCTTATCAATCGCTTCCTTGCAGACAGAGACGGATAGTTTACTTATACAGGCGAATAACTGGTACAGAGCCAACATGTTTCTGATGAATGTAGAGAAAACAAAAAAAATTTATTTTTCTTTTAGTAACCATGGAAATAATGACAGTAGCCAAACGGTGAAGCTTTTGGGAATTATACTTGATCCAAAGCTATCCTGGAATCCTCATGTTGACTATGTGTGTAAAAAGTTGCATAGAGTGATTTACCTTCTAAGACACCTTAAACTATGCATACCAAATGATAGCTTAAGAATGGTTTATTTTGCATCTTTTCATAGCACGATAGCTTATGGTTTGCTTTTTTGGGGCAACTCCAGTGGCATAAACAGTGTTTTGATCACGCAGAAGAGGGCCATGAGAATTTTAGATGGGAGTGATCCCAGAGCTCACTGCAGACATATATTTGTAAAATTAAAAATATTAACAGTGGTAAATCTTTACATACTTTTTGCTTTGTTGCATGTTAAGAAAAATTTTACCAGCTTCACGCTTATCTTGCATGTACATAAAACACCACTATAGAAATAGAGATTTAATTAATAGACCATACACAAGATTGAGTAAGATCTTGTCTATGAGTTTGTTGGTATATCGCTTTTTAATAAATTACATTTAAGTGCTCAGAATGTCAGTGTAAAACGATTTAAGAAAGTCATGCATGACTGGCTTATTGAAAAACCTTTTTACAAACTTGATGAATTTTACAGTTCTGACATTAGCATGTTAATGTTTGAGTAGATATAAGTTACATGTGTATTTTAATTTTTACCTAAACTGTAGCTTATTTTGATTATCCTTTTGCCTATGTTACAATTTTAAAAGTATCATTTTTTCATGTTACGTTCACATGTTAAGTTAAATTAATTTCTTGCACTGGGTTGCACGTTTTGTTTGTTTTTTACATTGCTATTAGTCTACTTAACTTTTTAACTTAATATTATTAAAAACCACTTTTTTAACTTATTAACTATTGCTTTTAGCTATCGCTTTGATTCAACGGTATTATGCCCGTGATTTAACTATGAATTTACTGCACGATTGATTACCATTGTTTATATATGTAATGTATATTTATTTGAATGTAATTCTTGATCTGTTTTAACTTGCAAGTTGTAATTGCATCATATTGTGATGAGATCCATTGCGTGTAAATGTTTAAAGATCAATAAAGATATCTATCTATCTATCTATCTATTCAAAATACAAATATTGCACTGATGATACTAACTGAAATAAAAAAATCGGATCCGCTTATCTTGCTCTGCTCAAAAATACCACTATAGAAAATATATTCACTAAGATAACTATAGTTGACATCAGTCTATGAGAAAAGTAACTTGTTTTTATTATCACATTCAAAGTACGTTATAGACCAACAAACCTTCGACGTAAATCAAGGATAATTTATGAGTGAAAATTATGTTTTTCTTTACTGATTTATGTATACTTAATTGATGTAAACCCTAATTGATGAAAAAGAAAATTATGTTTATTTTAAAGTTATTCTGTGCGGAAGCCTATCTCATCATGCTTGGTTTCTGGTAGAAGACAAGTCTGATAGGACCAGTCTGTGAGAGACAGTATAAGTTAATGCAGCGATAAAAAACCGATCACAATACAATGCTTGTCAATAAAATTAAAACAGCTGGGTATTATTAGACATGTTTGTTTCAAGTCGAATGTTTTTGTATTAGTTACGATTTTCTAATCGAAAAATGCAAAGTGTCCAGTTTGTAGTGAAGGGATGAAAACTAGAATTAAAGGTGGAAATCAAATAGCGTTTTACTACAAAAGAAGTTAAAACAAACACAACGTTGTAAAAAACGCCCTTGAAAAACTTTTTTGAACATGCTAAATTTGGTATTATGAACATATTGAAAATCATGTACTATTTCAGATGCAATCAAACAAACTATGATATTAAAATTAATTAATGTAGTTTTGAGGGGATCAGTATGTGTAGAAATACCATTTCAGATTGACTAAAGTAATGGTAAATACTACGCTGCTCAAACATAGTTTAGCCTAAATAAAGTTTTGTTACTTTATATAATCTGATATAAATACATTTCTTTTACACATAAACATATAGCATCACTATTACACAATTTTAAGAGCGTAAAATGTAATTCAGTTCAACATTATTGCTCCAAATTAATTCAAAGTAAAAAAATGTGTTTGGTATTTGATTAAAAGCAGTAAGTTCAATGACGATGAACGTGGTGTCACAAGGAGTCACAAAAGTTTATCCTAGTAAACATTAAAAAGTAAATAAATTTTACATTGTTTTGTTTGTAACATTGGGTAGACTATGATAAGCGGACCCAGTTATTTCGAAATTATCAGGCAATATTTAATTATCATACCCATTGATATAATTAAACCAATAGCAGCTAATTTGAACAATAACTAAATCATCTGCACCAACTGTACGTATACATTTTCGTATTTTAAACACAGTTGTTCTATAATTAACTTTTTATAGCCTAAATAAGAAAAAAATAGTTTACTTTAGATAACTATATAAAATAACACTAAAAGATTATTTACTGCCTTTCTCGGTTTTAAGATGTTTGTTTTGTTATTATGTTTTCTTTATTACTTAAATGATATTTTTCTTGTCACCTGACGTAAGTTTATTGTTTGATTAATTGTTATGGTTCCATATTATTCATGACATTAACTTACGTATTTATTGAACTATTTCTATTAATTTGAAAAATGTTACTTAATTTAGTACTTTAGATTAGTTGATATGATAGGTTTTTATATCAATATTGACAAACGATATTACTTAATCATAACTATTGATATAAGCAACTGATACTGATCTTGACCAATAATTAAATTGTATAAATACTTCTTCATGTATTAAACACATTATCTTTTATAGACAATAACAGACACTCGAAAGCTCGTGGAGGGCCGTGAAACGAAGTTTAAAAAGTGTCATGTCAGCCGACCTGCTTGCAGATCATCTCTGTATTTGTACAGAAAAGAGAAGTATGGTTTTCTAGAGAGGATGCTATCAATAACTTCTTAGAAGTGGTTAATCATGCCTATCCAGGAAACATACAAATATAGTTAACATATTTCGTATTTACTGTTATACATGTTTGTTTTATTGTTATCATTGCATTATTATTTATGACTTTTTCCTATTTCCAGTTCTAATTGCTTGTTTCATCATTATAGCTCCTTTATTATTTATGAGATTGTCACTATGTGTATTATATTAATTTCAAATACTATTATGAATATGGAAATGTTTATATGATAGATAGACTCGTATTATTCGATATACGAATTTAAGTATCGATGATTATACTAATCGATATAAAAACTGGGTCCGTTAATTGTAATCTACCCCAAAAAACTATTAACTAGCAAGTTGTAATTTAAAAACAACAATTTCCATTACTATCATAAATTTTTACCCCAATAACATATTATAAATAACTATACTGTTATATGTATACTGGGTTGAGTATTTTCTGCAAATGCAAATTGGCTACAAACAGGCGAGACTAAACCACAAATTATGCAATTACGAAATCATAGTTACACCATTTTAATTGTATAAAACAGTACCAAGGTAAATAAAACGCAAAATTGATTGATGATTTTGATAACAAAATTAAATGCGTTAATGTTATAAGCATGGAATGGGACCTACTTACCATCTTGATAGAATTAATGGTAGCACCAGCACATTGCCGAATAGATAGAAACAGCTATTGCTAGCAGTGTGGAAAATAACAATAATGATCCAACATCATACCCACTTTGAACGCAGCACAATAAAAATTAAAATCAATCTTCGTATACTATTAAAATCCAGAATCACGATTCACGTATGTAAATGTACACTAACCTGTCAATGAAGGAAAAACTTGCAGCTGCTGTTTATCACTGCTTATTCGATAACGTTGAAATCAACAGAAAAAGATACTGTAACAAACAAGATTGCTGTAATATTATGAAATTGTAGAATAATTACATTCCTCTTCGTCTGAGATCAGAGGAATGCATAAGGTTTAATTTTAATTTATGGTCAGTTACAAACTCATTACCCTTGATTATGAAACCTACATTGATTTTTTTATTAAGGCAAGTATACAATTCCTGGGGCGCATCTCCAAATATTTTTCTTCGACAGAATATTCCTGTGTATAGTTGACAACTTAGAAGATTTGGAATATGTCTGTTGGTTATCTTTTTATGTTTTAATGTGACTGCAGCATAATATTACGGTCATATAGTATCTTTTTATCATGCAGTCTCTGTTTGTATGAACCGCATTACAACACGACATTTTAGCGGTGTCTGGTTCGAAGGTCGTGAGGAGATGTATTTGTGTTTCATGATGCGAGAGTGGTCACTTCATTAATTAGCCAGCATTCAACTGCGTTGGTGATTGTAGGTCATCAGGGAGAAGGTGGCCCGTTAATATCTTTTTATTGTACAGCATGCTTTATGTGCTATTATATAAAGAAAAATAGTCTACAGTTGGTTACATTTAAAATTTCATTCTTCAATTTAGAAGAGATCAACAAAAATTCCAGTTTAATTCTTATTTAAGATAATAAAAAGTAGTTATAAAACGTAGTAACAATGATACTTAAGTTATTTCAACAAAAGTAACTATACTGATGCTATCTAAACGTTATACAATTTGACGAAATTAAAACAAATATCAAATAATGTATATATTAATAAATGTCATACTGTGGCTTTATGTATTTATTTGTACTGTTCTGTTGTGTATGTCGGGTTTCTCAGACAGAGTTTAAACAATCTAAGGAACTATTTAGTCGTTGAAGGCATCTATTTTTAATGTAGAAGTGATAGATACAGGCACACCAAAATACAACTAAACAATGCTATTCTTGAAGTAAGCAATAAGTTACTTGAACAATGTGTTGTATAATTTTTGCAAAGACGAAACATTCAGATTTCAGTCAACAAGTATTGGAGTTGCAGTATTCAAACTTTAAACTTGTTTTCCAGACAAGGATAACACACAAGTTATAGATTTGTATCAGTGTAATTATGCATTGTAAATAAATTCTGCGTCTTTGCAAAGGAAATTGTTTATTATTCATTTAGTATGACAAATCAATTTTAATTGTTATTGTTTTTCTGTATATACAGTATTTACTTATTGTTCTTCTCAAATTTAACAGATAGTAAAGATATTAAATCTTGTTAATAAAATGTGACGAAGTAAGTCATAAAATAGTACAAACAGGGAAACTCACACTTGCAGTCGAGCTGAAAAAGACATTAGCGCAAAATATATTTGAAAGAACGAAAGAGAATTACATTAATCAATTCAAATTATTAATTAATTATTTAGGATAAGTACAAATTTTTAAAATTAATTTCGGAAGAGTGTTTCTAAAAATCAAAGCTGGGCTGCCTGGTACAGAGGTTATACATGCTGAAAAACCTGAGCGCCTGCGCGAACGTCTTGACGTTTTCATTTTTAGTCAAAGTTCTTGTTGGCTGCTAATATTAAAAGTGGAAAAATTGTTTAGGGATAATGATTGAATACTGTGCAGTTAGTTGTGAAAGTGTAGATAAATCTCAACAGGTTGTGGTTTGAAGTGTTTCGATTCTTGTCACTATCGACAATAATGTTTAAGGGACTGTTTAGGTGGGTATGAAGGTTAGAAAATTAACAACAAAGTTTGTTAGTGTGGGGTGGATTCATCATTTTAGTTTTTACTAAGCATATCATGATTTATTGAATCAATGATGACATTAGGGCTAATGGATCATAATACTGTTTGACAAATGTCTATTTAATGAAGGTCAATCAGAAAGTATGATAGTATCTTAATTTAGGATGCTCTCTTGAAATTGCCTGGTTTGAAGTAGGCCTAATGATAATAATTTTTAAATCATTTTAAAATAAGATTTATAGTAAAATAAGGTTTGAAATAATCTGACTACAAATATAAACCATTCAAGTTCATCAATGCCGTAAGTAGGCTAATTACTTGCCATACCTAGGCTACTGGTTATTTGAATTTAAGTAAAACTGGCCGATATTGACATACAGATCAATGGTTTGAGCAGAGTACAACATTGAACATGGTTTGAATATCACTTGTTAGGCCTATTTAATATATTGAATCCGGCTGCAGTTCCAGAAGAGGCTCTCAAAACTTAATTGTGTTGTAAAAATTGATAAAAAAAACTATCGATTGTATATAATTGATATTATAATAGTCAAATATAAACGAAAAAGATTTTATACAAAATTATAGGCTATTTACAATTGGGTAGACTTTAATTGTGGCCTACGTATACAGTCTTTATTCAGTTGTTTTTATCTCATGCGTTGGTAAATTGTTACAATTTATTTAGCTTTTAAAATATACAATTTCTACTTATTAAGACTTAAGGAAGTCTCACTTTATTTTAACTGTTCATGGATTTGTACAGTTAAATTTCAAAATCTAAATTGGTCCATTGACCGATGGAAGTACTCAATCGATTGAAAGTTCTTAACCCTAGAACTGGCGGTCATTTCATCCTGTAGTGTCAGGCTGTTTTTGGAGCTTCGCGCAAGGTTTTTTTAAAAAAATTATTATATAAAAATATAAAATAAAAGCAATATAAATAAGAGTATATATTTTTGTGTTCAGAATTAAAAGTAGAATTGCACTATATTGTAAAATTAACCATCAAAAATTTTCTAATAAACACTTTTTTTAATCAAATATAAAATTTACGAAAAACATTTCTTAAATTTGGGGGGGACCATACCTAGCAAATGAAGTTATAGTGAGAAATATTTATAAGAGAGATAGCCATTCTGTGTCAAATTTTATCTAGTTTCAGAAAAACATAAACATTATACACATTTATGAAAGCATCATAAAGCTATAGAACAAAAAGCAGCGATGCGTATAAATTCTGAAAATCGGGTGTACACGTAAGACTTTGGTAAAACAAGTTTGCTAATACATTTATCTATGAATACATGTTATTTTGCATATTTTATTACTTAGAATAAAATAGAATATACAGTAGTAATGAAATAATTACCATAAATTATTTTTCGAAAAGTAAAAAAAGTTAAATTTTGCCATTATTCAAAAATTTTGCGAAAAATTTTCATTCAGCAAAATATAAAATAGTTTCTAAAGCTTGTACTATATCAAAATTTATAAATTTATGGTTTATAAGTAATAGGAAATATTATGTAGTTAGAAAACTATAAATATAACTAAAGATATTGAAAAAATATAGAATAACCCAAACAGTTATTATATATAACCAAAGAAATTACAGGAAATATATATTTTATTGTGAAGACTATCTATTTACCAAAAATAAATAGTTACTTCAGAGCTAAAAGAGTGCTATAAATAACGTTTAGTAAGTGAAAACAATAACAAACTATGTGAAATGAATTTTAGCCAAGTCATTTTGCCATAGCCTACACAAAGCCGGTAATTTCTCAAACATATTTCAGTAAATAGAAATTGATTTATTCTAAAATATGTATGTTTACACTACTACGACATCAAACAACACACTACACATTAAATACAACACTAAAACACGCGTAAAACTATTAAAACTTACAAATATCCACAGCTCGGCACGAAAGTGATACAGAACGGCAGCGGCAATATGGCGGTCACAACAAACGGCGTCGCGTTTTCTTTTACGTTCAAAATAACAAGCTTGCTACGTCATAACCATAATACAAAGAGGAATAAAACTCATCTGTTCCTTAGCATTTTTCTTCCCGAATCCAATGGTGCATGAATTATATCGATACGTTACCGGAGTATATTATAAAAAGTAATTATACGAGGGAATGTTTGATCGACAAAATTTTGACGGTTAACACCACAAAAGCGGCATTAACCGACATAATTATGTCGATTAACAGTTCTAGGGTTAACAAGCGGTCAAGAGAAGTTTGAGGAGTGGAATACTGGCTAACTGTCTAACAGATTTTGCCATCTTTGTGATTTTTGTACATCAGCAAAATTTGTCTGTCTAGGGAGAATCCTGTCCTCCATTTCAAAAAAGCGGTTGCTCACTCTTATATGGCAAGATTTTAGTATTGTAAAGCGTCTCTGATATGTAGGTCTAGGCTACAGTTGGTTTTGTTATTTTTTTAACGATATTGTTTAATTTATTTGATAAAAAATTGAAGAAATAATGTTTTATTCTTGCTGTTGATGTTTTATAAGTCTTGTGTATGGTTTTTATATACTACATAAATTGGCAGAAAACGTTGAATAATCAAACAAAATTCATTCAGGATTGAATTAACATTTAAACTTTTAAATATTTATAAATTAAAATATGGAAGGGGTTTAATTTAAATTATTTTCACCATATTCCTTCTATTTTGTAAGATAAAAATAGTAAAGAAATGTAAAAAAATGTGTAAAAGTAAGCTTACCTTGTTATGATTTTTTACTCAGCATTCGTTTCCTGAACAAATTAGAAACATTTCTCGAGCAAAAACCATGTTTAAAGACAGCAATCTCATTGGATTAGTAATTGAAAGACTTTTGTGAATTTGAAGAGTGATGTTTACTTCCCATCCCTAGTACCCATAAATCTGTTACAGCTGGCCAGTATTTTATCATTATTTCATGATCAAGCAACTCATTATGTTTAGCACATTCTGAAGCCATTAGAGTCATGCATGATAATGATTAATATTATATGATCTTATTTTATATGCATTTTAAAAATAAACATGCCACATTCAGGTGGACTGCTGAGAGTTGGACTGAGTATATCACATGATCTGTCCGGAGGTGAGAGGCTTTACTCGAGACAGAACAGAGGCAGAATGTCCAGCAATGGCCGCCCTCAGTACAGGATCGACTTTGATCTGGACACCATCATCAGTGTCATCACAATGGAACATAGTGATCCGTTGGTCTCCTTCGTGGGTAAGTTTATTTACCGCAACTACCAAGCAGACTTGGACAGGCACACTGGCCAGTCACTCCCTGGAGGTTACAGTTCTTTTATCTCTAGTTCTGGAAATTGTACACATAAATACTGAACTGTGCAGTGTAGTATCACCTGTATAATGTAAAATGATATTTTTATTAAGATGTTTATACTTTTAATTACACACGCACACACACACACACACACACACACACACACGCGTTCTTTTTGTTATGGCTTATCTTGACTTTGTTAATATTTATGATTGTTTATTATTGTTGTTATTTTGTTTATAATGTTATAGTTACGTTGTTATATCTATATATATGTATCTGTTATTTATCTTTAGGCTTAATTATCTATTTAATGGGAACTATTTTGGTGGAACACTGGACTGGACTGGATTATATTTGATTGTGTGGATATTAAAATTGCATGTCATCTTGATTTAAACATCCACAATGTAATTGGGTGTGTAACCTGTATTGTTGCATGTAAATAAAATAAATAAATTAAATTAAAATGTAAAATAGTAATTCTCTTATTGATTAATTGTTTTCTTACTTCATGGAATGGATTATCAATTTTAGGTTCATAACTTAAAAGGACAGTCTGTCTGTCTGGACACTACTTATTTTGTTACGTTCTGTTGCCTGTTTTGATACTCCATTGTTTTGGTTTATATAATAAAGAGATTTTAGATTTTTAAATAAATAATTTTATTAAAAAACATGTGTATTATTAAAATTAATTATGCCACCTGTTTTTATAGCAGCATCAAAACCTGTACGCAGTAATAAAACATTTTTTATGTAATGTTTACGTTGACAATCAAAAATTATTGTAAGACGATGATGTAAAATAGTTTAATTGAGAGATCATTCAGGTCTCATGTCATATTCAAATATTTAATGAATAAATTCCATGTGTGTTTTTCAGAAATGTGGTACAACGTGTTTCTATGGTCGCTGTTCTCATCCATGCTGGTGCATACCATCGCCTCCGTGATCGCATTCACCACCCTCCGGAAACACCATTACGGCAAGTGAGTAATTTACTTTTCCCTCAGACTTTCCAATGGAATTACTTATAATATTTATGGATTCAGTACCCTGAGAGGGTTCACTTCTGGCTGGTTTATACCTTCCTGTTCAATCGACTGGATACAACAAAAACTGAGTGTCACTTAAATCTGGACAACTTTATGGATGTCCAGGAGTGGTACATTACTAACTGCAAATGTCAAAGTAAAATGGATATATTGATAGGCTTAGTCTATTGCGGGTGATGGCTATTGGAGTTAGTGGGATCCCTAAGTGTTAAGGGCTGTTGCTAGCCTAGACATATGGTGTGTCACTCCCTCCCCCCCACAGCGTCTGCTTTGACTGGAGAGGCTAGCACAGAGCTGGCTTCCCTTTCCTCGAAGGAGACATGAGAGATTAATGCTCAAAATTCTTCCTCATAAATCTTGACAGGAGGCAGCTGTGTACCCCAACCTGATCCTGAATATCCTGTTACTCTGGAAACAGTGCAAAAGTCGTTTTAGGACCAAGTGCAATATCTCAGCTTCTTGTCATAAGAGAAAAAAACAATATGGGTTTATATAGGACCAACTTACTGCAAAACTTGTAAAACACCACAAACAGTGGTAATAATTTTCTTGTTTATTAATTTTTACATATTTTTCTGTTTACATGCAACTAAATGAAGTAAACTCGTGATTTGTCAAGTAATCTCCTCTTCGCAGATGACCTCAAGATATTCAAAGAAATTTACTCTCGTGATGACTGTCTCAATCTTCAACGTGATCTGAACCTAATTGCTGAGTGGTGCGATGATAATAAGATGGTCATTAACTCAACCAAATGTCTTACAATCACCTTCTGTCGTCTGAAGAATCCTGTTGCTTTCAATTACACTGTATCCGGCGACATCAAGCGAGTGACCTCGATAAACGACCTTGGAGTAAGTTTGACTACAAATTTGTCACCCGATGCACACATTGATGCGGTATCCTTGAAGGCAAACAAAATGCTAGGATTCATTTTTCGAATGTCTAGAGGGACGTTCGGTGACGAGACACTACTGCTCTTGTATAAGGCTTTAGTTCGGCCTAATCTGGAATATTGTACTCTTGTTTGGTCCCCTCATTACGCATCTCATATTCACAAACTACAGAGTATTCAAAACAAATTTTGCAGACTTCAAGGAGTCCGGAGAGGTGCAGCCTATCGGGAAGTCTCTGTCCCCGCACTTGAGCAGGAATTTCTTCTGCCTACGCTGGAGTGCAGAAGGAGAATGTTTGATATTATTTTCCTGCACAAGCTTATCAACGGGGCGATCGATTCACCAGAGCTTCTGAGTAGGATATCCCTCTTGGTGCCTGCTGGAACCAGATCCAGGAATATGTTTTCAACCTGCCACCACTCAAACAATTACAGCTATCACGGTCCTTTTGCTCGACTTCATAGGCGTGGAAACAGCATTCCTTCCGATGGTGATATGTTTTATGACAGCATCGCACACCTTAAAAAGAGACTGCAACAGTAATGAGTGATAGAGTTTTTTTCCCCTTAATATCAGTTGGAGATGATGTTTGTGATTTTTCACTATTGTAACATTATTTCACAAATCTTAATACTTATTTATTATTCCACTGCATAATCACTACTTTCTGTAATTTAATTAGTTGTTATTTATTTTGTTGATGTTATATTTAAGTTGCATGAAAATGTTGTGAAATTATTGTATATTGGCGGATGCCGTTGAAATAATAATAAATAAATAAATTATAAAACTGTCTAATTTTTGTGTGTACAACACCCATAAACTTTTATTTAAAATAATGTATGTACTAAGCAGTACTATCTAGCTAATTAGCCTTTATTTGGGAAATAGAGCCATGAAGTTGATTCTTTGTTTATGAGGTATTGAGAGACGGTTTAAAATATCTCACAATAACATTTTCACTCTGTAGATTGATTGGAAGGGCTTTGAAAAGTTTTATACTGAAGTAGTCCTTGTACAGGGTGATACTGTGTGAGTTGGTTAGGGTAATCAATGTGGTGTAACAAATAGCTATTTAAAATGTTCGGAAATATGTTTAAAATTATCGTTAGAGAAACAAAACCTTCATATAAGTTGTACTTATAAACATTTTGTACGAGAATTTCAAGATTCGTGGTAAATGCAATCCATATTGTGGCTGTAGTAGACTGTTGTGACAGAATTATAGATGGTTGACTCAGAAATTACTACTCTGTTTTCCATCTTATTGGTTTCTATGCTGCTGGAAATTAAAAAAAAAATCATAATTACTTTGTACAATTCCAAGAGAATAATTAAAAATATGTACTTCCAGTACATTTCTCTAGGTTAAGCTTTTATATGTGCTATTTGCGTTAAAATGTTTTATAACAGAAATGATAAGTTATGATTAATTGATTGTTGTTGCACTTGTTTAAATTTTAGATCTTCAGATACTGTAGTTAAGCGTGTGGGTTGCAGATTTTTTCCAGTGATGATAATCTTCATGGGTACGTTCACGCCTCTGACATCGGGTGCGGCGAGCAGTGCAGCAATCGCGTTTGTGTACCGCGCGTCCAGCCTCAAGATGATGCCTTCATACGCAGTCATCTGGGGTGTGGGACAGACACTTTTGGCCGCAGCCGTCGGCTTCACGCGGATACTGGCCACGTTATAACACCGGCCGCACCTCTTCCTACATTCCACTTCCGGCTCTTCTCTGCTCTCATCTCTCATTTATTTGCTCAAACGGCAACTTTCACTGTCAGTTGTAAATACCACGTGGCGTATCGTCCCTTCGTCTGCTAGCTGCTGCTCTCCTCCCGCCGCTCACCGACCAGGTCCATTTTTGTGATTTCAAGAACCAAAACTAGCTACATTTTAGGAAGTAGGACTTACAAAGCACTGACTGTAGGGTTGTTAATTATTGGTGTTACATGTTCATAAGACATCCGAAATGTGCTAGGATTTTGTAGTAACATGGAACCAAAGTCTGTTAAGTTGAAGGGAATTTCAAACAACCAACCAACCAGTATTGTTGGTTATATCTTTGTTTCAAATATTTATAGTCCTTCCATTTTACATATATAATATACATATAGCAAATTATTGTGAATATTTTACAGTAAAAAGCATTTGCGCCAAATTTATATCCAATATATATAGTTAATTATAATCACACGTATTCGAAATATAATTTAACGATTGGTTACAGATTTTATATTGAAGTTCTGGTGAATTCATCTAGAAAGATTTTATTTTTAATTATTGGTGTAAAATCTATGAGACTGACTACAAGAGGAGAGTATTTATTAAATTATTTTACAAAAGAGATGTATATCAAATTATAATTTTATTGTGTAGTTAAAAAATGTATATTGTGTCGAAAAAATTAATATATAGCACCCCTTTGAACTTTTCCTAACGTGTCTTTAATCCTGATGTTGTTTGTCACAAATTTCATGAATCCAAGCATCTTAATTTGTACAAAATTAGACAGGGTACTGTATTTAATTGTATACCTTTATACTTGAGTACAAAAAACTTTCCCTATTGTATTTTTTGTTTTAAAATAATTATAGGCAGAATCCCTATAGTGGAGCTTTATTTTTCATTTCACTACCAGGTTTGGTTACAACAGCTTACGGTTTATCTTGGACTACCTTACAATCATGAAACTAGTTATTTGCACAACAAAAATTCTCACTAAGTTAAGAGCAGTCAAAATATTTTCCTTGTAAACTTTGTAATTTACTTTTTACAGTTTTTTCTAAGATACTGTGTGTATAGTTCCCATTAATTCTTCTAAAAATACTAAATTAAAAAAACTTTATGTATACAAATGTTATGTATAAAAAAATTACACATAGTTTTTTTCTAATTATCTTTTTCTTCTCTCATAGTGGTTTGTAATATTTATTAACTGTTGATATATTCCTTTGTAATAAGCCACTCTTCAATTGGCCTTGAACTATTTAATCTCAAACAAGTAAATGTTATGCAATGAATTGCTTCAAACATCATAGAGTTAGTTGCAAAAAGAAAGAACCAATACAATTTTTTTTTTATTGTTACTCCTCTGGGTTTGTAAAATTACTCTGCTAGAAGAGATATATAGCTACATTTGTATATTTGCACACATAGATAAAGAATAACTATTTATTGAAGTGGATTCCTTTCTTCTTCATACACTAAAAAGTTAAATATACTAGATAATTTTAACATACAGTAACATACAAATTTGTTGTTTTATTATAATGAATTATTAGACACTGATATGTACAAACCCGCCTAAAATTCTATGATTTCTAGGAGAATTAAATTTAAAGCTCTGCGATTAATACAATAATAAAATAACAAAGTTAAATTATTTGAACATTTTATTGCAAAGCATTTATGACCTAATGTATTGAAACTCCATGAAATAATATAACTTAAATAATGCACTATTGGAATTGTTTTTTGACATTTAAATGGATCTACATTTATTTTATATTGAATAGAACTAGGTAACACTTTATAACCTCTGTGACTTTAATACACTTTACAGAACACTTTACCATAACTACTTCAGATAAAGTATAAAAATGCCTAATGTAATTAGCATAATCACTTTAGTTATCTTTAACTAACATTATAACTGTCAGTTTAAAACAAGAACCTTTAAGAGGTATTAAAATAAAGAAATCTCCATAAAATGGAGTGAAAATAAAATTTGTTTATTATAAAATAGAGTGTATATGGTTTGTTGCAATTTAAAGTGAATTTATTTACTTATCTTCTAGTTTTGCTTTTTATGATATAACAGATTTTATAATCTGATGTCTAACTTGACATTATGTAAGCCATTGCTCTGCGTTCTCTGTAGTCTGATTTATGTTGAAAGTATAATAATTACAATAGACACTGTCCATGTGCCTCGGTACTGCATCGGAAAATTGAAGAAAACCAAACACAAACTCTCATTTGTAAATATCTTCCACCCAACTGGGCACCAAAAACTACTCAATTATTATAGTTAACTACAATTAACTATAATTGTTACAGTAGCAACTGTCAAGGTGCCTCAGTTCTGCATCAGAAAATTGAACAAACCAAACACAGACTGTCATTAATATTCTCCCACCCAACTCGGCATCAAAAACTACTCAATTATTGTAGTTAACTACAATTGTTACAGTAGAAAACTGTCAAGCTGCTTGCTTCTGTGTTGCATCAGAAAATTGAACAAACCAAACAGACTGCCATTAATATTCTCCAACCTAATTAGGCATCAAAAACTACTTAATTATTATAGTTAACTACAATTAACTATAATTGTTACAGTAGCAACTGTCAAGGTGCCTCAGTTCTGCATCAGAAAATTGAACAAACCAAACACAGACTGTCATTAATATTCTCCCACCCAACTCGGCATCAAAAACTACTTAATTATTATAGTTAACTACAATTAACTATAATTGTTACAGTAGAAACTGTCAATGTGCTTGCTTTGGTACTGCATCAGAAAATTGGACAAACCAAACACAAACTTATTAATATTCTCTCACCCAACACAGTATGAAAAACTAAAGTACCAACCCATTAATTAGTTGAAAATGCAAAAAATATTGATGACAAAGATCCTTCAAAAGACATTTATAAAGTCACCATTCATTTTTAGTATTCTTTAAGTGACAATTCCAAACTTAATTAGTAATGTTGTATTCTTTTTATAATCTTAAGCGTTCATGGACAATACATGCCAAGTTTGGGAACATATTGTAGCATCAGCTCGTATGAGGATAATATAAACTTACAGATTATCCGATCTTGTGTTATTGTTTATTACTATTCTATAGTGGAATTTTAAAATTTTAACAAAGGTTATAATTCTAGGAATGTTGGGTGTTTTTGAACCATCGAACAATGGCAAATGTCTGGAAAATACTGTTTTCTTAAAATTGTAGATTGTAAATCTGGATAAGGGAGTAGACAAAACTTGCTCATCATTATCATTTAACACACTTGAACTGGCAGTTGAAATTTCTCTATTTTATAAATTTATAATTATTTATAAATTTTTGTTGTTTTGTGAATTCATAAACTATATTTGTTCTAGCCTAATTGTATCTTAGATGTAGATTTTATGTATGAATAAAATCACAAGACATTTATGCATACTCTTCCTCTTACAATTTAAGGTTTGTTTGTTTACAAAATATTTGTTATTACTATATTTACACAAAAGCTCAAGGCTCTTTTAACTATTATAAACCACTGTCTTTTTTCAAATTTAATTCTGAATCCAAAAATATATAGTTTTTAAGCTTTATTGTAGAAAACAACTCTTTTTAGCTAAATAAACTGCAGGGTGGTCAAAACTATAGACAATTAATTTAAGTCATACTGAAAAAGACAAACAATTAAATAACTAATAAAATCATAAATAAATCTTTGTTGTCCACATAAAAGTATGACAAGATATAAGCTAGAAACAAATAAGCTTATAATGTTACCTGGCAAAAAACAGATGAAATAAGATTCCAAAATAAGAGAAACTGTTCTTTTGTCATCCATTTTTGAAATCATGTTTATTTCAGTACCTAAAAATACTTTATGAAAAAAAAAAATTATGATCACTTTGTAACATATTGTTTAATAACAATTCCCAATGCCTTTCATAAAAAAAAACAAATAAAATAGCTGACCAAACTAGTATGAGTCTGTATCCTCCACCAGACATTTTCTTTTCTTTCCTTTCCTGCATGGATTGTTCTATGATACATCAGGTTTCAGCCTGTCAAAACAAAGTTCTTAGTTTTTTAGTAAAAAAGATTAGGTAAATTATAAAAATTTTAGGTGTTGTAAAATGCATTAAAAAAGTCTGAAATTAACAGTCGCCACCCATTTGTCTAAAAAAAAAACAACACATGCCCAATTTGTTAGGTCTATTGTAAAGTTTATTTAATTCACTTTATAATATATTTAAATTATATTATTTATTATTAATTTTAATTGTTCCACAGGGTTCTGTCAGTCCTTAACGTCTTGTAAAATGTGCATATATACTCATGAGCGTGTTAAAATTGTGATAATGTAGTCAGACCTTTTTTAGGTTTTTTTACATCCTCAGCTTTAATATAATACACTAGATTGCTTTTGAAAATAATAAGTATGGATTATATGTATCTATACATTGATGTACTTTTAAGAACCTGTCTTACATTCCTTGCAAAGAATATTTAGTTGAGTTCACTTCAGTTAAGTCAGAGTTTTCCAGTCGGTTGTAAAAATAATTTTTCTTGCAAATATTAGTACAAGTCTGTAGTAATACATTTATTAAAGAGTTAATTGGTAAACAATTGTTTTACAACTCCATGGCTATGGTTTACTGTGAATGTATAAGTGGGAAAGTAAGACAGGCCAAACAAATCACTATATCGCTCTCTTCTATTTAAACGTGTTGGATGCACAAAATTAGTACCAAGTGTACTTATATATCTCGTAGAAGACTTGCCAGTGACTATAAATATGTGTATATAGCTGATTGTAAATAAGCTTAGATGTCTAGTTAGTACAATATATTTTGTGTACATTGGCCATGCTGACTAAAAGTGATTTCTATTGTAAAGTTTTGTACATAACGTGTTTTGTTTTCGATAGTTTGGTCTTTGCAATGTTCCTTTTTATAACTGTTACGGACTCTGTAGTCGACGACCTGTCGGTTGTTGTGTTTTTATTATCCACCAGTAAGTTGTACATTGACCATTGTATTATATTGATTTGTTATTACAGCAATTACGATTAAGCAGAATGGTTATTTCCTTTTCTTCCGCAATTTCCTTTTGCAATTTTAACTAGTGTCAGCTTCGAAGACCAGTTTAGGAGTGTGATTATGTGTGAAATAAATGCCAGGCCTTTTCGTGCCTTTGAAGGTATATTTAGAATAACTCATAAAAATATAGTTTTTATAATCACCCCTTAAACCTTATATTCTGTTTTGTTCCAAAGAAAATGCATTTTCAAATTAATTTCAATTACCAAGACTATGCAATACCACTATAATAATTATTGTGACCATTTTAGCACACATTTATGTGTATAACAGTTTAGAGCCCTTTGAAAAAATAGTAATATATTTTGTATGTAAAATACATTGAATTCAAGAGCCAGGAAAAAAGTGTAAGCATAGAGTATAAAAAGGCATAAAATGTAGTAAATGTTTACTAAATTGCCAAAAAATGGGAATATTTGTACAAAATTCATGATTATTTAAAGATTGCAATTTGAAGAAAGTTGTTCTACTGTTTCATCAGTAACATAGTAACTGTATAAGTGATGTTCATGGAATAGTTACTCAAGATAGTCATGCATTTGCAGAGTAGAGAATCCGAACACGAGCTGCGAGGACAGCTATGTGTGAGTTCTGTTAGACATCACACTTGGTGGTCTGCCAAGGCATAATGGTTTAAAAAATAAAAAGGGTCCGTAGTTAAGTTTTTTATCAGATTTATAGTTTAAGAAACGCCACATGGCAGAAGAATTTATAATCATGTGAACCTTTGAACAACAGCTGATTAGGAGTCTGGTGTTCATGATTGGTGAAGGTACATGAGAACACATGAGAGATGAACCCTCTTTCGAGATCGCACAAAGGCTAAGGTAAATAAGGTTTGCTTACACTTACTTTTTATCATCTATAATTTACATTCAATGGGAGATCGTCTTAAAAATATTCTGTAATTAATTTAAATAGTTCTCAGAATATACTAATTTAAATAATATGTGTTTAAAACTACGTCTATTAAAAATGCATTTCTCAACCAACATAAAATTTACACTACTTAGAAGATCGCATGTAAACTGCAACATGTACTTTTTTCGGTATGCAATTAACAAAATTGTATATTGGTAATAAAAGAATGAAATGTAAAATAAAACTTAATTTATATATTTTTTATAATTGTATTAATAATTTTCATTTTTATCACCATGACAAAAAAAATATTGTTGAACTAAATGCAGAAGACTAAAAATATATTAACCCGGGAGCACTCGCGCTATTAGATTGAATCTAACATATTTTTGTGTTATATAAAATTTTTTTATTTGTTATCTTACAACACTGAACCCTTAATTTATGCTTCTATGGGTATGTCTGCTGCGTATTGCATCATGTTTAGACAGTACAAGTCGCTGGGGTGGGGCGTCATGGTTGGGGGGGAGGACGCTCCTCGCGGGTTATTAGTTTCAACCTAACAGCGCGAGTGATCACGTCAGCCCAGTGTTAGGAGCGATCTAACGGCGCGAGTGATCGCGTAACTGCCAGTTACCATCAGTTTAGTGGTTTTTCTTGTTTTTCAGTTTGCTTTTGAGTTATATTTCGTAGATTGCTCTTTTATGACTTTACAATTATTGCAATGAATGAAGACCATGAAAAAGCCGTTCTTAGTTGGTTGGAGGATGTTAGATTCGATCTAACAACACGAGTTCTTGCGTAACTTCTTGTAGCGCGAGTTCTCGCGGGTTAATTATTTTAACTCTTTTCTTAGAGCTGAGTTTTCAACGGTGTTGTTTTGGGTTTATTTGCCGAGCACAGTTCAGCAGTCAGCGCAAATGTAGTGTTTTTCTCGCTCACCAAGATCAACTTCACTGATATCTTCATTTACCAAACTGCTGTCAGAATTTGATTTGTCACATCTGTTGTGGTTGATAAATTTAGTCTGTATCATGATTGCCAATCATTCTCAGAAGGCGGTGGTTTGTTCCTTGCTTCTTCCCGTCTGGTTTGCGTCACAACCGCTACCGTCTCTTGTGTATATTCTAGAACTAGAATAAGGGTTAGATATTTTGGTTTTCTTGCTGTAATTTGTGCTGCAATTAAGGCAACTAGAAGCATTCAAGAATTCCTGTTGTTTATAATATTTTGTTGTACTCTATTTCATGTGGCATTTGTTTTCTTCACTGGAGAATCAAATGGGAATTTTTTCTTGTTTCGGACAATAATCTTTTACAACTTCAAAATTTGGCATTTTTCATGCTATTGTGGCATTAGTAACCTGAAATTTACATTATGTGTCGTATATTTGGTTTTTGTTGTTTAAACTTACAAAACTGTTTACATTATTTTGACTGAAAGGTAAATCAGAATGGGAAAGGAACATTAAAACAACATTTTCAATGATGCAGTTTATTCAATAAAAAACAAGTGCTGTTGGGACTTGTAATGAATGTATTCAATAGTAAACACATGAATAAGGGATAGTGAAAAGGCGACAAAACAGTAGAAAAGTTAACACTATTAACTGAAAAAAATGATAAAAAATACACAATGAATGACTCAGTACAGTCAGCTATATCTGCCTAAAGCTAAATCAAAGCTGGCAATATCTTAGATGAATAATGTACTAAGACAATACTTGAATACAAATGTAATGTTATCATTACAGTTTAACCTTACAAGCTGAGTAACAAAATTGTATAACGATTTATTGCTAATAGAGGTAGTGAATATTTTACCTGATAACTATTGTAAGCACACTTTAGCTTTCATAATTTAATACATCAACAAATAAGATGATACAGAACATAAAGAAACATCCACACGAGTTAATTTGAAGTGTTTAAGAGATGAACAAGTTATAATTACTGAATCCAATCCATTGAATTCACTAGTATTTGACCAACTTAAAGAGTGGAATGTAAGTTGAATCCCGAACACTTAACATAGTTGTTTTTATTTTACAAAATGCAATACATCGAATTGGATGTGGCACGAT
Organism: Homalodisca vitripennis; assembly: GCF_021130785.1. Taxonomy (NCBI): domain Eukaryota; kingdom Metazoa; phylum Arthropoda; class Insecta; order Hemiptera; family Cicadellidae; genus Homalodisca; species Homalodisca vitripennis. Next base: position 9,642,589 of record NC_060208.1, read on the forward strand.
AATAAAGTGATTGTTAAGTAACTCATCACAATTCTCTACATCTCTGAAGTTTAATTTTCACCATTAATTTCCAAAATACTATTTAGTAAAATCCACATTAACAGAAAATTGTAATTTTAGAGAAGTGTGAATGATTACAAATTAAAATTGTGGGGCCAAATGGATGAAATTTTGGAATTGGGACTGCAAAACTGATTTGTTGTTGAGAGATTATGCAGCCACTAGAACAGTAAATGAGTTTACTTTTCCTCATAAACCTCAATTTTCTAAAGAAACGACCCCTAAGGTTTCGCTGAGTAGTTCACGAGTCTTTAATCCAAAGGATTCTTAATAGAGCAGCCCATACCAAAATAGTCAGATGAAATTTGAGGCATTACCAATATGTTGCTGACCAACGGATGATCTTGCCGTGACTATACATATAGTCTAAAAAACAGATGAACGAAACCAATGGTTCGTATATTTGTTTACAATAATAGTTGATGATGTTGAGATGGATCAGTACTGTCCATGCACCTACAAATAACAGTGTTGGACGTGGAGTGAAGAAGGGGATTCAGAGGCATCAGACACGATCAAACTATTTTCGTACGGGCTGCTCTAGCAGACAATACAATTTAATTAATTAGTTAAATACAATTAATTCGCCTATCCAAAAGTAGGAAGTATGGGGACAGCTATAGTGAGCTTAGAACTAGACAATATATGCAGTGTTATGATGAAATGGAAGAAATATAGTCTGGCTAGACTTGTTATGGCAGAAACACGACAAGGACATTGGAAGGTCACCTGGAAGACAGGCTCTGTAAGTACAGGAATAACAGAAAGATCAAGTACAAGAGGAACTGAAGAAGCAAAGCAAAACAGAATGGAAGCCTTATGTAAATGAACCTGGTAGGGTTCCAAATGGAATAAAAGTTATAACACTCGTTAGAAAAAAAAATCATTAATAATATGTTAAATTAATGTGGGGTTTAAAATTGTGTATCTTGCAGGTGATACACAAAGACAAAACACAATACCCTTTACATATGTTATTTATTACATATGTCTATTTTATGGTCTTTTCATAAATACGAGTGTGTTTTTTTCAACTTCCGATCTCACACCATGACTGTCAGACACGTGGCAGGTCATCAGTGTGTGCAGTACTCTATGCACATCTTCCCCATTAAAACATTTGTCACTGCCGAGTTCAAGTAGTCAGTTAGCGCTGAGCTGCAGTCGCATAAACATGACCACTTCTATTGATTCTCCCGCCAAATGTGAGTTTTATTCATTTCCTGCAAGTAGAAAGGAATAGTGCAGCAGAAATTCATTGAAGAATGTGTTGTGTTTACGGAGAAAACATTACGAGTGTCTAATGCGCACACTGCTGACCTTGCCACTTGTTTTACCTCTTGTATTCACCACATAAATACGAGAGGTAAAAAAGGCTCTCGTATTTATGTTATGGACTCTGATTCTAAAAACACTGAGAATGACTTAGGTAAACAGTTTGGTACAGGAATAACACTAGTACTGTAGTAGTAAAGAACTCCCTCAAAATATAATTTTATAAAGTTTTTACAAAGTCACATTCAATAATGTTTTAAAATGTAAATCTTAACAACTACATTTTTTTTTAATGAACACAATAAATAGGCTTGAACCGAAAATAAATGTACATAATTTCTTACAGCTACACATTTTCAATGTACTACGGATACAACGTAAAATAATTTAAATTCTCAAACAGTCTTAATTATGCGTGTAACTTAAACTAAGACCTAACTTACGGCTAAGTGTTGATCTAGAAATGGAGATCCCAAGTGGAGAAGTACATGTGAAACTTATTCACCATCACCTAAAAAATTACACTACCATTAATTTTATTATGCAATTAAATTGTAAATTTTCCATTTAAATCCCAAGTAATGAAACCAAACAATTTGTATTTACATATTATATACTACACAATAATGTCAGAACACAGGATCGATAAATTATGAACTGTCTACAGTTTTGTGTAAGTTCATAATAATGGCATTAACACATGCAACAGTTATGCTAAAAATGATTTCACTGAAATTGCTAACATTTTAGATAAATGATGATCGGTAAGTGATACATTAATGGTAACATTATAGATAATGAGGATTGTAAATGAATGCATTAAGGGTAACATTATAGATAATGAGGATCATAAATGAATGCATTAAGGGTAACATTATAGATAATGAGGATCGTAAATGAATGCATTAATGGTAACATTATAGATAATGAGGATCATAAATGAATGCATTAAGGGTAACATTATAGATAATGAGGATTGTAAATGAATGCATTAAGGGTAACATTATAGATAATGAGGATCGTAAATGAATGCATTAAGGGTAACATTATAGGTAATGAGGATCTTAAATGAATGCATTAAGGGTAACATTATAGATAATGAGGATCGTAAATGAATGCATTAAGGGTAACATTATAGGTAATGAGGATCTTAAATGAATGCATTAAGGGTAACATTATAGATAATGAGGATCGTAAATGAATGCATTAAGGGTAACATTATAGATAATGAGGATTGTAAATGAATGCATTAAAGGTAACATTATAGATAATGAGGATCGTAAATGAATGCATTAAGGGTAAGCATTAAGGGTAACATTATAGATAATGAGGATCATAAATGAATGCATTAATGGTAACATTATAGATAATGAGGATCGTAAATGAATGCATTAAGGGTAACATTATAGATAATGAGGATCGTAAATGAATGCATTAATGGTAACATTATAGGTAATGAGGATCGTAAATGAATGCATTAAGGGTAACATTATAGATAATGAGGATCGTAAATGAATGCATTAAGGGTAACATGATATGATGGAGGATGCGTAAATGAAACATGAAAGATATTAGGGTACATAATGAGAGTGAGGATCATAAAATGAATACATTAAGGGTAACATTATAGATAATGAGGGTTGTAAATAGATACAGTAATGATAACATTTTAGATAACGAGGATCGCAAATAGATACATTAAAAGTTTGCTGAAAATGACACAGATAAAAAATGTAAAGAGATAAATTTAAAATTGAAATCAACAATTTTAGGATAAGAGCCTATTTTCACCCTTCACTAACGCTCAGTCTGTAACTCAAGGGGATGGAAAAAATTTCATTGCTGTCTGTCTGCACGAAATCTGCAAAATGAACTGGTCTATATGACCTGTGCAAGAAATTCCAGGTACAGATCCATATATGACTAAGTGTATGATTGACAATTTTTAGCTGTTTAAAAAACTATCATAGCTTCATTATTTGTTGATGGAAATGGTTACATTTAGTTTTGCTCATAAAAACATGCTGTAAATGATACATGTAAAATAAACTAAATATCCGTAACAAAAACATAAACAGAGCAAACAATTACTTACATATTTTTTTATGGTGAATTTTTCAGTTTTTTGCAAAAATATTACCATGGAAAGATTCCTCACTGTTTAAAGTATTCATATAAACGCCCACATACTTTAGAATATATTTACAAAAAATTAAAACAGTTATCTTCAAAAATAAAACTGTTAGAATTATTTTTTTTAAACGTCCTTATTGTCCGATGCTAGCACTTATTACATATTTCAACACCATGTTTTAGTCAGATGTTGCCATTGAAAGGGTTACACTTCCTTACTCACTATCTTTCTTTTATAAATATGATAAAAAATTTGTCTTCCTTTAAAAATTACTATATAAGTATGTTTTATAAAGTAATAAAACTGAAAAATATTTTTTACTTAGTCACTGAGAATCAACCCCTAACAGTCAAAATTATTCAGAATTTTAAATATGAGCTTAGTCTAATTATTAGGATCTGATGGTTATTTTTCAAAATTTTCTTATACAATTTTCAAGGTCCTCTACCACATGCTACATATATTTTAGTTTGTACATTTTATAATTTCAATGAAACATAACCTATAGTTGTGCAAGACAATATTCCTACTCGCACCTAGCCATATGGACTGTAGTGGAAAATTCAATAATTTACTATAAAAAAGGGGCAGGAAATATATAAACAAATACAATTATATTAAATCAGTTAATAGTGCATATGCAACAAATAGACTGCAGGAAACTACTACAGCAGAGACATCATGAAAATATGAGAAATTAAGGAATCTGTTTCATACCTTGTAGAAATGATGCATTTCCTCTGACCCATGCATCGGTAACTGAGTGCTGGTTTCTCAAAACATTCCGTCGTGGATACCAATGGGTATCAGCACCATCAGGAACAGTCCTATGTTCCTCAGCACAAGCCTCCAGTCGTTGGGCACCGCAAACGGTAGCAGTGCTCGTGTCAGGTCATGAAGCTGTAACAGATATAGAATTTATTGCATATCTAAGTGACTAAAACCCATATAATGACACTTATCTGTATATTGTCTAAACAAAAGCAACTTATTTATGGTTATTTTTATCTTCGTGGTTTTCTATATAGCCATGAAATGGAATTGTAGATTTTAGACCATTACATAGATGGTGTTTAAAATATTCAGAGGAACAAACTATGTAAATAATATTGGAGTACTTAGCTTAATACATATCTGTGTTAAAACACATATTAAAAATTCATGTATTTAAATTCTTTTTGGAAAAAGAAATGATTATTTTTATACAATCTACTGTATTTTTGAAATTTGTAAACAACCAAAATACAATTACAACAAATTATATTATTGATCATATGTTTTTTAATCCATATCTCATTGGTCAACCATTTAAGAAAATATTATTTTTAACTCAACTTAAAAAGCTTTTGAAGTTTGTTTTGACTGGTTTGATTTTGTTTTAAAGTAAATATGGTAGTGGATACTGACCATTTACTATCAAACTTTCTTAGTACTTCCAAACTTATATCATATTATAAAATAATGCCTTTTTAAGTAATGTACAAGCTTATAATAAAACATTTTGCCAATATATTTAAACAACATTTTTTTTTTAAATTTCATAATGAATGTAAGATCTAACCACTGTATTAATTAAAAACTATTGCAGTACATAAAAATAATTTTCTATACAGATTTTTTGGTCTCAAATGATTTTTTAATGTAAATTTAGTTTTTATAGTAATTACTATATGTATTTACAGTACTAGTTATAAACATAATGCACTATTAATTTTGGCTAACCAATAGCCAATCTTAAAGAATAATAAACCGAAAAATAAATCACTTAATGTACATAAAAACTAAAGGCCTCGAGCACAGGCATCCAAAGGGTTAACGAACCATATTCAGTGACAATTTAAGATTTTCAAAATATATAACAGTACGAAATTTGGTTAAAACATGCGTATATTATAAAGGTATAACAATGAATAATGAAAATGGAATGACATTCAGTGAACATTTCACTCACTTTTAGTGATAACGATTGGCGTCAATGTCCTTCAGAATGTATTCTCTAGGTGTCCTAGCCTAGCTGTCTGCAGAACAATTGCTGACTACAGCCAGAGAAAGAGTGTTCGTGGTGCTTACCTCATGTGTGACACAGACCATGATGAAGCAGGAGATGAGAACATTCAGCACTGGGTAGCCAGGTAGCAGCACTAGCACGCCGTGGTTATCCGCAGCTAGCCACACGTGGTACTGTGTTACAAACAGCTCCAGAGGATAGCGGCCAAACCACGCAAAGAAGCTGGAGTAGCGCGTCCGCAGGATACCCGACACGTTGCGCAGAAAAAAACACATAGCTTACAATCTGAGAACAAGACGATACTGTCAAACTTTTACTGTATATCTTAAATGTGTTCTTCAGAGATATATGGAATTAATTTCTCATGAGTAAAGAATGTGGCTAACACTTAAAAAGACTTCTTTAAGTAGTCAAAATGGCTAATTTTGGTCTTCCTCTTCTCGCAGGTGCATCAGGCAAAATGTCTAGGAGTCAAAGGGTGATAAGCAATACTGTAACTACGAACACAAATCCCACAGGATGGGAAGTGTTCCTACGTATTTTTATAGAATAAAAAGGCAGGATAAGTACAATTAGCTACCTATTATATATTTAACTAACTAATACAACTAAATATAACTTTTACTATAAATTTCCCTTTTCTGAAGAGATGGTATTCAGAGAGACTTACATGTTTACGATTTCTATCAGAGCTCTAATACAAAAGTACTGCTAGATTTGATATCCTGCAGTTCATTTCTACTTTCAAACCTATTGAGATCTACAGTTTGACTAGATATTTTGATCACTAGCCTGGATTCATACGAATAAAATTTGGTTTCTGAGATTGCCGCACTGACCGTTTGCTTATTTGCTTAATACGGTTTTACAGGCCTTGAATGTGTTTGTGAGCCATTCAGTAATTTATTCAGGACTTTATATTACATCAAATATGACATTATTTTAAAAACTTGAGTTTTTTTAGCTAAAAGAGATGAACTGGATTAAATTGTACACCTAATTACAACAAAATTATTAAAATTGGAGAAAGAAAATATGAATCTGAATGGGACTAATAGTGTGGGATGTCTCAGGGCTCCATTTTAGGCCCTTTTTTGTGCATTTAGGGCTAAAAAACTGACAGATCTCTGATTGCACATAGTACTATAAAGAAGGGATCTTTGCGCTTACTTTTTGAGTGACAAGATATTTAGGATGGGTAAGGATGTGGGCACGCTAACTCAGTCATGTCACCTTAGAAGAAGGGAAGACCAGCTCTTTTCTAGGCTCCCATGATAGGGGACAGCACTCCATCATGTCCTGGCAAGCAAGAGCCCTTAACACTAAGAAAGCTCCACCTACTCCAACAGACATCCTCTGCAGAAGACTAGACGTATCGATCCATCCTTCTACCTCTTTATCTCAACATTTGTGGTTAGTACCGCTCCTGGACATTTGTAGGTTTTGCCCAGATAATTATAAGACACATCAGTTTTTGATGTGCCCAGTGTAGGTGCATCAGAAGGTATAAACCAGCCAGAAGTGAACTTTTTTCTGCATCTTTACAAATTGGTCTAATGAGGTGTAATGTGCTCACCGGAATGAAGACAGTGTAGGAGTGTACTTCGTTACACTCGGCCTTGGTCTGGCAGAGTAGGGCGAAGGTGGAAGAGCAGCCGAGACCGACGAACGCAATGAACACAGAACACAAAGCGATGCGGGACGTGAACAGATTGCTGTGGTTGTTGTCGTCCACAAGACTGCTGTTCTGTGCGAACAGCAACATCATGGCAAACACAGCTCCATATGAGGTACTGAAAAGTGTTAGTGAGTGAATTAATTAATTAGTTTATTTCCATGAAGATTTTACAATATAAACACAGGAACAGAAAAGATACACATAATAATTATTATTAATCTAAGGAAACAAATAAAAGGAATAAAATAGGTTTCTTATACTACATTCTTATCTTATCTGAGGAAGGGTTGCTCTAAGGAAACGGGTCTACATAGGCAACGTGGCCTGTGCGTAGACCGAGTTGCTCAAGTAAAAACAATAATTGCAACAATTATTCCAAAGAACTATTATTGTTTGGTTTGATCGATTAAAGCCACAACTCCAACTATATGCAGTCAATGCCAATGTATGTCTTGAGTCAATGTGACGAGTGTGTCTGTTGGGTGGGGAGGGGATGGCAGAGAGGTAGCGGTCAAAACCGTCCATAGCTGGTCACTATCATAACGGCCTCTACTATAAAATTTGGGAGATGTAGTAGCAATTACTAGTTGAGATCGATTTACTCCTCTGAGAGATCGAATTCCAGTACTATTGGAATAGCGGGTATTACGTGAATGTGAAACTGGGACAAAAGAAGTTACTTGAATTTTCGTAAATAAAAAGTAGATTCTTGATATAAAGTTGTCTTATGGTAAAAATTTGAGTTTCTCTGTATAGA